>NC_137282.1:44375000-45000000 GCF_054371585.1 Giraffa tippelskirchi | reverse complement strand
CCTAATTTATACCTGATTATATGTTATGCCATATTTATTATCCATCTCTTTAGGGTAATAAAGTTGCCCTGTTATATGTGTGGTTTCTAATATCTGCCCTTGGCTTAAACAGAAAATGGAAGGAGTGTCCAGTTGAGAAACTGCCAGAGGCATTCAAATGAGCTGTATGCCATTAGTAGGAGTTATTTACTCATAAATCCCATATTTATTGGGGGCATTTTGCAATTCAAGAAGGTAATCATAAAGTTTTCTTGGCTATGTGTTGGAACAGTAGCAAACAGAAATTACTGTCATGAAATCATTAGACTGAGACTATGTCTGATGGCCTGAAACAGGTTCTCATGTTGAAAAGAACATCAGGCATATGGTACTCTTCAAGTTACTTGATACATATATGAAAAATGGCTCTGTTAAAATACTCCATTAAAAATTCAAATTGATTTTGTAGGTATATTGAAGCAAGAACACTAGGATTGTTTTAGTTGCTTCAGAATGTCTGGTATAAATTCTCCATCCATATCATATCTTTGATGTGGCATATAGTGTTATTGCAAAGTCACTTGGTAAGAAGTATCTCCTCTGGACCATGAGCTATTAATTTTGAAGCTAAATTTTTCAAATTCTCACTTATCAGAAACTTAGAGATGAAGATAACAACATACATACACACTTCTCAAGGTATCAAAGTGTTAAAATAGCAAAGTTACCTGTAAAATGGACCATTTCCTACTCAGCGACTGGGGGTGTAATCTATTATGCATATTTTTCAAAAACCATTTGGAAGTACAGAAGTTGACTTGTTTGTCAAGGGACTTAAAAACAAACAACATCATTAATCTACTCATACCTCTTCTGGAAATATGTTGAAGCAGGATATTCTTAAGAATGTTTGATACAAGGAAATGTATTTTAGTGCTACCTATAATAATCATAAATTAGAAATATAATTATCATAATAAGTCACTAACAGTTATTCAGCTCTTATGTGATTGGCGTTTGTCTATTCCTTGCCTTCTTTTTTTTTTTTTTTTTTGATTCCTTGCCTTCTTAACCTTGTCAATGACGTAATAAGTTACGGCCAACTCTTACATGCATTTTGAAAATGAAGTAAATAAATCTCAGAAGATTTGTGTAAACTAAGGAAACCTAGTTTCTAGCATCTGAAACATGCTTTGAACACAAATCTGATATTTTTAATATTCATGAGTTAGAGAGAGCTAATATCATTTAGACTATATTGCAAAAATATTTGATAATAAAATTTACTATAAAACATCAATGGAGTGCCTACTTGTATTTTGTGTGAATATTTCTTTCTAACTGAAACACACAAGAAACATTCACTGAGCTCTAAGATTAACCAATTCCTAATTCCCAGGTTCATAAAGTGATGTGTCTGGTAAACTTATTTTCAGCCATTCTTGGGATTTCCCACTAACTCCATGCAGGACCAGATTTGTGGTTAAGCCATTAGAGCAGGTATACAGGGCCCCACTCTCAGAAGACCCTGAATTTGATGTTTGTGCTCAGTCGTGTCCAACTCTTTATGACCTTTTGGACTGTATCTCGTCAGGCTTCTCTGTCCATGGGATTCTCTCGGCAAGAATATTGGAATGAGTTGCCATGCCCTCTTGCAGGAGGGGTGCCCTCTTCCCAACACAGGTAGCTGACCCATGTCTCTTGCATCTCCTGCGTTAAGGCAGATTCTTGACTCCTGAGCTATTAAGGAAGTCCACACTTGATGTTCAATGCTCTGCAGGTGCAGTCCTAAAACTCTTGGTAATGTTATCATTGAATTGATATTTTGTAAGTGAATTCTGATGGAATGTTGGAGCATGGTTGGGAGTTTGAAGACCAAACTCGCATGGTCTTCGTGGCTGGGGGCTTGTAACCCACAGGTCCCCAGTCTTTGCCAAGTAATCTCTGCTCCCCTCCACTTCCTGTGTGTGTTGGTATCTGTAGTGGGGATAGCAATGACCATCTCTGCCCCATACTGGCAGTGCCAAGCTGTGTTTGGGGGATGACTGAACTGAAGATCTTGACAACTCCTGGTCCAGTACAGAGTGCACTGGAGCATGAAACGTCTTGGCGATTATGGTGTGAAGAGATGCAATGTGGCCAGAAAATTGTGGATAGTCCGACTACTGCAAAGGCACCAGCAGGCACCGGCAAGGATGCATCCTTCTCAGCATAGCAAACACTTTCTGGCAGGAAATCTCCTTGGAGGAAGAACTTCACATGGTGAAATAAAAGGATCTTAGCTGCCAAGACACTAACAAAATAGAAGGGGGATGGCATTAAGCCATTTTTCTGAGACTAGGAAAAGTCCCTCTTCACCTTTTCCCCATTCAAAAAAAAAAAATGCAGTCATTCCCTTTAATATTTCATGTTCTTCACCTTTTCCCCTCTTCACCTTTTCCCCATTCAAAAAAAAATGCAGTCATTCCCTTTAATATTTCATGTTCTTTTGAGCTTTATCAGTCCGATTATGTGTTTTTTAAAGGCCTAATAATTTAAGGAGAGAATAAGATTAATTTTAGTTTGCTTTGTGGCCCAAAGTTGGAGTTGTTGGAACAGAGAATAGGCTATGGGTAAGTGGAGATAGTACATTTACAGAATTCTTACTATGTGTGTTGTTGTGGAAAGTATTAGAAAAATGATTTGGTGGCCAGGAATGTTTGTGTATTCAAGAGATTATAGTGATTTTGCTATTCCACTGGGATGCTGCTGCTGCTGCTGCTATGAGACAGGAGTAATGAGATGGGAGTAATACATACATATATATTATGATTGGGAAAGAAAAGTAATGACTGCATGAGCTAGGTCCTGATACAGGTAAGAAGAGGTGAACCCCAAAGCACAAGGGATCAGCTGGACTTCAGAGCAGGAGGGTGACCTTTCCCAGAGAGTACCCGATGTGGCAGAGTGTGTATATAGCTCCTGATCTTTGCAGGCACATGTGCTGCATCTGCTTTGTCTCTGAATTGTGGTGTGAGATGATCGACTAAGCATGAGGGATGAGATATTCCTCTAGAGAACAGGAACTGTAACCATCAAGGGGATTTTCAGAGAATTGTCTGAGCTTATGGAGATCAAATTTGAGATTGTCATCATAAACGTGAAATGAGTCCAGTCATCACAGTTTCCTTGGCAGTAATCAGCGACCCAGATGTAGATTCATAATATGGACATAGCTGTCTACCAGCAGGTCATGTTTGGCGAGAACAACAGAAGGATGAAGAATCATGAGAATAGGAGTTAAACAGCACAAGTATTTTGAGGCTTGCTGAAAGCAACCTACCTCAGGTAATAAGATAAAACATAATGAGGTGTCCCAGCTCCGTTTTGCACCCAGTTCTAAGGTGACCGGCAGGGGCAGTGAGACGCTCTTGTGGACGCTGATATTCTCCCACTCCAGGTGCCCTTGGTTCCCAGTTCATCTGCCTCAAAGATTTCTCTAATTCTTCAAAGGTTGGCTCAACTTACCTTCAGCACAATATGACAGCAAATTGTTGTTGTTGTTCAGTCACTCAGTCATGTCTGACTGTGCTACCCCATGGACTACAGCACGCCAGGCTTCCCTGTCCATCACCAACACCCGGTGTTTATGCAAACTCATGTCCATTGAGTCAGTGATGCCATCCAACCATCTCGTCCTCTGCCGTCCTCTTCTCCTTCTGCTTTCAATCAGCAAGTAACAAAAATTAACTCCCTCCCCAGTTGCAAACCTTAACCAATGAGAGTTTGGGGTCATTGAATAAATGATTCAACTTTTGCATCTCTCAGGAGAAGACACTAAACTGGTTTACGCAGTTCCACAGAGGGTCCAGAGTAAAATTGTTCTCTATTTCTCTCTGTAAGTAGCTCACTAATATCCATTTTATTGGCTTTTCTCCCTTCCCTAATCCCCTTTCCCCACATCCTATATTGTTCTTTTCAGAATCACCTCCCAAATAATCTACACTCATCCAGGCCCTTGTCTCAGCACAAAGAAAGACAGAGGATGGTGACAGAAAGTGAACCACTAAGGACAATGAATTAGAAATACTGTTGAGTTGAAAAGCTGATAAATGTACTAAATTGTGTAACCTGGAGAGGTGGGAAGTGAAGTTTGAAGAATGGAAAGTCAGAAGAAGAAATATGAGAGCTGGTGAAATGCCAAAGTTGTACCTCCAAAGAAAGTTGGGAATCTAAGAGATGAATATTTTACTGAGATGTGCCTAGAAAATCCTGGTGAGAAATAATACATCATCTGTATAGATGCTGAAGCTACTAAGAACAGAACAGGGAAGCTGGTAGTTTAGGATGTAGAGCTAAAATCATAATTAGAGGATGAGAATGGCAAGGGGATTGGTAGAAACTTTAGGCTGATAACATTTAATTCAGAAGAGATAGGATATATGAAGTGTGAAGAAAAATAAACTCTTTGAAAGCCAAAAGAGAAACCAAGAAGGATACCCAAACCAATGCGGTATTCTAAACTATTTGACTGTGCATTGAAAAAAAAAAAAATACTTCCACTGTGAATACTACAAGAGATCAGTGACTTCTGTAGGCAATAGAATTCTTGAAGCAATGGGCTATTCACGGTCTTCACATATTAATATTTGCCCCCAGTAAGAGACTGATTCATAGCCCCCTGCCAGGAATGAAGTTCTAGTATAGTGGGCGTGAGTTCTGCCAGGGACTTGGGTGGTAGCTATATGTGAAATAAGATGTGAAGACTCTGAGGCCATTGGTCTTTTCAATAGGAACCTAGCAAAAACTGTATAAGAGTTGCAAATAGTAGTGTGTTCACAAAAAGAATATGGCTTTGGGCTTATTTCACAAAATAAATTAAGAGGTCAAAAATAATAATCTTAAGTGTGCTACTAACGGGTTGTCATCTGGGCTAGGTTCTTGATTTTTCTTTTTCCTACTTTTAATTTCTTCAACTTGAAAAATGTAGATGAATATCATGGTGTGAGTTAATTAGTCAGTGTTTCTAAAATATAGAGCATTATTAAATGTGGTCAGAAGAGCTAATTACTCACATTGGCAAAAGGGCATGTTTAGGGCTAGAGCAGTGTCTTCATGTTAAGAGTAGCAAGTGCCCTTTAACTTTTTAATTTCATAAAAGTGCCTTGTCTTCATTAGCAAAGATGTCTGCTACTTTGATACCTATAAATCAAACAGGTTCTTTTAGCTCATGACACAGGCATCAGCCAAGTAGATATTTGTTAAGGTTCTCCATATCACTTGATGTAATTAATCCCATAATAATAGACAAAGTGATGTAGCAAATAGTGCTGGTGGTCTGGGGTCAAAAGAAATAAATGTAGTGCTCCCTAATTGTGTGACTCTGTGCTAATCACTGACATGCTCTGAGATTCAAGTTCATAATTGCTAAAATATGCATAATCATCTCTCATTCAAGACAATGTAAGGCTTCAGTTAGAATATTTGAAAATATTTGTGAACTGGAAATGGGTAAATGAACATTACTATGTGCTTGCTCTAGTCCAAACAAAAGGAAGACACAGATTACTGTGTTTGCTGCTATGCTCATCAAGATAAGGGCATCCCTCCACACAAAAATTACAGCCCAGGTTTGTGAATGGGCTGTGTGTAGAATATAACTTCAAATATTTTAACCACAGCAACTGGAAGAATGGAGTTATCATTCACCTTGATGGGGAATCTGTACCAGAAATGTTGCATGAGATATTCGTTTTCAAGCTTGGATCCCTGGGTCTTCTCATTGATAACAGGAAGTTTAGAGTTGCCAAAGGAGTGGAAGTAGAAATGGGTGGTGTGCAGCGATGCAGATGACCAAAGTAGATGGTTCAGCTTTTTTTTTTTTTCTCTTGTTTCCTTCCAGCCACCTTCAGAAGCTAGAAGCGTTAAGAGAATTGTTAGATTAATCATGTTTGAGGATTTGCAGATAAATAAAATGAAAAGAGATAAAAAATAAGAGTAAAAGGTTTGAGGAAGTATGTAAAAGAGTGGTTATTATGGATCATGGATTCATAGTTTGAAAGAAAGGAAAAAGATAACATAGGGTTGGGGGTAAGGGACAGTGAAGGACGAAGTACTGTGATATATGGTGCTCAAGGAGATACCTAGAGAGACAGAAGGTGACAGATTGGAGTGTGCATGCAAAAATATAAATACTAGGAATAGTAGACATACTGTTTAAACTCAACTACTGGGTTGCTTCTGGGTTATGCTCAGGAACCCGGGTCACTACAGATGTTCCTGGGTGGGATCCAGCCCCCACATTGATTGATTCAGTCCTTTTCCATGGAGTTCACCTGCTAGATTACCATTCCCCCAAACTGGTGAAAGTCAGCCCATGGCTGTAACATTCCTCAAGTTTTTTCTACCTGTTCTCATCCTTGGGGAAAACCAACCAATTGTTGGCTTGTCCTTCCCAGAGTTATTATCCTCTTTATTTCTAAAGTGGAACACCTATCTCTTTATTCAATTTCAGGTTTTATAAAATATGGGAAAGTCTTTGGCTTTAAGCAGCTTCTTTCTGCTTTCCTACAACAAAGGTATGTTGAGCAATGAAATAGAAAACCATTATCTGATTGAAATTTTAGGTGCAAATATATGTAGAAAAATATTATTATCTTAACACTGTCCCATATCTACACATGTTTCTGATCAGCACATTTTGTATTTGGGGGTGATGTAGTGTGTTGTGATATTCAAAACCCTGACATGATTTTCAATAAAGAGACTTCTGAATGCCCCATCCAAAATGACTGTAGCTTTGGGAACTCCATGGTGGTCCAGTGGTTAAGACTCCACACTTCCATTGCAGGGACATGTTTTCCATCCCTGGCCAGGGAACTAAGATCCTACATGCCCCATTGTGCAGCCATTAAAAAAAAAAAAAAAAAAGACTGTAGCTTCATTGCTGCTGCTGCTAAGTCGCTTCAGTTGTGTCCAACTCTGTGCAACCCCATAGACGGCAGCCACCAGGCTCCACCGTCCCTGGGATTCTCCAGGCAAGAACACTGGAGTGGGTTGCCATTTCCTTCTCCAATGCATGAAAGTGAAAAGTGAAAGTGAAGTCGTTTAGTCGCGTCCGACGTGACCCCATGGACTGCAGCCTACCAGGCTCCTCCAGCCATGGGATTTTCCAGACAAGAGTACTGGAGTGGGGTGCCATTGCCTTCTCATTATTAATTGTCAATTCCTTTGGGCTAACATGGAGTCTGCACTGAAATGCAAACATTTTCTGAAAAAATAGCCCTGATATTACCAGTTATTATGCCTTAATGTAAATTAATTTGTCAATTTTGTTAGTATGACCACTAACAGCCAGTAGACTGCAGCTTGTTAACATTGGTTATAAAATTGATTGTAAGATGTGCTTTGCTGGAGGATGGGGAAGAGGAAGTTTCTGAGCCTAATTGATATTCTCAACCTAATTTACAGTGCAGTCTTAGGAGCTGTTCCTGTCTCTGCAATAGAAGCTCTTAACCAGAGAGCAAAGAATGACAGGAATATTTGCCTCTTTCATTGCTGCTTTGTTGTTCAGTTCCTAAGTTGTGTTCGATTGTTTGTGACCCCACAAACTACAGCATGCCAGGCTTTCCTGTCCTCCACTATCTCCCGGAGTTTGCTCAAAATCATGCCCACTGAGTCTGTGATGCTGTCTAACCATCTCATCCTCTACCGCCCCTTTCACCTTTTGCCCTCAATATTTCCCAGCATCAAGGTACTTTCCAGTAAAGTCAGCTTTTCACAGCAGGGGGCCAAAGTATAGGAGCTTCAGCTTCAGAGTCAGTCCTTCCAGTGAATATTCAGGGTTGATTTCACTTAAGATTGGCTGGTGTGATCTTGCTGTCTAAATATATCTCACTTTCCAAAAATAAAAGGCTATATATTTCCAGTTTTTCTTTATTAATAGGGTTATAAAGATTGATAAAAGCAAATTAAAAGAAACTGTCACAAAGAGAATGATCCTTTGTTTGTGAACAGCCTGGCTTTCAATATAAAATATTTTTACAAAAGAAAATTGTGCTGAGTTGTACTAAGGGTAGTTAACTTTTCAGATCCCATAGCTTCAAACTATTTATGTTTCTTGAAAAAAATTATTTGTAGGCGATTTGTTTCCATTTCTTGAACCAGGGCCAGTTATTATAGATATCACAGAAGCAGTAGCTGCTATTCAGCAGGGTGATACTTCTCTCTGTTCTCTCAACAACTCCTGGTTGGAGATACAAGGGCACAGAATGGCAAGGGGTTTCTAGCTGCGTTGCTTTTAACACTATTATGATGCCATTGATGATTGCAGCTCACTAGCTTATAAGCTGTGAGAGTCAGGCAAAGAGTTTGAACCTGCAGTATAAAATTCCTTAGTTCTATCCTCTTCGCAGTATCTGGCCAATCATTTATTTCACTGTGTTTATAGAGAGCCACTTAGGACAATGAAATGGATGTCCTGTGGGTAAAGATTTCCTGTCTGGTGCAGTCTGGGGCCTCATAGTGCTAACTTGCAGCTCCTCTCTCCCAATGTCTTGTACTGGAGTTAGTAATGTGCACATCTATTCACAGTTTCTCATTCCAGTGAATTGCAAGGTTCTTGAAATTGAAGGCATGATTTAGCAAAGCTTGTTTCAAGGAGCAGACACACAGAATATGAGTGCTGATTACATTTCATAATTGCATTCATGTTTTTTCTAATATAAGCATTGAGTTTCTCCCTTGCTTTCATATTAAGAAAACCTTGTGACTCACAAGATTTGACAAATAACTTAGCGCCTTGATTATATGCTTATTATTTTTACATATTATTTTTGACCTGGTATCAGAGTGAACACAGCTAAATACAATCATGCTGGGAGTTTTTGTACACATGTGAAGAATGAAAGAGAAAGGATGTTGCTAACAATGGGTGCTGACAGCAGAAGGAGATTCGGGGGATCCTTAAGGACGATACCTATTGTTAGCTAGTGGTGTACCTGAGGAGTCTCAGTATTCCAATGATGCTTATTTTTGTTCTGTTTTTTATCTTCAAAACGTGTATCTGAGCAGCAAACTCCTGATTAGTTGTATATTACTGTATGTATTACTGGTCTTCTGCATTGCAGGCTGACTCTTTACCATCTGAGCCACCAGGGAAGCCCTATTAATTATCTACTGTGTGTGTACTAGTCACTCAGTCATGTTCAACTCTTCATGACTCCATGGACTGCAGCCCACCAGGCTTCTCTTTCCATGGGATTTCCCAAGCAAGAATACTGGAGGGGGTTGCCATTTCCTTCTCCATAGGATCTTCCCGACCCAGAGATTGAACCCAGGTCTCCTGCATTGCAGACAGGTTCTTTACCATCTAAGCCACCAGGGAAGCTCCAATTATATACTAATTATCAATTATTAATTATAATGCAACATATGTATATAGTTTGTTAAATTTATCTATATTTTATAAAACTTTTTTTGCTATTTATTAGATTTTTTGCAATCTTATAAAAATATTAGCAAGGACTTAAATGACTGATATTTGTTTCTTTATAGTAAGTATGTTGTGGACTTTGGAAAAAGGAATCATTTTAATGGATGTAATCATTCCCACATAAACTGCATATGTGGGAATCCATATGAAAATGTAAGACTTGCTAGATACACAGATACATGCTAGTTAAGATGTTGAATGATGGCTTAAAATTATGGCTCAGATTGAAACTGCGATGAGAAGGAATAGGGAGAATGGCTAATTAGATAAACATTTAGTTTTAATTTTTTTAAAGGATCTGGGAAACAGTGCCTTTTAAACATGGCATGCATAAGAATTACATGAAAAGAAACTGTCGTAAAGGGGTTTTGATTTTCGAATCTAATTCAAGATTATAAACCAACTCTGGAATCATCTGTGAACCATACCTAATCCTTGTTTGTTGCTCAATCGAGTGTGCCTAACTCTGAGGAGCAGATTTTGGAAGGACAAAAGAAAAGATGCTTGCAATACTAGGGCTATGAATTAAACCCTGCTTTGTTCTACTCTTCAATTTTACTGTGTACTAGTATAGTATTTTTCATATAATCTCCACAACAAATAACTCACACTAAAATATAGTTTATGGCATTAAAATATATATTGCCCAGAGCTATTCTCCACAGAAGAGGAGTAAATGCATTTTCCCAAACTTATAACTTAAAGTAATAACCTTTTAAAAATCCTTGGAATATTGAATGTGACCGATGTGTAAACTGGATACTGTCCTATTCAAAGATGCTTGCAGATATTTCCTCAAATGTTAATAGATATACTTATTTGGATTTACTATATTTTCTGTCACTCCCTCTCTGAATTACAGCAAGAGTTTCATAATTAGGTGACCTGATTTTAACCTTGCCCATAGTTTCTCTGTATGGTAGCTAGAATTATCATCAAAAATAGAAATTCAGTCTTTCTCAATCAGTTCCCATTTTGCTCTGAAAATAAACCAAACTCTTTACAATGACTTAAAACCATCACAGGATTACCTTAGTTCTCAGACCCTGATGCTGGAAAAAATTGAGGTCAGGAGGAGAAGGGGGCAACAGAGGATGAGATGTTTGGATGGCATCGTGACTCGATGGACATGAGTTTAAACAAACTCAGGGAGACCATGAAGGACAAGGAGGCCTGGCATGCTGCAGTCCATGGGGTTGCAAAGAGCTGGACACAGCTGAGCAGCTGAACAACAAAGTTCTCAGATATCTCAAATTACTGAGATGTAGAGGGAGCTCTGGTTCGCTTTCTGCTTCTCCAGTGACACTGGCTTCATAGCTTTTCCTGATATACCAGTCAAGTTTCGCACTTAGGATTTTGCTCTGACTCTGAATGGACCAATATCCCCCAGATATTTTCATGGGTGAATCCCCTCACTTCAAGTTTTTGGCTCAAATATCACCAAAATGAGGCCTAACCATACCAGCCTAACTAAGAGTATAATTCACCCCCCAGGTCCCACCTACAATAGAAAAACTGTTTCCTTGTTCTTTCATTCCATAAAGCTCTACATATTTTAATATGTATGTGTTCATGTTTATCATTATCTGATGTCCTATCATGTCTAGAATATAAGCAGATATCGTTGTTTGCTTCACTAGAGTATCTTTGAAAAGTGCAATAAAACCTGACTCATAGTATGCCATTGATGTATAGTTTTTTTTAAGTTGTATTAAATGAAACAGAAATAAGTCATGTTTTGGCCTAAATGTAAATGATTGCGTTAAATTGTCAATTGTCATTAGAAATAGTTAAACAAAAGGTAGAAACTTTCCCCCTCCCACCCCCACCTTTAAAAACCAGAAAATTGTGTAGAATTGAGAATTTACATTGGAGCAATTTAGAATTCATGTGTTGTTTGAATTTTGATTTCGCAATATCTTTTTAGTGGTACATGCACACTCAATTGGGTCTGACTCTTTGTGACCCCATGTGCTCCTCTGTCCCTGGAATTTTCCAGGCAAGAATACTAGAGCAGGTTGCTATTTCCTTCTCCAGGGAATCTTCTCCACTCAGGGATGGGACCCTTGTCTCTTGCATCTCCTGCAGTGGCAGGTGGGTTCTTGATCAGCTGAGCCACCAGGGAAGCCAAAGCAATGTCTTTAAGTTCACCAAATTAATCAATGAAGCAAAACTAAGAATCTAAATCCAGACTTCCTTACAAAGTGCATATTAAATGATCTTTAAAATAATATGCTCTGGGAGTTGGTGATGAACAGGGAAGTCTGTCATGTTGCAGTTCACGGGGTCACAAAGGGTCAGAAACAACTGAGCTAATGAACTGAACTGAACTGAAAATGATCATGAACAATAAAGTAAGCTTCCAATGCTATATATCAGGAAGATTTTTATAAGAAAATATGTCGTTTGATTTATTTCAATAAGTATTATTATGTTCAACAAATCAAATTATTTAATTTTTCTCATTAAAGTTTTGCAAGTTTCATCTAGTTTAATGTCCACATGTTCTCATAATTTTTGTTCTCTTCGTATTTTTTTAATTAAAATGGAGTTTTTCCCTTAAAGAAAAATCTTCCTTGTATTTTTCAAATACAAGTACTTGTTGCAATATTCAAATAACATATATTATGCATCTGCTCCATCAGCATATTGACAGATGTGCTGCTGAAGCATAATGGATTGTTGTCTTGGTTAAGTCTAAAACTATACTGTATATTGTCATCCTGCTTATTTAGCTTATATGCAAAGTACATATTGAGAAACGCTGGGCTGGATGAAGCACAAGCTGGAATCAAGATTGCCGGGAGAAATATCAATAACTTCAGATATGCAAGTGACACCACCCTTATGGCAGAAAGTGAAGAAGAACTAAAGAGCCTCTTGATGAAAGGGAAAGAGGAGAGTGAAAAAGTTGGCTTAAAGCTCAACATTCAGAAAACTAAGATCATGGCATGCGGTCCCATCACTTCATGGGAAATAGATGGGGAAACAGTGGAAATAGTGGCTGACTATTTTTCTGGGCTCCAAAATCACTGCAGATGGTGATTGCAGCCATGAAATTAAAAGGCGCTTACTCCTTGGAAGGAAAGTTATGACCAACCTAGACAGCATATTAAAAAGCAGAGACATTACTTTGCCAACAGAGGTCCATCTAGTCAAGGCTATGGTTTTTCCAGTGGTCATGTATGGATGTGAGAGTTGGATGGTGAAGAAAACTGAGCGCCAAAGAATTGAATCTTTTGAACTGTGGTGTTGGAGAAGACTCTTGAGAGTCCCTTGGACTGCAAGGAGATCCATCCAGTCCATCCTAAAGGAGATCAGTCCTGGGTGTTCATTGGAAGGACTGATGTTGAAGCTGAAACTCCAGTACTTTGGCCACCTGATGCAAAGAACTGACTCATTTGAAAAGACCCTGATGCTGGGAAAGATTGAGGGCAGGAGGAGAAGGGGATGACAGAGGATGAGATGGTTGGATGGCATCATCAACTCGATGGACATGAGTTTGAGTAAACTCTGGGAGTTGGTGATGGACAGGGAGGCCTGGCGTGCTGTGGTTCATGGGGTGGCAAAGAGTCGGACAGGACTGAGCGACTGAACTGTACTGAACTGATACTGAATATTACATATGAAAAACTGCCAAGTAGGGATTAAAAAAAAAAAGAAAGAAAGAAATTGGCCAGCAAGGCCTGTGGGATCTTAGTTCCCCCACCGGGGATTAAACCTGCACCTCCCCCCACCCCCGCCCCTGCAATGGCAGCTCAGAATCTTAACCCCTGGACCACCAGGAAGGTCCTGCAACTAGTGATTTGACAGAATGTCCTCACCTTCATTTTCCTGTCCTTTAATGTTTCATTATGAGGAACTGAAATATAACTCTGAGCAAGATCCCACTGCAAAATCATTCCTTTCCCTTTTGAGTAATGCTTTTCTGATACTGAAAATGTGAAGAAATGAAAAGGTTAGAATATGCTTTAATTCCTTCTTGCAGAGGTTATGATTACATCATTATTTGAGTCAAAGTCAAATCATTGTTTCCATTCTTCGTGTTAGCCAGAAGAGTGTCAGATAAATAGAGCATAGTATTTGTAGCAACACTTAAAGATAATATGTTATTGTAAGCCTTTAATCTTAATGACTTTCAAATATATTTCATACCTTAATATTTATTTCCTTAAATGTCAACCCAGCATTTAAGCTATTGCTCATGTAAGTCAAAAAGCAGTCTATCTTGACTCAGGAAATGTTTCTCATATGGCTGTTTAGGTGTAGCAATTAGGATGTAAAGAGTTAGAAAATCAGTTGAAAGCTTTCAGAATATAATTGGCAGCACTTGATCAGAAGTATCAGTGGACATGCACAGAAAAAAGAAATCACATCAATAAACATGAGTGGTGCTTCCTCACATTTTGTATCTCAGTACCAACAGGAAACTAAAAATGTTGCTAGGATGTTAGTGTCAAATGTTTCAGCTTTTAATGATCACTCATTCTGAAATATATTTAGTTCAGTTCAAACAAGTAAGGATTAGCATCATAGTAAACTGTCATCTTTTATACAGTTCATGAGGCTCTCAGGTATACTGGAGTGGTTTGCTGTTCGCTCCTCCAGCGGATCATATTTTGTCAGAACTCTACACTATGACCCATCCGTCTTGGACCGCCCTGCATGGTATGGCTTATAGCTTCAATGAGTTACACAAGGCCCTTTGCCATGGCAAGGCTGTGATCCATGAGGGGCAAACTCAGGGAGATGGTGAGGGACAGGGGGTCGTGAAGTGTTGGACACGACTTGGCGACTGAACAACAACAACCTGCCACCAGTCTATGAATAAGCAAGTGCACCTATGTCTCTTGCCCCGCTGAACAATTATGCCTTTCCACAAGGATCTGTGTCGTTCTCTCTGAAATCTTCCAGTTGCCTCATTGTCATCCATGTGCTTGAGGTACAGATGATCCAGGTTTACTGTCAAAACATGATTGTAAAAATAGATGCAATCTTTTGAACTGTAAAATATATGAATCTAAAAATTGGTATGAAGAAACTGAAATCCCCACCACATGTCGATTACAACTTTGCAGTTTGAACAGAATATATGTGCTAGAATGGAACATTTCAATCATATTTTTGTTTGCTTTTCCAAAAAACTGTTAAGTTCTGTATTCAGTTCAGTTCAGTTCAGTTCAGTTCAGTCGTTCAGTCGTGTCCGACTCTTTGCGACCCGATGAACTGCAGCACGCCAGGCCTCCCTGTCCAACACCAACTCCCGGAGTCCACCCAAACCCATGTCCATTGAGTCGATGATGCCATCCAACCATCTCATCCTCTGTTGTCCCCTTCTCCTCCTGCCCTCAATCTTTCCCAGCATCAGGGTCTTTTCCAATGAGTCAGCTCTTCGCATCAGGTGGCCAAAGTATTGGATACTCAAATCTAAAATGTTGCTATCACACAATCTTATTGAATATACTCTATGACTCCTTATTAACTTTAATTGATTTTTTAATTTTAAAACTAATTAAATATTTTATTTTATATTTATTATTATTATCATTTATTTTGGAGGGATACTTGAGAAACTAGTCAAGTCTCAGAAAATCTCTACATTAAAAAAATCTGTATGGCATACTATACATAAGAATGATCATTAAACTATAGATATCATAATCTGTAAATAATTATCAATAATCTTTTAATTAGATGACATTTTCCTCTAGGTCTGTTTATTCTGGCCAGTGCATAAAGTCTACATTTATATTTAATGTTCTTTTCTCTTCCCACAAAGGACATCAATTCTAATGAAAATTATTAATGTAGGAATAGGAAACTTCAGCTTCTTCTTCCCTTTTTCCATTAAAAATAAAAAGTCTTGCTTGATACTATTTCTTTATCTAATTAAGTTGACATACAGCAAATTACTACTATATAATTTGCTAGTGAGATATGCTTTCTTGCATATAACGTGTAAAATATGAAGTTTTATTTCAGTAAAATTTAAGTTGAGCAATGAAAGGAAGATGGATATATTTTCTGGAAAAATAAATATATAAAAAAGCGGATACTGGAGGGAAGTTAATGCTTGGAAACAGAGAAGAAACGGAGTAAAGGATGTTTCTCATCTGTTTTGCTTTTAACCTGAGACTACTCCAGAGTTACATCTGCCAGGGAGGCTAAAACTGCAACAGAAAATCAGCCTCTTTCTTTTGAAGAACCAGAAGACAGAGTACAGAGCAAACACAGCTACTGGAATCTGAAGGTGAAAATGTCAGAAAGGACAGAGTTAGGGAAAGGAAGGTCAAAATTCTGTGTATAAATTTTGCCAAAGCATATGGCTGACTCCTGAACCAGACAAACATGGGACTGGCTTAAGCCTAGCTTGAGGTCAAAGAATTGCAAATTTTGGTGCCTCCCATATGAGGGAAGAAGGAGTTCTGTACATGAATTAATTGTTGAGCTAATTATCTGCTAAAATAAAACAGAAAATATTAGCACTCTTAGGAAGAATATAACAGAGCCCAGATTCTCTGCATCATAATGTTCAAAATGTCCAGGATGCAATTCAAAATTATGAAATATGTTAAGAAACAGAAAAATATAACCAATTTTAAAGACAAAAACTTACCAGAAGAGGCAAAAATCTACATAAGCTTAAAATCTAGACAGTGACATTAGAAGACAAGAATTTCAAAGCAACTATTTTAACTACTTATCACAAAATTCTTCCTCATCTCTCAAAGTCAGATTCTGAGATTGAGATGATTTAGAGGAAGAAACTCTTCCTAATCATACATTTGTATTTAAAGGAAGAGGGAAAAAAACCTGCATAATTTTGTTGGTCAGATCTTCCAGATGACTTAAAATAAAGCTTAAGACTTGTTGATTTTCCCCGTATCTCTGATTCCCAAACAGAAATAGGAAGATTTCAAGATTTTGTTTTGTAGCATGATTTTACATTCAGTTTCTGTAAACTTCAAAAAGTTTACATCTGAAGAAAAAATATTTTCCCCAGGGTCTTGTAGTGACTTGTACAACTGGATCGTGTAATGACAAATGCTTAAGTGAACTAGTTTCTGCAGCCATTTTTCATCTTCAAAGCACTCAGCAAATCTGCTTGTTTTTTCTTCTATGTACTCATGCATTGTACCTTTCAGCTCATCACCCTGTGGAAAACTCATCTTTTGGTGATCTACAGCATTTCTATATTTAATGTGAGTTTTATATCCCCTAAGTGAGATATTCAAGCATTCTTTTCTTAAACACACTCAGATGAACTAGTTTTTATTTAATACCTGGAAGCCTTTCTGTAGCTTCATCTACAAGCTTTAAATTTAATCTCTAAAGGTTTATGGCACAGAATCTCTCTGCAAAGAAATCAGCTTTTAGAGTCTGCCCCTGTTCCTGAGCTGTGGTCCTCTTTCACCATCTTCAAAGCCATCAATGGAGACAAGTCCTTCTGACTTCATGTTAAGCTGAAACT
The DNA here is from genome assembly GCF_054371585.1 of Giraffa tippelskirchi. Classification (NCBI taxonomy): domain Eukaryota; kingdom Metazoa; phylum Chordata; class Mammalia; order Artiodactyla; family Giraffidae; genus Giraffa; species Giraffa tippelskirchi. Next base: position 44,983,078 of record NC_137282.1, on the reverse strand, counting down.
ATGCTCACATTTTTTTTTTCTGTTTTCTGACTCTTCTTTTATGCCTAACTCTTTCATTTTTAAATAATTTTGTGTTTCAATTGGGACCACACAGGTAATCCAGAATAGTCTCCTTACTATAGAGTCAGATGATTAGCAAATTAATTCTGTTTTCATCCTTAGTTTCTCTTTGCCATGTAACCCTTACATATTCACAAACTCTGAGGATTTGAATGTGGATGTTTTTGGAGGGCCAGTGTTTGGATTCCCACAGGACGTATACCATATTCGATGAAATAAAACTTCTGTAAATTTTGTCTTGTTGAAATTATAAGAGCATAGTGGAATTGTAACTGTATATACTCGGACACGACTGAGCGACTTCACTTTCACTTTTCACTTTCATGTACTGGAGAAGGAAGTGGCAACCCACTCCAGTATTCTTGCCTGGAGAATCCTAGGGATGGCAGAGCCTGGTGGGCTGCCGTCTATGGGATCGCACAGAGTCTGACACGACTAAAGCGACTTAGCAGCAGCAGCAGCACACTTTACAGGATGTTGGAGTTTATTCCTATTTGAGCAAATATCATCTTGTGTGCTGTGCTAAGTCACTTCAGGCATATCTGACTCTTTGCGACTCTATGGACTGTAAACTGGCAGGCTCCTCTGTCCATGGGATTCTCCAGACAAAAATACTGGAGTGAGTTGACATTTCCTTATCCAAGGAATCTTCCCAACCTAGAGATTGAACCCATGTCTCTTATGTCTCCTGCATTGGCAGGCATATTCTTTACCACTAGCGCCACCTAGGAAGCCTAAATCTGGTCCTAAACTCACATAATATTAAAAATAGAGATAAAGTCAAATAATTTATAAGAATGTGTGAACTATGAGAATAAATATCTCTAAAGCTCATGTCAAACTTATAGATGACTATATATTTATAAGAAGTGTGTGTAAACTGTGAATAATTGTATCTCTTTCACATGCCTTCTTCCAAAACTTCAAGTCATGTATGTGTACATAGTCACACACACATACATATATATATGTACATGTGCTGCTGCTGCTGCTGCAGAGTTGCTTCAGTCGTGTCGACTCTGTGCGACCCCATAGATGGCAGCCCACCAGGCTCCGCCGTCCCTGGGATTCTCCAGGCAGGAACACTGGAGTGGGTTGCCATTTCCTTCTCCAATGCATGAAAGTGAAAAGTGAAAGTGAAGTTGCCCAGTGGTGTCCACCTCTTCGTGACCCCATGGACTGCAGCCCACCAGCCTCCTCCGTCCATGGGATTTTCCAGGCAAGAGTACTGGAGTGAAGTGCCATTTCCTTCTCCGGCATGTGCACAAACATGTTTAAATTCATATGTGTGTGAATACTCACATTTGCTAAATATATTTTCAATTTTCCTTTTTCTCAGATTCAGTATTTACAAGTTTTCCTACTTGCTAAAATTTATTTGCAATCCCCAAATCAATACTTACAGCACTTTCATAGTTCTTCAAGGACACATGCAAAGCAGAAAAACGATTGAGTTACCTGACATGCCTGGTCTCAGATGAGGTTGAAAAGGGAGACACTCAGCTTTCTTATTTTGGCTTTTGTACTGAAAAGTATGTCTCTTTTCTATGGCCTATTTAGTGCCACAGAATATATATATATACATATATATGTACATATGTACATACATATATACATACATATATATACATATATATATTTGTATATTTGTGCTTTTTGATGTTGATTTCCCTATTTAAAATGGTCCCCAATATAGTGCTAAAGAACCCTCTAGCATTTCTAAGTTCAAGAAAACTGTGATGTGCCTTATAGAGAAAACAAATGTGTGCAATCATAAGTTATAGTGCTGTTGATAGTGAATTCAGTGTTAATGAATAAAACAGTATACATTGACCTGGGTGTCATTAAATAAAAACACACACAAAACGAGGTGATGTACTAATCAGTTGATAAAAATGTTGTAACCAGTGGCTCACAGGAACCTTATCCTGTATTTCCCCTGGGAACAATAGTTCAGTGTTGCCTAATTAAGTATTCACATAGATTTCATAGAGTGTAACTACTGTAAATATTGTAGATTAAACCTCTAGTCCTCTCTTTCTGTTTATCTACGCATACACACACGCCCAAACACACACTGAATGGGACATCTGATTTTCTAAGAGAAATATAGAACATTGCTAATTACCAAGCGGGTGAAAGAATGAAAGGGCTTAACAATGAAGGATGACACCAGTGAGGCTACTGTTAAACACTTGCCTTCATATTTTCACACTAACAGAAGTGTGTGAGGAGATAGAGAAATATAGATTAGAAGTTTTACATCAGATAAAACAGAATAAACCTTTCTAATACGTATATACTAGAAGAGTATTTTCTATTTTTCAGATTTCAGTAAACTAACTTTTTTAAAAATCATTCATAACCATTGTCAATAAGATAAATAATCTGACAATTTTTTAAATGTCATGTCTCCTTTCAATTTCAACAATAACTTAATGATAAAAAAATACATATATGGCAGAAGAAAACAACAGATAAAACAAATACTAATATATAATTAATCTGTAATCTATTTTATTTGACTTCATAAATCGGAAATCAAATGGTAAGTATATTTAGAATCCTCATTTACATTTGAATCACATTCTGATAATTTTTGATCTAACAGGTATTTTTAAAATGGAAATTGCCTTCACCACTTAAGGAAAAACACACATTAAACAAAACAAAGTTAATTTCTCATTCTTAGAGATTTCACAAGAAGTAAAAGTGTTAGATTAAAGAAAACTGAAAATATAAATTTTGCTTCTTTTTTTTTTCCTGCCTTTGGCAAATGTAGGCTTCAAATTCCATTTCAGAGTGAGTTTGATGATTATATTTGAGGGAAAAAAAGCTTAAGGAACCAATTAAAAATCCAGTTTGGGAACGTATTCCAGCCTAAGGAAATGAAGCAATTTAAAGTTAATTCTAGCTACTCCTCCTTTAAAAGTAGAACTCTTGTCTCCTAGGGAATGGGCTTATTGTTTTACATTTATTATATTTAATTTTTCCAAAGACTGGAGATTCACCAAAATTTCAGTAACTTACATTAATTATTCTTTGGTTAGAAGAAATTATATTATATCTCAAACTGAAACATATCTATACAATCATATGCTTATATACAATCATATGATTCTAATTTATCAAGTAAGCTAGTAATGGAACTATCACAGACCCTGATTCATTAAAGATGACCTATGAATTATCTTTTGAATAACAGACTGTAAAGAGAATGAGAGAGTGTGAAATATACAATCTTTTATTCACACAGAGCAAAATATAAATTCTCCGAGGTGACAATAAGTGAATTCTGTATGAATGAGGGTGAGCTTTCCTAAAATATGTCATACTAGGTCATAATTTTTTGGCAGACCCATTGTTAGTACAATCGTCATAAATAAGAAGTAATACATTGAAATTATACTTAAAACAAATACTGTTCCTGAAAAAAATGCCTTAGATTTGGAGGCCTGGGGGGAAAATAAAGTGATTATTTTAAATTAAAAATGCTCAGGTCTTGAGTAGACTAATGACCAACAACACAGGGTCAACAGTATTTTGTTGTCTAATTCAGTTTGGTCAACCCGGTATTACTGACCATTAGAACCTCTGTTGGCCACTGAGAAGCTCTAAAGTGGGTGATGACATGCAATGGGAACATAATTCATTGTTAACACGATGATTGCTGTGATAAAGCTATGCAATAGAAACTAGTTTGGCACAAATGTAGTAGCATAGAAATTGATTTAGAATTTTATATATGGCTTCCTGGAGAAAAGACTGTCTCTCATAGCTTAAAAAATAAGCAGAGTTGAACCTGCTAAAAAGCAGGGACAGATATTCCAGAGAATGAGGAGCTAAGAGCAAGGAAACATGAGCTGGAGAGAAACTGTAGTTGTCAAATCTGTTAAAAAAAAAAAATTGGTAGATAAGATAAAGATGGACTCAGAAACATGGGAAATGTTAGAGAGTGTTTGCTACATGAGACTAGAGGCCTCACTTTCAACTTCTGTCCTTCAACTGGATCATTAAGGGACAGGTTCATTACAAATTTTTTAAAAGGGTAAATGATTTTGATATTTAACTTGTTAAGCTGATTTTCCAAGTGAAGTTATAACATAAGGGAGAGTATAAAATTGAAATTTTGTTAATACAGAGATGCAAATGATCATTGAAGCAACGATATCTATTTAAGTGTTCAAAAAAAGAAAAAAATAAGAACAAGTTCATAGCTTGGGAGACTAGGAAATGGTGAGTATGTCTCATCTTGGGCAAGGAGGTAGTATTTGTAACTGGCAGAAGTTATTAAAAGAAAGTGAAAATTAAAACATGAAAAAATGTTTTTCAAATGAACAAACCTCTAAGTAATTTTCAGCTTTCATAAATGTTTATATGAACATCTAAGTTAAGTGAAATCATTCATTTCATTTCCTATAAAACCTATGTTAAGCTTTCCATCCATTTCATCATATAATTCTGATAAAGGAAATATTCTGAATCAATGTAGTAATATAAAGGATTTACATGTATTGGAAAAGCAAGGAATCAGATACACCATCCAATTCTATTTTAATCCACTCTGTCCTCCTAAATTTTATACAAGTAGTTAGAAATCACAGAGGTCATAGCAATAAAGTAAAGACAAAAAGGGAACTGTGAGTAATCAAATCCCAAGTTTTGGCCAGAACACCTCCTAAAGGTAATTAGTTCCAGAAGACTGCATCCTTATTTCTTTATTGTCCCTAGCCATAACCTTGATTCTCCCAAATCATTAATATGCATGTAGTATTTTTAAAAAAGATACTGAATATGCAATACATTATATTATTAACTGGTAATATTTATTATATTATTTTGAATCATTCTTTGATAATTTGGAAAATAATTCATAATACATATCTAAATAACAAATTGATATTTCATTAATATAGTAAAATTCTAAGAAAAATATCATTTTCTGATCATATATTTTGTGATACACACATTGATGGTGCTACCACTGTTACCTTACATCATTATTTTCTTCACTGTAGTTTCCTACATTTCTTTTACTTTTTATTTTAGATAACTTTTTTGGCATAGAATGACATTTTATTTAAAATACAGCGGTATATACATGTCAGTTCCAAACTCCCAATCTATCCCTCCCTGCCACTCTTCCCCCCTGGTAACCATAAGTTCATTCTTGAAGTCTGTGAGTCTGTTTCTGGTCCATAAATAAGTTCATTTATATCATGTTTTATATTCCACATATAAGCGATACCATATGATATTTGTCTCTTTGTCTGATTTACTTCTCTTAATATGATAATCTCTAGATCCACCAATGTTGTAGCAAAAGGCATTTTTTTTCATTCTTGTTAATAGCTGAGTAATATTCTATTGTGTGTATGTACCATATATTTTTTATCCATTCATCCATCAATGGACATTTAAGTTGCTTCCATATTTTGGCCATTGCAAACAGTACTGCAGTGTACAAATATCCTTTGAACCATGTTTTTTTCTGGATATATGCCCAAGAATGGGATTTCTGGATCATATGGTAGCTCTATTTTTAGTTTTCAAAGACACTTCCATACTATTCTCCATAGTGGCTATACCAATTTACATCCCCATCAGCAGTACAGGAGGGTTCCCTTATTACCACACCTTCTCCAGAATTTATGATTTGCAGATTTTTTGATGATAGACATTCTGACTGGCATGAGATGATTTCTCATTGTAGTTTTGATTTGCATTTCTCTAATCTTTAGTGATGTTGAGTGTCTTTTCATATGTCTATTGACCATCTGTAGGTCTTCTTTGGAGAAATGTCTTTTTATGTCTTTGATCATTTTTTGATTTGGTTGTTTGCTTTCTTTTGATTGAGTTTCATGAGCTGTTTCTAGATTTCTTTAAATTCAGTTACCTCATTGGTTCTGTTTTAGTTTTTGGGTAAGAATAGACCTCTGTAAGCCTTTTTGGGGGTCTTCCCAGGTGGCTTAGTGGTAATGAGCCCACCTGCAAAGCAGGAAACCTAGGTTTGATCCTTGGGTTGGAAAGATCCCCTGAAGAAGGAAATGGCAACAAACTGCAGTATTCCTGCCTGGGAATTCCCACAGACAGAGGGAGGGGGCTGGTGGGCAACAATCCATGGAATCAGAATCAGACACAATTTAGTAACTAAAGAGCAGCAAGACTTTTGTTTATTTGATTTACTTTGGGGACAGAGATAACAGCAATAGAGATTATATTAACATACGAAAAAAAAGACAATTCAGAAAGTATACCATACATTTAGTGGCTTTGTGTATTTATTCTACCATGTATGTAACTCATGTGTTCAGTAAAAGATCTGTCATCATTCTTATATGTAACATTAAATTATACAGTACACATTAAAATCAATCTGTCATTATAATTATTAAGTAATATTTTTGAACAGAATTTGATGACATCTTACTTTTAATTAAAACGTTTTGTTCATAAGACTTCACATTGATGCAAATAAATGATTGATTAAGCTAAGAGGCTTTAGGAAGTTACAAATAGCTAAAACATATAATACTTTCTGGGCTTCCCTGGTAGCTCAGCTGGTAAAGAATCCACCTGTAATACAGGAGACCCTGGTTTGATTTCTAGGTTGGGAAGATCCCCTGGAGAAGGGATAGGCTACCTACTCCAGTATTCTTGGGCTTCTCTGGTGGCTCAGAAGGTAAAAATTCTGCCGCAATATGGGAGACCTGGTTGGATCCCGGGGTTGGGAAGATCCCATGAAGGAGGGCATGGCAACCCACTCCTGTATCTTTGCCTGGAGAATCCCCATGAACAGAGGAGCCTGGCAAGCTGCAGTCCATGGGGTTGCAAAGAGTTGGACATGACCAAACAACTAAGCACAGCACATAATACTTTCTATGTTCATAATGGTATTATATTCACTGTATTTATTTAATCCTCACAATAATTCTTTGAGGCATATATCAATATTATTAACACACCATTTATAGATGGGAATACTGAGGCCCAGTTGGGATATTTTTCCAACGTCACAAAGATCATAATTGATAAGGAAGGGATTTCAACCCAGGTACTCTACTCCAAAACTATTACTTTTAGTCCATACACAATATGGCAAACTCGATAGCAAGACGCTTTTTGTCCTTCACCTCGGATGTTGAGAATCCAAACAAAAAAGATATGTGATTTATAATACACTGATGAATATTGTCAAATATAACATTTTTGAGACTTTTTTCAATCTGACTATTCAGCACTTGTGTACTTCTGTTTTGTTACTTATAAATTTTATTTATTAAGCTAATCTTTTTAATTGGGGATGCATTTTTTTTTTTTTACATTTTCTTTCCTAAGAATGGACGCCATAGTTCTATCATAACCTAGCAACTCCCACATACTAACTATTTGCAATGCAAAAAGTTTTTTGACCTTGAAGAACTAGACTTGCACATAATATTTAGTTGTTTAGTCACAAATAACCATCTTTATGATGTCAATAGTCAAGGGTGCAGTTTCTGATCAGATGTAACCATATGCATCCTAATGAAGTGTTTTGTGAAATTACCTCCAATTTCAGATCCACATGATATCACAGAGTTTTTTTAAAAAAAATTATTAGAGTGTAGTTGTTAGTTTCAGGTGTATAGCAAAGTGAAACAGTTATATTGTTGCTTAGTCACTAAATAGTGTCCAAATCTTTGAGAGTCCATGGACTGTAGCCTGCCAGGCTCCTCTGACCATAGGATTTCCCAGGCAAGACTCTTGGAGTGGGTTTCCATTTCCTTCTCCAGGGACTCTTCCCAACTTAAGGATTGAACCCATGTTTCCTGCATTAGCAGGTGAATTCCTTACCAGGGAAGCCCCAAATCAGTTATATATTTGTATGCTTCCAAGTTGGCACTAGTGGTAAAGAACCCACCTGCCAATGCAGGAGCCACAAGTTTGATCCCTGTGTCAGGAAGATCTTTTAGAAGAGGGTATAGCAACCCATTCCAGTATTCTTACCTGGAGAATAACATGGACAGAGGAGTCTGGTGGTCTACAGTTCATGGGGTTGCAAAGAGTTGAACATAACTAAACCGACTTAGCATACATACATTGTATACATCCACTCTTTTTTAGATCGTGTCACTGGTGTTTTTTTTGCATTTAAAGAAGATGTGGTACATATATAGAATGGAAAATTACTCAGCCATAAAAAAGGAACACATTTGAGTCAGTTCTAATGAGGTGGATGAATCTAAAGCCTATTATACAGATTGAAGTAAGCCAGAAAGAGAAAGATAAATATCATATACTAACACATATATATGGAATCTGGAAAGATGGTACTGATGAAATTAGTCACAAGGCAGTAATGGAGACATAGATGTAGAGAACAGACTTATGGACACTGAAGGAAGGAATGGCTGAGATGTATGGAGAGAGTAACATGGAAACTTACATTATCATATGTAAAATAGATAGCCAATGGGAATTTGCTGTATGATTCAGGGAACTCAAGCAGGGGGTATATAAGAACATAGAGGGGTTGGATGGGGAGGGAGATGACAGGGAGCTTCAAGAGAGAGGGAACATATGCATTCTTATGGCTGATTCAAATTGATGTTTGGCAGAAACCAACAAAATTATGTAAAGCAGTTATTTTCCAATTAAAAATAAATAAATTAAAAAAATATTTTATTTGTTTTCAGTTGAGTGTTTCTTTAAGAATAACATTTTTTAAATGGAAATCAAATCTCTACAGTAAACTGGAAAATACTATAGTATACAATATATTGAAAAATAGTATGTTTATTATCCCTGCAGACAAGACAACAAAAGCAATAATTTTAAATAGCAAGTTGAATTGCAAACTGGAATTACCTAGCTTAAGGTGGCTTTCTTTTAGTATGCAAAGTTTTACAAATATTGTCACGTATATATTTTTAAGACAGGGCTAAAACAAAGTATTTGCTAGATAATATTTTCCTCTTTCAATTATATATTCACTCTCTGTAGTAAAGAGAGTAGGAGAAGTGATGAGATCATTTAAAAACACAGACATTTTTAAAAATCTATTTATTTCTTATATATATATATATATATATATATATATAGATACATTTCAAGGCAATTTATATAACATAACCAAACTGCTTTGTGTTGCAAATATAAGCACAAGTCAAAATTTGAAAAGCTGTCTCAAAAAACAAAAATAAATAAATTATATTGCATTAAAATAACTTAATAAATATGAATATATATTCCAGACTGTGGCCATAATTAGTACTTACAATGATTATATCACACAATCAAGAGTAGTTGTGATTTCAGTGGCCTGTGTTTTAAGTGAGTCTGAAACATGGTTATAGGTTACTAGGGCTGACTCTGATATGTGGCTTAATGTTCAAATTATTCAGAACACACTGCAGAAACAATTCACAAATATGGAATGGTATGTAGCCCTACCAAATGATTCAATGCTTTTTCAAGTCTTGAGAATTTATAATCTTAAATAAAATAACCATTTTGTAGGTGATTGTCATGAAAAAGTAAACCATGCAATCCAGTTGTATTATAGGCCAAAAATAAAATAAAAACCAACAGAACAAGTAAACCCAGCAGTAATTTGTGTCACATTTCCTATCCCATAAAAATGACTTGAGCTGAAGCCCATAGCTCTCCATGGTGCAGAGTCAGACTCTTGAATCAATTTCAGAGGTTATTGGACAATAAGAGCAGAAACATCAATTTTAGAGCTTTGATTTTTCAAGTGTCTTGGAAAGACCCAGAGTGGGTGTCTGGTGCTGAGAAATAGTGGAAAGTTTTATTTAACATATTCCCCATTGTATCAAAGCTTAAAACAATAGAAAGTAAATTCCATCCTTTCCACAACAGCAACACACAATGGCAAATTCATTAGTAACCAAAAGCAATTTCTTTGAATAAAACAGAATTGAAAACATGCAGATTTTATGTTTTCCTGATACATTATTCAAGTCATAAGATGGACATTGAAAAATGACTGCAATATTCCAATCATGGTATCCAAAATGATTTGACTAACATCTTGACATAAAATAAAGAATATACAAATGCGACTAGCACTGAATTTCTAATGACTGCAAATCTAATAAACAAGCAAAGCAAACATTATCACATGTGTTCAGATGAATTTCTATTGCTTATTATGAAAATCTATTTTACTGTGATCAGAGCTACCATAAGCAGTGCCATCGAACATGGGTGGTAATTAAGCCTGATTTTCTGAATAAAGTCAATATACCAAAGAAATGGAATAGCTTCAACTACGCTTTTGCAGTTTTGAGTATTTTCTTCTTGAAATGTCTAGGAAAACTTTCAAAGTGTCTACTAATACAGAGTATTGAACAATTTAGTCTCACTGAATTATAATGTCTAAATAGTAAATTGAAATAACTGAGAATGTATGCATCTTTGTTTAAATATATAAAATTTTAAAAGAAAAAATGATACAGCTCAAAAGAATTAGAAATTACAAGGTGAATATTGTAATCTTAATTCACACATTGCCTATTGTCTTTTCAAAATATTATTTTACAAATAATTGAAAGCTCTATTTGTTTTGCAAGCATACAGCACATTTTTATTGCACAAAATAAATGAATTACAATCTATTATTTGACAAGCATATCTTCTAGAAATAGAAACACACAAATAATGTACAACCAGGGAATTTTTTTTTTTTTGGTTTGAGAGGTAGTTTTGTGATCAAGCAAAAAGCAAACAAAAACAAAAGCAAAGCTGAGGACTTAAAAAAAATTGCAAGATACAGAATTAGGGTAAAAGGAAGAGTATTTAGACATTCAAGTAAGGCTTGACTATAGATGTGATAATTAAGTGGATGTTGTAATGTTAGCGTGCTTGTTTGACAATTAACAAGGATGACTCAGGAATATCCATAGGCAGAGAAAAGGTGTGTGCAGAGCTCATTACAGTTAGAATCTATTAGGGAATGTAATAGATTAGGCAATTCACACACTTTTTCTCTGCTTATGGATATTCCTGAGGCGTCCTTGTTAATTGTCAAACAACCACACTAACATTACAACATCCACTTAACAGGTGTCGCCTCTATAGTCAAGCTTTACTTGAATGTCTAAATACTCTTCCTTTTACCCTAATTCTGTATCTTGCAATTTTTTTAATTCTTCAGCTTTGTTTTTGTCTGTTTTTTGTTTCATCACAAAACTACCTCTCAACCACCACCCCCCCCAAAAAAACCCCTGGTTGTACATTATTTGTGTGTTTCTATTTCTGGAAGATGTGAAATGTAAGGTTGTGGAAATCATAAATGATGTAAGAAAACTGACAGTCAACACTCAGGAACTTATGTCATTTTTGGAAATATTGAATGATAGTAAACAAAGAAGTATGGATAGAATGGATAATACATGTTGTGGGGGATTAGTTTTAGAGTCAGTTGACCTATAAAGGTAGGACTGAAATACAGTAAAACATTTTATTGAGGTCTGTTACCAAGTCTACATTGAAGATTACAGTAAAGTCTACATTGGGATAAAGTAAGTGTAAATAAAAATATTAATAAATATAAAATATATTAGGTAAAATTTTATAAACCTCGATCTCAACTCTTCAAACTCAGCATCCATAATGTCCTGCCATTTCCATCTCTAAAATAGAATTTGCCTCTAACCAGTAATCTTTGTATCATCACAATTTTATACAAGCTGCAGTCATCTCTTACCTGGAATCCTGTCCCTGACAATTTATTGTAGCCCTTCTAATCCTCTCTTTTAAGTGCTAATAAACAAAGCACAAGTGTAATTGTGATCAGTGACACAGTTAGAATTGTGCACCAGGAAAGACTAAGCTCTTTAATATGGTCACTTCTTCTCTTTTTCATAGGGTCTTTCCTTTTTTCTTGCAGGGTCAAACTGTACCTTATTATTGAGTTAAATGGTATTTGTTCCTCAGTTATTAGCAGAATCATGATTCCTTCAAGGAATGATTACTAACGTCCTTAAGGTGATTACCTCTATTTCACATTCTTATGCAATTAATTCTTATTCTTTGCCACACTTCTCAACTCCAACGTTTTACATACATTTACTATTATTCGACTTATATTTTACTTTTTCATTAGATTGTCATGATAAGAAAGAGGGAATTGTTGTGATTTTGTTCACCAGATCCTAGATCATACTTGACATACAACAGATATATATTAATTATTATTGAGTGAATAAATAATTTAAGGCTTTATTATAAAGGTTCAAAATTAGACCAAAATACTTTTTTAAATAAAAATGAGGAGTGGCTAAAAGATTTTGAGGAGGTCAGTTTAAGTGATGAAAAATGCATTGTAAGACAATCTGGAATCAATATATTAATAGAAGATGGATTAAGCGACAAGACACAGAAGATCCGGAGAGCAGGAAGGGTAGTGAGTAAAGAAAGACAGGCTAAACTGGAGTGGTGCCAGTCGCAAGGAAAAGGTGGTGACCAGGAGTAAATAAACCGTAAAAATAATTTATGACAATTTCAGTTCAAATGAACATCACAGATCAAAATAGGCATGGAAAGGGGGAGGTGCAAATGTTACAAATCTTATGTCTAAAATGAATGAACATTAATAACTTTCTATAGTATATTTTAAAATTTAAAATTACTAGATAAACAATTTACTAAGACCAAATCAAATAGAAATTAAATTTATTTGTCTAATAATCATTTAATATTTTAGTAGTTAAATATCTCCTCTCAGGGAAATGCTTGGGGATGTGCTTGGCTGAAGGTCCCTACATGAGAAGGGCTCAGAATGGACTTGGGCTAAAAACGCAGATCTGTGTGTAAGCCCGGCCGGCTTCAGCCTGGGCAGGAGAGTCCCTCATAGTCTGCTCCTTCCTGTTCTCTATGGTGAATGTGGGTTTGAGTCTTTTTTTTCCAATTTATTTATTATATATTTTTTTACTTTACAATATTGTATTGGTTTTGCCATACATTGACATGAATCCGCCATGGGTGTACATGTGTTCCCCGTCCAGAACCCCCTCCCCCCCCTCCCCATCCCATCCCTCTGGGTCATCCTGGTGGCTTCAGAGGCTGCAATCCGTTGACGACGGAGAACCCAGTCAGCTGTGTGGAGAGCAGCTCTCCTCCGTGAGACCTGCCAGGTCAAGCATATACGCACTTGCAGGATACAGGGCCGTTTCATCTTGGGGACATACTTGTTTGACCAGAAGAAGGTGGTTTCTTTGTTTTGTTATTGTCACTTTTGTTGTTGCTTCACAATTGAAGGTAATTTTAGGATTGTGAGGCATGTTGTGCCTGCTCTGACTTGTGCCTCATCCCAAACTCAGTTGCTGCCCCATTCATACTACTTGACTGCTTTCAAAAAATTAGAACAACTTCCTCCAAACAACAGCGTTCTACACTTTTCTTTATCTAGTGTCTGTCTCCAACTTTGAAATGTTGGAAAAGTCGTCACATAAATATTCATGGCAGAAGTGTTTTCACATATTTTTCCAGTACATTTGGAAAAAAAAAATTCACGTACTAAATGAGTAATGGAGGTTTCCCCAGGTCTGTATACCCACTGTCAGATGAAAATGTCAGATGCAAGTTTGTATTACTTCAGTTACCGGGACCAACATACCTGGTAGTGTTTTACTCACAAGGCTGTCAAGATTGGCATCATATAGTTTGACCAACCGTATTTTTAATTTTCTGAGATTTTCTTTGCAATATATTTGACTTTTCAGATCTTACATGCTATTTACCTGAGATAAGACATTTTTATTAAAAATCAACTATACTTCAACAACAAAAAGAAAGGAAAAAACGGATAAATTTTAAGTAACTGATTAGAATGAGATAAATTCCAGAGGTTAAAATGTTAATAACATTTAACAGGACAAAAAGTTTATTCAATTCTAATTAATAATTATTGCAAAGAAAACAAAAGGAACAGGATATTTTATACATGTGGGTATATAAAATATTTTACTATATAGGCACATTGATACCTCCCTGGAGAAGGAAATGGCAACCCACTCCGGTGTTCTTGCCTGGAGAATCTCATGAACAGAGGAGGCTGGTGGGCTACCATCCATGGGGTCGCAAGAGTCAGATGTGACTTAGTGACTTAACCCACCCCTCCCCACCCCACTCCACCCCTCCCCACCCCACTCCACCCCACATTGCTACCAAGAAAGGCAAGTGGGTCTGTGCCTCTGATTGAAATGAGTTCTTTACATTGTTTGAGGTGAATTCCCGGTACAAGTTCCATAGATCATAACAGTATTATACTTTTCAATTAAGCTTAAGATGACACTTAAAAATAAAATTATTTATTTAATTAACTGTTCTAAACCAACCTACACTTTGAGAAAAGTTATGTTAAAAGTAATAGTAATAGTAAGTAATTAATAGTCATCTTCCATTTGCTACTCAGTTCAACTATGATCTCATTTTATGACTCAAATTGAATTTATATTTGTCCACTTATTATACATTTGCAATTTGCATATTCTCTCACAGATTCCATTAAAATCACCTGTATAGACTCAGATACAGAAAACAAGCTAGTGGTTACCAGAGGGGAGAGGGAATGGGAAGGACAAAATAGTGGTAGAGGATTAAGTGATGCAATATACTAGGTATAAAATAAATTATCTACAAGGATATATGGTACAGCACAAGGAATATAACTCATATTTTATAATAACTATAAATGAAATATAACCTAATTGAATATATTGACTATGAGTCACTATATTGCACACCTGAAACTTGTACAATATTGCACATCATGCAAGCATTAAAAAATAAGACTTAGGAAGCAAATTTTCTTAGAAAAAAAATCTGGGTGGAAAATTTCTATTGGATTGCAAAAGCACCTCTTTCTGGGTCTCACAATTAATTGTCCTCCCAAGAAGAAACTTATAAATAAGCAAATATGTCAGCAGAAATGTCACTAGAAAGACTGTTTTTGCATGATGAAATCCATGGAACAGGTTGATTGAACTATGGGCTCCTCTGTATGAGCAAAACTCAGAAAAATAATAAGTGTGTTCCAAACAATATTTACAAATTGAATAAAAAATCTTAATTGCCTACAATGTATGGTTTCACTGATTCTAGAACAAGAAGGAACTCTGCCACGGTGGCTTAACCCTATATGCGAGACAGAATAAGAGACACAGATGCATAGAACAATTTTGTGGACTCTGAGGGAGAAGGTGAGGGTGGGACGTTCTGGGAGAATAGCATTGAAACATGTATATTATCATATGTGAAACAGAACACCATTCCATGTTCGATGCATGAGACAAGGGCTCAGGGCCGGGGCAATGGGATGACCCAGAGGGATGGGATGGGGAGGGAGGTGGGTGGGGGGTCCAGGAAGGGGAACACATGTAAACCCATGGCTGATTCATGTCAGTGTATGGCAAAAACTATTACAATATTGTAAAGTAATTAGCCCCCAACTAAAATAAATAAATTTATAAAAAAAAAAAAAAAAGAGGTAGACAGAGATGACAAGAAATAAATGAAAGGAAAATTGCCTCAATTTTGAGTAAATCAAAATTTGAAAACAATATAAGGGAATGGCTACCCACTCCAGTATTCTTGCCTGGGAAATCCCATGGACAGAGGACCCTGGTGGGCTACACGCCAAGAGGTCACAAATAGTCAAACACGACTGAGTTACTAATACTTTCATTTCACTTTCATTTAGAAAACTAGAGTCAGATTCTAAAATTAAAGAGAAAAATAAGATTATATTTCATATGATGGGTAGAAGAGGCTTAAGTTGAAGAAGAGAGATAGAGAAAATAAGTAAGAAAGGAATGAAAGAATTTTAGAGATTCAGGAGTCTTGGGTATATCTCATTTCAACTTTTAGTTCCTCACAGAAGGAAATAATGTCTAGTTATTTGTTCAAAAATATTGCTATTTAATGTCATGCCTGGTCTGATATACATATTACTTTTATCCATATGATTATTTTAATATATTGTGCTTTTTTCTAGAGGTAAACCAGGTATTATCAATCATTTTTCTTGTATTTAGTCATATCTTATGGAGTTATAGTAATTGATAGTGCTATTTTATTCATTTTTAAAGCTATATATTATTTTTTAATTTTATTTATTTATTTTTGTCTGTACTGGATTTTCGTTGCTGCACGGGTTTTTCTCTAGGTGCGGCGAGCGGGGCAGCTCTCTAGTTGCAGGGCACAGGCTTTTCATTGCAGTCACTACTACGCCAGTTGCAGAGCACGGCTCTAGGGTGCGCGAGCTCGGTAGTTGCGGTGCTTAGGCTTAGCTGCTCCACGACAAGGCATGTGGGATCTTCCCGGACCAAGAATAGAATCTGTTTCTCCAGCATTGGCAGGCAGATTCTTTACCACTGAGCCACCATGGAAGCTTGATACTGCTATTTTAAAATAATTGTGATTTTAAT
Source organism: Giraffa tippelskirchi (assembly GCF_054371585.1). NCBI lineage: Eukaryota > Metazoa > Chordata > Mammalia > Artiodactyla > Giraffidae > Giraffa > Giraffa tippelskirchi. The sequence continues at coordinate 44,966,582 of NC_137282.1, read as the reverse complement.
AAAAGTTGAAACAAATATTCAATTATTTCATGAGTGCCATGCCAATTAAACAGATCAATGGCATCAAGTGTCTATCTATTCTTTTATTGAAAATTTGGATTAAAATTTCAGTTACAGAGGAAGACAACTCTGGAGAATAGCATTCTCTATTCTGAAAAATAAAATAAATGAAATGTAATATTCACCAACTAGAAAAACACCCATCTCAGACATATAAAGATAATTTAAAATTTCTTCAAATTTAAATGATGCAGTTGTTTAACAGACCATGGTTATATTGCACATATTTATAATATTAAAATGAGCTTTAAAGACAACCAAAAGAACCCCCATAAAATCAGTGCATTCATTGGCTAGAATGACATAGAAACAAAAGTGTTAATGATTTGAGAACATCTGAATGATAATATCTATTTTTGTGACAACTCAGTCTCAAAAAACACTGAAGAGTTAAAAATAAGAGTAATTCTTAAATATGAAAATAGAACTTCACCATTCATTTGCTTCATGAGATTAAAAAAAAGATTTGTGGAATTTATGATATATATAAAAGAGATTTTAAATAGCATGACTTTTCTAACTTTCTAATTCTGGCAAGTATTGACAATTAGGAGTTCTTAGACTACATTTAAATAGAAGAATGGCCATAAGAAATGAGTCTCCTTCTCTCTTTCTCTTGTTTCTCTCTCTCTCTCAGTCTCTTCCTCTTTCTCTCTCTCTGTCTCCCAATACTCATATATGTCTTGGAAACTTTCTATAGGATATCTTCTTTATTTTGTTCTAATATATGCTTGACTATATGATTCTCTTTTTGTCTGATTCCCTTTATCCCTCAGACGAATGCTAAGTAGCATTTCTTTTTTTTGATCCTGTATTGCTTTGATTAATATTGTTGACTTGAGGTCATACATCCATTCCATTAACTGGTCAAATTTTTACCCTCCACCCTGGATGCCAGGAGGTCCCACTGGCATAGATAGCCTATGTAATTAATCACAGGAATAGTCATCTATAAAACAAACCATTAAGTAGAAAACAAAATGTCAATACGTGTGTGATCAATTCAGTGGAATGAAGAATGAATGCCTAATGTTTACATATGTCAGGCTAGCCTTGGTTCCAAACTTTGCAACTGCCTTGTTCTTACAGCAAACTGTTGCCACTTGTTAGTCATCTAAAAATACAGAATAATTTTGAAGCTCAGAGATAAAAGTCTTGATTTTCATCTATTCCTCTTCATCATCCGCTTTCCTTTCCTTCTCAAACAGTTTAGTTCAAAAACTACTGTGGATGACTGAGCAAGTTAGGTTAAATACTGTATGAAAAGGCGAGGTGAGCGTTTTCAGCAAGCTAGTAAGGGTTTTGAGTTCAAACTGAGTAAGCAAGACTTCTGCCTGAAAGGCTGACCCGATAGGTGTGGTCTCAGGGATAAAGGAGGGCACCCTTGAGTTGGGAGGAAGAAGGAAGATATTGGGATGTTGGAGCATGAATGTAGTCAGCAGAGAATTTGCAGAGGGTAGATTGCTTAGTTAGCCACATGAGAAGATTGGTTATACTCAGCAGAATTGGTCAAATAAGCCCATACACAAATGTATGTGATTTTTTGGGTGACGTTCACATTTCCCATTGACTGAACTTATTATTTTTTTTATTTATAAACAACCTGTAGTCATATGTTCATTGGATTAAACAATCTTGGCTGTCATTTGGGATTCCTTGCACTTTTTTTACTTCCATTTAGAAAATAAGTTCTGCTCAGACCTGCTTTTCTGGTCATTTAGATCCAGGTAAAGATGGTACAGACTCCTCTCCTATCAACCCAGCACCTATAGAGTGGTGGGAGAGGGGGCTCCTATGACTCTCCCGTGAAAACAGGACTCCAGCATTTTTCAAGTAGATCATTTCCCACTGATAGAAGTGCTGAGCGAGAGCAGAAACTTCACAGTACACTATTTCAGTGTTGAGAATTTGAAGAAACTGGCATACAGGAAAAAAAAAATTGAGAGTTAAAAAATTTCAGCTAAAAAAATAATTTCTTAATGCATTCAGTAGAATAGAAGAATAACCTTTTGAATGCCCTTCTCAATAAACTGTTATGCAACACCAAGCTCAACCTACAAAGACTCTGGGTCACTACTTTCCTCCTACCATCTGTCTTATCTTTATCACTGTATTGACTTTCTCCTTTCAAGTGTCTTAAATATTGAATTCCAGCTTCCTCCTTAAAGACAAATTTCCTATGAAGATGTGCATAGTAACACAATGGTTGTTTGGGAAGAATTCATTGTAGTCCATTACTGAAGTTACAATATAGATACGAGCGCTTTTGAATCAGACAAGAAGGTCAATTAAGTTGCTGCCATGGTTCCTATGTGGGAAGTTTCTAAAAAGAAGTTATATTTCTGGGGAGCATGTTTTGATATGATGCATTTAAATTTTGCCTCCTATTTTTTTTTGTTTGTTTCTTTGTATGTTAGTATGCCTGTATGAACCTTATTTTACAGAATACATTCTGCTCATATTACCCAAATAGAGGATGGTGGCTTTGAGAACTGAAAAAGCAAGTAGGTACGTTTTCTTTGAATTGAATGGAAGTTTCTGTTCAGCTCTGTTGAAAAATGCACATTACATAGTGCATGGCATTTATGTTGAAATCAGGTATGGGTAATGTGAGAGTGGAAGTTGAGTTTTGACAGAAGATTTTGCATTTACTACCTCTTTCAAAAGAAAGGTAATGAAGCAAGAAATAGCCACAAATAATAAGAAGCAGTTGAATACACAACAATCTCCACTATCCTTTAAATTTTCAACCTCTGTGGAGAAATATGCAGTGCTTTCAATCTTATGTTAATATATGGAAAGCAGTATCCGTTTCTTGAAGACTCTTTCTTATATGACCTTCAAATGTCAGACATTTCTCTATAACTTCAGATAATGCATATAATTTGAATTCTGACTCGCTACTTGATGTTAATTCAGACTCGCTTCCCATAAATGATTCATTCATTCTTGGATTTACTTATCTCATCCCTATAAATGGTTCTTATGTGGGCCAGTCAGTTAATGAGAGCACTGTAATTTTGACATCCCTTAGTGATAAGTTTGAAAGGCTTATGGGTAATTTGATGTCAAAGAATGGCAATCTTTTTTTGCAGAGAAAATTTACATGGCCAGTATTAAATAAAGGGGTGTCCTTGGTAAAATAACAAAAATGGTTCGTATGGCTACACACATAGATATTGAGATTGAGATACAGATAGAGATACAGATATAGAGAGAGATATGGGGCTTCCCATATGGCTCAGTGGGTGAAGAATCTGCTTGCAATGCGGGAGATGCAGTTTCAATCCCTAGATTGGTAAGGCACCCTCAAGAAGGGCATGGAAACCCTCTCCAGTGTTCTTACCTGAAGAATCCTATGGACATAGGAGCCTCGTGGGCTACAGTCCATAGGGTTGCAAAGAGTTGGGCATGACTAAAGCGACTGAGCATGCATAGGTATGAGTTTAGTTCATTTCAGTTTCTCAGTCACTTCCGACTCTGCGACCCCATGGACTGCAGCACACCAGGCTTCCCTGTCCATCACCAACTCCCGAAGTTAACTCAAACTCATGTCCATTGAGTGGGTGATGCCATCCAACCATCCTGTCCTCTGTTGTACCCTTCTCCTCCTGCCTCCAATCTTTCCCAGCATCAGAGTCTTTTCAAATGAGTCAATTCTTCATATCAGATGCCCAAATTATTGGAGTTTCAGCTTCAACATCAGTCCTTCCAATGAATATTCAGGACTGATTTCCTTTAGGATGGACTGGTTGGATCTCCTTGGAGTCCAAGGGACTCTCAAGAGTCTTCTCCAACAACTCAGTTCAAAAGCATCAATTCTTTGGTGCTCAGCTTTCTTTATAGTCCAAATCTCACATCCATATATGACTACTGGAAAAACCATAGCTATCACTAGATGGACCTTTGTTTGCAAAGTAATGTCTCTGCTTTTTAATATGCTGTCTAGGTTGGTCATAGCTTTTCTTCCAAGGAGCAAGTGTCTTTTAATTTCATGGCTGCAGTCACCATCTGCAGTGGTTTTGGAGGCCCCCAAAATAAAATTTGTCACTGTTTCCATTGTTTCCTCATCTATCTATGCATAGCTATAGATAAAGTAAAACATTTAAAAATGTCTTTAAATCTAGTTTTTTAATTTTAAAATTACAGTGTAAGAGTTGATGGGAAATTCAATCCTGGCTATGACTGATACTTTCTGCTTAGGGATTGTACAAAAATACTAGGTTCTTATACACATCTCCAAAGGATTTTGATGCCTCTTTTATCATGGTGATCATTCCTCACTGGTTACTACCAAGAAATGCACTGTATTGTCTAAATACTTCCATTGGGTTCTAGGAATCTTCTCTTTTCAGGAAATTCAAAGGGACAAGTGAAACTTGGATGATGCTAGGGGACATGTGAGTCCTAGAAATCTCTCTGGGTGCTGTTCAGTGGAAAGACACACACACATCGATATCTCCTTCCAAGTCAAGGAAGAAAAAAATAATCTCATTTCATATTGTGCTTAAAGGCCATTAATTCCCTCCCCCATCTCTCCACCCCTAATCAAATCTAATGCATACCATTTATTATAGTTGGGATTTTCAAAAGGCAGCAACTGCAAACTGAATCAAGGATTGCTTGCTTTGGATATTATATTTATAATATCCCTGGAGAGAGATTATGAAAAATCTGGCACTTCTTGAAATAGGAGAAGGGAAGTGGTAGGGCCAAACAAAAACAAAATATATCATTCAAAAATTAGATTTAAATAATTTTAAAAACTGACTATTCTCCAATATAAAATAAAAATTAGGGTTAGGGCAACAGACAAAGAATTAATCTCAAAAATATACAAGCAACTCCTGCAGTTCAATTCCAGAAAAATAAATGACCCAATCAAACAGTAGGCCAAAGAACTAAACAGACATTTCTCCAAAGAAGACATACAGATGGCTAACAAACACGTGAAAAGATGCTCAACATCACTCATTATCAGAGAAATGCAAATCAAAACCACAATGAGGTACCATTTCACACCAGTCAGAATGGCTGCTATCCAAAAGTCTACAAGCAATAAACGCTGGAGAAGGTGTGGAGAAAAGGGAACCCTCTTACACTGTTGGTGGGAATGCAAACTAGTACAGCCACTATGGAGAACAATGTGGAGATTCCTTAAAATACTGGAAATAGAACTGCCATATGACCCAGCAATACCACTGCTGGGCATACACACCGAGGAAACCAGAACTGAAAGAGACATGTGTACCCCAATGTTCATCGCAGCACTGTTTATAATAGCCAGGACATGGAAGCAACCTAGATGTCCATCAGCAGACGAATGGATAAAAAAAAAACAGTGGTACATATACACAATGGAATATTACTCAGCCATTAAAAAGAATACATTAGAATTAGTTCTAATGAGTTGGATGAAACTGGAGCCTATTATACAGAGTGAAGTAAGCCAGAAAGAAAAACACCAATACAGTATACTAACGCATATATATGGAATTTAGAAAGATATCTGGTAATGATATGCGAGACAGCAAAAGAGACAGATGTATAGAACAGTCTTTTGGACTCTATGGGAGAGGGTGAGGGTGGGATGATATGGGAGAATGGCATTGAAACATGTAAATTATCATACGTGAAATGGATCTCCAGTCCAGGTTCGATGCATGATACAGGGTGCTTGAGGCTGGTGCACTGGGATGACCCAGAGGGATGGGATGGGGAGGGAGGTGGGAGGGGGTTCAGGATGGGGAATACATGTACACCCGTGGCAGATTCATGTCAATGTATGACAAAACCAATACAATATTGTAAAGTAAAAAAATAAATTTAAAAAAATAAATAAAATTAAAAAAAAACTGACAAGAAGAGTCTAGAAGAATTTTCATCACTAATATCATTGGTTGTTTATGTGAGCTTCCTATAAAAACAAGTAACACAAGACTGTAACTAAAGAAATGCATAATTATGTTATTTTTCTCGCAGAAGAAATTTAAAAAATCCACTAATGCTATAGAAGGTGTGTATGCAACTGCTTGTTATTTATTTTTTCTTATATCAATCCTTAGGCATGGCAATAATTGGAAGAGTTAAGTGAGGTGGGATCTATGCAATCCCAAAAGATTCTTAGTGATGTTTCTGCAAATAATATGATTAAGCAAAGGCAATCTTTAGAGGACAGAAAAGACAGGAAATATGCATGGACTTATTGGACCAATTTCTACTCTTTATTCAATAATGTATGCTTAGGACAATATTTTAGGAAGCCTGTTTACTTATTTTAAGAAATTTTTAAAAGTTAAGCTTTGGACCCCATAGATCTTCCATTCTTTTAGCCGACATTGAATGCATAGCAGATAAGATACATTCTGAGTGTGCTGTTATTTGAAAAGTGAAAAACTCGTGATTACTGTGATTGAATGTAGTTGGAAGATGAATGTTATTTACCCAGGACAGCTGCATAAAACTTTTTTGAAAGGAAGCTTTTGAGCAGGGACCTTACTAAATGACAAGAAAATCCATCTATGATAAGACCTGGATAAAGAGCATTCTAAATCAAATTAATAGTAAATGCAGGGCTTTTTCTCTCCCCATGTTGTGACAGCTTGGGTTTTTCTCATTCTTTCTTGGCCTTTTCATTCTTCCAGGCTACTTGGTAGCAATTTGAGTCTAAAGCATCACCTTCCACTGGAACCCAAAGATCTAGAAGGAACTTCAAGCTGTGATTACACTCCTAATTGATTCATCAGAGGTCAATCCAGCCCGGACCCTGGCTGGATCCAGCCAGGATCCAGCCCTCCTCAAATGTCCATTGATGAAAATTCTCAGGGAATTCCAGCTGCCTCTCAACCTATCTCTGCAATGTTAACTAAAAAATAAAAATAAAACTCAGTAATTTGACCATAGTAGAAAATCGCCATCTACTCTATCAGAATATTCACCACAACAGGTTGGACAGAGACTTAATGTACAGGGGTCGAAAGGTGACGACATTGTTAACTGCTCATAGAGAAAGGATGGAAAGGATGATTAAATAACACTATAGTAAATGACTTCCTCTGTCTGAGTTTCAAAGAGAACTTCAGCAGAAGGACCTTGAGACTCAATTAAGAATGGAAATATTTAGATGTAGCTGTCATTATTGCCTATATCATAAACATCCTTCTGAGGATAGTTATGAGACTATAAGACAACAATTATGACGCGGAGTTAGATGAGACATAGACTATTTTTTCTTGCTAGTGATTTTAGGATCATTATGAAGAAGTTTGGGAAAGCTACTCTCACTAGGATAGACTGGGTGCCAATATTTTGACAACCTATATTATAAATTCTGTGATGTCTGTTTTTCTTGCATCTCTTTTCTACCTTAATGCAGGTAACTTATAAGGAATCTATGTAGCTTGCATTTGGATGACTTGAATATGCTTTGGTTCCACTTTGATTTCACACAAAGAATCACTAAGAGGTCTTAGGTATTGCTTGTTTAAGAATCCTGAAGTCTGCTATAAGATGAAACTCAGTATCAAGTGTTTGAAGCTAAGTTGTATGGAAAGAATGTAAACAAAACATTGGGTGGGTTGGCCAGAGCATTGTTAGAGTAGTGTGTTGAATTGTAATAAGATTTATTGAAGTTCTGTTTCAATTTTCAGTAGCAAATAAATATGTGTGTAGAGGATCTTATTAAAATTCAAGACATATTTGAGTGCCCTTGAAATAATTCTTATTCTTATTTTAGAGTTGTTTTTGCTAGCTATGTATTAAATGAAGAATACTGACCTCCACTATATTCCCAGGATATAAATATTTGGTATTTTAATTTTTTGTGATATTGTCCTTTGGGAAGGAAGTTTATACATTTAGGGAAGTTTAGAAAACTAGGGTGAATGGAGAAGGAAATGGCAACCCACTCCAGGATTCTTGCCTGGAGAATCCCACAGACAGGGGATCCTGGTGGGCTGCTGTCCATAGGGTTGCAGAATAGGACACGACTGGAGTGACTTAGCAGCAGCAGCAGCAGCAGAAAACTAAGGCACAGATATTTGCATATATTAACCTCTTGGAAGTGATATCAAAATGGAGGGAGGCAGAAAGGAAGTTAGCATGTTAATGCTGATTGGTGACAACTAAAAGAATGATAGTGATATGTAATACTAAGATGAGATGAAGTCTGATGGTGTTTTACTTCAGTTATTTTCTCTCATGACCCACATGTACACAGACCTGGATTTCTTTGTTGGGTAAGAGAGATATAAAATTAGTCTTCTGCCCTCCGACTCTGTTTGAAAGTGAAAGTCAGTCATGTCCAACTCTTTATGACCCTCTGTTATTGTTCTTCTTCTGTTGCTAAGTCGTGTCCAACTCTTTGTGACTTCCTATCCTGCACTATTTCCCAGAGTTTGCCCAGACTCATCTCCATTGAATCTGTGATGTCACTCAACCATCTCATCCTCCATCATCCCCTTCTCCTCTTGCCCTCAATCTTTTCCAGCATCAGGGTCTTTTCCAGTGACTTGGCTTTTTGCATCAGGTGGCCTAAGTATTGGAGCTTCAGCTTCAGCATTAGTCCTTCCAATGAATATTCAGGGTTGACTTCCTTTAGGATTTCCTAGGACTTCATGGAATTCTCCAGCCAAGAATGCTGGAGTAGGTAGCCATTCCCTTCTCCAAGAGATCTTCCCAACCCAGGGATCAAAGCCGGGTGTCTCACATTCCAGACAAATTATTTACTATCTGATCCACTAGGGAATCCCCTCAACTATGTTTAGTTCACTTTAAAAACATATTGGAGAATTGGATCCCTAAGCAAAGCAGCTGGAGACATGATGTGAAGAAGTAAATGCCATCCTTATGATTATGACAGTTAATTAGAAAAGACCCTGATTCTGGGAAAAATTGAAAGCAGGAGGAGAAGGGGATGACAGAGGCTGAGATGGTTGGATGGCATCACTGACTCATGAGACAAGATCTAGGAGATGGTGAAGGACAGGTAAGCCTGATCTGCTGCAGTCCATGGGGTCACAAAGAGTCGGACATGACTGAGTGACTGAAAAACAACGAAAGTAAGGAACAACCACCTGTTTGTATTCAGAATGGAACAGAAGCAGAAATAATCCAGACCTGGAGAACTGTGCAAGTAAAAAGCAAAAAATGTTCAACAGTAAGGGACATTAAACATTACATTTACCAAAGTAGAGTTTCAAAGGTTATTCTGTTAGCAAAGAGTCTGGCGTCCCCTCCTCCTGTGGGCCTGGGTTCTTGGTAAAGACACAAAGAAGGATCTTAAGTCTTACCCATTGCAAGAAAGTTCCTTGAAGATAAGGAAAGAGAGGATAGAGAGAACACCTCAAGAAAGAAGTGGGCCAGGTTAGGGGAGACAATGGCCCTGGACAATCGCAGTGCAATTTTTAAGGCAAATTCATTTGTATAATTCAGGAGGTCATTGATTGACAGATACAGGTGATATAACAAGAGGCTCTACTGTGCATGTCTTTCCCATAATTCAGTCTGTTATAATTAGCTGTATATATTCATGGAATATTTATGAGCAGTTAATGAGTCCAATGGTCACCAAAGGTTATATAAGTACATGATAGTGTGAGGTGTGTACTTGTGCCAAAGAGGGAAAAGTGCCTCCAGTCAGCCAGTGGGGCGATCATGGACATTTATCCAACGGAGCCACCTCATGTTGCTCATGGCTAGCTTCCTGCATAAAAATTCTACTTAGAACTAATCAAACCACTGTGTGGTCTACAACATGTGGTGTGGTCTTGAGGTTTTGTTAAATTTGCAGGTTGTTTCCAGACACAGGGTCATCTTGACTACTGTATGCATTTGAAAATCATTGACTAGTTAAAAAATAAAACAACTTATTTCTGTTGCAATCATGTTCATTTATAAGCTTATAAAATCTAATAATCCAAAAACATGGGTGAACAAAACACACACACACAGGCACACACACACACAAACACACACAAATAAATGCAAACAGTATGAAGCAGGCTGTGTTTGAACTCCTGACCCACAGAAACTGTGAGGTAAGAAAGATGCTGTTTTTACTTGGTAAAGTTTCTGAATGGGTTATGCAGCAATATATAGCTAATATATTTCTAGCCATAGTTTCTTTACTCAATTCTGGCAAATTTCATATATGTGCTTGATTTTGTGTCTGTCATATTCATGTGAACTTCCCTAATCCTTTTAGTGACTCTCAGCTCTGGCTCTTTCAGAATTACAAGTCTTTAAAGGAGAAAGAAATCTTAATCCAAAAATTTCTTCATTCTAGGCATATAATTCTTACAAAAAAAAGCATTTCCGTTAAAAGTTTAATGAGTAATAGAGTACTTAAATTTTAAAAGTGTAAAACAGGCACCACTGACATTTTGAGTCAGAAAGTTTCTTTTTGTTGGGGGCTATCTTACATATATATATATATATATATACATATGATGTGATATAGCATATATAATTTACTCATATATACCTACACAAACATATTTTTGTGTATCTATATATAACACATACTCATACATAATATATATATATATATATATATATACATATATATATACATACATACATGTGTTTATTTAACACAATTCTACCTAGGTAAAATTACTGTTCATGATAAATATGTGCTTAAAAGTTTGCATTGAAAACATAAACCATAGCCATCATTATTTTTAAATTATTTAGCATCACAAATACCAATGAAAGTCAGCATTAGTGGACATTTTATCATCCATGCCCCCAAAGAAAATTATGTTTCTATTTTAAGTGTGACATATGGTACTAACCTTTGTGTGACAATCTCGCTCACATTCAGCACTTGCAGCACCAGATTGCCACTTTCTCTGGAATCTGAGATGACGTGAATAGTAATTTTGAATTAAATAAAAGTCAGCTGGCTGTCAGTTCTGGGTAGGACTTTTATTCACCTGCTTCAAAGTCCAGATGTCAGTACCATGATGTTTAATCCCTTTCTGCAGACGGGGATGGAAGCCTTTTTTTCCCCCTTTCTCTCCTTTTAAAATTTTAATAACTGCAGGGAAACTCAGAAGCAGTAATTCATGAGTTTCATGGGGTGTTTCAGCAGAGAGTTCTGTCATTTTCAAGCTTCTAAAATATGATTTTTGATTAAAGACTAAAATAGCTAAGTTTATAATTTGACCCTGCCTTCCTCATTCAAAATATTAGAAGTTAGTAATGCTTAATTATAAACATATGTAGGTTTAGGTATGTGTGATTATACATAAAAGTATGTGTATTAATTTTTTCCAAAAGAATCTATCAGAGAATAATATAGAACATCCGATGTAATAAAATGTAATGTAAGTGTCTATTTATGAGTGTGAGGATTTGACTAAATTGAAAAAGCTCTGGTTTGGACATTAAAAGACATACTTTAAATTCACAACCTGAAGTATTCAAATGTAACTTTTTTGTCAAACTTCAAGAATCTCAAAACAAACCAAACTGGAGAAAATATTAACAAGAAGAAGACAATCTCTGATATGTGTTCTGACAAAGCTTTGGGTAGGAAAATTTCATGTATTTTTAAATAAGATTTTGTACCAAAGGTTGAAAACTAATACAGTGAGTATGTAAATATCCTCCACCTGGATTTAAGAATTTTAATTTTTTGTATGTATTCTTTATCTTTTTTATTTATCTATACATCATCTGTTCTGCTATACCTTTTGAAGATAGTCTGCCAAATGATATTCCAGCATGTCCTAAGAGAAAATAAACTCACACAAAATGTATGAATCCCATGTAACATCTATATGATAAATAAGAATTACATAATGTCATTTAATATTCAGAAAATATTTCAATTTCCCCAATTCCCACAACATTCTCTTAAGCTATTTTTTTTCCTCCACATTAAGATATAACTGAGATTGACACATGAGGATTCATGAGTGTTTCACGAAAAGTGTTTCACTTTTTCAACTAGCTATGACAAAAGTCAGCTCTCAATTCCTCAAATAACTATTTAAAAACTCACTTGTTCAAGCAAATATAGTTTATTAGGTTTATTATAAAAATATATAGTCTTGTACTCCTTTCCCAATTTTGACCCAGTCAGTTTTTCCATGTAAGGTCCTAACTGCTGCTTCTTGACCTGCATGCAGATTTTTCAGGAGGCAGGTAAGGTGATCTAGTATTCCCACCCCTTCAAGAATATTGTACAGTTTGTTGTGATCCACACAAAGGCTTTCCAGAAGGCAATGAAGCAGAGTAGATGTTTTATCTGAAATTCCTTTGCTTTCTCTATGATCAAACAAATGTTGGAAATTTGATCTTCCCTTTAGGATTGACTGGTTTGATCTCCTTGCTGTCCAAGAGACTCAAGAGTCTTGCCAGCACAATTTGAAAGCATCTATTTTTAGCCTTCTTTATGGTCCAACCCTCACATCCATACATGACTACAGGAAAAAAAATACAGCTTCGACTATACAGATCTTTGTCAGCAAAGCAATGTCTCTGGTTTTTAATATGATGACTAGGTTTGTCATAGTTATTCTTCCACAGAGTGAGTGTCATTTAATTTAATGGCTATACTTAATGGTCCACTGTGATTTTGGAGCCCAAGAAAATAAAATCTGTCACTGCTTCCACCTTTTTCCCTTCTATTTGCCATGAAGTGGTGGAATTCCAGCTGGGCTATCTCTAATCCTAAAAGATGATGCTGTGAAAGTGCTGCACTCAATACATCAGAAAATTTGGAAAACTCAGCAGTGGCCAAGGACTGGAAAAGGTCAGTGTTCATTCTAATCCCAAAGAAAAGCAATGCCAAAGAATGTTCAAATTACCATACAGTTGCACTCATTTCACATGCTAGCAGGGTAATGAATGCTCAAAATCCTTCAGCTAGGCTTCAACAGTACATGAACTGAGAACTTCCAAATTTAAAAGTTGGGTTTAGAGAATACAGAGGAACCAGAGATAAGATTGCCAAATTCATTTGATCATAGAGAAAGCAAGGGAATTTCAGGAAAAAAAAATCAACTGCTTCATTGACTACACTAAAACCTTTGATTGCGTGAATCACAATAAACTGTGAAAAATTTTTCAAGAGATGATGATACCAGACCACCTTACCTGCCTCCTGAGAAACCCGTACATGAGTCAAGAAGCAACAGTTAGAACCGTACATGGAGCAATGAACTGGTTCAAAATCGGGAAAGGAGTGCACCAAGGCTCTGTGTTGTCACCTTGCTTATTTAACTTATAGGCAGAGTACGTTATGTGAAAGCCCAACTAGATGAATCACAAGCTGGAATCAAGATTGCCAGGAGAAGTATCAACAACCTCAGATATGCATATATATCACTTGAATGGCAGAAAGTGAAGAAAAACTAAAGAGCCCAGCCTCTTCATTCTTTCTAGATCTATTTCTCTACTTTCTGCAGTAGCATATTGGACACCTTTAGACCTGGGGATTCATTTTCTGGTGTCATATATTTTGGCCTTTTCATACTGTTAATTGGAGTTCTGGCAGCAAGAAAACTGGAGTGATTTGCCCTTACCTCCTCCAGTCGACCATGTTTTATCAACACTCTCCACTATGTCCCATCCATCTTGAGTGGCCCTACACAGCGTGGCTCATAGCTTCACTGAGTTATGCAAGCCCCTCTACACCAACAAAGCTGTGATCCATTTAGGGGACATTACCACATAGATTCAACAATATTTCAATATTGTTATTGTGATATTTTATTTATCTATCTTATTGTACCCTAAGAAAAAGCACATCTATTTGTATCAAGCTAGAATCACACCTAAGATAGTCAACATAATCCATAATATCATCCATTAGCCACTGCAAATTCAAATTTTCTCAGTAGTCTAAAAAAAATCTAAAGCTTTATTAATTTAGTCTTAACTGAGACTTGATTTTAGTTCTTGCTTTCCATTGGGTTGTTTCATAGCAGATTCTTTCACTAGAGAAGAACCTCTCAACTTGAGTATACACTTTGCAGCAATAAAAAGTGTTGGAATCATCTAACAGTGTCTTCTTCCCACACTGATACTTACATGCAACTTTATGTAAATATAATTTTTTTAAGACTATGTTTAGGACAAGTGATAAAAATGACTTTCTGAAAGTAGTATAATTAGGATAAACTGGAAAGTCATTTGAGAATGCCTAAGCCAGAAAATTGGGCTTTCCCCGTGGCTCAGCAGTAAAAAATCCACCTGCAGTGCAGGAAATGCAGGTTTGACCCCTGGGTCAGGAAGATCCCCTTCTTGCCTAGAGGATCCCATGGTCAGAGGAGCATGGTGGGCTACAGTCTATGGGGTAGCAAAGAGTAGGACACAACTGAGCAAATGAACACACACACACATGCAAGCCAGAATATTAAATAAAAATTTCTTCTAATATTATTTCCAGAATAAGTGTTAAAAATACATTTCTCAATGTAGCATTATTAGGACACACTTATAGGTCATTTCAGAGTGTTTCAATCAGAAAATTAATTGAATTGGTAACCAAAAGTTAAGAACATTTATACAAATTTTACATCTCAATTTGTCTTAGAAACACATGCTTTATTAAGCTTATTTTAACAATTAGCATTTCCTTTAAGGGGACTGTATGTTGTATTCTGTGTGCATGCTCAGTCACTTAGTCATGTCCAGCTCTTTGAGAATCCATGTACTTCAGCCTGCCAGGCTCCTCTGTCCTTGGACTTTGCCAGGCAAGAATGCTGGGGTTGGTTGTCATTTACTCTTTCAGCGGATCTCCCAACTCAGGGATCAAACCCTTGTCTCCTGCATTGGCAGGTGGATTCTGTATTACTGAGCCATCTGGGAAGCCCAATTTGTATCCTCAGTTCAGTTCAGTCACTCAATCCTATCCGACTCTTTGTGACCCCATGGACTGCAGCATGCCAGGCCTCCCTGTTCATCACCAACTCCCGGAGCCTACTCAACCTCATATCCATTGAGTCGGTAATGCCATCCAACCATCTCATCCCCTGTCATCCCCTTCTCCTCTTGCCTTCAATCTTTCCCAGCATCAGGGTATTTTCCAGTGAGTCAGCTCTTTGCATCAGGTGGCCAAAGTATTGGAGTTTCAGCTTCAACATCAGTCCTTCCAATGAATATTCAGGACTGATTTCCTTTATGGTTGACTGGTTTGATCTCCTTGCAGTCCAAGGGACTGTCAAGAGTTTTCTTCAATACCACTGTTCAAAAGCATCGATATTTTGGTGCTCACCTTCTTTGTAGTCCAGCTCTCACATCCATACATGACTACTGGAAAAACCATAGCTTTGACTAGATGGGCCTTTGTTAGCAAAGTCATGTCTCTGCTTTTTATATGCTGTCTAGGTTAGTCATAGCTTTTCTTCCAAGGAGCAAGCGTCTTTTAATTTCATGGCTAGATTCACCATCTCCAGTGATTTCGGAGCCCAAGAAAATAAAGTTTATCACTATTTCCATTGTTTCCCCAACTATTTGCCATGAACTGCTGGGACTGGTTGACATGATCTTAGTTTTCTGAATGTTGAGTTTTAAGACAACTTTTCACTCTCCTCTTTCACTTTCATAAAGAGGCTCTTTAGTTCGTCGCTTTCTGCCATAAGGGTGTTGTCATCTGCATATCTGAGCTTATTGTTATTTTTCCTGGCAATCTTGATTCCAGCTTGTGCTTTATCCAGCCCAGCATTTCACGTTATGTTGTACTCTGTATCTAAGTTAAATAAGCAGGGTGACAACATACAGCCTGGACCTACTCCTTTCCTGGTTTGGAACCAGTCTGTTGTTCTATCTCCAATTCTAACTATTGCTTCTTGACCTGCATACAAATTTTTCAAGAGGCAGGTCAGGTGGTCTGGTATTCCCATCTCTTTCAGAATTTTGCACAGTTTGTTGTAATCCACACAGTCAAAGGCTTTGGCATAGTCAATAAAGCAGAAGTAGATGTTTTTTCTGGAATTCCCTTGCTTTTTCGATGATCCAATGGATGTTAGCAATTTGATCTCTGCTTCCTCTGCCTTTTCTAAATCCAGCTTGAACATCTGAAATTTCATGGTTCACGTACTGTTGAAGCCTGACTTGGAGAATTTTGAGCATTAGTTTGCTAAAGTGAGAGATGAGTGCAATTGTGTGGAAGTTTTAACATTCGTTGGCATTGCCTTTTTGAGGGGATTGGAATGAAAACTGACTTTTTCTAGTCCTTTGGCCACTGCTGAATTTTCCAAATTTTCTGATATACTGAGTGCAGCACTTTCATAGCATCATCTTTTAGGATTTGAAATAGTTCAACTGGAATCTCATCACCTCCACTAGTTTTGTCCGTAGTGATGCTTCCTAAGTCCCATTTGACTTCACATTTTAGGATGTCTGGCTCTAGATGAGTGGTCACACCATCTTAGTTTTCCGGTCCATGAAGATCTTTTTTGTATAGTTCTTCTGTGTATTCTTGCCACCTCTTTTTAATATCTTCTGCTTCTGTTAGGTCCATACCATTTCTGTCCTTTATTGTATGGATATTAGGTATATATTTTAAAATCATATTGTCAAAATTTGTATTTCCTGCACACATACTCACAACCCTGCCTGATTTTTATTATGACTCTATTCAGAGGATGGATACATTCAGAAAGAATTAATAAAAATGATCCAGTCTGTGGGCATGCTTTATTTCCTGATCTATTTGTTAATTTTTGAAAATTTTCTCTCAAATCATCTTGTGTTTTCCAATGCACAGGTTGCAATTGGTTTGACATATGTCTGCAAATTGTTTGACACTCCTTACTTCCAAAGGCAGAAACTAATTCCCCTGCTGTTGGTTGTGTGCTGGACTCTGAGACTTATGTAAATGAAGAGAATGTGGCTGAAGGGGTGTAATTTGAGTTCTGAGTAGATGTCAGTAAATGCTCTGTGTGCCTCTTAATTTCTTGGAACCTTCATTCTAGAAGAAGCCAGTTGCCATGTTACTCATTTTCATGCCATGGAGATCCTAGGGAACCTAGGAGTGGAGGAACCAAAGCTTCCTTCTATCTGTTGTACTGTGCTTAGTTGCTCAGTCCTGTCTGACTCTTCATGAACCCATGGACTATAGTCCATCAGACTCTGCTTTCCATTGGGATTCTCCAGGCAAGAATACTGGAATGGGTTGCCATGCCCTCCTCCATGGGATATTCCCACCCAGGGATGGAATCCAGGTCTCCCGTATTGAAGGCAAATTCTTTACTGTCTGAGGAACCAGGGAAGCCCAAGAATACTGGAGTGGGTAGCCAATTTGTCTCCAGGGGATCTTTCCAACCCAGGAATCAAACTGGGGTCTCCTGTATTGCAGGTGGATTCTTTACCAGCTGAGCTACTAGGGAATCCTCATACTAATTAGTCAATCAGGCAACACATGAATAAGCAAAGAATTAGTGCACTTTGTAGTTACTAAATTTTAAAGTGCTTTATCAGAGAAATGGATACCTAATACACAGGTCTTATGGAAAGTTGTCAAGTGTCCACCTAAATTTTCATAAAGTATAATTCTTAATGCTAATGTAATTGAATTTTTTGTTTTTCAATTTTAATTACTCACATGTTGTTAAGTAGCATATGACTATATATATAAAGAATATCTTTTGGTTAAATTCTTTCCTCTTTCTTAATATAATTCATACAGGATTTGGTTTAATGTGACCAAATTCAGCACAAATAATAGTCCATCATGAATAAAATAATTTCATTTACATAGTAAAAATATATTGTATTTTTTTGAAATCACAGTTGAATTTTTACACAGTGTAGCCTAGTATGTATTAGTAGAGTTTACTCTGTGATCTGTACTTAGGTTATTTATTTGCTTCTCAGTAATAACCCATTCTTAAATATTTAAAAATATCCATGAAATTAAATTTTAAAAAAATGCAATTTCACTGATAAGAAAACTAAAGCAGAGAAAATCTATGACTTTTCTCCAAGTTATAGGTTTGGCAATTGCAGAAATAAGATTTATATACAGAGTTAGTTAAATCTAGAATCCACATATTTAATACATTAGACTGCATCATATATTTCATAAAAAAGAAGATGCAGAAATAAAATGATAAATATTTTGTGATATAGGAGTTAAAAATGAACCATTTCCTTGATATCTGTTTTGTAGCATAACAGCTTGGAAACAACAGTGCTATAGTACTTGGTACTTTTAATATTTGCATCCAAAAATGTTTTTCTCTTTATATTTTCTACTGAATTCCTTTAAATAATTTATTAGTGACAAAATAGGATAGTGAATTATGTACTTTTTTGTTATCAATAGGAAATTAATGCAGTTTTTCTCAGTCTTGAATCATAACAATAAAAGTTCACTGAAAATTCAAATATATATATATATATTTTTTTCAACTAATATTGGGTATTGACATATTTATGAGTTAATTAAAACATATATACTTATTTGATATACACTTAATCATTTTTAAATGTATATAGTGATTCTATATACTATTTAAATCTATATACTTTATATATTACACATTAGCTACATCTACATATTTAAATATATTTGTTTCTATATAATATACATGTGTTTAACCCTGAAGAAGGAAATGACAATACATTCCAGTATTCTTGCCTGGAAAATCCCATGAACAGGGGAGCCTGGCAGGCTTGAGTCCATGGGGTCACAAGAGTCAGACACAGCTGAGCAGCTGAGCACATGTATTTTATATATATATATATATATATATATTTATATTTATATATATATATATAATCTCACATTCAGTGTCACTTTGTTTGCATTCCATTCATTCTGTTGATATGCAAGTCACTAATGTCAGCACAGATTTAAAGTGAGGACTCTCATAAGCCAGCCAACTTTCTTGAAGGGAGGATTATTAAATAATTTTTAGATATCATGTGATTATTAAAAGAGCAGAAAGAGACATTATAAACCAAATTTATACAAGGTATTGGCACCAAGATAGATAAGATCTGAAGGCAAATATAGGCAGGAAAGCAAAGAAGAAAAAAAAACAAAACAAAACATAGAACAAGTCAGAAAAAAAAAGCATTTTACCCCTACATATTCCAGTAATACTATTAAATCAAGTAGGTTAAAAGACTCAGTTTAAATAGAATTTGAGAATGCATAAGAAAAAGCATGATTAAGAATATACTTTTATAAGAGACACATCTAAAAATGCCCACACTAAAGATTTTAAATATAAAGATGGAAATATATATAGTATGCAATGCAAGGTTTGGGACAACTATAATTAGTATTAGTTAGAGGAGGCTGCAAAGCAAAAAATTATTGCAATAGGAAATAAGATCTCAGTGAAAAAAGATCCAGTCCACAAATAAGATATAATTTTCAGTATGTATGCATTTCAGAAATGGCCTCAAAACAGGAGTAGAGTCAATTTTTACGGGGTCTGAACCTTACACAATTTGTAAAATGTAATGAATCCTCTTTAAGAATAAAATACACAGTCTTGAATATAAAATTAAGTTTAATTTTTTGTATAAAGAAAAGAACATCACAACAAATACAAAACAACTGACAAGTAGTGACAAATACCTCAAATTTAGTCAATAATACAAGTATTTTATAAATTATCTGCTTACAGCATTTTCTGATATTATTTCACCAAAAATTTTGAGAATTTCCTTATATAAAAGCAATTTTATAAAATTGTTTTTAAAATTCAAACTTTCCAATAACATAATTGATCAATATTTATTTCTTTGGGATTGTTAGTAGGAACGAGAAATTTATGAGGACATAATTATGCGATTATGTCACACAATTATGTTATAATAAATTGTTATACAGATAGTAATAAACAAAAAATATTATTACTGCATGTTTAAACCTTCAATCAGAGATTCCTATAACTTCAATTTTACATTACTCCTAGAAAATAGTGTATTGGGTATTGTATGTGATATATCATTGCACCTTTTTGACAAGGTAGAAAGTCAATGAGACCCAACTTCTCCATTTTAAATTTTGTAACTACCAATGATCAGAAACATTTTCCAAAGACTATATATAAGTCTTTGTTTCTTTTCTATTACCCAAGTACTTGCAGTGCTACGTTCTATGATCCAGTCATATCCCAGTAAGGCTTGGTGTCAGTATGAGAAGTGATAAGATGCACAACTGGAGAAGTCAGGGAAATCACTGTTACCCTCAACAGCCTAAAATAACTTTCAGTTCAGTTCAGTTGCTCAGTCGTGTCCGACTCTTTGCGACCCATGAATCTCAGCACGCCAGGTCTCCCTGTCCATCACCAACTCCCTGAATTTACCCAAACTCATGTCCATCAAGTCGCTGATGCCATCCAGCCATCTCATCCTCTGTCGTCCCCTTCTCCTCCTGCCCCCAATCCTTTACTAAATGCTAAATTAACGGAAAGCCACACCTTTCTACACAGAAACTCGACTTAGCCCAATTTCTCTTTAGCAAGATGCCAAAATTGCCTAGACTGCTTCAGGGTCACTTGTAGTAAAGGGAAATTCCATGGGAATGACAGACAAAAGGATGGAAAGGGTATAAATGAAGCGTTCTTTAAAATGTTGGATACTTCAAAAAACTGATCTGAATAGTCTCATGTCAAAGAAGTTGATAACAACTTTCCAATAAAGAGATAATCAGAGACCACATGTTTTCACTGATGAATATTATATAAGAAAATATATATAAGGAATTATACCAATCCTCAAAAGTGTCTTCTGGAAAATAGAAGAAGAGGAATCATTTCCTGTTTTGTCCTATAAGGCAATATTGTCCTAATATTAATACCCAAATGTAAAAAAAAATTACAAGAAAGGAAACTATGGCCTAATATATCTCATAGATGCAAAAAGCCTCAACAAAATATTAACAAATCAAATTTTTAAAGTATAAATAATTATATACTACACCTAAGTGGAATTTATTACAGCTGTACAAAGCATATTAAAGTGTAAAAATCAACTAATGCAATATAGCACATGAACGGGCTAAAGAAGAAAACACACATGATCATACTAATAGATGCAGGAAAAACATTTGACAAAAAACAAAACACATTCATGATAGAAAGTACCCTCCTAGAATTCTACAAGTAGAGGAGAACTTTCTCAACTTGATAAAGAACATCATCTGAACATATATACATGTTCTGTAGAACATACATAGTTAACATGCTTAATACTGAGAAACTTGATGCTTTCTCCCCTAAGATCAGGAGCAATGTAAGGATAACCCTTCTTACTATCCCTCTTCCACATTATGCTGGAAGGCTTAGAAAATGCTTTAAAAAAATAGTGTATCGGTGTTGATTCATTAACAATTATATCACACTAATGCAAGATATGTTTAATACCTTAACTGTATTTCAAAGAAAAGATTGTATTGTAAAGCAAAAACGTCATTTGCCGACAAAGATCCATACAGTTAAAGTTACGGTTTTTCTAGCAGTCATGTATGGATGTGAGAGTTTGACAATTTAAAGAAGACTGAGTGCTAAGGCATTGATGTTTTCAAATTGTGGTGCTAGAGAAGACTCCTGAGAGTCCCTTGAACTGCAAGGACATAAAACCCATCAATCCTAAAGGAAATCAAACCTGAATATTCATTGGAAGGACTGATGCTGAAGCTGAAGTTACAATACTTTGGCCACCTGGTAAGAAAAGCTGACTCATTGGAAAAGACCCTGATGCTGGAAAAGATTGAAGACAAAAGGAGAAAAAAGTAGGAAAGGATGAGATGGTTAGATAGCATCACCGACTCAACGGGCATGAAGTTGAGCAAACTTCAGGAAATAGTGAGTGACAGGGAAGCCTGACATGCTGCAATTCATGGCATCACAAAGAGGTGGACACAGCTGCGAGTCTAAACAGCAATAACTGAATTAGAGGGCAGATGAGGAGGAGGTATATGGAAATTCTATATTATCTGTTGAATTTTTCTATAAACTTAAAACTACTCTAAAAATAAAAGATGTTAATTAATTTTGTAAAAATTAGAATCACCAGTCCATGTGAACACATTGCTTTGGCCCCTGGCAAGGCTTTAATAGGAGCAGGACTGTGTAATGCAATAGACGACAAAATCTTCCAACTCCATGGGCTAAATCTTGATAGCATTCATAGCAATTCCAAGAAAGTAGGGCTATGGATGTATTGTGCTTCTGTTTCATCACTGGCAGCTGGCAGTAACTCAGGAAATACATGCCAAGAAATGAGTAGAAGAATAAAAGACTGATCAAATGAATGGAAACAAACCAAATCAAATGTTGGAGCTGTTTACTTTTTCTTTCCTTTGTGGCAACAATAATCTTGTCTTATTTCCATATACTCAATGCTACTGTTGTACCAAATTACTCATAACTGTCTATTCTCAATGTTATTACTTCCTTAGTAATCGCCTCTCCTCCCTTTTGTCTGAACTGTTTAGTTTTTTGTTCTTCAATCTCACCTCACATATCAGGTTCATTGAAATTGTTCTTTGCTGCTCCCTTAGTATGTTCTAACTGTTGCCAGTTCTACTAAATCTTTTCAGCGGTAGTTACACTCTTTCAGAATCACAGAAGTGCGGGCTAATCAAGGCCGATACAATATCTTCCTTATTTATTATGGTTTACCTAACTCTTGCAATAGTGCCTGATAGTGTTATAAATTAATTATCGGTACTGTGAATAAACTAATGAATGTTGCTGCCCTTGCATGAATCATGTCATAGGAAATCTCTGCCTACCCATTTTAATAAATGTAGTCAATTGCAGAGATGCCTAAAGCAGCGGGCAGGATTTGTAGTGAAGTAAACAAGACATAATTGCCAGAAGGCAGACTCGTGTAATTGAATGTGCATAGGCTTTATATTTAAAAAAATCACATTTTGGTTGTACAATTAGGTACTTTATGACCTTGGGAAGTGAGTATAATCACTTTCCATTCTCCTTATGAAAGAGAATAATATATTTTTGTTTTGTTCTTGTGAGAATAAGTGAGATAGCAGAATGGAAAAGACTAACAATGCCTGGCACATAGAAAACACTCAAAGGATGTTATGTTCAATCTCTTTAACTTTTATGGAGAGACTTGGAAACCTTGGGCCTGATCTCAGCTCTGCCATTTACAGTTGGTTGACCTTGAATGGGTTATGTAAAATCTTGGATTCTTTGTTTGTATCATCTACAAAAGAATCATAACAGCACCATATGGATGTTGTGGACATTAAATTCTATCTCAAAGTGCTTAGTAGAATTACTTTTATAGCAAAATGCTTACTTGAATTGTTGTTATGCATAGTAGTTCCACAGAGAATTAACAGTTTAATATAAAAAATGTTAACTAAAATCTTGTCGGGCTGTGACCCCAAAGTCAGGGAACAACTGAGTAGGTACCAAGAACCCTAGAATCTTAAAATCGGGTGCTAAACTAGCTCTTCAGGATGCACTGGAATTTCTGGAGTTGGTTTGACCAGCCTTAGTCTATCTCCTACATGAACTATATAAGAGCTGGAGTTAAAGATTCTGAGAAGATTTCATTGTGGAGATGTTCAGTGTGTTCACGTTACTCTCCAGTACTTTGTTGTTGTTGTTGAGTCCCTAAGTTGTGTCTGACTCTTTGTGACCCCATGGACTGCAGCTCACCAGGCTTCCCTATCCTTTACTGTTTTCCCAGAGTTGATTCAAACTCATGTCCATTGAGTTGATGATGTCATCCAACCATCTCATCCTCTGTTGTCCGAGCTGTCTATTCAGATGTCACCTGTGGGTCACCAAATTGTAAGAAAGTAAGGACATGGGTTTGGGTAAACTCCGGGAGTTGGTGATGGACAGGGAGGCCTGGCGTGCTGCAATTCATGGGGTCGCAAAGAATCGGACACGACTGAGCAACTGAACTGAACTGAACTGAAGTCACATCAGATTGTACCAGTTTTCCTCCCATACCTGCTCTCTCCCACAAGCCAAAAAAATTGGATCAGGTCTAAATTGGATAGAGTTTTAAATATTCAATATTTACAATGCAGTGTACTGGCTTTCTTGCTTAAAACTAGTATTGCATGCATGCATGCATACATGCATAAAGTTGCTTCAATTGTGTCTTTATGGATTGTAGCCCGCCAGGCTCCTCTGTCCATGGGATTCTCCAGGCAAGAATACTGAAGTGGGTTGCCAGCACCTCCTCCAGAGGATCTTCCCAATCCAAGAATCGAACCCACTGCTCTTATGTCTACTGCATTGACAGGTTCTTAGCCACTAGCTCCACCTATTAAATTGCTTAAAATCAAACAGATAAAATATTTAAGTAATCATTACAAACAGATGATGAAGGTAAAGTGTTCTATTTTTTATTGTACACAAAATTGTAAAAATAACTAATTTTTAAGGGAGAAATAGTAAAAAATCAATTATTAAATTGACATACTATCATTTCATACTATCTATTTCAAACTATCTATTCTTCAAGCCTAGCTTGAAGAGTTTTGAGCATAACATTGCTATTATGTGAAATGGGCACATTGTAGGGTAGTAGTTTGAACATTCTTTGGCATACATACTATATTTCATTCAATGAAATACTGTGTTAGTGATGTATCGCAGTTACTGTAAGAGATGTATAAAATAATGAAGGCTTCTTTTGAGTTTTAGCAGCACACCTGGCTCTTCTGTTATCCACAATCTCCCGAAGTTTGCTCAGATTCATGTCCACTGAGTCAGTGATGCTGCTTAAACATCTTATCCTCTGCTGCCCCCTTCTTCTTTTGCCTTCAATATTTCCCAGCATCAGGGTCTTTTCCAATGAATAGGCTCTTCATATCAGGTGGCCAAAGTACTGGCATTTCAGCTTCAACATCAGTACTTCCAGTGGGGTATCCAGAGTTCATTTCCTTTAATATTGACTGGTTTGATTTCCTTGCAGTCCAGGGACTCTCGGGAGTCTTTTCCAGTGCCACAGTTTGAAAGTATCAATTCTTTGGTGCTCAGCCTTCTTTATGGTCCAACCCTCACATCCATATATGACTACAGGAAAAACAAAACAAAACATAGGTTTGACTCTACGGATCTTTGTCGGCAAACTGATGTCTCTGCTTTTCAATATGCTGTCTAGGTTTGTCATAGCTTTCCTCCCAAGGAGCTAGCATCTTTTAATTTCATGGCTGCAGTCACTGTTTGCAGTGAGTTTGGAGACCAAGAAAATAAAGTCTGCCATTGATTCCACTCTTTTCCCTTCTATTTGCCATGAAATGATGGAACCAAATGCCATGATCTTAGTTTTTTTAATGTTGAGTTTCAATGCATCTTTTTCTCTCTCCTGTTTCACCCTCAATGAGAGATTTTTTAGTTCCTCTTCACTTTCTGCCATTAGGGTGGTATTATCTGCATATCTGCAACAATACCTGAGATATTGTTGATATTTCTCTTCAAATTCTTGATTCCAATCTATGATTGATCCAGTCTGGTGTTTCATGTGATGTGCTCTATATAGAAGTTAAATAAGCAGGATGACAATATACAGCCTTATGGTACTTCTTTTCCAATTTTGAACCAGTCCGTTGTTCTATGTTCAGTTCTAACTGTTGCTTCTTGGCCTGCATGTCTTATTAGACAGATAAGATGATCTCATACTTCCATCTCTTTAAGAATTTTCCACAATTTGTTGTGATCCACACAGTCAAAGGCTTTGGCGTAGTCAATAAAGCAGAAGTAGATGTTTTTTCTGAAACTCTCTTGCTTTCTCCATGATCCAACAAATGCTGGCAATTTGATCTCTGGTTCCTCTGCCTCTTTGAAATCCAGCTTGTATATCTGGAAGTCCTCAGTTCATGTACTGCTAAAGCCTAGCTTGAAGAATTTTGAGCATAACATTGCTATTATGTGAAATGGGCACAACTGTAGGGTAGTAGTTTGAACATTCTTTGGCATTACCCTCCTTTGGGATTGGAATGAAAACTGACCTTTTCCAGTACTGTGGCCACTGCTGAGTTTTCTAAATTTGCTGGCATATTGAGTGCAGCACTCTAACAGCTGTACTTTTAGGATTTTAAATAACTCAGCGGGAATTCTGTCACCTCCACTAACTTTTTTCATAGGGAGTACCAATACCACTAAATATGCCTAATTCTGAATGTTTCAATATATTTTTCTTGTGGAAATTACCAGTGTTTTGCTGTGATAGGATGAGATGGACATTTATTGGAATCATAAACCATGTGGCAACGGAGACAGAGTCAATCAACACCTGAGTGGCACTATCTGCACCAAGAAAGTGATCACTACAAAGAAACTGTGGTTGTATAGCTTTATTTTGGTGTAATTAAAAATAAAAGGAGGAAGAGATATAAAGATGGTGAGAAGGGAAAAGGGGGAATATAAGTTTAGGTGGTTTGACAAAAATACAGAACCTTGATGACATAAAATCTCTATGGTTTTATTGCTTGTAGAACCTCAGTTCCCTTTGCATCTTGTTTTCTTGTATGTACTGACAGATTTCTAGCTTTCTCAAGCATTTATGTGTTCATTGACAGGTATGTTTGTCAATACATATTTGTATGTATGTATGTAAATATGTATGTATTTATTTATAATTCTCATTTCTAGTTCTTGTTCTTGATGTTGGAGGGTGGGGTGTGTGTGTGTGTGTGTTTGGATTTTTTTTCCTGATATTATGAAAGGATATGTCCATTTCATTGTGTTTCCCAGGTGACACTGTTGGTAGAGAACATACCTGCCAATGCCAGAGACATAAGAGGCATGGGTTTTATCCCTGGGTCAGGAAGATCTCTTTTAGAAGGGCAATGGTCTCCAGTATTCTTGCTTGGAAAATCCCATGGACAGAGGAGCCTGCCAGGCTACAGTCCATGGGGTCGCAAAGAGTCAGACACGACTGAAGCAACTTAACACACACGCGTCCACTTCATTAAGAGTTACTGACATGTGTGCATTTTGGGGGGTCTTCTCTAGCATAAGTTAAACAAACAGTCTCTGGTACTGGTGGCTGTTTAACAAAGTTCACCTGCTACATAAGAAAAAAAAAGAGACATTTATTTTAAAACCTGAGTCATGTAGCTTTTCCCAGTCCTTTTATTTGCTTTTACAACCCAAACCACCACTGGGACATGTCACAGGAAAAGAATTATCATTGCCTATAATTAGACATTTAATATACTGACTCATGAGAAGTTTTGAGACATCCAAGGCATCCATGAGTCAATTATGTTTCTAATCTTTATAACTCTACTAAAAACAGTGCTGCTGAGAGTCATTACTCCTGACTAATAGCAAAGCATAATTATTAGAAGAAACAGCCTATATTTCTCTTTGATTTCTAACTGCATGCACGTATACCAATTGCCACAGAGTTTATTCAGCTGGACATTTGGGACCTCAACCTGCATATTTACAGCGGCTCCAGACAGAAAATCTTCTCCATGTCGATATATTCAATGCAGCCAAGCAACAAAGATGACAATTTACAGTTGGTGGCCCTCTGAACTTTCCTCCTGTCCTTGAGCTTTAATGAAGCAATATATCTTAGTGGAATCTATAGCACCAGAAGTTTCAGTTGCCATAAGTATGCCTTTCAGTATGAGATTGCTTTTATTTGGATTTCACATTTTCAGAAATTTACCAAGATAAACTTTGAAAAGTTGTGACTCTCTACCATATTTTCTCCATCCCCAGACTGATGCCATCCTCCCATTCTCATTTGTATTGAAATGCTCTGCTACTGACTTTGTAATAGCAAATGAGCCTTGCAGAAAACTCCATCCAGAGAGTCATGTTCTTCAATAAACGTGATAATTACCCCCATTTGACTGCTGATTCATTCGGCCTTCGTATGGGTAATTAAGAACCACAGAGCTGTGGTAATCACCTAACCACATGGTATTCTGAACATTTGCAACATCCTATTTAAATCACACCAGTTTAATTAAATACATACTGCAAAAGTTTTTTTTTTAAACAAAAGGTGATCATAATTTTTTTTTTTTTACTTTACACTTGAAGGTTGAAGCCAGGTACGATATTTTTCCTTGGTCAAATATTATGATCAGTCAACATGTATTGTTGTGCTAATTAATTATATAACTTAGCTGTTTCTCATTTTCCTATAATGTGTGTGAGAAAATTTTCTGTTTCCCTATGTAAAAAAAATAGAGAATTTCAGACATATACTTTTATTTTAATACATTACAAAGGAGCTTTTATTTTGTATTAGATGCTTGTTTTACATGGCTGAAAGAGAAGGAAAAAAGACTGTTCATAAAAGATAGAATGATCAAAGAATTCAGTTGTTGTAGGTAATGTTACTTTTCTCAGCGATTCTATTTGATTAGTTGGTTAAATTGATTTTGATTATATTTCAGTTTTCATTTATGTTAGAATAATTCAACATAACATAAAATTGAATTATATTAATGTTTTGCATTTGCATAAATCTTGATATTTGCAGACTTCAGAGTTCCACTCTCTATATAAATTAATACTATGGCATTTATTCCAAAAACTTAAATCTCCATTGTAAGATGGCAAATGAATGGGGGCTGGAGAAGAAAAGATGATTTGATCAGCATTATTTAATCTCCTGACTTCTTTGCCAAAGTATCTGACTTTTCTCCCCTTTTCACAATGAGCTGAGGAATGATGGTTTCCTCCAAACTTCAGCGGATAAATTCTGAAGATTTTCAGAGTTTAATCCCACTCCCCTTTGTCTTTAATTAGTTTAGGGTTGGAACAATAATCAAAGAAAACATCAGAAGACATCTGATGTGAGGTTTCTGGGAAAGATTATGCTAATGTATTTAAGATTCCATCCTAGCTCAGCTGGTAAAGAATCTGCCTGCAATGCAGGAGACCCAAGATTGATCCCTGGGTGGGAAAGGCAAGGAAATGGCAACCCACTCCAGTATTCTTGGCTGGAAAATTCCAAGGACAGAAGATCCTGATGTGCTACAGTCCATGGGGTCACAAGAGTCGGACTTAGCAACTAAACCAACCAGAGAAAACTGAAAGACCACTTAATTACTTTGGGGTAATGGATACTGTCAAAAGAAGACTTGAAACAGTGGCAGCTCTAATGGAACCATATTATCTTAAGAGAGTCAACTAAGAGAATCAAACCAATTCAGATTCTTCCACTACTGAGCTACCGAATTAAACACTGCCACCAGCTTAGCTTCCTCCAGGACTTTTTACAGTGAGATGATCAACAACTTAATGATTGACACATTTTCTATTTCTTATAAAGATGATAAAAATAAAGGGATATCATAGAAATATTGGACTTAGTCTGGTTTACAGAAGATTTTCTCTGATAATGCTCCTAACCTCTTTCAGACCTTGAGAGGGAGCAGTGACTTATCTAATTGATATATTTTTTGGGGAAAAAATCAATTATGATGATCAGTTGAGCTGTATCTTTTTCCTCTTAGGAAGAAGGTGCCATCCTGCCATTGAGTGGGTGAATTTGTCTCATCCTAGTATTTGGAGTCAGGAAGTGCTTTTAGGCTCTTATTCTCAAATTAGACACTGTTCATTTGCTGTTAGATATTTCAGTCTCCATATAAACCTCCTTCTTTGTCTGTCAATTAATTCATTACCTGGGTGGAGGAACAGAATGTTTTTATTGGTGTCTTGTTAGTAGCAACTGTAGATTGAGTTAGTGATTAAAACACAAATGACTTCTGCAGTTCCTTTTTTTTCAATCTATTTTGAACAGACGTATGGATTACTTAAATGATGGCATTTTCAAGGCGGTAAACAATTTCTCCCCAATAGCCAACTCCTCACTCCAGGTGTGAAAAGAAATTTCCATTGTTAATCTGGTTTGATTCTTCAGATCTTTTTTTCTCTTTCCTCTTTCTATTGATCATAAAGCCTTGTCTCTTTTATCTGTGGAATGTTTTTGGAGGATTTCTTTCTCCTTTGCCACTTCAACTACTTTTCTCTGGCTTTATCATGTAAATCCCTGTAACAAAGTCCTAAATACATAAAAATATATAAGAAATCTTGAATTTAAAAAATAAGTGGCTATTAATTTTTACTGTACCAATAGCTAATTGGCGTGCTGCAGTCCATGGGGTCGCAAGGAGTCGGACATGACCGTGCGACTGAACTGAACTGAATAGCTAATTGTATGACTTTGATGTCTAAACCCATGATTTCTCTGGCCTGAATACCATCCCCCACTCCTAATTCTATCCTGCATTTTGCTCCAACAGTTCCAGCATTGTATACTGTTAAGTACTTTGATATTACATGCTGCACTTGAATGGAATTTTGTTTTAATAAAAGTAAGACTCTTAAGGTTATGAATCACACATTATTTGACTTTGTGTCCCCAACATCTGTTGCAGTATTTAACCTAAAACTGTTAAACAAATAGTTCCTGAATTAATATTAACCCATGGCATTTCAATCTTTATTAGTCTCATAATGTGTTAATAAAGAAGACTATCCATATCTTTTCTCCTTACTATTACTACTGTATTCCAGATTATATAATTCAAAGGTGAAATGGACAGCGAGGGCAGCATTAGACATCATAACTAGGAACATCATTTACAACATGAGAAAGAAAGGAACTATATATAGATCTTCCTTAACTTAGCATGGGGTTGCATTCTGCTAAACCATTGTAAGCTGAAAATCTTGGCAAATCAAAATGCATTTCACACACCTAACCTACCAAGCATCATAGCTTTTCCTGGATAAACTCACACTCAGAACACATACATTAGCCTACAGTTGGGTAAAATCATCTGAAACAAAGTCTCCTTATAATGAAGTGTTGAATATCCCATGTAATGTATTGAATGCTGAAACTGGATAGTGTAAAACAGAATGAGTGTATACATTCAGAACAGTTGTAAATGTATCAGAGCTGTTTCCTCTCGGATGATGTGGCTGCCTGGGAGCTGCAGCTCACTGCTGCTGCCCACCATCCTGAGAGGGCGTTGTGTACCACATACCATTAACCCAGGAAAAGATCAAAATACAGTTTCTACTGAATGCATATTGCTTCCACATCATGGTGAAGTTGAAGAACCGTTAAGTTGAATCATCATAAATCAGGGAGCGCCTACATATAAAAGTAGGGAGGAATAAATACTCCAGTGGTCATTTCTATGATTTTTTCCCCTTAAATAGAATGTCAAATATGAAGCAGGATATGGGGCTGAAAAAAAGGATCACAGGAGAAGACAAATAAGCTTGTCATAAATCTGTCATTAGAGGCTTCCCAGATGGTGTTAGTGGTAAAGAATCCTCCTGCCATTGCTGGGAAACGTAAGAGATATGGATTCTATCCCCATGTTGGGAAGATCCCCTGGAAGAGGAAATGGCAACCCACTACAGTATTCTTGCCTGAAAAATCATATGGACAGAGGAGCCTGGCAGACCTCAGTCCATGGGATCACAAAGAGTTAGACATGACAGAGCAACTAACACTGCCACTACCTAAATCTGTCATTAGTTTTGAAGATAGGTTGAAACAGAAACCTCATATTTATTAAATTTTGAGTTTTGCCATACCTCAAAATTGTTAATAGAACTGCTTAGAGTGGTGGCAGTAGTGGCAGTCGCTCAGTCCTGAACAGCTCCTTGTGATCCCATGAATGGTAGCCTGCCAGGCTCCTCTGTTCATAGGATTTTCCAGGCAACAATACTGGAGTAGGTTGCCATGCTCTCCTCCAGGGGATCTTCCTGAACCGGGGATTGAATCCATGTCTCTTACATCTTCTGGATTGGCAGGCAGGTTTTTTACCATGAGGAAGCCCCTAGGGTGGGAATCACAGATCTCCTTTTTTGTGGTTGTTCCCATTGTGATTTTGATGTGCTCTAAAGTGAGATTCTGGTACCACTCTTCTCATCAATTGAAGACTCACGTTTTTAATTTGGTGCATTTCAGGCAGACAGGAAATGGCAAAGCTCCAAATCCCAATAAAGTTCAATTCATTTAAAACACATCATCCTCTGGAACCATCAGTGGTAGCTGTTGTTTTTGCTGTTCTGTAGCTAAGTCATGTCCGACTCTTTATGACCTCATGAAATATAGCATGCCAAGATTCTCTGTCCTTCACTATCTTCCAGAGTTTGCTCAGACTCATGTCCATTGTAGGTGGGAGAATTGGAATCAAATTGTCAGAATCCTGATTAGCTCTTTTTTCTAATTACAATTCCCATTCTCCAATGGGACTGCTCTGAGGAGCCAATGAGATAATTTGGCAATACTTTTCACATTCTGAACTGTTACTGCTACTTTATTAATATTTCAAAATAAAGCTTCCACTCTGATCTTATTTTATTATTCACCTCTCCACTCCTGCCAATTATAGTTTATAGCATGTAAAATTTGGACCCATCATTCAGGAAGTTGGATCCTTTATATATCTAGGACCTGGGGAAAGTCACTTTACCTCTGTCCATCTCAATTTTCTTGTCTATATCAGTTCAGTTCAATCACTCAGTCGTGTCTGACTCTTTGTGACCACATGACTGCAGCATGCCAGGCTTCCCTGCCCATCACCAGCTCCCCGGGCCTGCTCAAACTCATGTCCATCAAGTCCGTGACGCCATTCAACATCTTGTTCTCTGTCATCCCCTTCTCCTCCCATCTTCAATCTTGCCCAGCATCAAGATTTCTTCCAGTGAGTTACTTCTTTGCATCAGGTGGCCAAAGTATTGGAGCTTCAGCTTCTGCATCAATTCTTCCAATGAATATTCAGGACTGATTTCCTTTAAGATTGACTGGTTTGATCCTATACACGGGTACCAGTGCTGAATCCCATCTTGGAGACAGAGTTTTGAGTGAAGTAGAACGAAAAATACCTTTATTGCTTTGCCAGGCTTCCCTGTTAGCTCAGCTGGTAAAGAATCCACCTGTAGTGCAGGAGACCCTGGTTTGATTCCTGGCTCAGGAATATCCTCTGGAGTAGGGAGAGGGTACCCACTCCTATATTCTTGGGGTTCCCTGGTAAAGAATCCACCTGCAATGTGGGGGACATGGGTTCGATCCCTGGGCTGGGAAGATCCCCTGGAGGAGGACATGGCACCCAATCCAGTATTCTTGCCTGGAGAATTCCCATGGACAGAGGAGCCTCGTGGACTAGAGTCCATGGTGTTGCAGAGTCAGACATGACTAAGCAACTAAGTACAAGACACAGCACATTGTTTTGTCAGGAGAAAGGGGTCACAGTGGGCTCTTGCCTTCAAAAACTATGTGTCCCAAATAGAGGAGCTTGGTGAATCTTTATGGCAATGGTTCAAGGAGATGAAGCTAAGATTATAGTGTGTGGGGGGTCTGCAGTGCTTTAATCTCATCTCAGATGATCTTGAAGATCTTTTCTGGTTTCTTTAGTCTGGCCTCAGGTAGAGAATCTGACATTCTCCATTGTTGGGTTTTAATTCTATGCTGTTGTTCAGTCACTAAATCCTGTCTGACTCTTTGTGACTCTATGGACTGCAGCAAGCGAGGCCTCACTGAGGGCTTAAAAATACTGTTATGTGTGTTCCTTGAGGTGGAACAGGGCCCCTTCCTCAGGACTGCATTACTATTTCGGACGCCCTTTGACTCAAGGGAATCAAAAGGCTCCCTTGACTCTGCAGCCCTTCCCTTCCTGAAATAGCAACTGTTCAAATCTGCTATTTGGAACTCAGGGAAGTTCATGGAGACTGACAAGACAGGCTCCCCATGCCCAGGAGACCCTACAGGGTCCTGCTAGATTTCAAGAGTAGGGCTTAGAAGTCTGCTTCTATTGAGTTGAAAATGGAAGCCTAGGGTTTCTTGGGCTTACCCTTGTTTGGTGAATTTAAAACATAGACATGAACATTTAAAGAGAGAAGAGAAAAAATAAGTGGCCCAAGTGGACAGTTATGAAAATCAACCAAGATCTCTAAAGCAGAGGAATTTGAATGGGCTGGTCTGCTTCTTTGTCTGTCTGTATGGCTGCAAGGTATTATTCAGATACCCCATCATTGAAGTGGATGATGCCTCTGCAATCAAAACTTCTATCAGGCACTTGCATTACAAAAAAGAGAAAACCCAACTCTCAAGGCTTATACTGTGCTATCCAAACTCATCTCCTAAAAATTCCTAGCAGGAATTTTAAATTTTAGCCTGTTAAGTATCTTCATCAACTATACTAATTGACATATTTATTTGTATCCTAATCTTTAGTTTTAAACTATTTTTTACTGCTGTATAAGATTAACAACTGGATACTATACAACCTACCTGCCAAATATTTAATCCATTAATTCCTTCTTTAATTAATTTATTAAATATTTATTGAATAAGTTTTTCTGTGCCAGCTTTCCTGTGATAAACATTGGAAATAAAGCATAAGAGTTGGACATGACTGAGTGACCGAACAAAACAATAGTAGATAGTTTAGTGTTTTGCTAGCAAAATCAGTTGAGGTCTCTGGATAAGATGACATGGCATTATTGATTTTGTTTTTTAACATGATTAAATAGAATATTGTTGTTATTTAGTCACTCAGTCATTTCTGATTCTTTTGTGACCTCATAGACTGTAGCTGGCCAGTCTTCTCTGTCCATGGGATTTCTCAGGCAAGAATACTGAAATGGGTTGCCATTTCCTTCTCCAGGGGATTGTCCCAAACCAGGAATAGAATATAAGCCCTTACAATCCAAAATTTAGGTATTCAACCTCTTTGTCAATGATGTCTTTGACTCATAAAATGTGGGAAGCCTATATTTTGGAAATACACCATGAAAGATTTGCTGATGAAATATGGGAGGAGGACTTATCAATGAGGAGAATTAAAGACTTTTAGAATTTTCTTGTTTGTGTGATTGCTTAATTTTCTATTTGGATGAAATAATAGGTGATGTTTCTCTGTTGAAACTTAGCATTCTGTGGGGAAAAAAAAAAAAGTTTGGCTTGTGGTTGAGCAGCATTTCACTGAGTGTCATGTTTAGTATATTTTTCTCTTCTTTCCCATTGCCACTGCCATCGTTAAGGAATTTAAGATATTTCCTAGCTCTATGTGACTACTTTAGGTACAGAGGCACAAGCTTTGGATCCTAAGCTTCGCTTCTCATGTTATAGTTTTGTGTCAGAAAGATTTTTGAATTCCAGGTCTAAAATTTAATATATCTGTGAATGGAGAAAGCCATTTAATCCCATTGAAATTAATTTCTTTCCATGAGATGGAATAATAATAGCTACCTTGTAAAGTTGTTAGGAGAGAATGTATATTATAATAGCACCAATTCTAACACCTGATATATACTTGCAGAATTGGTTTCCATGGGGAATAAACTTTTTTCAGTCACCCATATCTATCTTGACCTTACAGATCCTTCAGATTTTGCTTTCTTATTTAGAGTACCTTCAAGATCTCTAATCTGTAACAATTTACTTATTTTATTTTATTTGATTCTTGGTTGCACCGAGCAGCTTGTGGGATCTTAGTTCTTGACCAAGGCTCAAACCTGGACCCTTGGCAGTGGAAGTACAGAATCCTAACCACTAGACCACAAGGGAAGTCCCACAATTTACTTTTTGAAGGTTATATAGAATTTTTGTCCAAATGATTTGATTTGGCATTGTGGCACATGCTTCCATAGATTTTTATTTGATTGGAATACAAAGTTGCATCCTTATATTAGGCTGAGGTTTAGTTAGAAGCCAGTGTCTTCCTGTCACATACACACTTTACAAATAGCTCCTCTTAAAGGAATATCTACAATCTCGAATGACTAGAAGAGACATTTTGTTTTCCATTATATACACAGGAAAACAATAGTGACACACATACAACAGGGTCCAGCCCCCAGAGGAGAGCTGAGGTAGATACTGTGATTTCTTCAGAGGTTCAGAGCTCCTCCACATATCGTTAAGCATGGATAAAACGTGTGTGCTGTGAATTAAGGACCTAGTCCTTAGGCAAATACACACAGAAGATGCAACGAAAGTAAATATAAATGTGGGGAACAAAAAATGTGCATGCTTAGTCGAGTCCAACTCTGCAGCCCTATGGACTGACTGTGGCCCGCCAGGCTCCTCTGTCCATGGAATTCTCCAGGCAAGAATACTGGAGTGAGTTGCCATTTCCTCCACCACAGGCTCTTTCCAACCCAGGGATCAAACCCACGTCTCTTGGGTCTCCTGCATTGGCAAATAGATTCATTAGCACGGTACCACCTAGGAAACCCATGGGGAACAAAAAAGGAGATAATATAATTGGGGAGAACTGAGGATAGTCCTGACATTTTCTGTTTGCTAATCTTGTTTGTTTTAAAGGAAATTCTTAATCTCTCTCATCTTTTCCCTCATCCTTCTTCAAGGAATATAAAATTTAAGTGAAGAAACAAAAGTGACACACACTGAAAATTAAACAAAAGTGTGCTCCAAATGCCAAGGTTGGAGCATCTCACAGAAACTCAAGGCAAGCTATTTTTCATCAATAGTTTGTTATGGCTATCCATAAAAGAAAAAAATAAACAAGCAACAAAGAAGAAAAAACAAACAAACAAACCCCCTGGTGCTTTAGTAAAGCTTATCACTGGTAGATCTGCATTTCCAGGGAGCCTATTAACTGGAAGAGAAAACAAAAACTAAGGGAGAAGGAAAGATTTTATTACTTATAAACTTTGTCACATTTATTTTCCCATGACAATTATGGGAATTATAGAAATGTAAAGCAATATGAATATTTTCTCTAGCAGAAGACAACCACTGTTAATAGTTTTGTGTTTCTATCCAGCCTTTTATTTTTTTAAGTATATATTCTTTCTGTAACCCTAAAACACTTTATGTTTGCTCATACATGTTTTTTTTTTTCAGATTTATTTTTTTTAATTTCTTGTGCAATTTTAATACAATTGCTTTCCATGTGTTTCTATCCTCTTATAAGCACTATATAAGAAGTTCATAACAGAATATAAATCCCAAGCTCCAACAAAGTTATACACATCTCTGGCAATTTCAAAATGTCTTTTGAAATACAGTTGACCCATGAACAACACAGGATTGAACTGCATGGGCCAATTTATATGCAAGTTTTTTTTTTTTTCCAATAAATACATATATGTACTGTAAATGGATTTTCTCTTCCTCATACATTTCTTAATAACATTTTCCTTTCTCTAGTTTACTTTATTATCAGAATACAGTGTACAATATCTTCCCTTCTCCAGGGGTTCTTCCCAGCCCAAGGATCAAACTCATGTCTCTCACACTGCAAGCAGCTTCTTTGCCAGCTAAACCACCAGGGAAGCCCTCAACATACAAAATATATGTTAATTGACAGTTTAGTCATCAGTATGGCTTCCAGTTATGAGTAAGCTGTTAGTAGTTAAATTTTGGAGTCAAAAGGTAGAATTAAAGCATACACTCATTGCTAAATCATTTTTACATATTTTGTCAAAATACTTTTGCTTAATGTGTTAAATTAATTTACACACCATGCAAAGTGTTTATACATAGTGTTCAATTCACCAGTGCTGTTACTGTCATTTTAATATATTTGCTAATTCCATGAGAGAGATATAATTTTTTAAATTGAATACTAGTGAATATTGAAATATTTCCATGTTCTTAATCAGTTATATCTCTTTCTTATCAATTCTTACTTGCTTAACTTTACTATCATTATCATCATGCCTTTCTTATCAATGTGTAGGCCTTACTAAAGCTTGGCCATGATTTTATATTTGTTTACACACTGTTGTTTTCTTATAGTTGACTTGATATTTCTTATAAACTTAATTAAATGTCTTTTTTTTAATATATTACACTTTAAAAGTGGCATTGATATACTTTTTTGTTTTACATGCTTTTAGTATACTCACAACCGAATTCTTTTTTAAAATACCTAAAACAATTTTTATATGAAATGCATCTCTGGTGTTAAATCTATAATTTTTTTTAATATATACTGTTGGTGTATTTGTGATTATACTTATAGAATTATTTAGTTAGTCTTTTGACATAATGGATATATTTATCATGTTATGAAACCAAAAAATAAAAAAAATTGTTTTAATATCCTAAGCAGTTTATTCTTATTTTTTGTTCCTGTTGAGATTGAAAATTGTTATAATCTATATAATAGTGTGGTGACTGAAAAGAAATTGCAATATTCATTTTTTATCAATATTTATCACTTCAAAGAATTTATATAAGAGAATAATAGGATAATTTTGCAAAGCTCTTATCTTTACAAGTCATAAAAAAGCTGAATATGTTTGCAATATCTTCAATATAGCAATAAAACTGTGGATAATTGAAGTATGGTATCACCATATTGTGAAATGCTGATCAGCTATTAAAGCATGTATAGATACATGTGTATTAGTATAATAGCAACAACAGTAATGATAATAATAATAATGACACATTGTTTTTGTTGCTGTTATCACTGCTGTTTGCTAAGTCCTTTCCAGCTCTTTGAGACCCCATGGACTGTAGCCTGCCAGGCTCCTCTGTCCATGGGGTTTTCCAGCCAACAATACTGGAATGGGTTGCCATTTCTTTCTCCAGGGGATATAGTGTTTACTATATATAACAGGCAAGTTCTAAGGGCATTTAATCTTTCCAACAATCATAAGTAGGACTATGTTATCAGTTGTGGTTAAAATTCTGTTGCTCCAGAATCCATGCTCTGAACCCCTTTGCTCTACTGGGAAAATACTCATGTTGTAGTTATATTTTTGATTAGAAAAATAAGATCTAATTTTATTTTATTTTTTGATTATATGTACACACACAGAGAGAAAGAAAGAGAGGAAGGAGAAAAAAGGAAGCAGGGAACAAGGGAGAGAAAGGGATATATGATTTAAATTCTTATAGAATTTAAAAATGTTTACCAAAAATTAATGGTAGAGACATATGGATGGGAAAATTTATTATGATTTGTACTTTCTACTTATTTGCCTTAAAGGAATTTTGGATAACTATTTCATTAAGAGCAGCTGGGCCAATTTAAGACCCACTAATATACCATGTGGGTGTGAATGGTTCCAGACAGAAAAGAGAGAAAGGACTCTCTTAGGATTCAGCAACACTGACTGGTAGCTTGTGATAATGTCTTTCAAATGCTAGGCAGATGCCTAGATAGAATCTCTATCTCCTCAGAGGATATGGGTAAGCAAGTCTACTGTTTTTATAAAAATTCAATTTTTATAATTTTAAGATTCGACTTCCTGAGATTTGTTTTACCTAATGGAATGGTTATGGGCTGAACTGTGTCTTCCTAAAATTCATATGATCACATCCTAACTCCTGGTACCTCAAAATGTAAATGATGGTCAACTTTACATGTCAACTTGACTGGGCTAAGGGATGGCCAAGAAGTGGGTAAAACATTATTTCTGAATGTGTCTGTGTGTTTCCGAAAGAGATTACCACTTTGTAGGCTGAATAAAGAAGTTCATCCTCATCAATACACGTGTGCATCATCCAATCCACTGAAGTCCTTCCGAGTACAACCAAAAAGGCAGAAGAAAGATTAATGTACTCTCTGTATTAGCTGAGAAATCCATCTTCTGCCCTCCACATTGGTGTTCTTGGTCTTTGGGATGTCAGACACAAACTAAATTACACTACCACACTTTCCTGGTTCAAGCTTATAGAAGGCAGATCGTGGGATTTCTTATCTGTAATCACATGAGCCAATTCTTCATCATCTCTTTCTATAAATTTATATATATCCTATTAGTTCTGATTCTCTGGAGAACCCTGACTAACACAGTAACCATATTTGGAGAGCAGGTCTTTAAAGAGGTAATTAAGTTAAAATGAAGCCATTAGTGTGGAGCCCAATTTTAATATGGCTGATGTCCTACAAGATGAGTAAGAGAAAGACACCAGGGAGGTGCATACAGGGAAGACCATGTGAAGATATCAGAGTGTTGCCATCTTCAGACCTGGGAGAGATACCTCAAAGAACCCAACCCTGGTGGCCCCTTAATCTTTGACTCCCAGTTTCTGAATCTGAAAAAAATAATATCTTTCTTTAAGCTACTTTGTGATATTTTGTTATATTTTGTTATATTCTTGCAAGTCAATGAACTCATTAATGAAGTTAAAGTTACCAAAGGAAGCTTCATCTTTTCCCACGCCCTAATAGAATATAACAGTGAACTAAGAACACGCTATGCATTCTAGTTGATTAAATCCAATTTGAGGCATAGATCTCCAGACCATTGGTATCAGCATAACTTTTTTAGAAATGCATATTTTTGAGTCCAAAGATACTACTGAAACAAACTCTGGGGATGGGATAAAGCAATCTGTTTCAGCAAGTCCTCCAGGTGATCTGATCCACATTAAATCTTGAGAACAAGGGTTTCAGATGTACTGAACTAGGGACTAGGCAGGTGACATCCATGAGTGATGAAGTCCAGGTGTGAGTCAACAGGAAATGTCTGGCATCGCAGCAAACTAGAGAAGGCATATGTCTCCACTGGGGTCAAGGCCAGCCAAGCCAACTGGTTAATGTGAAATGATTTTTTTTAAAGGTAAGCAAGCAGAATAGATTTTTTTGATGTATATTTCATGACTTTTAAATATTGGTAGCCAATTCTGATCATTGTTGGCAAACCACATAAAACGTGTTTGCAGGATATTTCCATCCCACATAAGCTCTATTTAATAATAAGGGAGTTTGGAGGAGGGCTGTGTGATAAATCTATTCCCCTTTTGTATATGTACAATTTCTTGCTACTTCAAAGAGAATTGAGAAAATTATCATATTTTATTGTTTTTCTCTTCTTCTTGGTGATTTTTATATATGTTGGATGAGAGACTTAAACACACTCTGTGCTTATAACTTCTCACTCTGAAAATGTACAGTTTTAGAATGCATACCATTCTTTGTTTAATGGTAATATCATCCCAGGGCAGGATTTGGATTTTGGTTCATTTACAGACGATGCAGGCATACTTTTAATGGCAAGTCTCAGGTGGACAGAGAAGTCTTTTTTCAGAACCCTTGCTGTGCAGAGCCACACTCTCACTGCCATCTGTGACTTGTATATGGGGATTTAAAGATGGAGATGTACTGGCTGGGACAGTTTCTTCTTCACTGACCATCTGCCACAGGTGCTGGAAACAGTGCTCATAGTATTCAATCTTCAGATGAAAGACTGAATTAGCTGCCATGAGTTTCTTACTAAATTGTTACACCTACTGTTTGAATGCCACATTCTATGGCAGAACCTAACTTGTTTTTTTTGGCTGCTTTTGTTTGCTTGTTTGAGGGAATTTTTTTTTTTTTTTTGCACCATTTAAAAATGAATACAATTTTCACTGAATACTTATGCAAAGAGTTGACTCAATGGAAAATATCCTGATGCTGGGAAAGATTGAGGGCAAAAGTAGAAAAGGGCAACAGAAGATGAGATGGTTGGATGGCATTATCGACTCCATGGCCATGAGTTTGAGCAAACTCCGGGAGATGGTGAAGGACAGGGAAGCCTGGTATGCTGCAGTCCATGTGGTAGCAAAGAGGCAGACATGACTTAGCAACTGAAAAACAACAACAACAAATGAATACAGAGAGAGAAAAAAAATAAAACATTTTAGTAAGTTGTTGATGGTTATAAAGTAGGAACATTTGCCAGTGTCTTACACAGCTGGTCTTTTCCTCTGCCCCCATCTCTACCCCTATTCTCACCCTAGGACTATAGATGGGACCTTAAAGATGATGTTTTCTGCTAGTAACACTACCATAAATAAGGATTATTGTTGCAAGAGCATGAAATGAAGTCACTTCAGTAAAGGAGAGGAAATGCAGCTTATCAGCTAAAGCTGTGAAAATAATCAACAGAATCCCTACATATTTCAAAGAGAAGGGTTGAAATGGGACAATTTACTTCAATCAGTTAAATCATATATCCAGTCCTTCATTTTGGGAAAATGAATTTTATTTATTTTATAATCTAAGTGATTGATTATATTTAGAAACAATCTTAATTAAAGTACACACAGGGAAAGGAATTATGGCCTTTATGATAAAGATGAAATATTATCTTGAGAGGCTAAATGTCAGATCAAAATATGATAGAGTTAGAATGCAAACTGTATCTCGTCTTTATCCAAATTAAAAAATGCAACTACTTATAGTAATCTTTTTCCACATAATTAACTCATACATCGTTGAACTCACAAATCCCATGAGTCAGATAATTTTGGATCATCTATGGCTTTATTAACTCATTTCTTAATTCATCAATAGACTCAGGACTCAAAAGGCTATTCTGATATAAACACTCCTCATGATTAGAAAGGAAACTATCCCTATTTGGACGGTTTCCCATTTTCCCCTCCTCCAAATCCCAATATTCTTTTTTTTTTTTTTAAATTATAGTACCTTCCTTATTTTCTTCACAGCTCTCAGATTTGGTGTTAGATATTCTATTTCATTTTCAGCAGTTTTGCTGTTGCATATATGAGGGTAACATTAACATACTGAGCATGTAGTAGATGAGAGAAAAAACAGTCCTTCGATTTAGCAGAGCCTCATATTAGAACCTCTACAAGGAAATCAAACCCTCTTCTCTGAAGTCTGACAGCCTATTTTCTATGGATTTTTATCTTATAAGAGTCTTTTTCTATGCCATTATTTGTATTTTCAAAGTTTCCCTTATTCTCTCAATTTCTGTTAACCTGAGATCAGCATGTGCTAAACTGAAGAAGAATGAAAGGAGCTGAAATTGGTGAGGAAACACAATTGTTTAAATCATCTCACATAACAGGGTAAAAGGACCTATCCAAATTTGTTTTCAGATGAAACTATAAAGAATTAGATATTTTGTAGTCTAAGATGTATCTACATCTACACAGATGTGCACTTCCTCTCAAATGGCCTTGATGTTCTTGGAAAGAAAAGAAAAGAAAGGATTGTGCAATAAAATATGACATATATTTGTTTTGTTGTAACATTTTTTGGACAGATTTCCACCCAGATGTAAGACTGAACTGCATAATCAAAATAATTAATCTTAAGACTTAAACTTAAGGAGAACAACCACTACCAATGCATTGAGTCTGAAAGAGAGCAGACTCTGACTCAGGTCAAGTCTATGTTTTAAGAAAACAAGCAGCATTTTGTTATCTCTTTTGCTTATTTTCACAATAATGTGACATGTATTTGTTGGGCTGCCGCTTGAAGACACAGATGGCTACTACATGATCTCCAAACCTATATTCATCTAGGAAATTCTAATTGTGATAGTAATATGGATTTATTTGCATTTTCAATGGCATGAAACTAGTTTAGTTGATTTATTTGCATCTCAACTGGAATGAAACTGATTCAGTTATAGATACCTTAGCCAAAAAAAAAAAATACACCAAAGATATCAATATTATTTGATCAATATTATAATATTGATCAAAATATTATAACATTTTGTGTGCTCCAGAGAGTACACATTGACCTTGCTTACCTCCATCTCCTCTTACAAATTGAGATTTTAAAAATGCCTGTATCTTCACAAAATGTATCCCAATCATTAGATGAGTTTTCACACAGAATGCATCAACCAATGAAGTCTCAACTATATTGTCTACCTACAGTGTGATTGAACCATCACTACCTTTCATCAATGATTATAATTTACATCTTTATTATTTTCCTTCACACTGAACACTGACAAAAGCACACAAGAATTCTACATTCTAAGTTGATTTTAAAAATCCTATAAGGGTATGCTTGGTT
This sequence comes from Giraffa tippelskirchi, assembly GCF_054371585.1. NCBI lineage: Eukaryota > Metazoa > Chordata > Mammalia > Artiodactyla > Giraffidae > Giraffa > Giraffa tippelskirchi. Next base: position 44,922,862 of record NC_137282.1, on the reverse strand, counting down.
ATACCAGAGAAACAGTACATAGTGAAGGGTGATGATCTGGGTGAAGCCATCAATTGGCACAGTTGACCTTATTTCTAATCTTTAGTGCTTTTTAAGGCCATGGAAGCAATCATCACATGGGAACGTGCTCCATGTCTAGATTCCTCCCTACCTTCTGTCCTTCTCTTATAGATGGATCTCTTTTAGACTCTCCTTTCCAGAACCCTCTATCAAATTATCACAATAAAAATAAGAACCTAGTTTATTGTTTCTGATTTTCAATAGATTTCTTACTACTATCTAGAGTAATGATATGACTATAGACCAAAAAGGAAAACTGGACCTGGTTTTCCATCTCCACAATAATCTAGGATGCACCATTACTTTCCATTGCTGAGAGAAAATTCTGAAGAGGAACTCGGTCTCTAAAATCAGCAGAATCACATGTTATATATTCTAAACTTTTCTATCTCAGGCAACAAAAAGATCCTTTTTATTTCACTTTACCAGACAGCAGTAATTGAATAGATCGTCAGTGTTTAATCCTCAGCGAAAAAAAAAAAAAGGATAATAATTTCAAGTAGCATATATGAGAATTTTTTGTACAGAATCTGTGATCTTCAAATATAGATTTTCAGTATTCCTTTAAGCAGTCTTTTTGAAGTTCACCAATTTATGACTGTTCTGACTTTTCTCTTCCCCTTCAGGTCATGAAGTTTCATCTCTCTAAATTAAGGGTCATGGGGGAACACTCAGCAGTTCTCAGAAGAGGTTTATGGTTTACTCATGGAGAAAAGGGGTTCTTGGATTTTGAGGTTTTAAGAGGTTATGTGGCAGCCTGAGCCTTTGGATTCTCTCAAAGGAGTCATTATAAAAAGCAAAGTCAAATTTATAAATTGTGAACCTTAGCCTTTTTTCAGGCTTCTCTTATGGCTCAGCTGGTAAAGAATCCAGCTGCACTGAGGGAGACCTGGGTTCAATCTCTGCGTCGGGAAGATCCGCTGGAGAAGGGAAAGGCCGGCTACCCACTTCAGTATTCTGGCCTGGAGAATTCCATGGACTGTATAGTCCATGGGGTCTCAAAGAGTCAGACACAACTCAGGGACTTTCACTTCACTTTCAGCCCTTTTTCACCATATTTCCCTGCACCAACCTCTCTTCCTGGAGGATGACCTGGGAGATGAAGGACTCTCCCCTTCCATGGGCTAATAGCATACATTCTGGATCATAAAACTAACATGGAAACAGTGCCTACTGTTTTGGCAATAGCTAAATACATGCGCGCTGGGTCCTGTCTGACTCTTTATGACCCCTTGGAAGGTAGCCAGCCAGGCTCCTCTCTGTCTGTAGAATTCTCCTGGCAAGAATACTGGAGTGGGTTGCAATTTCCTCTTCCAGGTGATTTTCCCGATCTAAGGATTGAACCTGTGTCCCTGGCATCTCCTGCACTGGCAGAAAGAAATATTATACTCCAACAAAAATATAATTTAAAAAAAGGAATATTGTCCGTGGACAACATCTTCAGCCTATGCTCAAGAGTTCTAGTTGACCCTTTTTGAAGCCCTAGTGTCCTACACATTTCAGACTTCACTAGCCTGACAGTAGCATAAGACAATTTCTTGCAATAAAAAACTAATACAAGTGTTCTGTTTTAAATGAAAGAGACAACATTATGATAAAGTCAAATGTCTTTTCTTTGCAACATTTAAAATACAACAGAAGATAAACTACTAAATATACCCTCACTATCCACATCTCTATTAGTTTTCTATTACTGTTTTAATAAATGACCACAGAATTAGTGGCTAAAAACAAATTTTGCAGTCTTTCAGATTTGAAACTCACAAGTCCAAAAGAGTTCTTACTGAGCTAAAATCAAGGTGTCCTTGTGGCTGTTTCTTCTGAAGTTTCTAGGAGAAAATCTCTTTTCCTTTTCCCAGTTATTATAGACTTCTTGATTTCTGTGGCTTGTGGTCCCTTCCACCATCTTCAAAGCCAGCAGTATGCCATCTTCCAATCACTCTCTCTGATTCTTTGTCTTACTCTTCCTTATAAGGACACTTGTGATTACATGGGGATCATCCAGATAGTCTAGGACACCTTCTAATCTCAAAATTAGCTTATTAACAAATTTAATTCCACCTGCCACCTTGATTCCCCTTTACTATAAAAATTAATATGTTCAAAGTTTCCTGGGATTAGGACATAGACACCTTTGAGGGGTCATTATTCTTACTACAACACCATCTATTGCATTTGCATCCCTGTTACTAATATTGAATTCTTGCGTGCTTTTGTCTGTCCTGAAACCTCTAATGCAACAGCTCCACTTTCCATAAATGTAAACTCTTTCCTCCAGAGACTAATTGTTGTTGTTGTTTTCCTAACACCTATTCAAGTGGCGATTAAACTTAAATTCATACTTTCATGAGTCTACCAATTTAATACTGACTTTGAATACTGACTTCTCTAGTACTATAACTATACTAAATTATAGTTTATGTATCTATCCTTAAACTACAATTTTGATCTCACTTTACCTTGAATCCATACTTTCCCCCAAATCTGGCTTAAAACCTTCTCTTTTCCTCCCTTTTCAAAAGTCGTTCACTATTCTTTAAACATGCTTACTTTGCCTAATCTAAAAAGCACCTCTTTGATCCTATAATTTTTTTGTACTTATCCAGTCCATTTTATTAAAAAGTTTTATCTACATTTAAACTCTGTAATCTCTCTGAAACTGTTGCTGTTTAGTATTTAGAAGACCAAAAGAGGGGAAAGCAAAAAATTAAAAAAGGGAAAAAAATACAAGGAGCAAATTCTGATCAGTTTCCATGTTTGCTGGTTGCCTAATCTCTACAGATGTTCAGATACGTATCAGCTTTATGTGTTTCCTTGAAGACTAAAAGGATATCTAGCTGAGCTGTCTCAGGAGCTTTTCAAGCAATGAAACAGTAAAGAACAATAGAAAGAACTTCTGAACTGAGATTTGACTCCTTTCCTTGTCTCTTCTAGAGAGACAAGGAGAAAGCATTCTAAAGTTGAATGCTTTGGGGAATGTTATCTTTGCCTACTTCACAGGGTTGCATAGGGAATAAAGTGTTGAGTTACCTATTTACATAAATAAAATGAATGTGATAACTACTGGAAACTACTTAATATATAAACATTATAAAATATAAATGATCAGAGGTATAGATACTAATTTTAATGTTCAATATATTAAATTTATACATGTATTGTATACATGTATAAGTTACATAAGGTCCTTGTAAATATATAAGGACTCTGTAATGAAAAATATGGAAGCTTTGAGGTACTGAGATTCTGAGAAATATTCATTGTTCAGTCATTCAGTCATGTCCAACTCTTTGCAACCCCATGGATTGCAGCACACCAGGCTTCCCTGTCCTTCAACATCTCCTGGAGCCTGCTCAAACTCATGTCCATTAAGTCAGTGATGCCATCCAACCATCTCATCCTCTGTCATCCCCTTCTCCTCCTGCCTTCAATCTTTCCCAGCAGCACAGTCTTTTCTAATGAGTCAACTCCTCCCATCAGGTGGCCAAAGTATTGGAGCTTTAGTTTCAATGTCAGTCTTTCCAATGAATATTCAGTGTTGATTTCCTTTGGGATTGACTGGTTTGATCTCCTTAATGTCCAAGGTTTGGAAATAATCTGTGTGCTTATTATTGATTGAATACAAGTGATTAAAAATTTCAAAAATTCAAATAAAATTAATCTGCTTTTCATTTTTTTATGTGCAGGAGCAGTCATTTCTTTCTAAGTTTGAATTTTTAAATTATAGAAAAAAGTAGCTCAATTCACTTTTCAGATTTGACATTTGGCACATTTGTCATACTTTTTTCAAGTATGACATTTATTCACTTATTCATTCCATGAAATAAAATCATATAAATATGACTTCTTACACAAAGTTATTAAGTAAATTGTAAAAATCTTTACCTTTGAAAGAAAAATTGACATAAACTGAACATTGCTGTTCAGAAAATTACCTTCTTATTTTTCTGTACCCTAATACTGATATTCAGGAAAACTGATAGTTACACTGTCATAGACAGCCTGACATTGAATATAAACATTTTAATCTTTGGATAGTTTCTGAAAATGCACAAGATGAAGACTATTGAATGACACCAGATGCCATTATTTCTGGGGGGTCTTTCATGTACTCATATGTTTGGACAAATATAATATTAAGCATTTACTGCAAATTACTAGGGGTATTATAAAAGATAAAGAAAATTAGAAACAACATTCTAGACTATGCTATGGCCTTATTTTTGTGGAATCTAAAAGAAAGAAAGTGAAAGTGTTAGTGGGTCAGTCGTGTCCAACTCTTGGGGGTCCCATGGATCCTTTGTGATCCCATGGACTGTAGCCTACCAGGTTCCTCCGTCCATGGGATTCTCCAGGCAAGAATACTGGAGTGGGTAGCCATTTCCTTCTCCAATGGATCTTCCTGACCCAGAGATCAAACCTGGATATTCCACATTGTAGGCAAATTCTTTACTGTCTAAGTCTCCAGCGAAGACAGTGCTTAAGAAAACATGGTTGATTAAATGAAATAAGCTTAAATCCTTTCAATATATTTCCCTATAGGCTTATTTCAGCTGATTAAAATTAAAATAGAATAGCAGAGTTCAGATGCCATTAGACTATAAGTTTCATTCATAAAAATTACTTCCCAATGCTAGTAGAGTAGTTTCAGTTTAGTTTTGAAAGTACATCATAGCCCACTCTATAATCTACATAAGTTAAATAATTCAAGATGGGAACTACTACATATGGCATATTATTAGTGATATATTTTTAAAAATAATGTTTTATTTATGATGCTAAGAGAATGTTTAATTCCCAAGAAGAGAACCATAGATTTGTTCATGATTCATGTACATTTCTTTCCCATGTTTTATGTATTTTGCCTTAATAGCAAATGATCTCTAAATTAAAATTTACTATTTTTTGAAATAATGTAAAATTTAAAAATATTTCTGAACTTCAGCAATAGAGTTCTATTTGAGTGGAAGTGTGCACAACACTCACTAATACAATTCTTAGTTTGCTAGATGTGTGACTGTGTTAAATACTAACTAGATGTTTCCTAAATATGGTACATATCTCATAGTTTTCCTAGAGTAGATAATTGGGATGGATTCCCATGGAAGAAAGACTTCCTATTCATGCCTCTCAAGAGCTCAGCCAATGAGAAACTGTCACAACTCAGCCAATAAAATGTTACTGTGTTTCAAAATCCCAATTCCTTCAACAAATTCTTTGCTTACTATAATCTTCCCAATTTATTTTCTCCTCTTTAAAAGAGTTCTCCTTCCTTGTTGAGGAGAACTGGTAGGTTGCAGACCCTGAATTCTAATTCCCTGCTGGTGTTAAATAAACTCATTTTTGCTGGAGAGATAACTGGCAGTCAATGTGTTTTAGAGAGACAATTATTATGCTTTTTTTCAAATATGTTTATTTAAAACACTTTAAAGTGTCGCTTATTTCCTAAATATTTCTTTCCATGGATTCATAATGTCAAATATAAGTGTGTGTGTTCAGTCATGCGCAGCTCTTTGTGACTCTATGGGCAGCAGCTCTTCTGTCCCTGGAATTCTGGAGTGGGTTGCCATTTCCTCCTCCAGGGGATCTTCCCAACCCAAGAATAAAACCACATCTCCTGCATCTCCTGCATTTGCAGGCAGGTTCTTTTATCACTAAGTCACCAGGGAACCCTGTTAAATATAAATGGTGAGCTAAAGGAACTGGAAGGCTTAATTGGATGAATAAAAGCTTTGTTTAAGTGCATTTTTTTAAATTACACAAAGAAATATGTGATCCTTTATTTTTGAATAGATATCAACATAGAAAATTAGGCTATTTAGAATTTTTTTGGCTGTTTCACATGGCATGCGGGATCTTAGTTCCTTGACCAGGAATTGAACTCATGCTCTGTGCAGGGAAGTCCAGATTTTAACCACTGGACCACCAGGAAGTCCCTGTTTAGAGTTTTATTTTATGTTAACTTTAAATAGTAAGTGAAATTATGTAGATGGCTTTATAGCTGAACTCAAGAAGCATTAGCCAAGTAGGACATATTCTGTTAAGTATAAACAGCTTTTGGTACCTTAAAGATGCAGTATAAACTTACCCAAGTAGTAAAACAATATTTAGAAACATAGAAAATATTTATTTACACTTAGCAAGGATCACATGGCAGTTGCTGAAAAAATACAAAAATACTGCTGCTGCTGCTGCTAAGTCGCTTCAGTCGTGTCCGACTCTGTGCGACCCCATAGATGGCAGCCCACCAGGCTCCGCCGTCCCTGGGATTCTCCAGGCAAGAATACTGGAGTGGGTTGCCATTTCCTTCTCCAGTGCATGAAAGGGAAAAGTAAAAGTGAAGTCGCTCAGTCGTGTCCGACTCTTAGCGACCCCATGGACTGTAGCCTACCAGGCTCCTCCGTCCATGGGATTTTCCAGGCAAGAGTACGGAGTGGGGTGCCATTGCCTAAAAGGTCTTTATCTTGGATTTTTTTGTGTGTGTCAGTTGAATAGCAATCAATCCCATATGAATTAAAACTTATTTGCTCAAAAGCAGAAAGATTGTTGAGAATATAATAAATTTTAGTTTGTCAAGTTGAGGCAAACACTTTTTTGGGGAAAAATATTTTATCACAGCAACCATGTAATTGTGTGAGTATGTATGGTGTGTGTGTGTGTAGACATGTGTGTGTATTTGAAGAAAGAATGTGTAAAGTTATAAACCAATGTTTACAATTTCAACTTCTGAAACATAATTAGCTTGGGGGTAATAACCAGCACGAGCTTCCCAGGTGGTGCTAGTGGTAAGAAACCCGCCTGCCAATGTAGGAGACATAAGAGATGCAGGTTCGATCCCTGGGTTGGGAAGATCTCCTGGCAGAGGGCATGGCAATCCACTTCAGTATTCTTGCCTGGAGAATCACATGGACAGAAGAGACTGGTGGGCTACCACCCATAGTGTCACAAAGAGTCAGACACAACTGAAGCAACTTAGCATTCATAACAGGCAATGACCAACACAACAATTAATTAACAGCGTGCATCTTGCAAGATGATATCACTGCTCGTATCTATTTCTAGTTATCTAAAAGATCACTATTTTAAAACTAGAGCTTTAAAGCTATGAATGCCTAAAATTTTAATTTTCATCAGGCCGAAAGTGAACATCTGTGACCATAATTTAGTAGTGGAGTGGAGTGTGTGTGCTCAGTCATCTGACTCTCTGTGAACCCACAGACTGTAGCTCACCAGGCTCCCCTGTCCATGGAATATTCCAGGCAAGAATACTTGAATGGGTTGTCATTTCCTCCTCCAGGGGGTGTTCCTGACTCAGGGGTCATACCAGCATCTCTTGCAGCTCCTGCATTGGCAAGCGAATTCTTTACCACTGGGCCACCTGGGAAGCCCCATAATTTAGGCATAGTACATAAATTTCACTCCTCAGTTTTAAGTTGACTCCTGAAGCCACATCTTCAAAGGCACAGACAGCTTGAAGAGAGGAGTCTTAAAGTTCAAGGAGACACCCGTAAGGTATTTACAGTTCAAATATGCTCTTGTTGCTTGAAAAGTGCCTGCTTGTCCAAAGGAAGACAGACTGCTGCTGAGTCGCTTCAGTTGTGTCTGACTCTGTGCAACCCCATAGATGGCAGCCCACCAGGCTCCCCCATCCCAGGGGTTCTCCAGGCAAGAACACTGGAGTGGGTTGCCATTTCCTTCTCCAATGCATGAAAGGAAAAGTGAAAGTGAAGTTGCTCAGTCGTGTCCAACTCTTAGCGACCCCATGGACTGAAGCCTACCAGGCTCCTCTGTCCATGGGATTTTCCAGGCGAGAGTACTGGAGTGGGGTGCATTGCCTTCTCCGGGAAGACAGACTGCTAACATGATAAGGTCAAGATGTTGAGGTTCCAAATAACACCTCTTTTTATTAATTTGCTCACTCAAAATAGGTGAATATAAACAATGTCAAAGGACATTCAAGATAAGGAATAAAATTATTTTTCTATTTTAAAAGTTTATCATTACAACAAATTCAGTGCAGTATAGAAGTGACCTTTCTGTTGTTATTTTACTCATATCAAATACTTAAGAGTATCAAATTTACACAAATTAAAAAAATAAATAAATAAAACAAAAAGCTTTGTAAATATGACTCCTGGGGTAAAGGAAACCTGCATTGTAAATGGATTGAGCCTGCGTCTCCTACATTGGCAGGCAAGATCTTTCTGACTAGTGCCACCTGGGAAGCCTGCATTGTAAAATTGAATTAGGACTCTAATAAAGAGTTTTCTTAGCTTTTCCATCAAATAAAATATATCTTGGGAGATTAAGAATAAATTAACTTCTGTGATGAGGAATACCAAAAAGTTAGATTCAAAAATAATCTGAAGAAATACAACTTGGTTATTTAAAACAGGGAAATGCACACGGGAAGGAGGCAGAGAATGGGAGGGATTTTGCAAGCTCTTTTCTGTTACACTATTTCTTACCATGTGGAATGATGTATTATTATCAATCTAGTATCATTTTGAAATAAGATTTCCTGTCCTCTGCTTCTCTTCCTGCCTTCAATCTTTCCCAGCATCAGGGTCTTTCCCTTCTAATTTAATACTATTCTAATATGATCTCTATGAATGTCCATTCTCTCTCTGTTGTGTTCTCTCTAGCTTTTTCGTGTTCTCTCTTTCTGCCTCAGGCTAGAGTGCATGTTCCAATTAGACAAATTAATGATCCAGGCAAGCTAAGTGTTTAGAAGTAAAGCATTCCAAAACAAGATTGCCTTTCTCTTCCCCAAGGTAGAAACTATCAACAGATAATAGAGATCAAGATTTAATTAAAGATATGGCACTGAAGGTGGAATTCCCAGGTGACGCAGTGGCAAACAATTCGCCTGCCAATGCAAGATATGCGGATTCAATCCCTGAATTGGTAAGATCTCCTGGAGTAGGAAATGGTAACCCACTTCAGTATTCTTGCCTGGAAAATTCCATGGACATAGAAGCCTGACAGGTTACAGTCCATGGTGTCACAAAGAGTCAGACATGACTGAGCAACTAAACAATAGCACTTCTGACTGGACAAGATGAGAGGTGAATCACTATCAGATACATGTTTGGTTGTATTTCACCCTTGATAGAGAAAAATAGGAAAAAAAAATAGAAATCAGGTTAACATTAATGCTTCTTTTCTAATAATATGAAATGTAAATCACAAAACAGCTACTACAAATAAGTGGTAATTGCATGGATTTAAATGTACTCTGTCGCCTTGGAGAAATAATGTTTATATCATGTAAGGAATCTATTAGATAGTACAAAAATGGAAAAGGAGAATAAATAAGCAAGACAGAATCCTCTACTAATTTAGTAGTGACTGCAGATTTTCATCCCCAAAAAAGCATACTTTGGTAACATGATCCAAAAGGATTTTTATCTAGGTAGAAGGTAAAGGTTTTGAATAATTAGGTTCATTTACTGTAAGGATTGTTGCAAAGTCTCCTGAATAGTTGTGAAAATAAACAAAATCTCTGGCATGAGAACAAGCAAAGATATGTATCAGAGTTTGATATAGCAGTGAATAGCCATGAATGCCTGTATTTGTCGGAGACTAAATGAGAGGAAGGGAGTGGAAAAGATTTATAGCAAGGGGAAAAAAAAGGGGGGGAAATACAAGCTGAGCTGATTGGAGATGTTGGCACAGGGGGTCTGGTGGGTGGGCTAACCAGAGTGGGGCATCCTATGTGATTGGTTAGGGCACAAAACTGGCTTTTTGTACTTGGCCCTCAGATGGAGCCAGGGGGAAAAATTAGGGAAGTTGTCAGTTATCAACCAATTTCTTGCTATTCGGGATCAAATGCTACAGAAGTTGTGGCTCAAACTGGTTGCTACAGAGGCTGTGGTTCAGTGTTCTCTTTTTACGCATGAGATGGCCATTGCCCATTCATATATTCATTTCATGGCATAAGGGAAGAAACTACTTCAGAGTTCCAGGTAATAAGGGTTTCGTATATCACACCATCCTTAACCTCTGCTTTCTGGATGAAGCGATTGGCCCAAAGGAGCATTTTTCATTCAAGTTCAAGCTGCATAGAATATATTATCCCAAATCTGAGGAGGCTAAACTGGAAACTGGAGTCCTTCATGAAGAGAAAGCAAGACTCAATTGGGAAAAGAGGGAATATACAATTTAGACTTGACAATTCCACCTGTTTGGTTGTGCCAGAGACCCATCCGAAAAAATAACCCAGGAGAGTTTAGAGAGATCCATCGAAGGAGTTATCTAAAACTGGATAAGTCCATGTTTCTGTGAATCATAAAATCAAGCAGTACCCCTGGCTTTCTTGAGGTTTTGCACAAGAGCTGCTTAATCCCCATGTTTGCCAAAGTGTTTTTGTGTCATCTTTTGCAGTCTAATGAATTATCACTTACTAATTTACAAAATTCTTGTTATGGATCAGACACTGTGGCTCATAGCACCGTGTTCTCTGATATTTGGTTCTTGTCTCTTCAAGGCACACTGGAGGCTGTACTTCCGATACCACCCTCCCCCACAAATTCCTCGCAGTTAGGAAGAATCATGTGACTCTGGGGCATGACATATAAGAAGTGACAGATGTCACTTCTGAGCTTAGACATTTAAATGCTGAAGGAATTATCTCATCTCTTCCTGTCTTCTGATACTAAATATTATGGAAGAGGCCTCATGTCACCTAAGTGACAGTGGGTGATGATCAGTAATGAAACTGAAAGGTCACCAAATGCTGTAAGTGAAGACAGATTAGAGTTTGGACTTTTTCCTGGGGACATGCAATATTCAGCAGGTATTTTTGATTATGTATTCTGTTCAAAGCAATGTGCTGGTGACAATTGAAAGTGATCACTCTCTTGTAAGCAGGGGGTTGACATGGTCAGATTGCTCTGGCTGCCTTGTGCAAAATAGATTGGAGAGGAAAGTGAATGCAAGGGAGAGACTAGTTAAAGAGCTCAGTTTTTGCATGAAGCAGCAAAAGTGGGCTGTACTTCCCTTAACTACCTTTACATGCAAAACAGTGGAATATTCTCTGGGTTCTTATACATAGGGAAGTGAAAGAATACAAAAGAATTAAGGGCATGTGTGCTCAGAAAGAAAAAAAAATAATGTGTGTGTCCGACTCTTTGCCATTCTATGGACTGTAAGCCTACTAGGCTTTTCTGTCCATGGGATTCTCCAGGCAAGAATACAAGAGTGGGTTGCCATTTCCTTCTCCAGGGGATGTCCCCAACCCAGGTCTCCTGCATCTCCTGCATTGGCAGGCGGATTCTTTACCACTGAGCCACCTGGGAAGCCCAAAAAAGAATACAAGTCCCTAAAAATCAGGAAGTTTATAATTTAAAGAATAGCTATGTGCCAGTATGCTTATAATTTATTTTCATGCCTGAGAATGCCTTCCCTAAGCACATTCTGGCAAACCATAAAACAAATAAACAGAAATAGAAAAAAGCCTATTAGCCGTTAGAATTGTAGCACCAGATAATCACATTACTGCAAAATATAAATATGCAATTTTACATCTAGAAGCACATTAAGTTGAAAGAAATTTTAACTGAATTTCTGTAAATTAATCAATAAAAACATGCTTTTGTAAACAGCCTTTTCTGTCATCAAATGTTCTTAGTCTTTAAAGCACATGAATATAATACCTCAGGAAAGATCTGTTCTCCACACATTTCCTGTATAAAATGCAGAAAAATAAATAATAAAAACCATTGTGTCTTCCTCTGTGGGGTGATGTTGGCATATATAAATAAGCTTCTTTGTGCATAAAGTAAAAGACGTGGGACCAAAGTTTCTGATTTGTACAGTGTTTTTTATTCTTTCTTTAAAAAGATAGAAAGATTGAGGGGAAAGCCATTTAGGAGAAATAATTGTCTTCTAACAGCCAGCTTGCAGAAACTACTACACATAGAAATGATGTTAAAAATTGTTTTGACACTTTGGTAAATGAAAGTATAAGATGCATAGGGATATATCAGAGGTACATGTGAGTCTGTGGTCCATGAAAACTGCTGATTAGAAAGGAGAGACTTAATGGTCTCTAATTGCATTGTAATTGAGTGCAGTATAATAGTAATGAAGCTAACAGATTTGTGTGTTAACATGAAAAATATTAGAGGGGTGGATGCACAATGTTTGGGATAATTAATTCTATCCCCCACTCCCTATAAACATATGCATATATAAACTGAATTAGATTTGAAAGAGAATCCAAAGAACCAAATATAGTGTCTGAAGAAGCTTAATATTGTATGGGAGATTAAACTACTATTTTTGATGTTCTCTGTGACTATCTCATTTAGTTTCTATTGTGCTTGCTATTCATTCTAAGGTGTTTTTTTTTAAATGAATTGAATAATGCATAAAAATCTGCAGACCTACACAGAAAGTTTAGCTGCAGTGTCATTTAGACAGCAAATCCTAATAATTTTCTGGTCGTATATGTTTTAGTTTTATTGGTTGTTTAGAGCTCTGAGTGTGTGTGTGTGTGTGTGTGTGTGTGTGAATCTTACTCTTCGCACTTCAAAGAAAAAATATTAGACAATTGACATAGCAGATATTTTGCATCCAGTGTTAAGCAGCTTCTATTTAAACTAAAAGAGAAATCAAATAGCTTGTGAGAATGGTGGAAGCATGTCATTTAAGAACAAACTACCAAGAAATGGATAAAGGCATTTAGAGGTGAATAATAGAAATGCAAATTAAGAAGTAGAAGATAAGATTATTCAGCTCTGTTCCTAAAAGCAAATGATGCCCTTTTCACAGTTCCAAGACCCTACAAAGCAGTAATGATTTCTTCCTCTTTTTTTTTTTTTTTTTCCGCTATTCCCTATCCACATTATTTAGATAACTGTTCTGCAAAATTATTTTGCTTGGGTGACTTTAACAAATACCAGAAACTTTCAATTCGCCACTATAATTATCACAGCGTTCCCAGGAATCATTAAAAACCAAACCAAACTGAACTTGATATGTTGTTTGCAAAAGGATTTTGCATTTTATTTGCTTTTAATGCAAAACATGGCAGTCTGTCTCTGCCTGTGTGTCCTCTGTACTTAACAGTGTCAGCAATAAGTTCAAATGTATGGAGAGACCAGATACTGATGTCACCTAGGCAAACTAGATAATGCTTAAGTATTAATATTTACAGACAGAAAAGAATCACATTCAGGTTCATGGAAAAAATGATGAATGTTTCAAGAGTCTGGATACCAGTATCCTTGTCAAGGGAGACCCCACCACAGATTAGGATTTCTAAGGAAGGTGAAAGTTACAACTCAGGAAGCTCCACAGCCCAATCAAAGTGGATCCTTCACTCATAGCTTGAATGATTCTTCCCTTAAGCTCCTCCAAAATCACTGCTGATGGTGATTGCAGCCATGAAATTAAAAGACGCTTACTCCTTGGAAGGAAGGTTATGGCCAACCTAGATAGCATATTTAAAAGCAGAGACATTACTTTGCCAACAAAAGTCCGTCTAGTCAAGGCTATGGTTTTTCCAGTGGTCATGTATGGATGTGAGAGTTGGACGGTGAAGAAAGATGAGCACCAAAGAATTGATGCTTTTGAACTGTGGTGTTGGAGAAGACTCTTGAGAGTCCCTTGGACTGCAAGGAGATCCAATCAATCCATCCTAAAAGAGATCAATCCTGGGTGTTCATTGGAAGGTCTGATGTTGAAGCTGAAACTCCAATACTTTGGGCACCTCATGCGAAGGGTTGACTCATTGGAAAAGACCCTAATGCTGGGTAGGACTGGGGGCGGGAGGAGAAGGGGACGACAGAGGATGAGATGGTTGGATGGCATCACCGACTCGATGAACATGGGTTTGGGTAGACTCCCGGAGTTGGTGATGGACAGAGAGGCCTGGCATGCTGCAATTCATGGGGTTGCAAAGAGTCGGACACGACTGAGCGACTGAACTGAACTGATTAAGCTCCTCTGGACATATGGCAGAGACTAGCTTATCTAGGCCTGGTACAGTTCATTTATCACAAGTATACAATATGCAATTTCACTAAAGGGATCCATATAGGTCATTGCATTTAGGCCTAACAGAAGGTTTTATTAATCATCCTCAACCCCTGTGGCCTGAGTAATCCTCCTTGACGTTTATTTATGTGTTTAGAGCTAGAACAGGATTTTGAAAGTAGAATAAGGGTCACTTAGCCCACTGTCTTTGGAAGCTCATGAGATCAACTCTGAATGCTACACTGCACCCCTCGGAATAGCTTTATACATCAGTAAGGTCATATTTTACCACCATCTGTTTCACTCTCATTCCTGTATCTCAGTTCATTCTGAATGTGAATAGGGGGAAATGGAGAGTTATTTATTAGTCTTCTCTAACAGCTTGGTATCACTAGTTGCTTTAACAAACGATCCTCGAAGTCCAATGAGATTAAAGGTGAAATTTGATTTCTCATTGACCAGCATTAAAATGAAGACATTGCTGATTGGTTGAGTGCCATGAGAGACTTGTACATCACTATAAGAACGATACACTAAAATGCAGTAGCTTATATAAAATTGTTAATCTCTCTCTGCTGAAGTAGTCAGTTGGGAAGAAATCCACACTTATATGACTGTCCTCCTAAAAAAATTGTATTTTGCTCTTTGTCCTTTAATACTTATGGCATTGGCCACAGGTGCATGGCCAAACAATGACAAATTTTCTCTAAGATATCTATTCCATTTTCCTGGTGATAAAAACTTAATCTGAAGAAAAAAAAAATCATTGAACTGAGATGAGAGGATCATTTCCAATTGGATGAGATTTTTGCTCCCATGCCTAGATTATATTTATATCATAAATTAGTAAAAGTAATGAATTGCATAAAATATGGACAGAGCTATATTAACTTGGAGAATTTTAGCACTATAACATTCCAGTTCAAATTATACAGTAATATCCCAACCTGTTCTATATACTCAGATGCATGTTTTTCACATACATGATTGGAAAATCCCTAACGCTCATCTTCTTCCAGTGACCCAGAGAGTGAGAAGTGTGGAAATTAACACTAGCTGTAGAAGAACTATATGCAATAACTATGTCTGAAGGATCTTGCTGTAGATTGTATACAGTATATACAGTGTAACTAAATGTGTTTGCTGCAAATGATTCATCATGTTTTGCCTGTTATAAACCTAAAATTATTTATTTATTTTTCTGTTTAATAATGGATTTTAAACAAGTTGGAAATAAACCTTTAGCAGCAATGTGTTTAAAGATGTGATTTTTTTTTTTTTTTTTTTTATAAATTTATTTATTTTAGTTGGGGGCCAATCACTTCACAACATTGCAATAGTTTTTGCCATACATTGACATGAATCAGCCATGGGTTTACATGTGTTCCCCCTCCTGGACCCCCCACCCACCTCCCTCCCCATCCCATCCTTCTGGATCATCCCATTGCCCCGGCCCTGAGCCCTTGTCTCATGCATCGAACATGGAATGGTGTTCTGTTTCACATATGATAATATACATGTTTCAATGCTATTCTCCCAGAACGTCCCACCCTCACCTTCTCCCTCAGAGTCCATAAAATTGTTCTATGCATCTGTGTCTCTTATTCTGTCTCGCATATAGGGTTATCGTTACCATCTTTCAAATTCCATATATATGCATTAGTATACTGTATTGTTGTTTTTCTTTCTGGCTTACTTCACTCTGTATAATGGGCTCCAGTTTCATCCATCTCAGTAGAACCGATTCAAATGTATTTTTTTAATGGCTGAGTAATATTCCATTGTGTATATGTACCACAGCTTAAAGATGTGATTTTAATAAAAAAAAATTAAGACAATGTTGATGAGAAGTTTATAGCTTGCAATACCTAAGGGCTGATGTGTTGTTACAAATCCTATACATAGATGCATCAATATATTTTAGAAGAGAAAGATAAAAGAGGGGAAAAAAAGGAAGTGTTATTCCACCATGGTATGACTCCCATAGAAGAAATGTTTCTAACAGGCTCATGATTAGATGCAGAGGACAGAGCTTATCTACCCTAAATAAGGGTGATATTGGCTAGTTACAGGAGACCAGCAGAATAAGTAGATACCTCATTATAAAGTAGTTTTGTGTACAATGTTCATCTCCTCACACTTTCACAAAGATCATTACCATCATCAGATCTCCAAGGACTTCTACCCTCCAATGGGGATGCTTCTGACTCCTTAGATAGTACTGAGAAAATTACCAGACAGAGAAGACAGGAAGAGTAAGATATAATTAAACCCCTTTGTTAGAGGAGCCTACATTCTTGACTTAGGTTTTGCTGCTAATATAGCCCTGGGAGAAAATTTACTGAAACAATAAAAATGATCAATTTAGGCTTCAAATTTTGTAACTCCCAATAAAGCTTTTTTCTTCTCTCACTTCTGCTATTTTTCATAATCAAAGTATAAACCATATTAATGCTTTATCACAAATAATGGCTGTGAGATTATATTAGAGTTTGGGGATTTCAAAGTCATTTTATAAGAATTAGTTCAGTTGTTACACAATTTTGTCTGGAAAGTCTCGTTAATATCATTGAAAGCCCAGTTTAATTACTTTGAAAAACACATGTTTAACATGATATTCAATCTTTCAGACTTCACATTTCATTCTCTGTACATCAGCTTCTACAATGACTCATTGTCTTTTCTCTGAATTCCTTCCGTTAGATTTCAAAGCATTAAGACTCAGACCCTTTAAAATCTATCAGTGTTATGTAATTATACATTCATGAAAATGTAGTAAATATTCAATTGGAATCTAACTTAGTCTTGAAAATACAGAAATAAACACATATATGTCCTATCAGCAAAGAGTTCAGAATTTAATTTGGAGGAAAACAAGCAAACAAACACTAAGGAGTTTTTGTTAGTCCTAGAATTACAGCAGAGATCCTATCTGGAGGAAGTTTTTAACAAGGACTTGGTCATTGCAAGTGGCATAGAAGGTGAGTAAAAGCATAGCTTCTGTGGATTCTTATGAGAACGCCGCCGTATAAGTACTATTCTGTTGGCTTCCCTTTGTATTGATTTCTCTTATATCAAAATGGACTTCCCTGGGGGCTCAGACAGTGAAGAGTCTACCTGCCATGCAAGAGACCCAGGTTTCATTCTTGGGTTGGGAAGATCCCCTGGAGAATAACACGGCAATCCACTCCAGTATTTTTGCCTGGAGAATTCCATGGACAGAGGAGTCTGGAGAACTACAGTCCACGGGGTGGCAGAGTCAGACAAGACTGAGTGACTAACACTTTCACTTTCTTTCACGTCAAAAATAGTGTGAATAAGGGGGAATACTCTCAAAGTTGGGCTTCCCAGGTAGTGATAGTGGTAAAGAATTCACCTGCCAATGCAGGAGATACAAGAGATATGGGTTCAATCCCTGGGTCGGGAAAATCCCCTGGAGTAGGAAGTGGCACCCACTCCAGTATTCTTGCCTGGAGAATCCCATAGACAGAGAGCCTGGCAGGCTTCAGTCTATGGGGTCTCAAAGAGTCAGACAAGACTGAGCAACTGAGCATGCACTCAAAGTTAGAAGGACTTGCAATCCTCTTCTTGGATTCTACCCAGTGGAGGGAGGTCTCAGGGGAGCCATGAAAGTAGAGAGAGCACGATAGACTAGATCTTACACAAGATGAGATTTTTAAATTCCAAGAGATACATTAAGTAAAGTGAATAGTAAATCAGAAACTTTGCCGAAGCCTCAAACATATGGACACCAAGGGGAGAAGGGTGGGTGGGAGGGAGGGTGGGATGAATTGGGAGACTGAGATTGACATAGATGCAGTACTATGTATAAAACAGATTACTGAGAACCTCCTGTATAGCTCAGGGAACTCTACTCAATGCCTTGTGGTGACCTAAATGGGAAGGAAATCTAAAAAAGGGGAGATGCATGCAATGCACATAGCTGATTCACTTTGCTATGCAGCAGATGCTAACACATTATTGTAAAACAATGATACTCCAATAAACTTACTTACAAAAGAAATAGGAGTTAAATGAACAGTAAATCTTAAACTTTGCCAAAGCTGTTGGCAGATAGCTCCATTAAAAGTGAAGAGGATTAAAAAAAAAAGTGTGTTTTAGATAATCATGCAGGGAGTTAGTGGTATTTCTTTAAAAATAATTGTGAGCATTAGAACTGTTAGATCTCAAATAAGTGAAATTTTAATACATACGGAAATAGATGGGACATATAAGCTGTAGGCTACTTTTTAAAAAAAATCATCTGTACATATGGCTAAAAGAAAATAAAATACCAAACTAAAACAATTCACAGAATATTAAACAAGGAGGTAATAATTGCTATTTTTATTATAGAGGAAGAGAAACATTTAATAACTAATCAAAATTGTAGTGAGGAGCTAGGAGAGCCAGAGTTTATAAGACTTTTATATAATAAAGCACTGAGATTTTTGGTAGTGCTTTAATTATTTCCTTTATCAGTGGACTTTAAATGAAATTATTAAAAATAAGGATTATAACTGAGATTTTTTTCAAAACTTAATTATACCAGAAATATAACTGATAATAGAGAAATTGAGTATATAAAGAGTGAAGTCTATGCATATATAGAGGGTGATTTCTATATAGCTTTGTTATTAGCACTGAGGAAATAATGGGCATTTTCTGTGATGATTTGGCTCAACAAAAACATGTCATCATTTTGAAAATGTCTGCACATTGTTTTTAGAAGCTTAGAATATAAAGACAGCAGCCTCAATATATACCTGATTGCAATGAACTGTAAAATCCTGTAGTAACCCTGTTAAAAAGCCTGTGAATTCCATTCAATTTTGCTAGACTGTAAGCAAAATAGTGAGGGAGAGAGATTTTACTAAATACCCCTTAAGATAAAATAAAACTTTATTGTCTCCTAAAACACTATATTTAGTTTCATTCCCATGTTTATAATAAAATATGTGATGTGTTTCCTTTTGCAGGTAAAATCTAATGAATGGCAATGAAATGGTGTTAACTTGAGTCATAGTAAAAGTAAAAGTGCCATGGATACTATATAATCTGAATTAAGTTCCAACTTATTTATTTTGAAACTCCAGCTCTTTTACAGATGTCATTTGTGTGTATGTGTGTGTGCCTATACAGAGAGAATTTTAAACAGAACCCTTTATTTACATTGGATCATCAAAGAAGTTAAACTAAGGATCTGAGATGTAATAGATTATGAAGTTTTTAAAAGTTAGGAAAAATAAAATAATTGAAGTGGCTTTCATCTGAAAATGTTTCAAAATCACTTGTAAAGACTGAAAATAAATTTCAATTCACATTTTATTGAATAAAGCTGATATGAAAGATAAGAAACTGTTTCTCCTTCTTAGTATTAGATCACAAGTTATTGCAAACTGAATCTTGATGATCAATTATTGATCAAAAATAATGGAGATCCAGAGTTCATTTATTATCAAGTTATTTGAATGTTATGAGTATCTTCACAATGAAAAATTACTTATGTTATTTATGTGGACTTAAAAATGCTTCCACATAAATAATGCATTCCCTTAGTGAAGAACAGTGAGCTGTGTCTTTTGGTTTTATGTGTGAATTAAAGCTTAAGAAATTCTCATGAAACACTGTGTTATGTAAAAATGCAGCATTATATAATTTCTGTTCTTTCTTCACCTTTCAGTTTAACTATCATCCCTGCATTTTTCTTTACTGATTGTTTTATTTTATCAATTAAATGACATAGTTTATTAAAACCTAGAAGAATATTGAACAACTATTAACTTTTCTTAACCTCTGTAGGTCACTTCTCAGGCATTAGCTTCTAGCGTGTTTGTTTCTGCATACTCTACATATTTAATACCTACAAATTTCCTTCTCATAATATTTGTTCACTCATCCACATCATTAATAGTGTTATTAAGTGAGGGCAAAGCCAGCACTGGTACTCCCTTCCACCTTGAAATATCCTGCTGATGTAGAGGTTGTGTCTCATTGATTTTTTTTAATTCTTTAAGGATTGTGTTAATTGTTCAATTGTGTCCAACTCTTTGTGACCCCATGAACTGTACCCTGCCAGACAATTCTGTCCATGGAATTCTCCAGGAAAGAATACAATAGTGGGTTGCCATTCTCTTCTCCAGGGGATATTTCAACCCAAAGACTGAATCCAAGTCTCCTGCATTGCAGGCAGTTTTTTATAATATCTGAGCCATCAGGGAAACCTTCTTTAAGGATTATTGATGTGGAATTAGCCTTTGAATAATGGAAATCTTTAGTACACATTTAAGTAAAACTGGGTTAATGCACAGTTGTTGTTGTTCAGTCGTTCAGTTGTGTCCGACTATTTTCAACATCATGGACAGCAGCACACCAGGCTTCCTTGTCCATCACCATATCAAAAAAATGGCTCAATTTCATGTCCATTCAGATGGAGATGACATCCAAACATCTTGTTCTCTGTTGTCCGCTTCTCCTCCTGCCTTCAATCTTTCCCAGCATCAAGGTCTTTTCCACTTAGTTCTTCGCATCAGATGGACAAAGTATTGGAGTTTCAACTTCAGCATCAGTCCTCCCAATGAATATTCAGGATTGATTTCCTTCAGGATTGACTGGTTTGATCTCCTTACAGTCCAGGGGACTTTTCATGAGTCTACTCCAACATCACAGTTCAAAAGCATCAATTCTTTGGTACTCAGCTTTCTTTACGGTCCAACTCTCACATCCATACATCACTACTGGAAAAACAGTAACTTTGTCTGTATGGACATTTGTCAGCAAAGTAAAGTCTCTGCTTTTTAATATGATGTCTAGGTTTGTCTTAGCTTTTCTTCCAAGGACGAAGTGTCTACTAATATCATGGCTGTCGTCAAAATCTGCAGTGATTTTGGAGCCTGAGAAAATAAACTCTGTCACTGTTTCCATTGTTTCCTCATCTATTTGCCATGAAATGATGGGATCGATGCCATGATGTTAGATTTTTGAATGTTGAGTTTTAAGCCAGCTTTTTCATTCTCCTCTTTCACTTTCATCAAGAGGCTCTTTAGTTTCTCTTTACTATCTGCCATAAGGGTGGTGTCATCTACATATCTGAGGTTATTGTCAATTTGGATTCCAGCTTGTGCTTCATGCAGCTCGGTATTTCGCATGATGTACTCTGTATATAAGTTAAATAAGCAGGGTCACAATACACACCCTTGACATGCTCCTTTCCCAATTTGCAACCAGTTTATTGTCCCATGTTTGATTCTAACTGTTGCTTCTTGACCTGCATACAGATTTCTTATGAGACAGGTAAGATGGTCAGGTTTTCCTATCTCTTGAAGAATTTTCCACAGTTTGTTGTTATCAGCACAGTCAAAAGCTTTAGTGTAGTCAATGAAGCAGAAATTTATGGTTTTCTGAATTGTCTTGTTTTTTCTATGATCCAGCAGATGTTGGAATTTGATCTATGGTTCTTCTGACTTTTCTAAATCCAGCTTGAACATCTGGAAGTTCTCATTTCACATAGTGCTGAAGCCTAGCTTGGAGAATTTTGAGCATTATTTTGTTGGCATGTGCGATGAGTGCAAATGTGTGGTAGTTTGAACATTCTTTGGCATTTTCCCTCTTTCATATTGGAATGAAAACTGACTTTTTCCAGTCCTGTGGCCACAGCTGAGTTTTCCAAATTTGCTGGCATATTGAGTGCAACACTTTCATAGCATCATCGTTTAGGATTTGAAATAGCTCAGCTGGAATTCCATCACCTCCACTAGCTTTGTTCGTAGTGATGCTTCTTAAGGCCCACTTGATTTGACACTACAGCATTTTTGGTTCTAGGTTATTGATTACACCATCATGGTTATCTGGGTCATTAAGATCTTTTTGTATAGTTCTTCTGTGTATTGTTGCCACCTCTTCTTAATATCTTCTGCTTGTATTAGGTCCACATCATTTCTGTCCTCTTTGTGCCCATCTGCATGAAATGTTCCCTTGGTATCTCTAATTTTCTTGAAGAGATCTCTAGTCTTTCCCATTCTATTGCTTTCCTCTATTTCTTTGCATTGTCTACTTAGGAAGGCTTTCTTATCTCTCCTTGCTATTCTTTGGAACCCTGCATTCAGATATGTACATCTTTCCTTTTCTGCTTTGCCTTTCTCTTCCTTCTTTCCTCAGCTATTTGTAAGGCCTCCTCAAACAACCATTTTTTCTTTTTGCATTTCTTTTTTGGAGGATGGTTTTGAATACTGCCTCCTTTACAATGTTATGAACCTCTGTCCATAATTCTTGAGACACTGTCTTAGATCTAATCCCTTGAATCTATTTGTCGCTTCCACTGTATAATCATAAAATATTTGATTTAGGTCATACCTGATTGGTCTTGTGGTTTTTCCTATTTTCTTCAATCTAAGTCTGAATTTTGCAATAAGGAGTTCATGATCTGAGCCACAGTCAGCTCCTAGTCTTGCTTTTGCTGACTGTATAGAACTTCTCCATCTTAGACTGCAAAGAATATAATCAATCTGATTCTGGTATTGATCATCTGGTGATGCTCATGTGTAGAGCCATTGCTTGTGTTGTTGGAAGAGGGTGTTTGCTACGACCAGTGCATTCTCAGGGCAAAAATCTGTTAGCTTTTGCCCTGCTTCATTTTGTACTCCAAGGAACAACTTGCCTGTTGCTTCAGGTATCTTTTGACTTCCTACTTTTGCATTTTAGTCTCCTGTGATGAAGAGGACGACTTTTCTGGTGTTCATTCTTGAAGATCTTGTAGGTCTTCATAGAACCACTCAACTTCAGCTTCTTTGGCATTAGTGGTTGGGACATAGACTTGGATTACTGTGATATTAAATGGTTTGCCTAGGAAATGAACAGAGATCATTTTGTAGTTTTGGGGATTGCACCTAAGTATTGCATTTTGGACTTTCTCTCTCTCTCTCTTTTTTTTTTTTTTCACTATGAGGGCTAATCCATTTTTTCTAAGTGATTCTTGCCCTATAGTAGTAGATATAATGGTCATCTGAATTAAATTCAGCCATTCTGCTCCATCTTAGTTCACTGCTTCCTAAAATGTCAATGTTCACTCTTGCCATCTCTTGTTTGATTACTTCCAATTTACCTTGTTCATGGACCTAACATTCCAGGTTCCTATGCAATATTGTTCTTTACAGCATCAGATTTTACTTCTATCATCAGTCACATCCACAACTGGGTGTTGTTTTCACTTTGGCTCAAACTCTTCCTTCCTTCTGTAGCTGTTTATCTGCTCTTCTCTGGTAGCATTTGGGCAGCTACCAACCTGGGGAGTTCATCCTTCAGGGTCTTATCTTTTTACTTTTTCTGGTAGGGAAATGGTTTCCAAAACAGTACCTGAATGTAGCAGGTTTGGGTTCAGAGTGGGCACCCTGCTGGAGGGTCAGATTTTTTGAGATGAGGGAAAAGGATGTTAGCAAAAGCTGAAGCAAGAGGGACAAAAAAATATTTGTCTTTGCAGATTTGTTAAGAATCATTTCTGAGGCATTTTTAGTTTTTGTGTTTGAGAAGCATGTGGGATTTCAGTTCCCCAACAAGTGATTGAACCCACATCCCCTGCATTGGGAATGCAGAATCTTACCCCAAGTTCCCCAAGGGAAGCCCCACATTTTCAGTTTTTTAGGCTCTCCGAGGATGATTTTCTTGAGCTTTTTTTAAATTGATAACAGTTACATTTCCTTTCAAGTATTGAGATAGGAATTTTTCACTTGAAAGAGACATTTTGGCTTATAATCTATTATATATCAGGAAATCTGTTTTCCTGTTATTGAAGTAAGTGTACACATTTTTTAAACAAAATGATTTTTTTTAATTTTAACTTATTTTTCTATTCTTCTTAAATTTATGCACTGAAAATTGCTTAAGTATATGCTTTTCATACTAATAGTGCAATGATAACAGGTTAAACAAGGAATTTTTACTTTTTCTTTATTTCAATTAAAATGAAGAGACAAGTCTGGTATTTATATTTTAGGGAGTATGATAAGCTTTATAAAACACACAGTCTATTTCAATAAAAATATTTTACCCAAGCAACAAGAATAAGCCAGGAATAGTATAAAAGTGAAAGTCGCTCAGTCATGTACAGCTCTTTGTGACCCCATGGACTATACAGTTCATGGAATTCTCCAGGCCAGAATACTTTAGTGGGTAGCCATTCCCTTCTCCAGAGGATCTTCCCAACCCAAGGATTGAACGTCTCCTGCATTGCAGGTGAATTCTTTACCAACTGAGCCACCAGCGGGCCCAAGAAAACTGGAGTGGGCAGCCTATCCCTTCTCCAGCGGATCTTCCTGACTCAGGAATTGAACTGGGGTCTCCTGCATTGCGGGCAGATTCTTTACCAACTGAGCTACTAGGGAAGCCTGGAATAATGTATACTCTTTAAATATAATGGAGAATAAAGGCACAAACCTTAAGAGATTACCTTATTTTTCTCTCTAGCATGACTTGCTCTAAAAACATCTGTTAGTTTAAAAAGGGCACTACTTAGAAAAAATCAGTTCAGCTCTATTTTGTGATGAAATTATCCTCTACTGTTTCTGTCCATCTGCTAAGCATGCAAAATTAAGAGAATGAAAGAGTTATAGGAAATGACTCTCAAAACAAATCAACTTCATAGCGACTAAGAAACTGTAACATCTAATGACAGAAGCCACTACTCAACTGACAGTTAAAAAGGAGACTAAAGGAAACTATATTTTAGAAAGTGTAAGTGTATTCATACCAATACATATGTATTGGTTGTGTTTTTATTAAATTGATTAAATTGAAGAATTTGATTAGTAATTTATTGATTAAAATATACTATTCCATTTTATTTCAAGGTTTCATCCAGCTATAAGGCTTCTAAATATAATCTAGTTTTCCATTCCAATTTGCCACTTTTCTATAAAAGTCAATTTTCCTCTTTTTTTTTTTTCATTTTCTAAATGGATTTATCTGCTTGGTTTTTATAGATAAATGTTAAAAAGAAGAAATATTTTTGAAAAATCAAGATTGAGAGCCATCTGAAGGATTTATACATAGTGTTTATATCAATGATCTAGCATACAAAATTATAAACCAGCCCTTCTGTTTTTAATTGAAAGTTCTCTCCTTGCAATGTGTTAAGATACTGAGTTAAGTTTCATTCACTACCAGAAGGTAAATTGATTAAGTTAAGATGCATGTTGTAATTCTTACTTAAAATACAGATTTTTAAACACACACACACATAATGCTATATATAAGAAACAATTTTAAAATATACAGCAAAATAAAAAGATATAATACAATGAAGAATGCATTAGTCAAAATAAAACTGACTAGTTATATTGAAAGTGAAAGTTGCTCAGTTGTGTCTGACTCATTGTGACCCAATGGCCTATACAGTCCATGGAATTCTCCAAGCCAGAATACTGGAATGGGTTGCTGTTCCCCTCTCCAGGGGATTTTCCCAACCCAGGGATTGAACCCAGGTCTCCCGCATTGCAGGCAAATTCTTTATCAGCTGAACCACCAGGGAATAAAAAATGAAATAGAAATCAGAAGAAGGGATATTACCAATAGGCATAAAAATGTATATTTCATAATTGTAGAACAATTGGAAATATATCTTGATTATAAATGTGTATGCTCTTAACAATAATCTTTAAAATGCAATAAGAAAACCGTGTTAAATATGAAAAAAGAAATAGAAAATACATAATCATAACAGAAAAAATCAAAACACTTCTTTCAGTAATTGACAATAATATAAAACACATATCTGGAATTAGATTTGTACAACATCCCAAATGACATATCTAATCAAAATTTATAGAGTATTCCAGCTAACAGTAACAGAATACATATTATTTTAAGGCACACATAAATATTTTTTCAAGATAAATTACATTGTGTGCCATATAACAAATCTAAGATAAATAAATAAAAATAACTAAAATCATGCAAAAGGTATTCTCTGATCATAGTGAAAAAATAAGAAAAATACTAAGAAAATATGCAAATGTTTGGAAATTAAACAAAGTACTTCTAAATAATACATAGGTTAAAGAAAAAAATCCAAGAGGAAATTTGGATTTTTGAATTAATTAAATATTATTAAATATTTATTATTTATTAAAAAATTTTTTGAATTAAACAAATATTAAACCACAACATGTAGAAATTCATAGTTTGAAGCTAAATCTATAATCACTTGAGAATTATAAGCATCAGATGCTCATATTAAAAGAGTGAAATTATTTCAGATCAATGTTCTATTTATTCATTTACAGAACCTATATAAAACAAGTTCAAATAGAAGTGATAGCAAGGGTATATATCCAAAAGAATTTTAAGCAGGATCTCAAAGAGATATTTGCATATCCTTATCTTCTTATATTGACTGAAATTGTTTCATTAGTTGATTTTTCTTGTTCATTCAGCCCAATGACTATTTTGCACAACAAAATTCCCAGGCTTATTTCTACCTCAGAGGCTTTGTACCACTACTTTTTTTATTTAAAGATTGCACCCATGTATTCAATCTGCTGACAACATTCCCAACTCCATATGCAGGCAATCATGTTAATATCTTGAAATCAGCCATGGTGGGAGTATTGGAAATCACAAAGATGATACATCAGGGCTTTGTTATTTGGAGCACTAGCTTACAACATCCCTGCCTAGTAACTATCATTTAGCCTGGCTTATCAAATCACTTTTCAAACTACAGAATTAATTGCTTATTATTTTTAAATAAAGACATAGATATTTTTAAAACATCTTGATTTAGCTTATTCTTTTGAATAATTTTAAGTCTATCCCAAAAAGGACAAATCAATATATATCCATGGCAGAGTCATGTCAATGTATGGCAAAAACCACCACAATATTGTAAAGTAATTAGCCTCCAATTAAAATAAATAAATAAAATTTAAAACAATGAATAAATGAAATTTAAAAAAAGTGTATCATTTAACAGCCAGTTTTGACTTGACAGGGATGAACTCTTGTGGAGACTAGTTGGAGTTCTGAGAACACTAAGATTCAAATTGGATCATAGATAAACAATTTTTAAAACACCTCTTAAAAGAAAATGAATTTTCCTAATATTGCTTTTGACCTTAAACTATGCATTAAGCTTTAATTTTCTGGCTTTTGTTGTTGTTTTTCATAAATACAGTTCTAAAAATGGCAAAATCTTGATCACTATACTACAATCTTTGAGGTTACATTTAACTGCTTACCCTAATTAATTTCTTGACTCCTTACTGTATCAAATCTTGATGTCATAACAAAGTTACACATCTAATCATTTAAAAAAATCAAGTTTTAAATGGAATTTTGTTTTAATTTTAGGGCTTTTTTGATCTTATGATGATAAAATAATTTCTGGTATGGAAAAATCCTGTTCAAAAATATCATTTAGTTCACATTCCTGATTGAAATTATTGTAGAAGGAAAATTCTCTTAGTTGTGTCAGTGTAAAAAGTAGTCTTTCCACACACAGTGATGAGCATCCCATTTGCCTGAGATAGCTAATTGACACTAGTGTAACCCAAGAATGTAATCTCATATAGCATACATACCTGCAAATAGCACATGAAATATATGGTATGCTGACAGATAGAAACTCCTACAAGACATTGATTTATCACGGGAAATGCTTGTTAGGTATTTAGTTACACAGAATTGAACATAACTGATTATTAATTGTCAGACTTTATTTTTGGGGGCTCCAAAATCACTGCTGATGGTGATTGCAGCCATGAAATTAAAAGACGCTTACTCCTTGGAAGGAAGGTTATGGCCAACCTAGATAGCATATATAAAAGCAGAGACATTACTTTGCCAACAAAAGTCCGTCTAGTCAAGGCTATGGTTTTTCCAGTGGTCATGTATGGATGTGAGAGTTGGAAGGTGAAGAAAGCTGAGCGCTGCAGAATTGATGCTTTTGAACCGTGGTGTTGGAGAAGACTCTTGAGAGTCCCTTGGACTGCAAGGAGATCCAATCAATCCATCCTAAAGGAGATCAATCCTGTGTGTTCATTGGAAGGGCTGATGTTGAAGCTGAAACTCCAATACTTTGGGCACCTCATGCAAAGAGTTGACTCATTGGAAAAGACCCTGATGCTGGGTAGGATTGGGGGCGGGAGGAGAAGGGGATGACAGAGGATGAGATGGTTGGATGGCATCACTGATTCGATGGACATGGGTTTGGGTAAACTCCGGGAGTTGGTGATGGACAGGAAGGCCTGGCGTGCTGCAATTCATGGGGTCGCAAAGAGTTGGACACGACTGAGCGACTGAAATGAACTGAACTGAACTGAACTGATTATTAATTATATAAGTTTTGGTACCAGTAAAAGTGGAATTTCAAACTGTATCTTACTAACAGCATGATTTGGGGCAAGATGATAATCTTTGAGTCATAATTTTCTCATTAGAAAGGTAGAGATCATAGAAGTGATTCAAAGTATTTTATAAACTGATGGAAAGTGCTTCAGCCCTTAAAAAGTGGTACTTATATGTGAATCTACTCTCTGAAATAAAGCTGAGCACCAGAGAATTGATGCTTTTGAACTGTGGCGTTAAAGACTCTTCAGAGTCCCTTGGACAGCAAGGAGATCCAACCAGTCCATTTCTAAAGGAAATCAGTCCTGAATTTTCATTGGAAGGACAGATGCTGAAGCTGAAACTCCAATACTTTGGCCACCTGATGCTAAGAACTGACTCATTTGAAAAAATCCTGATGCTGGGAAAGATTGAAGGCAAGAGGAGAAGGGGATGACAAAGGATGAGAAGGTTGGATGGCATCACTGATTCAATGGACATGAGTTTGAGTAAGGTCCAGGAGTTGGTGATGGACAGGGAAGCCTGGTGTACTGCAGTCCATGGGGTCGCAAAGAGTTGGACACGACTGAGTGACTGAACTGAACTGAACTGAACCCTCTGAAATTAAAAAAAACTTAAAGACACAACTTCGATTTTCTTGTTTTCTGTATTATTATAATGGCAAAAATTTTATTTAAATTACTGTACATGCTAATTTAAAAGTTTCAGGCCTTATAAAATTCACAATTTAATTCAAAAAGGCATTCTTAATATTATCATTTGATGAAAAACTATAATAACATTATTGATTTAAAGGGAATGCACATGTGTTAATCCTCTGTGATAAAGGCTCATAAACTTATAGTAGTTGTATTATTTTTTCACTCTGCAAGCTTTCCATTTAACAAAGTATCAGAAACCAAGGCACCCACACAACAGGAATATGAATAGAAAAACATCTTTCCTGAACAACTACAAGCTTTATAATTTAATTATGTTTACACTGATGAGTGCACACAAAGAAAAATCAATTTGTGGGAGTTTATTTCATTGGTATTGAAATTGTATCTTCCCTGGTAAGCTTGGCACAAAGGCCTAGTTTGTCTTCTAAGTTCATTAAATTATTCTTTTGCTATATTCTGTGATGTTATGTAGTTTTATATGTGCTTTCTAGTTGGATGTTCAAAATTTCTTCTCCAAACTACAGAATATTAACTTCCAAAATATACCCCAAAACTTTCTCACTTAATATAAAGTCACAATAAAAAGGCATAAAATGCATATAAATATACCATTTATTCAAGGTTTTTCTGAAATTGTTCTAAAAGAATTAAAAAAAAATAGGCTGAAAGGGAATAGGGTTTATTATATTCACTATTTTCTCTACCAGCTTAATACCATTAAAGCTTGCTCAATATGCTTTCTGAAATAAGTAAAAATATATTTTATCCATAAGTCTATTGCAGGAATTCTGGAAGGAAAGAGAGCATTTTCAATGTACTCAAACAAGACAAAATACTGCCTGGTCACCTCCAAATCAATCAATCAATCAATCATCAGTCAAGAGAGGTGCCATGCATTCCCTGTCTACCCACAAATGCTTCCATCATGTTCTTGGTTGTGCCTTGAGCACATCCCCCCTCTGGAGGAAGCTCTTCATCCTCTCTGTATAAAAATCCAGAGGTGAAATCTTCCATTATTTGATCCCTATGTGTCTGGGAAATTTCTATTTCTCCTCCCAGGAATAAAATCATCTATTCTCTGAGGCAATTGCTCTCCCAAATCAAGAGCTTTACTAGTCAAATTATTAGCAAACAAGCTTACGGACTTTTTTCTTGTTCCCACGTCCAAAGCTCCAAGACCAGTAGTTTCACTGGATGATATTTGTAACCTCTATGACCTTTATCTCCCCTTCAATTGAGCCTTCCTCTCTGCAAACCACCTCCTTTATTAGTTATCTGCTGCTGCTTAATTTATTAGACCAAAATTGATGTGATTAAATCCATAAGCATTCATTATTTCACAGTTTCTCTAGGTCAAGAATCCTAGCAAGGATTAATTAGGACCTCTAGCTCAGGGACTTTCTTAAGGCTATCATCATGATGTTGATCGGGGCTGCCACCCTCTACAGGCACAGGCATGGTGGACCTAAGTCTGAGTTCTTTTATGCGGCTGTTAGCAGGCCTCAGTTCTTTACTGTTTTCATCTGGTGGCATTGGTTATTTGACATGTGGGGTTTTCCATCGAGTATCTCTTCACACAGCAACTGGCTTCCCTTAGAGTGAAAGGGAGGGTTCCCAAGATGGAAGCCAAAATTTTGCGACCCTATCCTGGAAGCGACACCCCTGAGTGGCTCTGAAAGAAGTGAGTCTATTTAAAAGAAGTGAGTTTATAAATTCAGGCAAGCTCAAGAGTAGGGGTTTCTTCAAGGGTATAAATACCAGGAGATAGGAATCAAATGGGGTTTTTTTAGAAGCTGCCTGCCAGTGCCTGAAGTAATAAATTACAAAACCTGTATCATCACTAAATCAAGCACAGCAACCTTTTACCAGTCTCCTCTCTACTCAGCTTGTGTTAACCGTTCACTGCAGCTGCTTTCCGTCTCAAAGTCTTCTAGTCTGGAGTCACCTCTGCCTCCTCGCATTCCATTAGTGTCCTCTTGTGGACTGTTATTCCCTTTAAGCTTAAAATGCATATTGCTCTCCCTAACCATTTCTTCATGTTAACGTCACCTGGGGAGATTTTTAAATTTCCAGTGCTCTGGCCCCCTCACTGCAATGAACTGAACCAGCACTGCTGTGACCAGACACTGGGCATTAGTGCTTTGTAGTTGGACATGACTGAGCGACTGAACTGAACTGAACTGAACAACTCCTTTTATGATTCTAATTATGTAGTCATATTTGGAAATCAATATTATAGATTCCACAATTGAGTAATTTAAACATTCTATTGCCAGTAACCTAAAACTGAGATTGGCCAACTGCCTTCTTTGGGTCAACTCTGACCTACCATCTATCTTCTAAGTTAAGATTTATTGGAACACAGCCACCTTTACTACTGCTTTTGCAGTATAAGGTCAGAAATGAGTACTTGCAAAAGAGACAGTATGGATCACAAATTGAAAATATTTACCACCTGGTCCTTTCCCTGAAAAATGTGCTGATTTCTGATGTATCCCCTTTCATGGCACTTTTTTTTTTTTTTTTTGCTAGCATGTTGCCAATATCTTCCCTGATTGAGTTCTACTGTTTGAACACTGCTGAAGAAAACCATACGAGCAAACAAATTACCAGACCAAAGTTACATCAGTAAGGAGGGAAAGTTGATGCCAGGCTATAAAGGAGAAAGTGCATGCTTGTGATCACTCAGTTGTGTTGACTCTTTGCGACCCCACAGATTGCAGCCTGCCGGGCTCCTCTGTCTGTGAAATTTCCCAGGCAAGCATACTAGAGTGGGTTGCCATTTCCTCCCCACAGGGATCTTCCTGTCCCAGGGATTGAACCCACATCTCCCACCTCTCCTGCGTTGACAGGCAGATTCTTTACCACTGAGCCATCTGAGAATAAAGCAGCAAAGGATAAGCTAACTCTGCTGTTTGGTGATATGAAGCTGAAGCTTTTCTTAGTTTATCATCCAGAGAACCCAAGAGCCTTTAAAAACATAGCCACAGCCTCTCTTCCTGTTGTGTGGAAGAGGAATCCCAAAATGTAAACCCCTAGGTTACACAGGCCATTTTCCAGGACTAGTTTTTCACCACTTTATGCTAGAGGTAGAGAAATATTGCTGGGCCTATTGGTATCAGTACATTTCTCATTATATTGTAATGCCTGATTTGAAACATTCAAATGAAATGTATTGACACCTTTTCTGCTTACTTAATATTTTAAAATGAGGACTTGATAATTATATATTTAAATACAGTAAGTCCCCTACAATCAAATGAGTTCCATTCTGAGAAGGATTTCATAAGTCCAACAAACTTAGCCTAGGTACCCAACTAACACGATTGACTATATCATATTCTACTGTATTAGGTTGATAATAATTTTCACACAAATAATACATAAAAAGACAAATACGAAAGATAGAGAAAACATATTAAATCTTACCATACAATACCTTGAAAAGTACATAGTACAGCACAACAGTTGGCATACAGGGGCTGGAAGCAAGTGAAGAGGCCAGAACAGCTACTGACTGGAGGGGGAGAGGAGGTGGGAGCCGGTAGGTAGAGCTGAAGGGTCATCAGCAACAGGAGACAGGGCCAGCTGCAGTGCCTTGCATGCCTGATGATGAAGGCACAGGTTCTGGTTCCTTGCTGGATTCAGTTCTATCTTCTCTCCCAAAAAAACAATCCAGGGATGTCTGGGTAATAGCTCTGTTTTGCTCATCATAGATGACACAGTAGCACTGGGTTGCGTTCTGAATGGCTGTTGTAACCTTAGTGCATTGTTTTATGTTCAGGTCCTGTGCCTCAATCACTAACAGTGCCTCTCAAATAGAAAAGATCCCCTTGCCATTTCCTGCATCGTGAATCTCTTTGGTTCTTCAGTTACTTCTTTCTTTAGTCTCTTTTCATCCTTGCTCTCAGCCTCCAATGCCATCAGGTCTTCATTAGCAAGCTTCTTGGGTTGCACAGCAAGGAGTCCAGTGAAGTTGTCCTTTTGCAGATCTAGCACCAGCTTACCTCTGAGGGTTATTGAGTTGCTAAAGACCTTTTTGGATTCCTCATCCACCTTCTCAAATCCACCAAAATCATGAATAATCTTCAGGCAAAGGTTCTTCCAAACTCCATTCACGGTGATGGCTATAACCCCACACCAAGCAAAGTCAATGTTTTTCATGGCCTTGTAGCTGTTATAGTCCTTCCAGAATTATCACAAGGTTATTTCTTGCCTTACTGCCTAAATAAAAGTGTGACATAAATAATATTTCTTAAAAGTTGCTAAAACTCCCTGGACCATAGGTTGGATGAGCGACATTAGCATTCAGTGACATGACATTAGAATGAAAGTGCTTTGACACTGGAGAAGACAATGGCACCCCACTCCAGTACTCTTGCGTGGAAAACCCCGTGGACGGAGGAGCCTGGTAGGCTGCAATCCATGGGGTCGCTAAGAATCAGACACAACTGAGTGACTTCACTTTCACTTTTCAGTTTCATTCATTGGAGAAGGAAATGGCAACCCACTCCAGTGTTCTTGCCTGGAGAATCCCAGGGACGGGGGAGCCTGGTGGGCTGCCGTCTATGGGGACACACAGAGTCGGACACGACTGAAGCGACTTAGCAGCAGCAGCACAGTCTTGAAAATTTTGTTATATCAAACCACCCAAAAGTGCTTACATGTAAAGCATTTAGTTACTCAAGCCAAGGATTGAGCCACGTCCAGTGTACTGACAAACAGATTCTTTACTACTGAACCACATGGGAAGCTCCCAATGCAATATATATCTCCTAAAAATATTCTGCTATTCAAAATCATGCAAAAAATATCGCAGAGCTCGTGGAAAGAATGACACACACACACAGACTTGGTCAGTGACCCCCCCCCAAAAAAAAGGTCCTGATAATAATAGTAGCACAGTTTTAAACACAGTGAAGTGTTCATGCATAAATATTACATTGAATTTATCAATTAACCTTAAAAAATAGCTGAAATTTGCTTGCTGAAGTAGATATTAGAGGAGGTGCAGCCTGTGAACTATTATGAAGTAGTAAAAGGAGGGTTCTTTGTAACTGAAGGGAAATTTTAAAACTTGAGGTGAATGGCCATGGCTCATATAAGTAAATAGTTAACTGAAATAGCTGCTAGATATCTGAGGTGTACCCATGTTTGCATTTTGTGTGTTTCTATGGATCAATTCATCTGGGTTCATTTTTCTGCATTCACTGAGTATTTCTTGAGATCAAAATCTCACATTAGCAAACCCATTTCCACACTGCTTCCTAATTGTTCCCAATATATCGATCTGTTAAAACAAATTCACATGATCAATACAGGTATTGTGATAGGGCAACTTTAGTTAATACTATTTTCATTTTGCTTTGCCAATTAACTGTTTTATTTCATATTATTTAACTGTTAAATATTTTTTGCCTACCAATCACTTTTAAGGGAACTAATATTTTCAAATTGATGTGTTGGTGCAACTATTCCACAGACTAAACTGATACATCTTATTTCAATAATTGATAATAGAAATGCTTTGTTGTTGTTGTTATTTTAGTCACTAAATCATGTCAACTTTTTTGCAACATTGTGTACCACTTTTTTGCAACATTGTGTACCACAGACCACCAAGCTCCTCTGTTCTTGATATTTCCCAGGCAAGAATTATGGAGTAGGTTTCCATTTCCTTCTACAGGGGATCTTCTCAACCCAGGAATTGAACCTGTGTTCTCCTGCATTGACAGGCTGATTCTTTACCACTGAGCCAGCAGGGAATAGAAGTGCATCTTTCTTAAAAGCACAGTAAAAAATTCAAATACATTTACAATTACTAATAATATAGAAATGAATGTAAGGACACTAAGAAATGCTTTGTGTTTCCCAAATTAAAAAAAAAGCAGATATCTTTTACTTAATCACCACTCCATTTCCATATTTTTCAAGAGCCAAGTTATTTTGGTAAGAAACTTCAGGGACTACATGAAAGAATTTTTCTTTCTTTTTTTTTTTTTTTGGTCAATGGACATTAACCAAATGTATTCCTGCTATGTTGCATATAACTAATTTAGTGACTAAATGGATAGGCTCTTCAATAATTTTAATGAAATAGGAATATGAGTTGTTATAGTGTATAAAATCATATCTAAAACTTTATTATGAAAGATGGATCATCCAAAAAGCTCTTTCTGATGATAGTTCCAAGAATTAAAAAAGTAACTTTTTCTTTTTCAATTACTGAATCCATATGTTCATTTTTTTATATTGAACCTGTCAGTGAACTCTTTGCAGTAGTTAATGAACCTTTAGTCAGTTGTTACCTAAGGGAAAATAATTTTCAGTATTGTAAGAGATATAAAAGGGATAATTGAACTCAAGCTCTTGTTACATTTTATACATATATAGTTTCCATGATCAAATCCTTCCTCTTTGAACTGCCTTGCCATGTAAAATGGCACTCTGCAACTTCCAAATTGAGGTAACTTCCTAACTTACAACAATTACATTTCCAGTATCAACAGTGGCTGCACAAGGCTGAGTGAATCTCTGTAGCCACATCACACCCAGGATAGAGTAATCTGATTCATTCTTTATAGTTTTAATAGTGAAGCTAAGGAATATAAGGAAATCTCCCTGTACCCTCCCACGCTTTGGTTACAGGTGAGTTTCCTTCCTCCTAATGGAGAAAAAATAAGCACATCTACAACAGGAGAGCATGACATTAGACTCCTATGGAAGCAGACACAAGAAGAAGAGCATTGATCACGGTGAAGCTCTAGCCTCAATTACATTCTCCAGGACTCTTGAGCTGCCTTCCTTCCCAGAGAGCCTCCTTTGAGTCCCTGAGCTCTCCAGGATCTTCCAAAAGACTCTTCTTTTAGCCTAAAGGTTGCTGCTAAGTCGCTTCAGTCGTGTCCGACTCCGTGCGACCCCATAGACGGCAGCCCACCAGGCTCCGCCGTCCCTGGGATTCTCCAGGCAAGAATGCTGGAGTTGGTTGCCATTTCCTTTTCCAGTGCATGAAAGGGAAAAGTGAAAGTGAAGTCGCTCAGTCGTGTCCGACTCTTAGCGACCCCTTGAACTGTAGCCTACCAGGCTCCTCCATCCATGGGATTTTCCAGGCAAGAGTACTGGAGTGGGGTGCCATTGCCTTTGTTAGAAGTATTGGCAAGTGAAAGAGCCCTAATTATAAATATTGCTCTATCAAACCAGATGTTCACGTTTTAATTTTAATACAGATGGCATAATTACATAGTAGGTCTAGTGGATATGCATCAGATTATGATATAATGTAAAGCAGCATCAAACAGGTTACTTATAAATTGCAAAAGGAAAGTGTAAGTTTATAATATTTTAGCCACAAATATGGACTTCCCTAGTGGCTCAGTGATGAATAATCCACCTGCCAATGAAGGAGATTCAAGAGACATGGATTTGATCCCTGGGTCAGGAAGTTTGCCTAGAGGAGGAAATAGCAACCCACTCCAATATTCTTGCCTGGACAATCCTATGCACAGAGTAGCCTGATGGACTGCAGTCCATGGGGTCACAAAGAATAGGATGCAGCTGAGTGACTTAGCATGCATGCACGCAACCACAAATATAACCTAGCATCAGTAATGACACTTTATTTCCAATGAAGTTAACATTTAGATATAAATGGCCAAGTCAAGAGCACTTTAAACAAGACAAGTGAATTGATGTTCACGTTTTATGCTGCATAAGTAGAAAAATCTAGTCAGATCAGCTGATGCTAAGAAAATGAATTAGGAATCATCTTGATAGCTGATGCCTAAAGAAAAAAAAATCAATATAATGATGTCCACAAAATGGCTTTGCCCCGCCTGAAACATGAGCAAAATATATGTTTGTGTATGGATGATTCTGAACAAGACAACATAGAAACTAAACCTTACAAAATGGCCTATAGACTGCACATCTGGAGAAAATATTATTGCAGAAGACATTAAAACTGAAAAAGGATAAAAAATTTTTTCCCAAAAAGAGTAAGTTAACTATCTTCCTTGTGTTGAAACTCATAAAAAATGTTACTTGTATTGCTATAAAACTCACACTGTAAGTGAAAAATGTTTCCTTTAATATACAAAAAACTGCAAATGCAGGGAAGGAAGAATAAAAGTTCAAAAAACAGTGAAAAAACATGACTGAAAAGAAGAAAATATGACTATAGAGAAAAAATAAGATAAATAAAAGCTTAAAATTTCTATGTTAGCTGTCAAAACAATGATTTTAATGACTGAATAATATTTGTTAAAGACTTTATTCAGCTGGTGAGCATTGGAAGTACTGGAGAACCAGATGACTCCCTCACTGAAGCAGAATCAGGCTTATTATAGAAGCAAAAGTAGACTATGGGAAGTTTGGGCTTGACAGAAATTTTCAACTTTAACTGAAACCTAAGGTTGGCAATTTTTTGTTTGTTTGTTTTGTTCTTCTGTGGCACTTGCTCAGAGTTCCATTATCCATCCGGACTCCATCTTTCAAAATCTGTTTTTGGAAACTTTGCAAATGATGGAGTAGCTAAAGTTCATGAGCTGTGGCAAGTAGGTAGCAAAAAGAAAAAAAAATGATGCAAAAGTAGAAGAAAAAGGGAAATGGCCCTCTATTATGTTCATTTTCATCAGATTACACAGTTACCATTGACTTTTCAAATGTACTAAACAATTTAATGTGATTCAGATCACAAAATGAGAAGCTCATTCATTTTATAATTCAATGATATAATTTTTGAGTGTTAACTCTTTACAAGAAGCTGATTAGACACTGGAAGCCAAAAATGAACTGCAAATGAGATCCCTGTCCCCTGAATTCACATACATAAAGTATAGAAAACCAAAATTAAACAAATTTATGTTATGTTCAGCAAGAATTTATTTACATATAATTTTGCTAATCCTATAATGTTAAACATATATATATGGGTTTCAAGAGTCAAAAAGTTAATGTGTTTTCCTGAGTGAACTTAATAAGTCAGTTGACCAAAATACACTAGCTTTTAAATACAAATGGTTATTCAAATAAGCTGTTTATCCATTTTATATGTTAGAAAGACATTCTATTTTATATGTTAGAAAGACATACTGATTGATAATTTTATGATTCTCTCCATCCAGTAAATTAAATAAATTAATAATCTCATCAAAAATGTTTCTGAGAGGCTATCCTTGAGCAAGTAGATCATGACTAGTACTGGACATTAACATCATGTAACTTTAACGTAAGTCTATATATAGGACATTTACATTTGTTGTTCAGTTGCTCAGTCATGTCCAGCTCTTTGCAACCCCATGAACTGTAGCACTCCAGGCTTCCCTGTCCTTCACTGTTGCCCAGAGTTTGCTCAGATTCATGTCCACTGAGTTGGTGATGCTATCTAATCATCTCATCCTTTGCCACCCCCTTCTCCTTATGCCCTCAATCTTTCCCAGCATCAAGCTCTTTTCCAGTGAGGTGGTTCTTTGCATCAGGTGGCCAAAGTATTGGAGATGCAGCTTCAGCATCAGTCCTTCCAATGAATATTCATGGTTGATTTTCTTGCAGGATTGACTGACTTGATCTTTAGGATTCATAAGAGAGTTAAATCACATGTAGACTCCCACTCAGCAGCAGGAAAAAGAGTCAAATCTCCAGGTGACAACATTTGGAGGCAACATGGAGTCTACCAGATTCTTCCTTGGCAAGTGGTGGTTGATGCTCTATGAGCAACATATCTACTTCATAATTCCTCTGTTTTAAGCAGATTTTGGAACTGTTTAGGATTTTGTATTAGCTGAACTAATTGCTGGGCAGCTCTCCTCGTAAGTAAACTCTTGTTTGTATATGTTATTCAACCTTCTGTTTTGATATTTTAAGGAGACCACTGGATTTTGATATTTCAGAAATATGTCATAACCATTTGCCAAATAGACATGAAAGTTGTGTGCCCTCAACTTCTCTGAAACTCTAAACTAAACGACAAGATCTTCACCAATGTTTTTGATCAGACTGCAAGAAAAAGGGAACAATGGAAATTTCCCTTATGAAAAGAACAATATCGCAATTACTCCTTGATACGTTGGATCATGCGAGAGGTGTATAACCATTTAACTAAAGAGAAATCCCTTCAAAAACCACTCGAACGTGCTTTAAGAGATAACATTGCTGGAGGAAAAAGATTGAAAACAATTGGCTTAGCTGTTCAGAAAGTGGAAAGACTGAAAGAGTAATCTGTCATTCTGTGGGCAGACAAGTTGCCAGAAAATTGGATAAATTGGAAATCACTGGAAGGCAGCTCTTTTGTCCGTAGGTGCATTAGATATCTTGGGAAAATGTTATTAAATGGTGAACAGTTGCTACTGCAAAGTTTCTAGCCATTTGGAATACAGAGTGGAAATATTTAATTTTTATTCTAATAATAGATCAATCTAAACCTAATTAATTTTATTTTTACTAGGCTGATATTTTTAAAAATATGATATTTACCTGGTACTTCCTGGTAGCTCAGACGGCAAAGTGTCTGCCTACAACGCGGGAGACCCGGGT
The DNA here is from genome assembly GCF_054371585.1 of Giraffa tippelskirchi. NCBI lineage: Eukaryota > Metazoa > Chordata > Mammalia > Artiodactyla > Giraffidae > Giraffa > Giraffa tippelskirchi. The sequence continues at coordinate 44,883,290 of NC_137282.1, read as the reverse complement.
TCGATCCCAGGTCGGGAAGATCCCCTGGAGAAGGAAATGGCAACCCACTCCAGTATTCTTACCTGGAGAATTCCCACGGACAGAGGAGCCCGGTGGGCTACAGTCCATATGGTGGCGAAAGTCGGACATGACTGGGTGACTAAGTACAACACAGTACAGCACAGATACTCTTTACTTAAGATCAACAGTAAGGCAAAAATTATTTCTCATTGCTCTATTTTCTACTTCTCTTCATTTTTATTCAGCGTTGTACTGGAGTCACTAACCAGTGATAGATCGGTGGGAAATGACTGATTGCCCATGCACAATCAGAACTGGGACATGACCGGTTTTGACCAATGACCTGAAGTAACAGGAAAAACAGCACATGAAATCAAGGAAAAAAAAGAGAAATAAGAAAGGAATAAGGTAGGTTCTATCCCTCTTTTCTAGGGACAAAATTAAAGATATTCTTGAGTGTAAATGTCAGTGGTCAGTGAAATTCCCAGTGGAGCAACATACCTTAGTTGGTGCAGGCAGGTGATCCATTTGGTCATCTGGTTGGAACAAACTACACACGGAAGTATAATTTCAAGATGTGTGTGCGTCTGTGCTCAGTCACTCAGTCGTGTCTGGCTCTTTGAGATCCCATGGACTGTAGCCCACCAGACTCCTCTCTCCATGGGAATTCTCCAGCCGAGAATACTGGAGTGGGTTGCCATGCCCTCCTCTGGGGTATCTTCCCAACCGAGGGATCGATCCCGGGTCTCGTGCATCTCCGGCAATGCAGGCAGATTCTTTACTGCTGAACTGCTGAGTCACTGGGGAAACCCATATTATATTATATTTTTTATGATATTTATTATATTATCATCATATCATGTATATAAAATGTCAGATATGAGTTCATATACACCATTGCTATTTAATTTTCCTTGGATATGAAACATTGTTCCTTAGAGTCAGTCAAATAATAGCTTATTCTGTCATATATTAGTCAAAAGCACAACATTTTTGTAATGCTGAGAAACATATTTATTTTAGAATGTATTATTACCACACTTCAAATGAAGAAATCAAAATTCCTGGCAGACAATTGCATTCCAATCCGAATTAGAAAAATGCAATAGTGAGTTTAACATAAGGCAAATTGCTCACAAATGGAATCAACATAGAACTATATCAATATTTCTAAAAAATATTTATATAGCTGTTTTAATTCCCTGGAGAGAAGTACAGAATTCAAGCAACAATTTCATTTTTTCCCTGATTTGTAAATAAGAAACTCTGGCAATTTATTTTTATTTTTCTCCATGTAAGCAGTTTTATCTGAAGCTTTAGAGAATCCTGTGAAGAATATATAATAATGGTCATTTTGCTTACTTCCACTCTAACAGAAGGAAATTTATACTTTTATGCCTTGAAGAATTGATTCTTTTCTGTAAATGACATCTGGTGGTGAATCCTTTTTGAAAATAAATACTTTTGCTTTCTTGCTGAGTAGGTTCTTCATTTAAATTCACAAAAACATATCAAAAAGTTTGCCATAAAAATATAAGTAATACAGCATTTGAGTAATAAAGGATTTAAAGAATTTAATACTTCTTAAATTCGATTTAAATTGAAATTTTAGAAACAATATCTTGGAATATGCTGACAGAGTATACACACACACACACACACACACACACACACACACACAAACCCAGCTTGAGAAAGTTGTGACAGCTATAACAATTTCATTAAAGATCAGAAATTAAAGTTTCTTTTAGGCTTTCAGCTGAAGCTCATAGCAAATAAAAGTAAGTGATCTTTGCCAGATATTATTAATTTATAGTACACAGAAACTTTAGACTATCTTTGTTTACATAGCTTAACTGTCAGAACTGAAATCTGAGGCCATCTGTTTCAATATGATTTAAAAATTTATTTCAGAAAATAATTTTCCAGGAAGGTAAGGCTGTAATCCAATAAATAACTTCATTGTTTGCCTCAGGAAATTCCTGCACACCAATTTGTGTTAGCAAACAACTCTTCTCTCAGACAATAGATTGCTCACCTGGGCAGAGAGCTGTTTATTAAATAGCAGTTTATTTATGAAGATTCACTCCAAGGCTCTCTACTCACTGTCTCTCAATCCTAAATGCTTATGTCATGAACTCTACCTCTACTAATCAGTTATTGGCCTTGAAAGGCCCATCTTAACCACTTGAGCCCAGACTTCAACAGCTATACATATCACCTCATTATTTACTCATCTAAAACACCCTGTCAAAGCAGAGTTCTCCCTTACAGTCATATTGCTGTCTCATTAAGCTTTGTTTAATCAACATGCTTTAGTGGGTTTTTGGGGGAGACAATAGTGCAGAACCTCTAGTGGTTCCACACTCATCAGCCAAGATGCCCTTCCCATTATGGTTCAAGATCTTGGCACTTCTCTGAGGCTCCTTGAACCATCCACTTGGAAGCCTCCTTGGTCAGGTTGATGAAATTCATTTTGTGTTGAATCTGAAATCTAATTTATTTTCATTGAATTCTCAAATTCTCTGTTTCCTTGGACACTTAGAAATAAGAAATTGTTTTTAGGAATTCTTTGATCATTTGATCATATTTTATCCACTATAAAAACCTGCCTTAGTACTTGCAACTCTCTTTCTATATTATCATATTTTCTGAGTTTTTAAAATGAAATTCAGGGGGAAAAGAACAGGCTTAAGTCTAATAAGTTTGTCTTGCTGTTTGACCCTAAGGTCTAATGAGCTCAGAAGATCTCATGAGATCAGCATACTTACAGAACACATTTTGCTTTGGCTCACCTATCAGAATTTTATGAAAGCTTTCCTTAGTCTTGTTATGTTTTACCTGTGAGAGTCTATTCCTAAAAAGAGATCTTTGATCTGTATATTCTGCTTGCTTGGGATTTCAGATTGACTGGCCCTTAATTAAAGAGATCCAAACACCAGGTTAGGTTTCTATGACAAATTTCAAAAGCAAACTCTTCACTTATTCATAACCAGAGTCTTATGGCTTCAACTTAATTTAGATCCACAATTCCTATAGGCAAACTCCTGCTTCTTATATATATTTACACAATAATTCTATTCTTGAGCTTATAATTTAAATAACAATTTTGTGAAGTATCATTTAAAGTTATGGTCATCTCTTTGGAGATCCTTTTGCAGGATAAAAATGTTTAATAAGTTACTTAGAATAGTAGTGAAACAAAAAGGAACCAAATATCTAAAGTCCTGAAATGTTGTGTTGTTACCTGGAAACAGGAAATAATTTGGAAATAATTTTAAAAAGACATATATGGGCAAGGCAAAATAAAACTCTGAAACTAGCTCATTTTTTTTACCCCTTCTCTGCAAATCTTGACTCTAAATGGCCAGTCTTCATCTTACAAATTTTTGTCTCCCATTATATTCTTTATTTGTAACATTCTTTCTGGCATCTTTCTCACCCTAAATATCCAAAAGCTCAGCTCTATTCTAAAACTAAGCTTTATATATTATAGAGAAAGCACCTGTGGTTACATTTTATCCCAATGCTATGCTATGCTAAGTTGCTTCAGTCGTGTCCAAGTCTTTACAACCCACCAGGTCCCTCTGTCCATGGGATTCTCCAGGCAAGAATATTGGAGTGGGTTGCCATGCCCTTCTCCAACATTTTATCCTTAGTATTGATCTAAGATTTACTTTTAAATATTCTCCAAAGTCTAGACAAAGTTCATATAAAAGGACAGAATAGTTATAATAACATATACTCCACAATACCTAGATTTATATTAGTTGGTTTATATGATATAAGGAACTACAGTTGCAAAAAAAAAAAATATGGAAAGGCAGAATTGGAAATTCTGAAGATGGCATGATACCTCAAACTGCATTAGAATTGAGAAAAATCTAGAAACCTGTAGACATTATGTAAGCCCTAAGCTTTTATCATTAAAAAAAAAAAAAAAAGGTTAGGCACAAATAAACGCCTAAAAACATTGAAAGGGTATGTTCATTGGAAATATCTTTGATGTATTCTGTAACACTTCTATACAACATTCAGGAGTAGATCCTTACACAAATGTGATCCCAACCCTTTCTGCAGGCTTTGTGAATGAACTTAGTTCAGTTCAGTTCAGTCCCTCAGCCATGTCTGGCTCCTTGCCACCCCATGGACTGCAGCATGCCAGGCTTCCCTGTCCATCACCAACTCCTGGAGTATACCCAAACTCATGCCCATTGGTTCAGTGATGCCATCCAACCACCTCATCCTCCATCGTCCTCTTCTCCTCCTGATTTCAGTCTTTCCGAGCATAAGGGTTTTTTCCAATGAGTCAGTTCTTCACATCACATGACCAAAATATTGGAGTTTCAGCTTCAGCATCATTCCTTGCAATGAATATTCAGGATTGATTTACTTTAGAATTGATTGGTTTGATCTCCTTGCAGTCCAAGCCACTCTCAAGAGTCTTCTCCAACACCACAGTTCAAAAGCATCAATTCTTCGGTGCTCAGCTTCCTTTATTGTCCAGTTTTTACACCCATACATGACGACTGGAAAAACCATAGCTTTGACAAGATGGACCTTTGTCGGCAAAGTAAAGTCTCTGTTTTAATATGCTGTCTAGGTTGGTCATAGCTTCTTTTCCAAGGACCAAGCATCTTTTAATTTCATGGCTACAGTCACCATGTGCAGTGATTTTGGAGCTCAAGAAATAAAGTCTACCACTGTTTCCATTGTTTCTTCATTTATTTGCCATGAAGTGATGGGACAGGATGCCATGATCTTTTGTTGTTGTTGTTGTTGTTGTTTTGAATGTTGAGCTTTAAGGCAATTTTTTTCACTGTCCTCTCTCACTTTAATCAAGAAGCTCTTTAGTTCTTCTTCTCTTTCTGCTATAAGGGTGGTGTCATCTGTATATCTGAGGTTATTGATATTTCTCCTGGCAATCTTGATTCCAGCTTGTGCTTCTTCCAGCCCAGAATTTTGTATGATGTCCTCTGCATATAAGTTAAATAAGCAGGGTGACAATATACAGTCTTGATGTACTCCTTTCCCAATTTGGAACCAGTCTGTTGTTCCATGTCTGGTTCTAACTGTTGCTTCTTGACCTGCAGACAGATTTCTCAGGAGACAAGTAGGGGGGTCTGGTATTCCCATCTCTTTCAGAATTTTCCACAGTTTGTTGTGATCCACATAGTCAAAGGATTTGGTGTAGTCAATAAAGCAAAAGTAGATGTTTTTCTGGAACTCTCTGGATTTTTTGATGATGCAATGGATGTTGACAGTTTGATCTCTGGTTCCTCTGCCTTTTCTAAAACCAGCTTGAACATCTCGAAGTTCACGGTTCATGCTCTGTTGAAGCCTGGCTTGGCGAATTTTGAGCAATACGTTGCTAGCGTGTGAGATGAGTGCAATTGTGCAGTAGTTTGTACATTCTTTGGCATTACCTTTCTTTGGGATTGGAATGGAAACTGATCTTTTACAGTCCTGTGGCCACTGCTGAGTTTTCCAAATTTGCTGGCATATTGAGTGTAGCACTTTCATAGCATCATCACTTAGAGTTTGCAATACCTCAACTGGAATTCCATCACCTCCACTAGCTTTGTTCGTAGTGATGCTTCCTAAGGCCCACTTGACTTCACATTCCAGGAAGTCTGGCTCTAAGTGAGTGATCACACCATCATGGTTATCTGGATCATGAAGTTCTTTTTCATGTAGTTCTTCCGTGTATTCTTGCCACCTCTCCCTAATATCTTCTGCTTCTCTTAGGGCCATACTGTTTCTGTCCTTTATTTTGCCCATCTTTGCATGAAAATTTCCCTTGGTATCTCTAATCTCCCTGAAGACATCTCCTGTCTTTCCCATTCTATTGTTTTACTCTATTTCTTTGCATTGATCACTGAGGAAATGATTAACTCTCCTTGCTATTCTTTGGAACTCTGCATTAAGAGTGGTATATCTTCCCTTTTCTCCTTTGTCTTAGGTTCTCTTCTTTTTTCAGCTGTTTGTAAGGCCTACTCAGACAACCATTTTGCCTTTTTGCATTTCTTTTTCTTGGGGATGGTTTTGATCACTACCTCCTGTACAATGTCAAGAACCTCCATCCACAGTTCTTCAAGCACTCTGTCTATCAGATCTAATTCCTTGGATCTATTTGTCACTTCCACTGTGTAATTGCAAGGGATTTGATTTAGGTCATGTGGTGGATGTCTCTAAAAATCTTTAATCATTCCCTGTCTAATACTGTGACTTGTACCCTGAGGTCTTTCAGCAAGATCTCTTTCCTCCTTTGTGAAATTACATTCACTAATTCATTTTTGTGAAGAATTTGTGCTGCAAATGGAGTTTCTAGGTTGAATGCTCTTTTTCAAATCTCTGAGGTCCCATTCTGCCTCCTCCATTCATAATGAAATCTTAGTTAATATGAGTACCAACTAAATGAAATCTAAATTCAACATATCTACAAGATATCAGACTCTTTTAACTCCCAGTTTCAACTGGGTTGGTTAAACCCAGTGTGCATAGAATCTTTGAAAATAAAAAATTGAAGTTGTTTTAAAATTGATGGAAAAGCTATTAATAATACAAAAATATTAAGTATATCTTAAATGTATCTATGCCCAGTTAACAACTCTACCCAGTGAGAGCATAGATTTATTTAGGACCTCAAGGTCAAAAAAAAAAAGAAAGAAAATAAAATTCAAGTGTCAAGACCTATGACACTGAATCTCTTTTTTATTGGAATGTAATCATTTTACAATGTTGTGTTAATTTCTGCTGTACAATGAAATGAATCAGTTGCATGCATACATATATCCCTTACCTCTTGGACCTGTACCCCCAACCCCTATCCCACCCAGCTATGTCATCATAGAGCATCAATCTGAGCTCTCTGTGCTTTATAGCAAGTTCTACTAGCTATCTATTTTACACATGGTATTGCATATATCAGAGAAGGCAATGGCACCCCACTCCAGTACTCTTGCCTGGAAAATCCCATGGACGGAGGAGCCTGGTAGGCTACAGTCCATGGGGTCGCTAAGAGTCGGACACGACTGAGCGACTTCACTTTCACTTTTCCCTTTCATGCACTGGAGAAAGAAATGGCAACCCACTCCAGTATTCTTGCCTGGAGAATCCTAGGGACGGCGGAGCCTGGTGAGCTGCCGTCTATGGGGTCGCACAGAGTCGGAAACGACTGAAGCGACTTAGCATAGCATAGCATAGCATTGCATATATGTCAATTTTGATGTCTCAATTTAGTTCACCCTCCCTTTCCCGTGTGTCCACATGTCCTTTCTTTACATCTGTGTCTCTATTCCTGCCTTGGAAATAGGTTCATAATCTTAATACTATGATGTTTTCTTTGCCACTTAAGAGTGCATATTTAAAAGTGTAGACACATGTACAGCTTTCTTTAGTGTACCATTTGATAAAGATAACACAGCTCTAGCATAATTGTGGTTTATTTTTGAGAACTTTGTATTTAGTGATGATTAAATAATTTTGCCACCATATTTGAATAAATTGAATGATATTATCAATGAAAATAAAAACATTTTATAATACCTGTTTACCAACATCTTATTAAAACATTATTTTGCAACAAGGTTTCACACATTCATCAAGTCAGTCCCTTAACATGACAGAGACAGATTCACAGATTCATACGCTCACAAACATCGGGGTTCTATTTTTTTGGCTAGACACATGGATGACAGTTCTCAGCTTTATTTGCATTGTATTAAGCCACATGATTAATTTAAGAATTGTAAAAAATGAATATAATGTATTTTATACTCATAGTTAATCTCAAGTTCCTTCACATGCACTCTCCCATCTACTTTTTCCATTCTGGATCACTAGGATGGCCAATCTTGAAACAGTCTTGGAAGCAACACGCTGCAGATTTAAAAGCCTTAATAACCTAGGTCTTTGGTTGAAGGCACGGAGAAGGATGACTTGCCTATTTGAAAAACATATCATGTGAGCGTGAAACAAACTTCTGTTGTGTTTAAGGTATTATATGTCGTTGGGTCTAGTTGTCCAAGCAGCTAGCATTATTCCAAACAATAGCTATCAGTTGCTTGCATTGGCTCTGCCATAGCATATCCTAAAGCATTTGCACTGAATTATCATGACACTGGCAAGTCAAGCAAACTCAGAAGATTGGAAGATGGAGACCTAGTGTATTCACTGAATAAAATGTCTTGAAGCTGTCATCTAAAATCAATTGAAGTTCAACTAAATGCCCTAGGTCATTACATTTAGGAAAAGCCAGACAGCTAATGTGCTTTTGTTCACATTTGTTGTGTTCCACAGTGAATTTCAAGAAAGAGATGAACTCAGACAAGAAAGAGCTGGTCTTAGAAAATAAAGTAAAAGGAATAGAGCTGAATTTCTAAAACTTAGCACTACTGATATTTTATGCCAAACATATTGCTGTTGTTGTTGTGGGGAGCTATCTTTGGCACTGTAGGATGTTTACCATTACCTCTGCCCTCTCCTATTATAGACGTGGAGTGCCCTTACCCAATTACCATAATCAAAAATGTCTCCAGACATTGTGTCCTATGGGGAGAAAAATACCATCTGTGATTAGAAACTACTGATATTGAGAAAGTTTGTAAATGCTGGGACCATAGGTCAGAAAGCTGAATTTTTCCAGATTAGTTTTAAAAGAAAAAGACCTTTCAGAATTGAAAGACTGCTGTATTCTTAGTTAAATAGAGAAACTCAGCCCTGAAGCAAATAATTGATTAGGAATGTTATATTTCTTCTCAAGCCAACATTTGATAAATAGCCTGAATGTTTGTTACCTTTAAAATGAGGAAGCATATGTATACTGGGGAAAAGGGAAAAAAAGAAAATGATGGACACATTTTTCCTATCTCCAGTTTTGTAATGAATCTCCCATATTCAGTTAATAATAGGTAAGATCCATTAACTGAAGACAGAGAAGCTCTACACAGTCAGCAAAAACAAGGCTTGGAGGTGACAGTGGCTCAGACCATGAGGTCTTTATTGGAGAATTCAGGCTTCAATTGAAGAAAGTAGGGAAAACCACTAGCCATTCAGGTAAGACTTAAATCAAAACCCTTATGATTATACAGTGGAGGTGATGAATAGATTCAAGTGATTGGATCTGGTGGTCAGAGTGCCAGAAGAAACTAGGGATGGAGGTTCAAAACAGTGTACAGGAGGTAGTGACCAAAACCATCCCAAAGAAAAAGAAATGCAAGAAGCAAAGTGGCTATCTGAGGAGGCTTTACAAAGAGCTGAGAAAATAAGATAACCAAAAGGAAAGGGAGAAAGGAAAAGATATATTGAACTGAAGGCAGAGTTCCAGAGTATAGCAAGGAGAGATAGAAAGCCTTCCTAAGTGAACAACGCAAAGAAATAGAGGAAAACTATACAATGGGAAAGACAAGAGATCTCTTCAAGAAAATTGGAGATATCAAGGGAATATTTAATGACCTGGATATCCATGTTGGTGTGATCACTCACGGAGAGCCAGACATCCTGGAATGTGAAGTCAATTGGGCCTTAGGAAGCATCACTATAAACAAAGCTAGTGGAGGTCATAGAATTCCAGCTGAGCTATTCTAAATCCTAAAAGATGATACTGTTAAAGTGTTGCACTCAATATGTCAGCCAATTTGGAAAATCCAGCCGCGCCCAAAAGACTGGAAAATGTCAGTTTTCATTCCAGTCCCAAACAAGGGCAATGAAAAAGAATGTTCAAACTACTATACAATTGCAGTCTTTTTACATGTTTGCAAGATTATGTCAAAATCCTTCAAGCTAGGCTTCAGTAGCATGTGAATCAAGAACTTTCAGATATACAAGATGGATTTAGAAAAGGCAGAGGAACCAGAGATCAAAATGCCAACATCTGTGGGATCAGAGAGAAAGCAGGAGAATTCCAAATAAACATCTCCTTTTGCTTCAGTGACTACCTTAAAGCCTTTGACTGTGTGGATCACAATAAACTTCAGAAAGTTCTTAAAGACATGGGAATACCAGACCTCCTTAGCTGCCTCCTGAGAAATCTGTATGCAGGTGAAGAAACAACATTTAGAACTGGACATGGAACAATGACCTGGTTCAAAATTGGGAAGAGAGTATATCAAGGCTGTATATTATCACCCTGCTTACTTAACTTAAATGCAAAGTGCATCATGCAGAATGCTGGGCTGAATGAATCACAAGCTGGAATAAGAGACTGCCAGGAGAAATATCAGCAACCTCAGATATGCAGATGGTACCATTCTAATGGCAAAAGTGAAGAAGACCTAAAGAGCCTCTTGATGAGGGTGAAAGAGGAGAGTGAAAAATTTGGCTTAAAACTCAACATTCTAAAAGCTAAGATCATGGCATCTGGTCTCATCATTTCATGTCAAAGAGAAGGGGAAAAAGTGGAAACAGTGACAGATTTTATTTTCTTGGACTCCAAAATTACTGCAGCCATGAAATTAAAAGATGCTTGCTCCTTGGAAGAAAAGCTATGACAAACTCATGTCCCATCCAGGCTGCCACATAACATTGAGCAGAGTCCCCTGTGCTGTACAGTAGGTCTTTGTTGGTTATCCATTTTAAATATAGTAGTGTGTACATGTCCATCCCAAATTCCTAACTCTCCCTTATCCCCATCTTCCCCCTCTGGTAGCCATAAGTTCTAGAGAACAAACCCTAACACTTCAATATTTGCTGCAGCTATGACAGAAAAGAGAAATTATAGAACTACAGAATAAGAATTTAACTTACCTTTCTTATGCATTTATCCTCCCTTTTCCACAGATTCACTTTCCACAGTTTTGTTACCTGTGGCCAACCACAGTGAAAAAATGTTAAATGGACAATTCCAGAAATAAGCAATTCATAAGCTTTAAACTGCACACTCTTCTGAGCAATATGATGGAATCTTGCGCTGTCCTGAACTTTCCCTTTGCCCAGCTTATCCTGCCAGATTAACTATATTAACTACAACTACTCAGTAGCCAGCTTTGTGTCTCTGTATCACAATGTTTGTGTTCAAGTATTTCTTATTTCACTTAACAGTGGGCCCCAAATAAAAAAGTAGAAGTGCTAGCAATTCAGATATTCTCTTACTGTGCCCACTGAACCTTATCATGGGCATGTATGTACAGGAGAAAGCTTAGGATATATAGGGTTCAGTACTATCTGCGGTTTTAGGCTGCCTGAAGAATACCATGAACAGAGGAGTCTCGTGGGCTACAATCCACAGAGTTTCACAGAGTTGCAAAGAGTCGGATAAGACTGAAGCAACTTAGCACGCAAGCATGGAAGTTTGTTGTAAAAGAAGTGAAGCATCAGAAGGAAATGGAAGTCATCAAGGTTTTAGGCATTAACTACAAATTGAAATTACCTCAGATATGCAGATGACACCACCCTTATGGCAGAAAGTGAAGAAGAACTAAAGAGCCTCTTGATGAAAGTGAAAGAGGAGAGTGAAAAAGTTGGCTTAAAGCTCAACGTTCAGAAAACTAAGATCATGGCATTTGGTTCCATCACTTCATGGGAAATAGATGTGGAAATAGTGGAAACAGTGTCAGACTTTATTTTTTTGGGCTCCAAAATCACTGCTGATGGTGCTTGCAGCCATGAAATTAAAAGACGCTACTCCTTGGAAGGAAAGTTATGGCCAATCTAGATAGCATATTTAAAAGCAGAGACATTACTCTGCCAACAAAATTTCATCTAGTCAAGGCTATGGTTTTTCCAGTAGTCATGTATGGATATGAGAGTTGGACGGTGAAGAAAGCTGAGCACCGCAGAATTGATGCTTTTGAACTGTGGTGTTGGAGAAGACTCTTGTGAGTCCCTTGGACTGCAAGGAGATCCAATCAGCCCATCCTAGAGGATATTAGCCCTGGATGTTCATTGGAGGGACTGATGTTGAAGCTGAAACTCCAATACTTTGGCCACCTCATGCGAAGAGCTGACTCATTGGAAAAGACCCTGATGCTGGGAAGGATTGGTGGCAGGAGGAGAAGGGGACGATAGAGGATGAGATGGTTGGATGGCATCACTGACTCGATGGACATGGGTTTGGATAGACTCCGGGAGTTGGTGATGGACAGGGAGGCCTGGCGTGCTGCACTTCATGGGGTCGCAGGGAGTCGGACACGACTGAACGACAAAACTGAACTGAACTGAACTGAATAAATTGAAAAAAAATGTTAATAAATTAAATGCATTCTAACTTCTAGAAAAGACATGCCTGACTTTTAAAATCACAAGTGCCGTCTAATCACTGTTCATTTTGGTTAGAGTGCTTGGGGGAAAATACAGCTTAAATTATTTGATCACAAACCATCTAGTAATAGAAATGAATTTCAATGCTGCCATGCTCTTCTGACATCTTCTTACACTGTCGTGGATGAAATGTAATTGTCCTTCAGTGTCATGGAACAGAGTCTGGGATTAAGCTGATGGGGTTGCAAACTGGATAAATAAGGATGGGACTTGGTGAAAGAAAATCATCGCTTAGTAAAGAAGGTTAGCCTTATTTTACACTTTCTTGACAGCTGAACTAATGTGAAAAGTGCCTGTTTTGTTCCTTCCTAGTTTTGCATATGCTTGATTGTGTCAGTGGAGTTGTTTAAGTGATTTTTCTCTCTGAAGGGTCAGGGCCATTCATCCCCAAATCAGTTTTCCTGTGTATGCTCTGGTGGCAAGGGCTCAAGTGTAAGTGAGAGGAATGTCTCTGTTGCTTGATTTGCTGTGTGATTACTATTTGTGATTGTCTTTTGCCCAAGATGGCATGTGATTTTACAACACAGATTACTTTTTTAAAACAATTACATTCCCAAATTTTGCAGAGAGGGATGTCCATTTACTGAAATACAAACTTAAATTTCTGGAAAATAAATATCAAATCCTCATACTCATCTGTAAAGTAGCTATAAATTGTTATTTTTCAGATGAGGTATTTCTCAAAATGGCTAGTTTTGATATATACTAGAAAAAATATTTATTCCTTCTATGACCAGGAGCTGACTGTGGCACATTACATTTGTACAAAAACAGGATATAATATTACAATCAAGAAAACAAATTCTCAATTGACCAATTCAATACTAGTAACTAAACCAGAATTCTTTTTATTATTGATATACCTTTCCCAATTGGATAATTAAGTCATCAGGTTGTTACCTGCTTCCCATCCACACACACACGTACAAACACATAAACCCAAGTATGCACTCCACAAATGAGCATTTGTGCTTTTGTAAAGAGAAATGCTCACCAACAGTTACTTGTTTTCCAGGATGCTGATTATGTTAGCTCATTCCCTATTTAGCATAATATAACATCAAGCTATGCATATAGCCGTCCATTAGAATGTACATTCACTGAGGATCCATTTTTGCTCAATCCTCCACATCCCTATCATTTAAATGAGCACCTGGAATCTAGTATGTGGTTAAAAAAAAAAAATCTGTTAATTGCATAGTAAGCAGATTTTGAAGTTACGAGTACTATCTAGTGAATACGGCACAATCAGAACTTTGGGAAAAATTACCTGAACTAGCATTATTTTGAGCAATTTCCCCAAATATCATCAGACAGCTTGTTTTTAAGGCAAAAATAAATTTATGAAAATCCACTCCGTCAAGGAAGCTATGACACATCGACAGAGTCTTAGCTCCGTCTTGACAGGGAGGACTGAGCAGGGTTTTCCTGTATGTGGAACATGGGCTCAAATGAGTCTCCTTCCAAGGTGAGTGACATTGAGACGGTCAAAAATTGGCATATAGTAGCTCAGGATTGGGGGCCACAGCAACCTTTACAAGTGAGGGCCTTGAAGCTCCTTTTGACAAGCAAACTATCGTCACATAGGTAAGACATTGGACTTCCCTGGTACCACAGTGGATAGGAATCTGCCTGCCAGTGCAGGGGATAAAGGTTCAATCTCTGGTTCAGGAAGATCCCACATGCTACGATGCAACTAGGCTTGTGCACCAGGGCTACTGAATCAGCGTGCCACAGAGCCTGTGCTCCGCAATGGAAGAAGTAAAATGAAGTCACTCAGTCATGTCCGACTCTGTGACCCCTGGACTGTAGCCTGCCAGGCTCCTGCATCCATTGCCATGCTTCTCCATCCATGGGATTCTCCAGGCAAAAACAGTGGAGTGGGTTACCATTTCCTTCTCCAGGGGATCCTCCCAACCCAGGGATTGAACCGGGGTCTCCCACGTTACAGGCAGACTCCTTAATGTCTGAGCCACCAGGGAAGTCCACAGTGGAAGAGGCCACCCCAATGAGAAGCCCATGCACCACAACAGAGTGGCCCCACTTGCCGCAACTAGAGAAAGCTTGCACAAAGCAACGAACACACAGCACAGCCAGAATAAATAAATAAATAAATAAATAAAATAAGTATGTCCGACTCTTTGCTACCCCATGGACTATACAGTCCGTGGAATTCTCCAGGCCAGAATACTGGAGTTGGTAGCCATTCCCTTCTCCAAGGGATTCTCCCAACCCAGAGATTGAGCCCAGGTCTCTTGCCTCACAGGCAGATTCTTTACCAGCTGAGCCACCGCAAAATAAGTATATATATTTATGTATACATTTATATGTTTGTCTATATATATATATATTTTTTTAAAGATATTTACCCAGTTGAGCATGTGGTCTCTAATAAATTGTTCCTCAGTATTTTGCTTAGGAAAATAGCAAATTCATTTGGTATTTGATACTCTTTTCTTTCCTGGAAAAACACTTACAGGAGAGAAAAAAGCAATTGCTAAGTTGACATAAGTTGTTTTGCATCAGTTTGAAGAGAGATCATTATTATTTGAGGGTGTGATCAATCAGACATACCCTGCTATTTGAAGAGACATAATTATATATTGGATTTCTATCTGGAGTTACACTCACCACTACATAGTCTGTTTTTTCCTATTCTTTTGTTTGGATGACCATCTGCTACATTGTTTGATGGGACAACATCTGAACAAAATAATTCAAGACTCTAGAAATCCCATATTTGAACAATATTGCAAATACTAACAGGAGGATTATGATCAATATTTGTAGTTCACTTCTAAAGGAACCAAGAGAGGGAATTCCCTGGTGGTCCAGTACAGTAAAGAGATGAAGATGATTGGGGACCTACTTGGTGCTTGGCTAACTTAGGAGGACTCATCAAATTGCCTAATTATGTAAATTATGTGTATGTTTCTTAGATCGTCTTAGTATAATTATCTCATAACATTCTATAGATATGCAATATTATTTCACTAAAGCATTCATTGTGTCATTTCAAAAGGCCAATATTAGATTTAGGGCTTCTTTGTTTTAAACCATCATCTGCCCATTGTTATTAACTTCTTGTTGAGGATTTTCTTGGCTTTGCTGACATTTTATTGCTCACCTGTAGTCAATAAAACATAGCATATAGGAAATCTTCAACTTCCATGTAAAGCTTTCTGGAATTCCCCTTTGATAATAAGGTGTCAAAGATTTTAAATCTTGATTAGAGTCTCAGATTTTCTCCTTCAAAAAATTGTAGTAATTTAGTAAAATTGTCTTTGTTGTTTTTTTTATTGTTTTTGTTTTTGAGAAATATTGTATTTTTGTCAGCATATTAAATAAAGCAGTGCATGTTGGATTTAACACCTTAGTTATTTGCAATAATTTCTATAAGAAACAAACCATATTGTTTACCTTGCAGGCCCCTCTCTGTATTTATACCAAGATTGTAAACAATCTACTTGCAATATAGGTGACCCAGGTTTGATTCCTAGGTTGGGAAGATCCCCTGGAGAAGGGAGTGGCTATCCACTCCAGTATTCTTACCTGGATAATTCCATGGACAGAGGAGCCTGGCAGGCTATATAGTCCATGGGGTTCCACAGAGTTGCACATGACTTAGTGACTAACACACACACACACATAGTCTCAATCACTTTTTAAAACACTTTAGTAAAACTATCTATATATTTTTTTCCAAAGAAAAACAAATGTGCATATTCTTAATAGATGTAATAATAATGATAAAAAGGGAGCTATAAAGATGACAAAAGTATCTTCAACGTAATCTTGTAATTAAATTTCAATTATTTTATAGATTCTGTATTTTCATAATTTAGAGATAAAAAGTGCGTGTATATATATATAGACTATTGGCTGCCCTGAGCCTTTGTCGCTTTTGTGTGGGCTTTTCTCAAGTTGCAGCCAGCAGGGGCTGATCTTTGTTGCTTTGTGCAGGCTTATCATTGTGGTGGCTTCTTTTTGAGGAGCACAGGCTCTAGGTGAGCGGGCTTCAGTAGCTGCAGCACATGGGTTAGGTAGTTTTGTCTCACGGACTCCATAGCGAGGGCTCAGTAGTTGTGGTGCAGGGGCTTAGCTGCTTGGTGGCTTTCAGAATCTTCCCAGACCAGGGAAAGAACCTGTGTCCCTTGCATTGGCAGACAGATTCTTATCCATTGCAGCACCAGGGAACTCTGATTCAAAGCTTTTCTTTTCCACTGTATCATACCATTTTTGACTTGGAAGACTGAACTAAATGTATGCATATTTGAACAGAGGGGAAAAAGGAGAAATGATAGATAACTCCTAGATTTCAGACCTGAGAAAAGAGTAATACTATGATTTTCTCATAGGATTGAGTCGCTTGGACAGCAAAGAGATCAAACCAGTCAATCCTAAAGGAAATCAACCCTGAATATTCATTGGGAGGGCTGATGATTAAGCTGAAATTCCAATACTTTGGCCACCTGATGTGAAGAGCTGACTCATTGGAAAAGACCCTGGAAAAGATTGAAGACAGGAGGACAAGGGGATGACAGAAGATGTGATGGTTGGATAGCATTATGGACTCAATGGACATGAGCTTAAACAAACTCCAGGAGATGGTGAAGGACAGGGAAGCCTGGCATGCTGTAGTCCATGGGTTTGCAGAGTCAGACAAAATTGAGGGACCAAGCAACAACAAAAGATCTGCTCAGTCTCCTACTGAGTAGGAGGTTATAAGAGAAGAACCGAGTTAACTCTAGTACTGATAGGGGCAAAGTATCTGTTTTTAGACCTGATGAGTTTGAGATGCTCATGAGACATCCAAGCTGTTGACAACCAGGCTATAATTCTTGTTCCAGTTGAAATTTATGTATAGAGGTGACTCATTAAACATATTTTTAAGGGAAAAATATAATGTTATTAAATTTATGTAGACACTTCCCAGGTAGTGCTAGTGGTAAAGAAATCACCTGCCAATGCAAGAGACTTAAAAGAGGTGAGTTTGATCCCTAGGTCAGAAAGATTCCCTGGAGGAGGGCATGGCAACCCACTCCAGTATTCTTGCCTGGAGAATCCCATGGACAGAAGAGCCTGGTGGGGTATGTCCATGGGTCTGAAAAGAATTGAAGGCAACAGAAGTAACTTAAAATGCACGCATGCATGAGAGATCTTCATTTTACAAAACTGCATATAAACTTTTCCTAGAATCTGTAGGGTACTAAGCACAGCATTAATAATTGTGGTAAGTGTAGCATATTTAATTTTATATGTTTTTGCTTTTTTTAAAATTTTCTTTGATTAAAGATATATGCTTTGGACATAAACTAATTAAGTTAATTATAAAGAAAATCATTACCACTGTCTAAAACTGAAACACTTGGAAATAATCTAAAAATTCAGCAAAATGCAACTATCTGAAATTGTGATTTAGTTGAATATTCACTGATAGGAGAAAATACCTATAAAGAATTGTTTGAATTGCATTTGCACTGCAATCCCTAAAATATCCTACAGGTTAACTTTATTCCGTTTGCCATTCAGTTCAGTAGCTCAGTGGTGTCCAACTCTTTGCGTCCCCATGGACTGCAGCAAGACAGTCTTCCCTGTCCATCACCAACTCCCGGAGCATACTCAAACTCATATCCATCGAGTTGCAGATGCTATCCAACCATTTCATTCTCTGTTATCCTCTTTTCCTCCTGACTTTAATCTTTCCCAGAATCAGGGTCTTTTCTGAGTCAGTTCTTCACATCAGGTGGCCAAAGTATTAGAGTTTCAGCTTCAGTATCAGTCCTTCCAATGAATATTCAGGACTGATCTCCTTTAGGATGGACTGGAGTCTTCTCCAAAATCACAGTTCAAAAGCATCCATTCTTTGATGCTCAACCTTCTTTATGGTCCAACTCTCACATTCATACATGACTACTGGAAAAACTATAGCTTTGACAAGATGGACATTTGTTGGCAAAGTAATGTCTCTGCTTTTTAATATGCTGTCTAGGTTGGTCACAGCTTTTCCTCCAAGGAGCAAATATCTTTTAATTTCATGGCTGCAGTCACCATCTGCAATGATTTTGGAGCCCAAGAAAATAAAATCTCTCACTCTTTCCATTGTTTCCCCAACTATTTGCCATGAAGTGATGGAACTGCAGGCTATGATCCTAGTTTTCTGCGTGTTGAGTTTTAAACAAACTTTTTCATTCTACTCTTTCACTTTCAACAAGCAGATCATTAGTTCTTCTTTGCTTTTGACCATAAGGGTGGTGTCGTCTGCATATCTGAGGTTATTGATATTTCTCCCAGCAATGTTGCTTCCAGCTTGTGCTTCATCCAGCCTGGCATTTCACATAATGTACTCTGCATATAAGTTAAATTAATAGGGTGACAATATACACCCTTGACGTACAGAAGGATGGGAAAGAATTCCCTATTTGGAACAAGTCTGTTGTTCCATGTGCGGTTCTAACTGTTGCTTCTTGACCTGCATGCAGATTTCTGCTGAGTTTTCCACATTTGTTGGCATATTGAGTGCATGACTTTCACAGCGTCATCTTTTAGCATTTGAAATAGCTCTGATAGAATTCCATCACCTCAACTGGCTTTGTTCCTAGTGATGCTTCCGAAGGCCCACTTGACTTCACATTCCATAATGCCTGGCTCTAGGTGAGTGATCACACCATCATTGTTATCTTGTTTGTGAAGATCTTTTTTATATAGTTCTTTTGTGTATTCTTGCCACCTCTTCTTAATATCGTCTGCTTCTGTTAGGTCCATACCATTTCTGTGCTTTATTGTGCCCTTCTTTGCATGAAATTTTCCCTTGGTATCTCTCATTTTCTTAAAGAGATCACTAGTCTTCCCCATTCTATTGTTTTCCTCTATTTCTTTGCATTGATCACTGAGGAAGGCTTTCTTATCTCTCCTTGCTATTCTTTGGAACTCTGAAGTCAATTGGGTATATCTTTCCTCTTCTCCTTTGCCTTTATCTCCTCTTCTTTTCTCAGCTATTTATAAGGCCTCCTCAGACAAACATTTTGCCTTTTTGCATTTCTTTTTCTTCAGGATGGTCTTGATCCTTGCCTCCTGTAGAATGTCACAAACCTCCATCCATAGTCCTTCAAGCACTTTCTCTATCAGATCTAATCCCTTGAATCTGTTTGTCACATCCACTATATAATCATAGGGATTTGGTTTAGGCCATATCTGAATGGTCTAGTGGCTTTCCCCACTTTCTTCAAAGAATATAATCAATCTGATTTTGGTATTGACCATCTGGTGATGTCCATGTGTAGAATCTTCTCTTGTGTTGTTGGAACACAGTGTTTGGTATGACCAGTGCGTTCTCTTGGCAAAACTCTGTTAGCCTTTGTCCTGTTTTGTTCTGTGCTCCAAGGCCAATTTGCCTGTTACTCCATGTATCTCTTGATTTCCTACTTTTGAATTCCAGTCCTCTCTAATTAAAAGGACCTCTCTTTTGAGTGTTAGTTCTAGAAGGTCTTGTAGGTCTTCATAGAACCATTCAACTTCAGCTTCTTCAGCATTACTGGTCAGGGCATAGACTTGGATTACTGTGAAATTTAATGGTACTTGGAAATGAACAGAGGTCATTGATATGTATTTATTGTTAGGTTTTCCTTTCCATTAGCAAAGAAATTCTCTTCCATTTGTTGTGATTTAGTCACTCAGTCATACCTGCCTCTTTTGTGACCCCATGGACTGTAGACCGCTAGGTTCCTCTGTCCATGAGATTTCCCAGGCAAGAATACTGGAGTGGGTTGCCATTTCCTTCTCCACGGGATCTTTCTGGCCTAGGAATTGAACCCGTGTCTCCTGCAGTGGCAGGTGGGTTCTTTACCACTGACACCAGAGAAGCTTTCTCTTCCATTCATTTTACTTATTTTAATAATCAGAGAAAAATCAGTATTACCAAAGGACAGGACCAAACGTTAAGTATCTATAGTAATGACAAGGCAATAATTTCATTCTAGTTCAATCAGAATGATCAAAGGAAACAGTCTTAGAACTTTGCATTCCCCTGAATATCGCCTGTAACACTGAGGTTTAGAATTAGTACTGCTTTTCTTCGGCTCTTGATAGGTATTCTGGGCTTCCCCACTGGCTCAGGTGCTAAAGAATCTGCCTGCGATGCAGGAGACCTGAGTTTGATCCCTGGGCTGGGAAGATCTCCTGGATAAAGGAATGGCTACCCACTCAGAAGTCCACGGTCAGAGGAGCGTGGTAGACAGTCCAGGGGGTCACAAAGAGTCGGACATGACTGAGCGACTAACACTTTCACTGAGAGGCATTCTACTGATGGACATGAAGTCAGGGACGCCAAGGACAATGATGTGCTCTTTTGTGAAAACTCCTCTGCTTTTAATTGTCAAGTTCTGTCAGTAATTTCAACACCAAACTATGAAAGGACTTTGAAATCCAGCATGATTAGATGAGAGTGAAGCACTGTCTCTTGGGATTAAAATCTAAGGAAACCACAGTATTGAAATACTAGATCTGAGACTATCTTTCTGAATGATTTTAGCCCTTGAAATCAGTGTTTCAGCCTGTTTAGATAAACAGGACAGTTTTTTCTTCATGGTCTTTCAGTTGTATTTTTATCATAAAAAGCAAAAGCACTTCCTTGTAAAGAGCCCGCAGTACCTGAACAATGCCATGCATAGCATTGACTGGCAGCCGTAGGAGAATGGTCGACAGCCAATAAATCATTCGGAACTGTGTGTCCTTCAGTGCAACTTTAAAAATGTACTCTTTCTCCCTTTATGAAGTGTATTTCAATATCAAATATATTTTTTCTCTATTTAAAATTTTACATTGATCTGAATATTGGTATATGCAGTGAAACTAATTGATTTGGCAATGATCCCTTAGAGCATAGCTATAAACTTAATGCAATTTACACTTACATGACAGATCTGGTTCCCAAACCAACCAAGTTCTTAGTTATCAAAGGCATGCTTTAGTCCTGATTTCTGTCCAGAGGAATTTATAAAATTGGATAAATAGAAATATTTCTTTTTTTTTTAATTCCTGGATTATGATATATTGGTCTTGGGAATTTGTAAGGAAGCATTTAAAAAACTGTAAAGCAAACAATTTAGGTTTTACAAGAGTTAAAAGGAAAGCCCTGTGATTGGATACTGACTCTACTTCAAGGATGGGTTTGCCCCAGCTGCTGGGAGCAATATCATAGGAAAGCCTTCAGCTGCCAGCTCCTTCGAGGATTGCCTCTGCTACAAGTTATCTGACCTGACATGGGTCCTTTCTGGAGCAGATGGGATCTGAATACTGATGGAGGCAGGGGTATAAAATCGCGAGCATTTTGACCCAACCTGGTATCCTGGCAGGTCCTTCTAGCTCAAAAAAAGGAAAAAAAGGCTCACATTCTTCCTTTTCTTCTTCTGTGTGTCTACAGATGGTGTTCCCATGGGTGATACTTAATAAAGCTTTCTAAACCAGATTCTTTCTGAGTCTGTAACACACATTTGTTAAAGTTTTCATTGGAGTATAGTTGATTTATAATGTATTAATTTCAAGTGTATAGCAAAGAGAATCAGTTATACATATATTAATATGTACAGTCACACTTTTTTAGATTCTTTTCCCACATAGGCCATTAGAGAATTGAGAAGAGTTCCCTGTGTTATACTGTAGGTCCTTATTAGTTATCTATTTGTATATAATAGTGTGTATGTCAATCCCAATCTCTCCCAATCCATATGTATACATATGTCAATCCCAATTTATCCCTCGCCCTAATAACCATGTTTGTTTTCTACATTGGTAACTATATTTTTGTTTATTAGATAAATTCATTTGCAGCTTTTTTAAGATTCCACATGTAAATGATATCATGATACTTGTATTTCTCTGACTTGCTTCACTCAATATAACAATCTCTAGGTTCATCCATGTTGTTACAAATGACACCCTGTCATTCTTTTTTATGGCTAGCATTCCATTGTATACATGTACCTGGAGAAAACCATAATTTGAAAAGGTACATGCACCTCAGTGTTCATTGCAGCACTATTTACAATAGCCAGGACATGGAAGCAAACTAAATGTCCAGTGATAGAGAAATGAATAAAGGAGATATGGTACATATAACACACACATTAAAAAAAAAATCTTGTTTCTAGGAAATATTTCCAAAACTTATAAACATAATGTATATAAGTATTGATTGTTTAGGTGAATATTTGAGGAGAGGGAAACAGTGATGGAAGGTAAAAGGAAGTATAGGTGTGTGTGTGCTAATTCACTTCAGTTGTGTTTGACTCTTTGTGCCCTGTAGAATGTAGCCCACCAGGTTCCTCTGGCCATGGAATTCTCCAGGCAAGAATATTGGAGTGGGTTGCCATGCCCTCCTCCAGGGGATCTTCCAGACCCAAAGATTGAACCCAAGTCTCCTGTGGCTCTTGCATTGCAGGCAGATTCTTTACCACTGAGCCACCAGAGAAGCCCTAAAAGGAAGTTTGAGGTTTTGTTAAATAATGTCTTCCTATATTATAGCAATGGAAACAGTGACAGACTTTATTTTCTTGGGCTCAAAAATCACTGCAGACGGTGACTGCAACCATGAAATTAAAAGATGCTTGCTCCTTGGAAGAAAAGCTATGCCAAATACAGACAGCATATTAAAAAGCAGAGACATTACTTTGCCAACAAAGATCTATCTAGTCAAAACTATGGTTTTTCCAGTAGTCATGTATGGATGTGAGAGTTGGACCATAAAGAAAGCTGAGCACTGAAGAACTGATGCTTTTGAACTGTGTTGTTGGAGAAGACTCTTGGGAGTTCCTTGGAAAGCAAGGAGATCCAACCAGTCAATCCTAAAGGAAATCAGTCCTGAATATTCACTGGAAGGACTGATGCTGAAGCTGAAATTCCAATACTTTGGCCACCTGATGCAAAGAGATGACTCATTTGAAAAGACACTGATGCTGGGAAAGATTGAAGGCAGGAGGAGAAGGGGACAACAGAAGGTGAGATGATTGGATGGCATCATGGAATTGATAGACGTGAGTTTGAGCAAGCTCCAGGAGTTAGTGATGGACAGGGAGGTAGTCCATGGGGTCGCAAAGAGTTGGACATGACTGAGTGACTGAACTGAACTCATGTTATAGCAAATACACAAATTGCATGTACACAACACTTCTTCCTTATAGTTCAATATTTCAAAATATTGCATGTTTGTGTGTGCGTGTGTGTGTGTGTTTACTGAAATCATTGTGAATTTTACTGGATCTCATATATAAAGAAATTCTGAAGAATATGTCTGGAATTGTTTTGAATAGAAAAGGATTTGTATGGACATAAGACGGCTACTACATTGGATTTCATTAGTGTATTATTGTAACAGACATCCCCAAGATTTAGAATATATTTTTTGCATTTGCTATCTTTTTATATTTATTTATGTGAATTGATAACTCTTTATTATCTTAGAAACAAAAACAGTATATAATGATTTGCAGATATGCATTTATTGTCAGTAATCCATATTGACTCATGGTATCTTTGTGAAGCCATTTAAAAAATTGAATTGCATTATAAGGGAATAAAAACATATTATAAGAGGTTTGCTTTATGTAATGGATCTGTTTAACTACAGGACTATTTTTGGTTTGAAAGAAGATAAGATAGAATCATTTTTGTAAGCTGAACTGGAGGTAACATTTGTCATTTATCCCCCTCTCTCAAGCTCTTACTGGTCTTTAATTCGCCTTAACACTTGTAAATAACACATTATGTATTTAAAATATATTTTACCTTCTGTTTATCCAAATGAAATCCAAGTTCTATGAGAAGAAGCTTCCTTGTCATTTATTTCATTCTTGTTTATTTATCAAGTATTTAAACATCATTTGTTGAATGAATAACACTTATTTTAAAGAGAAGCCAGCATTTTTATGTTAGTGAAGAAAATTCATGCCCACATCTGGCCCTGAATATGATATTGTTTGCATGACTCATCTACCAAAATAATTATTTAATGATAGAGAAAATCATTCAAAGTAACTTTGTATCTGAAGAATATTTCCTTTATGTGAAATTTAAAAATAATGACAATAGTTCTGACTCTCGTATTAATTCAATGTGTGGCAAAATTTTACAACAATGCTGTACACTTGGAAACTGCTGATCTACCTGAGTGCTGGCATTAATTAATATACAGCAGGTATGTATGGGGGTGGAGATAATGAAGAGCTGTACTCTATATATCTCCTCTGCAATATAATTTGTTATATTTCTTATTTTTAAATTACTGATTTATTTTTATTTTTGGCTGTGCTGCATCTTTGTGGCTGCGAACAGGCTTTTTCCAGTTGTGGCAAGCCAGGGCTACTCTCTAGTTGTGAAACGTGGGCTTCTCATTGCATAGCTTCTCTGTTGTGAATCACAGGCTCTAGAGCACTGACTCAACAGTTGTGGTGCATGGGCTTAGTTGGTCCAAGCATGTGAAATCTTCCCGACCTGGGCTCAAACCTGTGTCCCCTATGTGGGCAGGAAGATTCTTTACTACTGGACCACAAGGGAAGTCCCATAATCTGCTATATTGATTTTCCACTCTTTGCTCCCCAAGTGAAACTTTGCAATGGCCATTTGGGAAACTCTGGCTATAAGGAAGAGAAGTTAATATCCTACACTGAGACAAGGGGTGACTTCATTTTGATTTCCCATTTAGAGTTTATAGTCTAATTAAAGAAAATGAACATATATCTAGAGATAATCATGGATAATAAACACATATAATCACCATTATCAGTGGGTATTACAGCAGCTGAAGCACAAAAGAAATAAAAAAGGGATTATCAGCATTATGCAAATGTACATTCTCTTCAAGAATTCCAGTTATAGTGAAAGTATTAAAATAATTCAACACATTCGGAGCCCATATACTTTGTGGTCATTTTAAAAAGCATTCAAAAAATTTTGGTGTGCAAAACATCTTTATAATGATTTTGTTTAAATGAAAGTATTTATAATAATACGATACAAAATTACACTGTGGAACACAATTATTTTTCTCTTTAGAACACACATAATAAAATGTAATTATCTGTGTTTTTTTCATTAACATGAGTTTTAGTGCTGTTACTTGATCCTGCATAATCAGGGTACTTTTTTCCTTAAGGTAAATGTAGTATGGTAATTCTTGGTTAATTCAGAAAGTATAGTTACAGTCTAGGCAGAACGGATCTCAAGATCACACAGCAAGTGCAGTTAAATATCCCAATTATGTAGAGTTCTGGAGAGAATGTTATAAGTTCTCATTATCAGTGCATACACGTAACTGATAACTCAAAAGTGAACTCTACAAACTCCTTTGCAAAAATCTCTTGTCCCCAGAAGTCTTTCCTAAGAATAATCCTTACAGATTCTCTCTACATAGGGGAGGTATTGTGTACAAGACTGGTGAGTGTTCTAGAAGCAGAATCTGAGCCCCTGTTTCTCAGTCGTTCCTGCTCTTTGTCTTCTTGTATAGGGCAACTGGGCTTCCCTGTTGCCTCAGATGGTAAAGAATATGCCTGCAATGGAGAAGACCTGGGTTTGATCCCTACTGTGGTCTGCACTCTACACCATGAAAATTTGGGAGCAAGGTCTGATCCTCTGGGTGGTCTGGCCACTTGCTAAGAAAGTTTATATCAAGTGATGAATACAAATAACCTGGCAGGACCCACCTTAGAGACAAATTTTCAAACAATAAGTAAGAGAGCTGAGGTTTTCATCTCTGCTTTTAGTCACTCCTTTTATAATGCTATAGATTCTAACATTGAATGGAATAGGAAGTTTTTCTGTTATCAAATATAAATGATAATCCACTATACATCAAATGAATTATTATATGCTTATACTCTTACAATAATAGTTTCATTAAAGCTTTTCAGTATTATTTATTGATTAGTTTGTCTTTACACTAATATCATTCATAGTATCAAACTCTGAATATCTTGAAAACATGGATTAATAAAAATACAAATTTCTGTTCCTAAACTTAGAATCTTAAAAGAGTCACTCTCAAAAGTGGATTGTTGATAGCCTTGATGTCAGTTGTTATTTAATTAATACATTTGATCACTGTTAAAGAGAGTCAGTCATTTCTGCCCTGCTTTAACACACAAAACATGTACTCATAAGTTGTGCATTATTTCTTCACTGATGTTTTTAGTATCACTTTTTCCCCTGTTAATATTCCATGTGTATACAGCATTGCTTGAAGATTTAATTTAAAGTCTTTGTCATACATGCCATTGGAGACTGAATTGACCTTTCAATATTCACGGCCCTATTCTTAGTCACAGAATCCCTGTTTACCTGAGTTCAACGTGCCATTTTCCACCCTCCCTTATGTCTTAAAGCAACCATATTAAGACAAGTTGTGTGCAACTTGTGAGATGGTTCATTAATTTCAGTTGACTCAGCGGGTAAATATGTCTTTTTTATTTTTCAAGTGAATTTTTATTGGAGTATAGTTGATTTACAATGATGTGTTAGTTTCTGCCATACATAAAGTTGAATCTGTTACACATATACATATATCCAGTCTTTTTAAGATTCTATTTCTATATAGGTCATTACAGAGTATTGAGTACAGTTGACATAAGTTGAAACATACTGTTGAAACCCGGCATGGAGAATTTTGAGCATTACTTTGCTAGCATGTGAAACAAGTGCAATTGTGCAGTAGTTTGAACATTCTTTGGCATTGCCTTTCTTTGGGATTGGAACAAAACCTGGCCTTTTCCAGTCCTGTAGCCACTGCTGAATTTTCTAAATTTGCTGGCATATTGAGCGCATCACTTTCAAAGCATTATCTTCCAGGATTTGAACTAGCTCAACTGGAATGCCATCACCTCCACTAGCTTTATTCGTAGTGATGCTTCCTAAGGCCCACTTGACTTCACATTCCAGGATGTCTGGCTCTAGGTGAGTGATCACACCATTGTGGTTATCTGGGTCGTAAAGATCTTTTTTGTATAGTTCTTCTGTGCATTGTTGACACCTCTTCTTAATATCTTCTGCTTCTGTTATGTCCATACTGTTTCTGTCCTTTATTGTGCCCATCTTTGCAAGAAATGTTCCCTTGGTATCTGTAATTTTCTTGAAGAGATCTCTATTCTTTCCCATTCTATTGTTTCCCTCTATTTCTTTGCATTGATCACTGAGGAAGGCTTTCTTATCTCTCCTTGCTATTCTTTGGATCTCTGCAGCCAAAGTGTATATCTTTCCTTTTCTCCTTTGCCTTTAGCGTCTCTTCTTTTCTCAGCTATTCGTATGGCCTCCTCAGGAAACCATTTTGCCATTTTGCATTTCTTTTTTCTGGGGATGGTCTTGACCACTGCCTCCTGTATAATGTCGTGAACCTCCATCCATAGTTCTTTAGGAATTCTGTCTATCAGATCTAAACCCCTGAATCTATTTGTCATTTCCACTGTATAATCATAAGGGATTTGATTTAGGTCATACCTGAATGGTCTAGTGGTTTTCCTTACTTTCTTCAATTTAAGTCTGAATTTGGCAATAAGGAGTTCATTGTCTGTGCCACAGTCAGCTCCCAGTCTTGTTTTTGCTGACTGTATAGAGCATCTCCATCTGTGGCTGCAGAGAATATAATCAATCTGATTTTGGTATTACCCATCTGGTGATGTCCATGTATAGAGCCTTCTCTTGTTTTGTTGGAAGAGGTTGTTTGCTATGACTAGTGCATTCCCTCGGTAAAACTCTGTTAGCCTTTGTCCTGCTTCATTTTGTACTCTAAGGCCAAATTTGCCTCTTACTCCAGGTATATCTTTCTTCCTACTTTTGCATTCCAGTCCCCTGTGGTAAAACGGACATCTTTTTTGAGTGTTAGTTCTAGAAGGTCTTGTAGGTCTTCATAGATTGTTTCAACATCAGCTTCTTCAGCATTTCTGGTTGGGGCATAGACTTGGATTACTGTGATATTGAATGACGTGCCTTGGAAGTGAATAGAAATCATTCTGTTGTTTTTGAGATTGCACCCAAGTACTGCATTTTGGACTCTTTTGACTATGAGGGCTAATCCATTCCTTCTAACGGATTCTTGCCCACAGTAGTAAATATAATGATCATCTGAATTAAATTCTCCCATTGCAGTCCATTTTTAGTTCACTGATTCCTAAAACATCAATGTTCATTCTTGCCATCTGCTGTTTGACCGCTTCTATGTTGCCTTGATTCATGAACCTAACAATCCAGCTTCCTATGCAATATTGTTCTTTACAGAATCAGACTTTACTTCCATCACCAGCCACATCCACAACTGGGTATTTTTCTCACTTTGGCTCTGCCTCTTCATTCTTTCTGGAGTTATTTCTCCACTGTTCTCCAGTAGCATATTTTTGGACCATAGTTTGATCTCAGGTCAAACAACAAGGAGGGAACACAGCCCTGCGCATCAACAGAAAATTGGATTAAAGATTTACTGAGCATAGCCCCATCCATCAGAACAAAAATCAGTTTCCCCCACAGACAGTCTCTCCCATCAGGAAATTTCCATAAGTCTCCTATCCTTCTCCATCAGAGGGCAGACAGACTGAAAACCGCAATCACAGAAAACTAATCAACTGATCACATGGACCACTGCCTTCTCTAACTCAATGAAATGTGAGCCACGCTGTGTAGGGCCACCCAAGACAGACGGGTCATGGTGGAGAGTTCTGACAAAACATGGTCCACTGGAGAAGGGAATGGCAAACCACTTCAGTATTCTTGCCTTGAGAACCCCATGAACAGCATAAAAATTTATATAATGTTGCTAATAACTGTATGTGCTGTTTATTTGCTTGTAAACTCTATAGTTTATGGTTAGTAATATTTTTATTTTTTATGCAACAATTTGCCTGTCAGGATTCCTATAATAGTTGTCAGCTATCAGTGTACTAATAATGTTTTCTTAAGTTTTAATGCATTTCCAATCGTGAGTAATACTAACAATTGTATTTTGTATTACATTTTTTATTTTGTATTGCGACATAGCCAATTAACAGGATAGTTTCAGGTGAACAACCAAAGTATTCATCCATACATATACACGTATCCATTCTTCCCCAAACTCTGCTTCCATCCAGGCTGCCACATAACATTGAGCAGAGTTCCATGTGTGATACAGTAGGTCCTTGTTGGTTATTTGTTTTAAATATAACAGTGTGCGCATATCCATCCCAAACTCCCTAACCATACCTTCCCCATATCCTTCCCCCAGCAACCATAAGCTTGTTCTGGAAGTCTGTGAGTCTGTTTCTGTTTTCTAAGTTCATCTGTTATCATTTCTTTTTAGATTCCCCATATAAAGGCTATCCATATGATCTTTCTCCTCTGTCTGACTTATTTCCCTCAGTATAACACTCTCTAGGTCCATCCATGTTGCTGCAAATGGCATTATTTCATTATTTGTAATGGCTGAATAATATTCCATTATATATATTTACCTCTAAATGTCCAATGAGAGAGGGATGAGGACCTTTCAAATAAGAGAAATATCTAAGGATGGCATCTTTAAGAGAGATAGTCTTTTCACTAAAAAAAGACAACATGGGACATAGTGTAACATTTATTTACAAATGATATTTTTGTATTAAAGAGATGAAAAAGAAAGTTGTGCTATACTGGTTGTGAATTACTCTATATACTTCATTTTACAGAGGTCTTATTCATATTATTAGAAAATTTGCCACTTCAAAAAAATAATGAAGATAATTTATATAATTTAAAGCAAGATATTAATACAAAATCAAGAATATGTTTCAATAATTTTAAATGGTTTGTATATATACGTATACACACATAGACACAGATATATTCTAAACTTTTCCTGTGACATATTTTCTGTTGTATAATTTTAGTTTAGCAAAATTTTAAATTTGAAGTTTCAGTAGAACTTTAAATTATTCAATCATTTTAACCATACTTTTCTTCTGTAAATTTATTTGTTAGTGTTTTAAATTCATTAATTTTACATTTACATAGCTAGCTTTAATGCTCAAGTTTTACTACAAGCCATGATTTTACTGGCTTCCAATTGATCATGCATATTTTTAAAAATGAGTTATTGACTGGGGTATGGCATTGAGAAATTGACAGTAATGGGCTTGATTACAAATAAATCTAGTTTCAAAGTCTATGTTTTTATACTGCAATATGCAAAAGCCATCTGGTCTACTGCAATATCTGGACATTGAATCAGTTTCAGAAATGAAATACTGGCTTTAATTATAATACAGCTAAATTAAATAAAACAATATATCCAATACAACCTCTTAAAATCTTTTGATTAAAATATGTAAAGCAGGTATTTTTAGTATATAATGAAAGATATATATTATCCATGAAGTTTTCTACATGCTTATGTACGTTTTATATTGAGAAAGTCTGTACCTGTTTCTTTCAACCACATTTTGAAAGTGTCCCCAGGCCTCAAACCAGTTCATAAGCACTTATCTAAATACTTCTGTCAGTAATATACCAGGAAAGAAGAGACTTTTTAATACACTTTTGTATTTTTCTGTGATTACCCACTCCAGTACTCTTGCCTGGAAAATCCCATGGATGGAGGAGCCTGGTAGGCTGCAGTCCATGGGGTCGCTAAGAGTTGGACACGACTGAGCGACTTCACTTTCACTTTTCACTTTCATACATTGGAGAAGGAAATGGCAACCCACTCCAGTATTCTTGCCTGGAGAATCCCAGGGACGGGGGAGCCTGGTGGGCTGCCGTCTATGGGGTCGCACAGAGTCGGACACGACTGAAGTGACTTAGCAGCAGCAGCACTTCTCATGTATTAACTAGCCCACTTCTCTGAAAAATCCACCTGTCTTTAAGTGAACCTTTGGAATCAAATGGGATAATAGATGCTATGTTTCCCAGCCGCTTACTTCTCCCCTTCTTTTTCTTTTGAATGAGAATTCTGATCTGCTCTGGGTCAGAATTTTAGCTTTGAAGTACTTGGATTTCAGTTTCTTTTTTCATAGTAAACCAGGATCAGATTTTTAACTTTTAATTTCCTGGACCCTCAAAATGTTCAGATTTTTTTTTTTTTTAAATAAAGCAACAATCAATTTCATGAATAATTGTGCCACATTTAATTGTGTAAAAATATAGGCTGATGTTTCAAAATATTAGCATAACAGGAAGATTCAGGCACTTGGGTTAGTTTAAACATGGAGGTAACATTAGAAATAAAGACCATAATAAAATGTTCAGTATTTTTAATTGTTTATTTTAATCCAAATCACATTAAGGGTGTATATATTTGTAATATTTATCAAACTTGATGTCACAAATAAAGAGAAAGAAATAAGTTGTTAAAAGGTAAATATAGATTAGATCTTAGTGCAGACTGTATAGCCTACTAATCCATATTTTAGGAAAAAACAAATTATATAATTCCAAAAAAAATTATTTTGTTCTGAGTTGATTATTTAAAGAATGAATCTAAATAAAAAAAAATAATTATAATAATGTCTGCCTTACTTTTTCCCAGTGTTAGTAATGGAAAGTGACATTTAAATACACATGCTTCTTTCCTCATTGGCGTTTACCTATATATCTTTAATGGGCTTCCCTGATACCTCAACTGGTAAAGAATCCGCTTGCAATGAGGGAAACCTGAGTTCGATCCCTGGGTTGGGAAGATGCCCTGGAGAAGGGAAAGGCTACCCACTCCAATATTATGGCCTGGAGAATTCCGTGGACACGACTGAGCGACTTTTGCTTTCAAGTACCTTTAATAGCTGTATTGCTTTAACTCTGTTAAGATGTTCAGTTCAGTTCAGTTGTGCAGTCGTGTCCAACTCTTTGCGACCCCATGGACTGCAGCACGACAGGCTTTCCCTGCCCATCACCAACTCCCAGAGCTTGCTCAAACTCATGTTCATCCAGTCGGTGATGCCATCCAACCATCTCAACCTCTGTCGTCCTCTTCTCCTCCTACCTCAATCTTTCCCAGCATCAGGGTCTTCGTATTAGGTGGCCACAGTATTGGAGCTTCAGCTTCAACATCAGTCCTTCCAATGACTATTAAGGACTGATATCCTTTTGGATTGACTGGTTGGATCTCCTTGCAGTCCAAGGGATGCTTCAAGAGTCTTCTCCAACATCACAATTCAAAAGCATCAGTTCTTCAGAACTCAGCCTTCTTTATGGCCAACTCTCACATCCTTACATGACTACTGGAAAAACCACAGCTTTAACTAGATGGTCAAGAGGTTAGTTTGTAAATTAAGGTGAAACAAACCCTGTGAACAGCTAGAAACTGCAATATTTTATCAATTTTAGTCAGCGTGACTTTGAATAATTTTGCATTAGCAATGTACTAAACTGAACAAATAAAATGCTATTGCAAAAGTAAATAAATAAAGTAGTCTAAGTTAAGTTGTATTTTCCTTAAATAAAGTAATTGACAGAATTAATTAAAGACTATGCTATAATAAAAGCCATATTTTGTATATATATCATAATTGTATTTCTTTCTTTCCTTTCTCTAGTTACTGCATCCCCTAATTATCTCATTATTTGGTCACTTAAAAGCTAGTCAACAAATGATTATGTCATTATTAACATCAGAAACTGAAAGTCCACTGTCTAAAATGATCCAAAATACCAATTTCAAGATCTACTTGCAAATTTAATTCACTGTATAAAACAAGATTTCCTTTTGAGAATAATATAAAGATCAATTCATTATTCTGCACATTAATATTACATCATTTGTAGTTTAAATTTTTCATGTGATATCAGATTACTTGCAGGAGTCTGCAATGACTCTGGCAGGTGTGCTTCAGAAAATGCAAAAATAAAATGTGGAGATTCATATTGGCAGATTTACTGTTGGGATCAAATGCTTTATTAAATAAAAGATTTTGTTTAAAATCTTTAGTCTACCACAATTAGATAGAGATTCCTGAATATCAGAGAATTTAAAATAGATTCTTACTTTAAACCTGGCATATTGTAAGATATAATTGAATTGAACACAGCTGTCTATAAAACTATAAATATGATCAGAAGAGACTCCAACTAAATTAAGTTTTAGCAGCCATCAATTTATTCTAAACTAACACTGACATAAAAAATGGTTTATTGGGATTTGTAAATCTTATTCTGTAAGGTATTGCTAGAAATAGTCTAGAAGTTTTCTGCTCAGATTATGTAGATTAAGACAAAGTTCTTTTATTAGTAACCCTATTCAGAATATGATTTTGACTGTATAAATGTATAAATGTAAAATTCTTAAAGTGTTAAAATTTTATTTTTAAACAAATGTCATTGCTTTAAATATCTTAACAATGTAGGTGAATCTTATGTAATTCCTTAGTTCCTAGATAGATGAGTTAAGGCATCCAAAGCCACAAGGCTATGTTCTTTCCACTACTAAAAAACTACCTGTCCTGTCTTAGGTGTGAGATTGTCATAATAGGTAGGCTTTTATATAGAGTAAAATCTGCAGTTAACATACTGATGATTTATATACTAGAAGATGCATTGATAATTATGCATTTTTGAAAACACTGAAAACATGAATAAAAGCTATAACAGACATAACAGAATACAATTTTCAACGCACTTCTTCCCAAACTGGAATAATAGATAAATTCAAATATTTTGAGCACTTCTTTACACTCTGGCACTACAAGTTGCTCCACTTTCATCTTGTATATTGCCTCCCCATTCTTGTATATTTTCTCCCATTTTTATATTGGCCATTATTGAAAAATCCCAGGTTTCTTTATGTCTAAATGCTAGGTGTGCTTCATGCTATGGTGGTATCATTTTTTTTAAGGACTTCTCAGCTGACAAGAAAATAAAAATATGTGTGTATTCTTTCCCATGTACATACTTATCTATAAATAGTTCTATATGCAACTATCTATGTCTATATTAAGATCTACCTAAGTCCTTATTTATGTCTCAAACTCTAATCTACATGATCACCCTAACCCTATCTCCGTATCTGCAAACTCCCACTACAACAATGAAAAATCTGACTTCCACCATCTGACATGTACTTCTTTAAAAGTTCAACTCCATTATATGTGTGTAGAGGTAAAATAATTGATAACCTGTACCTCACAGAGAAACTTCTTTGTCAGTTAAATAAATGTGTGTGAACAGATTTTTTGCTTTTAGTATTGGACTCCATTCATTTTCAAAGTCACCTTGGTCAGCACTCTTTCTACTTCATTCAGTGAAGTTATTTTAAATGTTTGTAAGATAGATTGTAACATTTTGCATTCTATCCTGGGATCGCATAGCCTCCTAACTGATCATCTTCATTGCATACATAGGCTTCCCAGGTGTCACAGTGGTAAAGCACCTACATGCCAAGGCAGGAGATGCAGGAGACACAAGAGACATGGGTTCCATCCCTCAGTCAGAAAGATCCCCTGGAGAAGGAAATGGCAACCCACTCCAGTATTCTTGCCTGGAGAATTCCATGGACAGAGGAGTCTGGCAGGTTACAGTCCACGGGATTGCAAAGAATCGAACACAACTGAACACACAGTCATGCATTGCATATATAAAGATTTACTCTTTGTGAAGTAAAGCTCTGTGGATTTTGACAATAGGTATTCTGCTATTATTGGATGGAGTGTTCTATTAATGTCAATGATATCAAGATCAGCGATAGTGATGTTCAGGTCACCAATATCTTTAATGATTTTATGTCGGCTCGATGTATCAGTTATTGAAAAAGAGTGTTGAGGTTTCAACTATAATACTGAAATTATCTACTGCTTTTTTCTCTTCAGTCTTATAAAAAAAGTTCAATAATTAAGTTTCTAAATGAGTTGATTTTAAGAAAAATAAAGTATTCCTGATGGCCTAATCTAATCATGAGGCCCCTTGAAGGGCTGAACTCTTCAAGGTAGAAGAGATTAAGAGAATAAGAAAGATTTGGTATAAAAAAGATTCCTTTTCTTAAACTGTATTTTTAATTGAAATATAGTTAATTTACAATGTTGTGTTAGTTTGAGATGATCTAGATAGATAACATGGAGAAGGCAATGGCACCCCACTCCAGTACTCTTGCCTGGGAAACTCCATGGACGGAGGAACCTGGTAGGCTGCAGCCCATGGGGTCGCAAAGAATCGGACACGACTGAGCAACTTCACTTTCACTTTTCACTTTCATGTGCTGGAGAAGGAAATGGCAACCCACTCCAGTATTCTTGCCTGGAGAATCCCAGGGATAGAGGAGCCTGGTGGGCTGCCGTCTATGGGGTCGCACAGCATCGGACACGACTGACGCGACTTAGCAGCAGCAGCAGCAGCAGATAGATAACATATATATGAGTTCGTGGAGTTTCCCATCACTAAGTAAGAGAACCTTTATGAATATCATCAGCCAAATGAATAACAATTACAAGCAATGGAAGACTCTATACTATATGAATAATATAATAAAAAGTAAGGATGTAACAATATGTTTTGATATTGGTCATGTAATTGGGCCTTAAGTATTTCTAAGACATCTCCTAAAGTCACTCTGTTTTGTCAGACTCTTTGTGAGCCCCCATGGACTGTCCATGGAATTCTCCAGGCAAAAATACTTGAATGGGAAGACATTCCCTTTTCCAGGGGATCTTCTTGACCCAGGAATCAAACCTGTGTCTCCTGCACTGCAGGCAGATTCTTTACCTTCTTTACTGTCTGAGTCAGAGGTAATTCAGATGAGAACTGATAGATGACTCTGAAATTACCATCCAAAGACCAAAGAAAACAGTTCTAGGTAGAAAAAAATAACATGTGTAAGAACCCTTTGGGCACTCGATGCAAAGAACTGACTCATCGGAAAAGACCTTGATGATGGGAAAGATTGAGGGCAAAAGGAGATAAGGGCAGCAAAGGTTGAGATGGTTAGGTAGCATCATGGACTCAATGGACATGAATCTGAGAAATCTCTGGGAGAAGACTGATGTGCTACAGTTCATGGTCACAGAGAATTTGACACAACTTAACAACTGGACAATGACAAAACAACATCAAAGGACTTCAGGAGAGATTTTACCTTTTAGATGAACTTTAAGAAGTTCCTGGTGGTTAGAATATAAAGATTGATAGGAAAAGCAAGCAGAATAAAGATGGAATGGCAAGTGGAAATTTATAGGCCAGGCTAAGAGTTTTAAATTTTATCCTAAATGTACTGGAAATATTCTCAGTGTGTGTTAAGCAAAAGAATTCAATGATCAAAACTATTGAAAATTAGTTCACTACAGTTTTGGGAATGAGTTGGGTGAAATTGCTTAGGATGGGACTGTTCAAAGCAAAATAGCAGGTTTATTTTTAAAAATGCTTTAATAATTTGGGTGAAACTGATTTGAATAGATCAAAATACAGTTCGTAAAATGTGAAAAGAAAATGGATATAGTTATATATTGATAGACTAAATTGACAAGACTTAATGATAGATTGGATAGGCAGAGTAACAGAAGTGAAACATAAAAACAGGTTTCTGAAACAAACAAACAAAAAAAGTGCTTTAAAAAGAACCATATTCTAGGCTGCTCGTATTGTGAGCAGATAGGAAAATAATTGATTCAGTAAAGTAAGATTGGAAGTGTTAAAGCAGATCTGGTCTGGAGATAATACATTTTGGGGTCTCTTAAGTATAAATGGGACGTAAAGTCATGGAGAGAATGCATTTACCTAGGGAGAGGGGTAGGGGCTTCTCAGGTGATAGGGTGGTAAATAATTTGTCTACCAATGAAGGAGATGCAGGTTC
The DNA here is from genome assembly GCF_054371585.1 of Giraffa tippelskirchi. Lineage (NCBI taxonomy): Eukaryota > Metazoa > Chordata > Mammalia > Artiodactyla > Giraffidae > Giraffa > Giraffa tippelskirchi. Next base: position 44,846,278 of record NC_137282.1, on the reverse strand, counting down.
AATCCCTGAGTCAGAAGATCCCCTAGAGGAGGAAATGGCAACACACACTAGTATTCTTGACTGGAAAACCCCAGGGACAGAGGAGCCTGGTGGGCTACAGTCCACGGGGTCTCAAAAGAATCAGATATGACTTAGTGACTAAACAAAAACAACAGGAAGGAGAGAGGTGGCATAAGAAGAAAAGAAGATACAGGAAATGCATAAGAAACTCAGTTTTAATTGGCACATGTAGGAAGATGAGATAGCAAATAGACTGAAAATGAGTCATCAGATAGAGAGAGAGAGAGAAATAAGGGTGGAATATGATAGAAGGCAAAAAACTGGACTGCTTCAAGAATGGAAAATAAAGAGAAAAACCTGATGGATCACCAGAGATTATAGCAACGTTGACATTCTCTACTCAGATTAGCTTTGGTTTCTGGCCATTTTATAATGAAAATCTTTCATCAGTTCAGTTCAGTTGCTCAGTCATGTCTGACTCTTTGTGACCTCATGGACTACAGCATGCTAGGCCCTGTGTCCATCACCAACTCCTAGAGATTACTCAAACTCATGTTCATTGAGTCAATGACGCCATTCAACCTTGTCATCCTCTGTCGTCCCTTTCTCCTCCCTCCTTCAATCTTTCCCAGCTTCAGGGTCTTTTCAAAAGAGTCAGTTCTTCGCATCAGGTGGCCAAAGTATTGGAGTTTCAGCTTCAGCATCAGTCCTTCCAATGAATATTCAAGGCTGATTTCCTTTAGGATGGACTGGTTGGATCTCCTTGCAGTCCAAGGGACTCTCAAGAATCTTCTCCAACACCACAATTCAAAAGCATCAATTCTTCGGGGCTCAGCTTTCTTTATAGTCCAACTCTCACATCCATACATGACTACTGGAAAAACCATAGCTTTAACTAGACCAACCTTTGCTGGCAAAGTAATGTCTCTGCTTTTTTTAATATGCTGTCTAGGTTGGTCACAACTTTTCTTCCAAGGAGCAAGCATCTTTTAATTTCATGGCTGCAGTTGCCATCTGCTATGATTTTGGAGCCCCACAAAATAAAGTCTGTCACGGTTTTCATTGTTTCCCAATCCGTTTGCCATCAAGTGATGGGAGCGGATGCCATGATTTTAGTTTTCTGAATGTTGAATTTTAAGGCAAGTTTTCACTCTCTTCTTTCACTTTCATCAAGAGGCTCTTTAGTTCTTCTTCGCTTTCTGCCATAAAGGTGGTGTCATCTGCATATATGAAGTTATTGATATTTCTCCCAGCAATCTTGATTACAGGCTGTGCTTCATCCAGCCCAGCGTTTCTCATGATGTACTCTGCATATAAGTTAAATAAGCAGGGTGACAATACACAGCCGTGCCATACTCCTTTCTCGATTTGGAACCGGCCTGTTGTTCCATGTCCAGTTCTAACTGTTGCTTCCTGACCTGCATACAGATTTCTCAAGAGGCAAGTCGGGTGGTCTGGTATTCCCATCTGTTGAAGAATTTTCCACAGTTTGTTGTGATTCACACAGTCAAAGGCTTTGGCGTAGTCAATAAGTAAAAGTCGATGTTTCTCTGGAACTCTCTTCCTTTTTTGATGATCCAACTAATGTTGGCAATTTGATCTCTGCATCCTCTGCCTTTTCTAAAACCAGCTTGAACATCTGGAAGTTCACGGTTCACATATTGGTGAAGCCTGGCTTGGAGAAATTTTGGCTTCTCTTGCATTATTTTTTTCTCGTGGCAGGAGAAGTAGATTGAAGCCAGTTGATTAGGGTATTTAGCTGTTAACTAAAATTTGGAGATGATTTTGTTAGCATGTGAGATGAGTGCAATTGTGCGGTAGTTTGAGCATTCTTTGGCATTGCCTTTCTTTGGGATTGGAATGAAAACTGATCTTTTCCAGTCCTATGGCCACTGCTGAGTCTTCCAAATTTGCTGGCATATTGTGTGCAGCACTTTCGCAGAATCATCTTTTAGGATTTGAAATAGCTCAACTGGAATTCCATCACCTCCACTAGCTTTGTTAGTAGTGACGCTTCCGAAGGTCCCCTTGACTTCACATTCCAGGATGTCTGACTCTAGGTGAGTGTGAATGATCACACCATTGTGATTATCTTGGCCGTGGAGATCTTTTTTGTATAGTTCTTCTGTGAATTCTTGCCATCTCTTCTTAATATCATCTGCTTCTGTTAGATCCATACTGTTTCTGTCCTTTACTGTGCTCATCTTTGCATGAAATGTTCCCTTGGTATCTCTAATTTTCTTGAAGAGATCTCTATTCTTTCCCATCCTATTGTTTTCCTCTATTTCTTTGCATTGATATCTGAAGATGGTTTTCTTATCTCTCCTTGCTATTCTTTGGAACTCTGCAGTCAAATGGGTATATCTTTCCTTTTCTCCTTTGCTTTTCACCTCTCTTCTTATCACAGCTGTTTGTAAGGCCTCCTCAGAGAACCATTTTGCCTTTTTGCTTTCTTTTTCTTGGGGATGGTCTTGATCACTGCCTCCTGTACAATGTCATGAACCTCAGTCCTTAGTTCTTCAGGAACTCTGTCTATCACATCTAATCCCTGAATCTATTTGTCACTTCCAATGTTTAATCATAAGGGATTTGATTTAGGTCATACCTGAATATTCTAGTTGTTTTCCCTACTTTTTTCAATTTAAGTCTGAATTTTGCAGTAAGGAGTTCATGATCTGAGCCATAGTCAGCTCCCAGTCTTGTTTTTGCTGACTATATAGAGCTTCTCCTTCTTTGGTGGCAAAGAATATAATCAATCTGATTTGGTATTGACCATCTGGTGATATCCATGTGTAGAGTCTTCTCTTGTTTTGTTGGAAGAGTGTGTTTGCTATGACCAGTGTGGCAAGTCTTGGCAAGACTCTATTAGCCTTTGCTCTGCTTCATTCAGTACTCCAAGGCCAAATTAGCCTGTTGCTCCAGGTATTTCTTGACTTCTTACTTTTGCATTCCAATTCCCTATAATGAAAAGGCCATAATTTTGAGGCATTAGTTTTATAAGGTCTTCTAAGTCTTCATAGGACTGTTCAACTTCAGCTTCTTCAGCATTACTGGTTGGGGCATAGACTTGGATTAATGGAATATTGAATGGTTTGCCTTGGAAATGAACAGAGATCATTCTGTCATTTTTGAGATTGCACCCAAGTACTGCATTTTGGACTCTTTTGTTGACTATGAAGGCTACTCCATTTCTTCTAAGGGATTCTAGCCCACAGTAGTTGATATAATGGTCATCTGAGTTAAATTCACCCATTCCAGTCCATCATTTCGCTGATTCCTAAAATGTCGATGTTCACTATTCCTATCTCCTGTTTGGCCTCTTCCAATTTGCCTTGATTCATGGACCTAACATTCCAGGTTCCTATGCGATATTGCTCTTTACAGCATCAGACTTTACTTCCATCACCAGTCACATCCACAGCTGAGCATGGTTGTTGCTTTGGCTCCAGCTCTTCTTTCTGGAGTTAATTTCTACTGATCTTCAGTAGCATATTTTGCATCTACCAACCTGGGGAGTTCATCTTTCAGTATCTTATCTTTTTTCCTTTTCATACTGTTCATGGGGTCCTCAAGGCAAGAATACTGAAGTGGTTTGCCATTCCCTTCTCCAGTGGGCCACATTTTGTCAGAACTCTCCACCGTGACCTGTCTATCTTGAGTGGCCCTACAGCACATGGCTTTTTGTTTCATTGAGTTAGAGAAGACTGTGATGCATGTGATCAGATTTTTTAGTCTTCTGTTGTTGTGTTTTATATTCTGTCTGCCCTCTGATGGTGAAAGATTAGAGGCTCTTGGGCGATTCCTGATGGGAGAGACTGACTATGGGGAAATTGGGTCTTGTTCTGATAGGTGGGGCTATGCTCAGTAAATCTTTAATCCAATTTTCTGTTGACAGGTGGAGCTGTGTGTTCCCTCACTGTTATTTACCTGAGGCCAAACTCTGGTGGCTCAGGTGGTAAAGTATCTGCTTACAATGTGGGAGACCCAGGTTCGATCCCTGAGTTGGGAGGATCTCCTGGAGAGGGAAATGGCAACCCACTCCAGTACTCTTGCCTGGAAAATCCCATGAACAGAGGAGCGTGGTAGGCTACAGTCCATGGGGTCGGAAAGAGTTGGACACGACTGAGAGACTTCACTTCCACTTTACTTTCAAACTCCATCATTACCTCCATCATAGAAAATCTTTCATAGGAAATAATAAAACTGAGAAATAAAGGTATAGAAAATTATGTGTGTATACTTAATAACTCAGTCGTGTCCAACTGTTTGTGATCCCATAGACAGTAGTCTGCCAGGATCCTCTGTCCAAGGGGTTCTCCAGGTAAGAACACTGGAATTGGCTGCCATTTCCTCCTCCAGGGGATCTTACCAAGTCAGATTTTGAAACCGTGTCTCCTATGTCTTCTGTGTTGAGGCAGTCCAAGGGTGGATCAGAAAAGAATTTCCAGACACAGAATATTTCAGAAGGGAGGGAGTTTTCAAGGACAAAGAACAGAGATAAAGTGGGCTTAGTGAGTGCAGTGGGCCAACCTCCTGACATACCAGGGAAAACCAACAATTTTTCTGGGTTAATAGCCTTTTTTCATAGTCTCAAGACGAAGAAAATTCCTGCTGGAAGGTTAGTGTTAGGTGATTGGTTGGGGTGCTATAGGGTACTTGCTGGAGTGGGCATCTTTGTGTAATTGGGAGTCAGGAAGCTTGTTAGTGATTTTCAGGGGTCTTTTGGCAACAGTTAGAGAGGGGCTCAGTCAGCTTCAGAGGAGACCTTGATTCTGGGCTCCACTTCTGTGGTCTTGGTGCAAGGCCTCACACCTGTGGCCTGGGGCAGGGCTTAATGCCCTGCATTGCAAGCAGATTCTTTACCTGCTGAGCCATCAGGGAAGCCAGAAAATCATATGATTTAGCCAAAAATCAAGTAAGATAAGGGAAAATTTAAGAAATGGAAAACAAATATAGTTAAAGGTGATGGTATATCACCTCAATGTGCAATCTTTGTCTCTGTTTAATTAATTTTTAAGTGTTCATATTCAAAAGTAATAAACTCAGTTTCCTAAATTATCTTATTGTTTGTTTCATAAGGAATAATTCCTTATTATTCTAGCTGCAGAGTGTCACGTATAACTGTTAAATTATTATTAAAATTACTGGAACTGTTAATCCAATAGCCTAATCCACTCTTGACTATCATCATGGGGGGGTGGGAAACTATTAAATGATGATTACTTACAGAGGAGTGGTTTTATTCTTCACATTTACATATGCATATCCATATGAATTAGTATTGCTAGTGTAACAAGTGAAAAAACACAACAAAGAATAATATTAAAAAAAAAAGCAAAACTTACAAGTACCATGTAGAAAACTGCATGCCTTAACAACATGGGGTAGTTGTACTATTGTAGTCTCTTAATTGATATAATTTATTTTTTCATTCTGGAGTTACTTAGATCAAATTGCTATCTAAAGCATTATAATACAATGTATGATTAAACTTAAAACATGATGAATTTATTTCAAATTGACCGACTTGTAGTAGAATGAAATGAATTCTTCTAGAATTTCACCTGTTTACTGCTTGAGATCATCTCTCCTGGTCACAAATCAATATTTCTTTCATTCATCAGTGATCATAAAGCTTTTCAATAATTCTAATTTTAAAGAATGATTACAGTGAGTATATATTCATTGATTGTTTAAAGGTTACAGCTAAAATGAACACAAAGTTCAATTTATTTTTAATGAGTGAGCCTTTTTGAAAAGTCAAGCATTTTTCCTGACAAAACTTTATGCATTGAGGTTATATTTTTGATTATGTGTGACCTCGGAGTATATGTGTGTGTATGGCTTCAGTAATCAATTCCTGAACTACTCCACAACTAGGAAATTATTCTGCTCAATTGAAAATACTGTTTTACTTTAAAAAATTATTATTTTAGTGTTATAAAATGGGTTTAAATAGTTTAATGACCTGTGGTGATGTTAAACCTGTGCTCACAGATACTGTTATTCTTCACTTTCAGAAGAATTTAATGGTTCTCCCCTTGGGTGTGGGCAGAACTTAGTGACTTACTGCTAAGGAATAAAATATCAGAGAATGATTGGGATGTAACTTCTGAAATAAGATTATAAAAGTCTAGGGCTTTGGTCTTGAGTGCCCTTTCTGCATCCTTGGGGACTTGGTGCTTGGTGCTCTCTCCCTCTCCTCGGTCTCTCCCCTCCCCTTCCCTCCTCTCCCCTCTTCCCCTCTTTTCCTCTCCTTTCCCTCTTCTTCTTCTGCTTGCCCTCTTCCTTGACCTCCTTGTTCTCCTGTCTTTTTACTTCTCTGACTCTCTGTCTCTCTTCACCAGTGTCTCTCTGAGACCAGCCACGATGCAAGGAATTTCAGATTTCAGTTTTTCTTGTTAGAGAGGCCACATGGAGAACCAATGCCTGAAAGATAGGAAGCACTTGGACAGAACAGAGGTACCTTAGGTGGCATCTATCACCAACTCCCAGCTGTATGATTGAGTCACTTACAAGCAGACTTTCAGCAGTTTAAGGTTCAGAGGATGCCGCTTGGGCTACCAGCATCACTGCAAACTTGATTCATGCAAATCTTGAGTCAGGAAACTCTACCTAAGCCATTCTATTTTTCTTAACCATTAGAAACTGTAAGATAAATATTATTTTAAACAATTAAATTTTAGGGTAAAATTTTAACATGGCAATAAGTAATACATGATTATCATGATTATATATAAAATTTTAACTCAGAGAAAGTTTAATTATAATACAATTTACTTGAATTTACCTTTAAAACTCTACCAAAATCATTTTTATTTCATTTTTTAATAATCTAGTGATGTGCTAAGATGAGACAGTCTCTTTGGTCTTCATTCAGTGTTCATTAGTCCAAAAGATGCCTTGTCATTGACTTCATTATTTATGTCATGAGTAGAATAAGATTCTTACTATTTATAGCATATGATGATATCATTTTTATAGATAACTGTCTTAAGCAGCTCTAACATTAGGAAGATAAATATAATCTGCATGACATTGTAAAATTTCAATAGTGAAATGGGAGATTAAGTATAAAGCTAATGAAGTAACACTTGTAGAAGTGTAGCTTTGACTAAAATGTTGAGTAGGGAAGATGGCAAATATACATATTTGTACATATTTCAGGGACACTGGGAAAAAAAAGACTTATGACAAAAAGGAACATAATGGGTTTAATTTTCTACTGATGAATTTAAGATGACCCTGAAATTTCCAAGAGAAGCTCACAAAGGCAGTTTCACTGGTGGTCTGGGTATGGAGGAGACACTTGGGCTGCTTATAGTTCTCAAATTTGGCTTGATTAAAATTGTCCATTTCTTTCTTAGATGCACGGATTAATTTTTATTTTTGGGGACTCAGCTTCAATTCATTACACCCTCTTTTTGATGCTGAGTGCTCTTCCTCTGTGCACTGGTGCTGAATCAAATCTTGGAGACAGAATTTTGGGTGGAGTAGAAAATAATAGTTTTATTGCTTTGCCAAGAAGAGGGACACAAACAATTTGTGTCCTTCAAAAACTGTGTCCAAACCCAGGGTAGTAAAGAATCTGACAGCAGTGAAGAAGGCCTGGGTTCCACTCTTGGGTCTGGACAATTTCCTGGAGAAGGCAGTGGCAAAGCACTTCAGTATTATTGCCTGGAGAAGTCCATGAACAGAGAAGCCATTGTGGGCTACAGGCCATGGAGTCATAAAGAGTCAGACGTGACTGAGAGACTAACACTTTGAAACTCAGGGGAGGTCGTGGAGGCTGAAAAGAAAGGCTCCCTTGACCAGGAGCCCCACAGGATCCTGTTGAGTTTCACTTTCTTGAAATTGACACATAGAAAGGGGAAACCACACTGAAACCAAGTAAGGGCCAGGCACAGAGGCCTTTCTGTCTCCTAATTCTTATAGGCAAGACCTTCCCTGACTTCTAAAGGGTAGATTTCAACAGGTGCTAAGCAAGGGAGGAGAAGCCAAAAAATCCCCCTGAGGCAAGATTAAAGGTACCAGAGAAACTCACCAAGATTAGGAGACTGGACCGCCTGAGATTAAGGGACTGCCAGAGGTGGGGCTTCCCCCAGGCAAAAAGAATTTGCCTGCCAATGCAGGATATGTGTGTTCACTCCTTGGGTGGGGAAGATCTCTTGGAGAAGTAAATGGCAACCTTCTCCAGAATCCTTGCTTGAAAAATTCCATGGACAGAGGAGACTGGTGAGTTACAGTTCATGGGTTTGTGAGGTAAAAATTGCTAGGCAGTCAGTGTAGGACTCTGAGAACCTGGTCTTGTTTTCAACAAACATCTTGCTCCATTAGCCTAAATCTATACCCTTTGTCCCAAATTTCTGAAATGTGTTCTTGGTCTGATAAATTATCAGCACTCAGATCCAAAGAAGGGCAGTAATTAACTTCTGTTTCATATGCTTGAGAGAACATAAACAGAAGATAGTTGGTTCTTCTCATCAGGTGGCCAAAATATTGGAGTTTCACCTTCAGCATCAGTCCTTCCAATGAATATTTGGGACTGATTTCCTTTCAGATGGACTGGTTTGCTGTCCAAGGGACTCTCAAGAGTCTTCTCCAACACCACAGTTCAAAAGCATCAGTTCTTTGGCACTCAACTTTCTGTATAGTCCAACTCTCACATCTATATGTAACTACTAGAAAAACCATAGCTTTGACTAGACCAACTTTTATTGGCAAAATAATGTCTCTGCTTTTTAATATGCTGTCTAGGTTGGTCGTAGCTTTTCCCCCAAGGATCAAATATCTTTTAATTTCATGGCTGCAGTCACCATCTGCAGTGGTTTTGGAGACCAAAAAAATAAAGTTTGTCACTATTTCCATTGTTTCCCCATCTATTTGACATCAAGTAATGGGACTTGATGCCATGATCTTTGTTTTTTGAAGGCTGAGTTTTAAGCCAACTTTTTCACTCTTCTCTTTCAAGTTCATCAAGAAACTCTTTAGTGAAGAACTTCTTAGCTTTCTGCCATAAGGGTGGTGTCATCCGCCTGTCTGAGGTTATTGATATCTCTCCCACCAATCTTGATTCCAGCTTGTGCTTCATCCAGCCCTGCATTTCACATGATGTACTCTGCATGTAAGTTAAATAAGCAGGGTAACAATATACACACCTCAAACTCCCTTCAGAGTGTGTCAAAGGACAATAGCTACAGCAGCACAAGTTTCAGTCTTCACACAGGGAGATGGCAATCACATAAAAAAGGATAGCTTTATTTCTTTGTCAGTCAAAAGGAGACATGCTGGATTTCTGCCTCAAAAGCTATGTATCTCAAGCCTAGAGGATTTGATGAAGGGTTTTACAACAGTGGATCAAAGTTTAGGTCCTTGAAAAGATTAGGGTGTGAGCAGTACTGCTGCTATGAAACTGAAAGGGGAATCAGATTTCTTGTTCCCAGAACAAAGAGTGGCATCCAGAAACATGCAAATACTCATGATACCAAGTAAATAGGACATAGTAGAGAGGAGGAAAGTGCAAGGCTTTGAATATGAATATTCAGGACTGATCTCCTTTAGGATTGACTGGTGGGATCTCCTTGCAGTCAAAGGGGCTCTCAAGAGTTTTCTCCAACACCACAGCTCAAAAGCATCAATTCTTTGACGCTCAGCTTTCTTTATAGTCATCTGTGGGTGGTGTCATCTGTGTATCTGAGGTTATTGATGTTTCTCCAGCAATCTTGATTCCAGCTTGTGCTTCTTCCAGCCCAGCGTTTCTCATGATGTACTCTGCATAGAAGTTAAATAAGCAGGGTAACAATATACAGCCTTGATGTACTCCTTTTCCTATGAGGAGCCAGTCTGTTGTTCCATGTCCAGTTCTAACTGTTGCTTCCTGACCTGCATACAGATTTCTCAGGAGGCAGGTCAGATGGTCTGGTATTCCCATCTCTTTCAGAATTTTCCACAGTTTGTTGTGATTCACACAGTCAAAGGTTTTGGCATAGTCAATAAAGCAGAAATAGAAGTTTTTCTGGAACTCTCTTGCTTTTTCGATGATCCAGCAGATACTGGCAATTTGATCTCTGGTTCCTCTGCCTTTTCTAAAACCAACTTGAACATCTGGAAGTTCACAGTTCATGTATTGCTGAAGCCTGGCTTGGAGAATTTTGAGCATTACTTTGCTAGTGTGTGAGATGAGTGCAACTGTGAGGTAGTTTGAACATTCTTTGGAGTTGCCTTTCTTTGAGATTGGAATGAAAACTGACCTTTTCCAGTCCTGTGGCCACTGCTGAGTTTTCCATATTTGCTGGCATACTGAGTGCAACACTTTCACAGCATCATCTTTTAAGATTTGAAATAGCTCAACTGGAATTCCATCACCTCCACTAGCTTTGTTCCTAGTGATTCTTCTTAAGGCCCACTTGATTTTGCATTCCAGGATGTCTTGCTCTAGGTGAGTGATCATTCCATTGTGGTTATCTGGGTCATGAAGATCTTTTTTTTTTTTTTTTTATAGTTTTTCTGTGTATTCTTGCCACCTCTTCTTAATATCTTCTGCTTCTGGTAGGTCCTTACCAGTTCTATCCTTTATTGTGCTCATCTTTGCATGAAATAGTCCCTTAGTATCTCTGATTTTCTTGGCCAAGCAGATAAAGTCTATCATGTCTGTGTTCTCAAGATACAAACCACAACTGATCCTCAAGTAGAGGACTTAACAGCTCTGTCACATATAACTCACCTTACATTCATTTGTTAATTGGAGTGACCATCTATGTTAGCTAATGGCTTTCTCTAAAAGAAGAAAACAAGCTTCTTATAGTTTTACAGCTAGGAACTAGACACCCCAGAAGTTAGACTCCTCCCCTCCAGGGATGTTGAGAGTGTGTGTGGGGGTGGCAACATATCTTTTCATCTTTACATTTCAAAGGAATGGCTTTCAAGTATTTGAGAAACGTATTTCAGGGTTTTTAAGCTGGCAAGACACTGATTTAGCCTTTTTAAAACTGACTTAGATTTCGAAGAGAGGGATAATTTATAATTACACATTTTCTAAAGTAAATGCTCTAAGAAAAGTGAGCACTTTCTCCTCCCTTATTTTTAACAGGAAGAATTAATTCTGTTAATTTTATTATGCACTTGTGTTCACGACATATATATTTTTTACCCACCCAAAAAATCAAACTTCTTCAAATTACATTTTGACTTCTTTACCAAGTCTGTCCTCCCAGGCAGATATAAATATCCTGTGCCCATTAGGCCCTGGCCTTCATGTAGCAGACACCATGGTGCCCTGCCACTTTCCCTCCTTTGCTGTGATTACACTCACCCTGCAGCAGACAGATCTGTGTAACTGGAGACTCACTTCACAGGGGTACCTCTCATCTCATTTTGCTTTCTGCTCCATCTCACAGCTGGAGCCCATTCAGCCTCATTCAAGCAGAGCATAAAAGCAAGGGAGTTGTTATCAACCCTGGAAAAAATCCTTCGGCAATGTGCAAGGACTGAAGGATAAATTTGTCAGCCTTCATCTTTCAAATGGACAACTTACAGTGACTTTAGGTAAGCCTCTATCTGGAGTCATTAGCAGAACTGAGAGCTTATCACCATCAGCATCACTCAAAATCATGCACCTTATATTGGCTTTGCATATTTCTCCTCCTTGTTTCTTTCTTATTATCTCACTCTCTCCCCCTGTTACATGACTCTGGCTCTCGCTAGCCTCAACTATAAAAGATCATCTGGATTTGAAGACTTGGGAGTTTAAATAAGGACCACTTAGATAGTCCATGATAATCTTCCCATCTCAAGGTCCATAACATTAATAACATCTGCAAGGTCTCATCTGTCAGGAGGTAACCTATTCTCAAGTTCTGGAGATTAGCATTCAATCTTTGAGAGACGATTATTTCACCTACCATAATACACCCAGTCAAGATCTGTCTATTTATCTGTATGTTTCCTCTGAGTAACAGAAAGTGATGCATATAGTAGAGTCCAAAGATACTTGTTGAGTTAGAGATAGATAAGGAAATACAATATTTAATTTTCATAAAACCTAAAAGCAATAAAAAGATACTCTGAAAGCTTCAGATTTTGCAGGGATTAGAAATAATTCCCTCATTAGTCAAGAAAGGGTAATGAGTATATTGAACTTAGATGAGAGTAATATTGAAAGAGCAGGAATATTTTCAGAGCAGAAATAAAGATGCAGATGTAGAGAATGAACATATGGATTTAGGGGTGGAAGGGGAGGGCGAGAAAATCAAGAGAGTAGCAAAGACATATAAACACTAAGTGTGTGTATACTCAGTTGCATCTGACTCTTTGAGACTCCATGAAATGTAGCCCTCCAGGCTCCTCTGTCCATGGGATTTCCTAGGCAAGACTACTAGAGTGGGTTGCCATTTCCTCCTCCAGAGGATCTTCCCGACCCAGGATCTAACCTGTATCTTCTGCGTTGCAGGTGAATTCTTCACTGTTGAGTCACCAGGGAAGACATATATACACTACCATGTGAAAATATTAAGAGATAGCTAGTGGGAAGCTGCTGTGTAGCACAAGGAACTCAGCTCAGTGCTCTGTGATGACATAGAGGGGTGGGAGTGAGACTTAAGAGGGAGGGAATATACATATACATATAGCTGATTCACTTTGTTGTAAAACAGAAACAAACACAACATTGTAAAGCAATTATACTCCAACAATTAAAAAAAAAAAGAAAGAAAAGGTAGAAAGGAAGACAGGTACTTGGTCTCAGTCATGAAAGTAGCTCAGTTGTGTCCTATTGCTTGTGACCCCATGGATTATCCAGCTCATGGGATTCTCTAGGCAAAAATACTACAGTGCATTGCCATGCCCTCCTCCAGAGGATCCTCCTGACCCAGGGGTTGAACCCAGATCTCCCACATCGCAGGCAGATTCTTTACCATCCGAGCCACCAGGGAAGCCCAGGTCTCAATAAGTTATCTATTAAAAGATTTTTCTTACCACTTTGATATTAACAATAGAGTAATGGCTTGCAGGCTGCTCAGGATAATTCGTCATTACAGTCACAGCAGCTAAAATATTACCTAGGACTTCTGATGAAAATATCACAATATACAATCTGAAGTCCCTCATATCCATAAAAGTTTCATGTAAGCAGATATGTTCAAAATTAAGGAATAAATGGAATAAGCAAGGAGTTATCTTACTCCTAATGATGGCTATGCCACCAATGCATTTTATGTTTCCCCATAAATGCACTAACCTTTTGAGAAGGTTCTATTTTAAATCTCCATTTTAACGTTTCCATTTTAAATCTCTTTAGCTTGTGTATTTCAACTAGATTCTCAAGACCAAAGTTGATTTTTCTTTTCTTTTCTTTTTTTTTGAGAAAGTGCTTCATTGTGTGAACGAATGCCCATTTCAGCATTTGTCGTCACCACAGGAATTACAGAGTAACAGCCCTTTCACTGTTCTCAGTGACATCCTGGCATCCATTAACTAGAGAGCAGTATTTCTAGTAAAGCTCCCTGATTAACTCTCCCTTCTCATGCTGTGGATCTGTGATCTTTTGATGACGAATGTGTCACTAACAAAAATATTTACCAGCTTCTAAAAGAAGAAGAGTCTTTGTCATCACTTGGGAACAGGGCTTGTTTTCATGCGATATCTGAAATAGACTTATAACACTAAAATATGATGAATGAGAATGGTAAAAAATGGTAAGATTTAATGAAACTGAGCATTCAATAACTTGAAAACTCATCACCATTGGTGAACCGCAACAGAAGCATTTAAATCTCATCCATCAGAGGTTTAATTCCTTGTAGTTAGCAGAATTATAGGATAAACTTTTAAAACTATAGCTTATCAAATTCTGAAATATTCAAGGAGCAAGATCAAGAGTGTGTATATTTAACATTTTACCCCACAGGGGTCTCCTAATAGATAATAGAGGATAATGATTAAGAGTTTGGCCTCCTCAACCAGAATATCAGGATTTAAATCCCAACTCCATCTCTTACTAACCATCTAATTTCATCAAGTTCCTTAAATTATAAAAATTAGTTTCCATAGTTGTAGAATAGGGAAATACTTACACTTATCTCAGAGAATTAAAGCAATATAAGCCAAATGGCATAATCTTTAGAAATATTATCTATTATCTTTATTTTTTGCTGCCTGCAGAATTAAAATACAATAAACCTGTCCTTTCAAAACACACCATCTCTACATAGACAAGCTAACTAGATCTTTTCTAAAACGTAGTTAGATTGTCCAAAATACTATCAGATATTTTCATGTCTTGGTTGGTGTATACTCAACAGGAACAGAGTTACCTTGTTATAATGGCCTAATTGTAACAGCTATTTCTGTGAAGCCTGGAGTCTCAGGAGGAAAGCTTTTACATTCTATAAAATATATGATAAATCAAGGCTAGAAGAACATACTGGAGATAAAATCCATATTAAACTACTGGCACTCTGGATCGGAGACTCTTATTATTTGGGCAGCCAGAGAAGGCAGGTCAGATAAGATGAGAAGCCTGTGTAGTAAAAACATCTGCATGACTTTGTGTAACAAAGCAGGAAGTCAGCAGCTACACAGTCTTTGCCCTGAGTACTTTAGATCTCCTAAACTACTAAGAGACAAAGCAACATAGCCAGAGGTTTTCTAATACCAAATTACATGCAAATTGTAGAGCAGAGGCCAAGATCCAGCAATAGTAAAAAGCCCAGGAGCTTCAAAATCAGTAATAAAGTCAAGGAAATGGCAACCCTCTCCAGTATTCTTGCCTGGAGAATCTCATGGATGGAGGAGCCTGGTGGGCTCTACCATAGTTCAACTCTACCAGTGTTTTCAAAATTGTCCTAAAAGATGATCTTTAATTCACAGGCAGATAGGCTTTTAACCAGTTTTACAATGGCAACCCACTCAAGTATTCTTGCCTGGAAAATCCCATGGATGGAGGAGCCTGGTAGGCTACAGTCCCTGGAGTCCCAAAGAGTCGGACACGACTGAGCGACTTCACTTCACTATGAACAGAAGTATAATAAAAGGTAGTGTTGTCTTCTTATTTAGTACCAATCACAAATGAATTTATATTGCTTTCTCTCAGATTGGAAGGATATTTCACAAGCTGTTACGATTTGTTTAAAAGAAAAAGAAAATGAGTGAGGTACCAGAATATCTGATAATCTTGAAAGGAAAATTTGGTCCATGAGGCCACACATCTAAGCCTCAAAGGAATGCAAGTTGGAGCAAATACCTGAGTTTCTTCTACTAAGTCACCAAAAAGAAAACTGACTTCTGAGTGTGGACTAGGAAAGTAGTGGCAGATGATTAACTTAAGGCCTTTTATGTGTCTTCTGGACTTCCCTGGTGGCTCAGCAGTAAAGAATCTGCCTGCAATGCAGGAAACTAGGTTTGATCCCTGAGTCAAGAAGATTTGCTGGAGAAGGAAATGGCAACTCACTCCAGTATTTTTGCCTGGGAAATCCCAAAGACGGAGGAGCCTGAAGGGCTATAGTCCATGTGTGTGTGCTTAGTCACTCAGTCGTATCTGACTCTTTGTGACCCCAAGGACTGTAGCCCTCCAGGCTGCTCTGTCCTTGGGATTTCCCAGGCAAGAATACTGAAGTGGGTTGGCATTTCCTCCTTCAAGGGATCTTCCCGACCCAGGGATCAAATGGGGTGACAAAAGAGTAAGACGTGACTTAGCGACTAAACAACAGACAACAAAACAATGTGTCTTCTACTGTGTTAGAAATCGACCAATGTTGTCACCTTGAATTTGTCGTGGCAATCCCTGAAAGGTGTCTTCTGAGAGCCCTGTGTGAGCAACTGTCAGGCAGTGATCAGACCTTCTTGGTTAAAAAATTATTAATGATGAACAACCTTCCCTGGCTGATCTTGAGGGGCTAACCATGACCTGATGGGTGAGCACCAGACCATTCATGAGGCTATTAACTGAATTACGACTCCCCAAACTCATTTGTTGAAGCCCCAGTTTGGGTTTGATCCCTGGGTCAGGAAGATCCTCTCAGTCAGGAAATGGCAACCCACTCCAGTATTCTTGCCTGGAGAATCCCATGGACAGAGGAGCCTGGCAGGCTACAGTCCATGGGGTCGCAAGAGTCAGACACAATTTTAGCAACTAAATCACCACCAATCCTCAATATGATAGATTTTGGAGACAGGATCTTTGGGAGTTAATTCATTTTAGGTGAGCTCATGAGGATGAAAGTGAAAGAAAATGAAAGGGTAGGACCCTTTCATGAGGGTGGGACCCTCTTAATGAAATTTATATCTTTATCAGAAGAGACATGATAGCTTGTTCTCTATCTTTTCTTACCATGTGAAGACATCAAAAGGAGGCAGTTATTTGTAAGCCAAAAAGAGGATTCTCACTAGAATCCTATCATGCTGGCACTCTGACCTTGGACCCCATACCTTCCTGAACTCTGAGAAATAAATTTCTGTTGTTTAGGACACCCAGTCTGTGGTGTTCATATGACAATCTAGGCTGGCCTGGAGAGTGACCAAATGAATCTATTTGCAATAGCAGGAAATAGACAGCTCCAGAATCACAGTGGATTTCCAAGTTGAGGCCATTACAATGTGAAGCATACCTGCAATGCCCCTTGACCTTTAACCTGGATCCTAACAAAGGCTGGAGCTCTCTGACAAGCTTAGAGCTCCAGGAATTTTTAAGTGTTCCAGGTCTATCATCTTCCCAGTATTAGACACGAGGGAGAAAGCCACAAGTATTCATGCTCTTGTTAGAGAGACTGTGAGTTCACTACTGCCAAATTTAAAGCTGAGATCTGGGTACACAGATGTATGAAGAGCTTTTTAAAGGTGATTCTAAACTGGTAACCAGAGAACCAGAGTAATGAGAATCACTAGAAAAGTGATGGCACAGTAGAGAAGCCAGATTTCCTGATTAAAATTTTTTGCTCTGCTACTAATTTGCATAGCAAGTTACTTATCTGCTTGATGTCCCCCAGATGCACCTTTTAAAATATGCAGGACATACCATAAGGTCATCTTTAGGATGAAATAACAGGTAAAGGATTTAGCCTAATGCCCTGCGTATTACTAAAGAAATATTGGCTCTTGATACTGTTGACTCAAGATTTCAATATAGATCCAAAGGTAGAGAAGGCTAGATGCTGTCAGGTTCATTGACAAGGCTCCCCTGCCAGATGTAGACACTGTAGGTGGAATATCCCCTTTGACATTCTCAAGATTTTTCTGGATATCCAGGACCACACTTTCAATTTTAGGGGTTATTTGAGTCAATGGAGGCCTTTTTTTTCAAAGGGTATGTCTTAATAAAGTAAACTGGATGAGGACAAGGCAATCTCTTAGGTTGTTGTTCAGTTACTCAGCCATGTCACACTCTTTGCAACCCCATGGACTGCAGTACGCCAGGCTTCCTTGTCCTTCACCATCTCTCAGAGTTTACTCAAACTCATGTCCATTGAGTCAATGATACCATCCAACCATCTCATCCTCTGTCTCCCTCAGTCTTTCCCAGTATCAGAGACTTTTCCTATGAGTTGGCTCTTCGCATTAGGTGGCCAAAGAATTAGAACTTCAGCTTCTGCATCCTCTTGCTGAAAAGTCAGTATTTGCTGGTGTAATGACATCTGTCAAGGAGACAGCAGCTGAGAGTTGATTATGACTCATGAATTATGAAGGCTGCTCCTCTGTATTTATTTATTTATTAATTATGGAATACTTTTCCTCTATGGAAACTTGCAGGAGAAAGGATGATAAGTACTGATATATTTAGCATCCAGATTTTGATAAACCTCATGCCCCTTCCTAATTAAATGGACCCTGCCAAACACACCAGAGACCAAACTAATCCCACTTTCATCTCTTCTCATCAGAGGTGGCCACTATCCAAATAAGTTGTTCATCATATGCAGAATTTTCCATTTCACTTGACTATACATGTGTTCACATAACAAATAAGTGGTATTGTTTTTAATGTTCATGGCATTTTATTGAGTTGGCCAGAAAGTTCATTCAAGCTTTTCCATAAGGCAGTATGGAAAAACCTAAACAAACTTTCTGGCCAACTCAATGTATAACAGTATTTGATAGCCAGCCTCAAAGATGGATTCTAGTTTTCTTCATAGTTGTTGTTCAGTTGCTAAGCTGTGTCTGACTCTTTGCTGCCTTATGGACTGCTGCACACCAGGCTCTGCTGTCCTTCACTATCTCCCAGAGTTCGCTCAAATTCATGTCTTTTATGTCAATAATGCTATTCAACCATCTCATCCTCTACCACTCTCCTTTTGTCTTCAACTTTTCCCAGAATTAGACTCTTTTCCAATGAGTTGGCTCTTCGCATCAGATGGCCAAAGTATTGGAACTTCAACATCAGTCTTACCAATGAATATTCAGGGTTTATTTCCTTTAGGATTTGCTGGTTTGATTTCCTTTGATGTAGTTTTCTTTGCCTCCTAGTAAACTCTGCCTGCAAAACAGGAAATCTGGGTTCTATCCCTGGGTCAGAAAGATCCCCTGGAGAAGGAAATGGCAATATTCTCCATTCCACTGCAATATTCTTACCTGGAAAATTCTATGGACAGAAGAGCCTGGTGGGCTACAGTCTATGGGGTCGCAAAGAGTTGGACATAATTGAGTGACTATTCACACCAATAAACAGTGTCACCTTGCGAGCTGTGTGAGCAAGCCACCTTGGGAGAGGGTGATCTATCACTAAGAGCCAGTAGATGATGGTAGCATGTGACAATATCTGTCTATGATCTCATTCAGACTCTGAGCCAGAAGAGTATAGAAATGCCACTCCTGTGCACCCGACCACAGAAACTGTGAGAAATAATAAAAGCATTTTGTTTTTTCAAGCCACTAAATTCTGGTGTAATAGGTTGTACAGAAAAAGGTTGATATTGATACTACATGGAATCATGTTAATATATATATATATGCACATTGATTTTTTTTCACTCAACATTTTCCCTGTTCTAGATTTATTTTGGTTGTTGCTTTTATTGATACCTCTGTATCATTCATTTCAACTGTTTCATTGTATTAGAGCATGATATAATTTATTTTTGTGTTAAAGTGTAGAGGGGGAGTTCCTTGGTGGTAAAGTGGTTAGGATTCCAGGTTCTCACTGCCCTGGCCCGAGTCCAATTTCTGGGCAGGAAACTGAAATACTGCAAGCCATGTGGAGTGGCCTGAAAAAGTTTTTTTTTTTTTTAATAAAAATTTTTTTAAAAAAGTTTAGAGAAGCATAAGTTGCTTTGAATTATACACTGCAGAATAGTTGTTTAGTAAAATTCTTGAAACATCATTTTCTTTAGTATATATTCAAAATTTTATATGTTATTAACTTAATAGTGGGATTTATTCATGACCAGTGACCAGTTACCTGTTTCTTTAAATTGAGAGATACTATCAAGTTATTCTTCAAACTGTTTGTACAAACCTGTATCCCTCAAACAGTGTAAGAGTGTTGCCACAAAGCACATTCCCATCAACAACTGGTGATACTAGACTTTAGTCTTGGCTAATCTACTTTTTAATTTTTTTTTTTTTACTATTTTTAAATGTATATTTAATTGAACACTACTGGGTTTAAATTCTCTGCATTATACTAGTAAAACATTGCTAAACATTAGACATTCTGTGTAAAAATGCAAGCAAAAATCTTACTTCCTATTATTTCAAAAAGGAAAAATTTTAAAGCTATGCTTACCACTGCAGAAACACTAATAACATCCCCAATGCATCTACACATATAACATGTTGTGTGTTGCAAAATATTAGAAACATTGCTTACTGATCAGCAGTTGAGTGTTAACATCTGAGATAGTGTTGTCTTTTATCTATGCATGATATGCTTGGTTAACACTTGTATGTGATTTAGACATTCTATAATGAGACTCAGAATACCCCAATATTGTGATATGAACTTACTGGGATTCTTGGCAGAAAAATCTAAGAATAAATAAAATTAGGGAAAAAAAAAATTCTCCAAGCTTCAACTCCCGTGTAATTGCAAGGAGACTCTGGTAAAAAAGTAATGGCTTTAGGATGGCTTGACTACTATAAATCAATCAAAAGGAACAAATCTAAGCCCTGTCCAAGAAAAGACCATGGACAATGAAGAAGGAAAATTTCAGGTAAAGAAGAGGAGTGAGAAGAGCATTAGAGGAAATTCTAGAGCCACTGACCTATAAAAGATAATGGGGCATCTTAATATATCTTAATAATATGATAAGGTAAATTTGGGATAAAAAAATTCAATCAGGTAGTTACAGAATATTTTGGCCACCTAATGCAAAGAAACGACTCATTAGAAAAGACCCTGATGCTGGGAAAGATTGAAGTCTGGAGGAGAAGGTTGTGATGGTTGGATGAGATGGTTGGATGGTATTACTGACTCAATGGACATGAGTTTGAGCAAGCTTGGGGCGATGGTGAAGGACACGGAGGCCTATCATGCTGCAGGGGGGTCCATGGGATCACAAAGAGCTGGACATGACTAAGCGATTGAACTGAACTGAACTGAAGTAACATGCAACACTGTATACACTGAAGGTATAGAATATAATGATTTGACTTACATACATCATGAAATTATTATCAAAATGTTTGGTGAACATCCATCGTCTCATATAGATGCAAAATAAAAGAAAAAAATTTTCCTTGCGATGAGAGCTCCTGGGGTTTACTATCTTAACAGCTTTTTGTGGTGCTAATTATATTTATCATGTTGTATTTTCCATCTGTAGTACTTTTATACCTTATAACTGAAAGTTTGTACCTTTTGACTACATTCATCCATTTCCCCTCCCCCTCTGTTAACCACAAATCTGATCTTCTTTTATATGAGTTTGTTGCTTCTTAAGTATAATTGACCTACAACACTATGTTAATTCTTGGTGTACAACATAGTGATTTTCTATATATTTGATAATGATCATCATGTTAATTCGAATTACTATTTGGTGGCTCAGATGATAAAGAATTTGCCTTCAATGCAGGAGACCTAGGTTCAGTCCCTTGGTCAGGAAGATCCCCTGGAGAAGGAAATGGCTACCCACTCCAGTATTCTTGCCTGGAGAAGTCCATGGATGGAGTAGCTTGGCAGTCCAGAGTCCATGGGGTCGCAAAGAGTCAGACATGACTAAGCAACTAAAACTTTCACTTTTATACAAAGATATTACATTATTATTGACTATATGCTCCTCATTGTACATAGCTATGAATCACGTGTTTTGTAACTGGAAGTTTGTACCTCTAATCTCCCTTACCTACTTCTCTTATCCCGTGACCCCAACCCTCTTCCTCTGGAAACCACTTTGCTTTCTGTATCTATAGCTCTGTTGCAGTTATGTTTGTTCATTTGTTTTTTAGATTCCACATAAAGATGAAATCATTGAGTATTTGCCTTTATCTTACTTATTTCACTTAGCATAATACTCTCTAGATCCACCCATGTTGTTGCAAATGGCAAGATGTCTTTCTTAAATGGTTGAGTAATATTCCATTTTGTATGTATACTAGATCTTCTTTATCCATTCATCTATCAATGGGCTCTTAGCTTGCTTACCCATTTTGGTCATTGTAAATAAGGCTTCTATGATGGTTGGGGTGCCTAATATATTTTCTAATTAGTGCTCTCATTTTCTTTGGATAAATAGCTAAGAGTGCAGTTGCTGGATTGTATGTTTTTGCTTTTTTTTTTTAATTTTTTGAGGAAACTTCAGACTATTTGCAAGTGGTTGAATCAATATACATTGTCACCAACAGTGAACAGAATTCCCTTTTCTCCACATCCTTGCCAACATTTATTATTTGTTTCCTTTTAGAAAATAGCCAATCTGACAGATGTAAAACTATATCTTATTGTGGTTTTGATTTGCATTTCTTTGATGATTAATGATGTTGAGCATTTTTTCATGTGCCTGTTGGCCATCTATATATCTTTTTTCAAAAATGTCTATTCAGGTACTCTGCCCATTTATTAATCAGGTTGTTTGGCATTTTGATGTTGAGCTTCATGAGTTTTACGACATTGAGCGTTAAAATCGAGTGATGTCTACCAGAAAGCGTTAGCAATTTCATATAGTTTCATATATAGTTTTAAATCACTTGAGATTTCTGTTCTGTGAAAACTTATTCAGACAGGTTTTAATTTTTCTTTTAACTTGTTGGGGTTTAAAAAAATGTTTTGTGTGTTATTACACAGCTTTGATTCTAATTAGAATTAGTTAAATTATGTTAAATTGTGATCTAGCATGTGACTAAATTTTGTTATGGTGAAAAAAAATTAAACCAGAAATAAATAGATTTAGATATCACTCATGGTACAAATTCATTGTGAGTCACAGGCCTTTGCTTTCCATCATCGTCCCTCTGGGATCCATTGCTGAGCAACCTCCATGTGGTCTAGGATATTTCTGGTCCCTAGAGACAAAAAGAGAGGAAGTAAACTGAGAAATGGCTGTCAAAGCTCTGACCCAGAAATGACACTCTGCACATGTCACTTTGCAGAGGTCATTGATCAAAGCAAGTTAATGGCCACACAAATTCTAAGTGGGCAAGGAAAGTCACTCCTACCTCATGTCTGGCAGGAAAAATAGAACAGTTGCTAGACAAAACCTTAGGAATATATAATCATAGTTAACTGGATAAATATTTTCTCCCTGTCTACCTTTATTGCTTTATTGGTAATTTGTGGACAAAAGATTTTAATAACAAACTCGTATAATTTATTAAACTTCCTTGTTAGTCTTTTCTTGAGTGTTTTAAAAGAAATATTCCCTACCCTGAATTCATATAACATTCTATTATATCTTTAAAAAGTTTATAAACCTTGATTTTTCATATGTACATCTTATTCCTTATAAGGAATTGTTACCACAAACAAAATCAACATTTTAACTATGGTTCAATTTATATAATATTTTTAATTTAAATATAGTTTATATTTAATATTGTGAAAGTGTAAGCTTCCCATGTTGCCTTCATACCTTGCCACATGATTGCCATGGTAACATTAGCTATTACCTCTCTCATGTCACATAACTACTATTTCCTTTTTGTGGTTAGAATAATCAAGATCTAGTTTCTTAGCAAAGTTGATGTTATAAGGGAATATGGTTGTTTCTAATCACTGTACTGTACATTATGTCTCTGGACTGATTTATCTGCTAGTTGCAAGTTTGTGCTGCTAAAACAGCTCTTGTATCCACCACCAATTAGCCACTTATAACCTCCATCTTACTCTCTGGTTTTAGGAGTCTCACTGTTTTTAGATTCCATATGTAAGTGATATCATACAATATTTGCCTTTCTTCTTCTGACTTATCTCATTTAGCATAATGTACTCAAGTTTCACCCATATTGTCACAAATAGCAAGATTTCCTCCATCCTCATAACTGAATAATATTTTTCTTTATCCATTCATTTATTGACAGACACTTAGATTGTTTCTATATCTAGGCTATTTGTGAATGATGCTACAATAAACTTATGAGTGCATGTACCTCTTGGATATCTTGTTTTTATTTCCTTTGGATATATAAAAAAAGTGAATATGAATTGCTGGTTCATATTTGTAGTTCTATTTTTAACTTTTTAAAGAACCTCCGTATTGCTTTCCATAATAACTTGCATTTCTCTGATAATTAATGATGCTGAGTCTTGTTTCATTTCATTCTTTTTCAAGTGAAAAAAGCCATCTGGATGTCTTTTTTGGAAAAAATGTCTATGTAGTTTTACTGCCTATTTCTAAATTAGATTATTTGTTTATTATTGAGTTGGTTGAATTCTTATATATTTTGACTATTAACCTCTTACCTAATATATAGTTTATGAATATTTTCTCCAATACTACAGGTTGTCCTTTCATTTTGTTGATTGTTTCTTATTATATGTAGAAGCTTTTTGGCTTGATGAAGTCACATATTGATTTTTGTTTTTGTTGTTTGTATTTTTGGCATCATATCTAAAATAATAATTTCCAAGACCAATGTTAAAGAATTTATCCCCAAAGTTTTCTTCTAGGAATTTTTATGGTGTCAGATTTTGTGTTTAAGTCTTGGATCCATTGAAAGTTAATTTTTGTATGTGGCATAAGATAGGATCTAATTTCATTTTCTTCGTGATTTATCCAATTTTCCTAGAAACATTTGTTGAAGAGGCTATTCTTTCCCCATTAGTATAGTTTACTCCTTGTCAAATATTGTTGTTATTGCTGTTCAGTCACCCAGTCATGTCCGACTCTTTGTGACCCCATGGTCTGTGGCACACCAGACTTCCCTGTCCCTCATCATCTCCCAGATTTTGCCTAAGTTTATATTAATTGCACCGGTGATGCCATCCAACCATCTCATCCTCTGATGCCCTCTTCTCCTTCTGTCCTCTATCTTTCTTAGCATCAGAGACTTTTCCAATGAGTTGTCTGTGTGCATCAGATGATCAAAATATTGGAGCTTCAGCTCCAGTGTCAGACCTTTCAGTGAATATTCAGAGTTGATCTCCCTTAAGATTGACTGGTTTGATCTCCTTGCTGTCCAAGGGAATTTCAGTAGTGTTCTCCAGGACCACAGTTTGAAGGCACTGATTCTTTGGTATTCAGCCTTGTTTACGGTTCAGCTCTCACAACCGTATATGACCACTGGGAAGACCATAGCCTTGACTATATGGACCTTTGTCAACAGAGTAATGTCTCTGCTTTTCAACACACTGTCTAGGTTTGTCATTGCTTTCCTGCCAAGAAGCCATCATCTTCTGATTTCATGGCTGCAGTCACCTTCTGCAGTGATTTTGGAGGCCAAGAGGAAATTTGTCACTATTTCCACCTTTTCCCTTTCTATTTGCTAGTCAATAATGAGGCCGGCTGCCTTGATCTTAGATTTTTTAATATTTAGTCTTAAGCCAGCTCTTTCACTTTCATCCTTCACTGTCATCAAGAGGCTCTTTAGTTCCTCTTTGCTTTCTGCCATTAGAGTGGTATCTGCATATCTGAAGTTATTGATGTTTCTCCCACCTGTCTTGATTCTGGCCTGTATCTCATCCAGCCCAGCATTTCTCATGATGTGTTCAGCATATAGGTTAAACAAACAGGGTGACTGCTAACAGCCCTGTCATTCTTTCTTCTCCATCTTGAACCATTCAGTTGTTCCACACAGGGTTCTAACTGTTGCTTCTTGAACTGCATACAGGTTTCTCAGGAGGCAGGTAAGATGGCCTGATATTCCTGTCTCTGTAAGAATTTTCTACAGTTTGTCATGATGCACACAGTCAAAGGCTTTAGCACAGCTGATGAAAGAGAGACAGATGTTTTTCTGAAATTCCCTTGTTTTCTGTATAATCCAGCAAAAGTTGGCAATTTGATCTCTAGTTTCTCTTTTTCTCAACCCAGCTTGGACATCTGGAAGTTCTTGGTTCACATAATGCTGAAACCTAGTATGCACGATATTAAGCATGATCTTACTAGTATGGGAGATGAGTGCAACCTTCCAATGGTTAGAATATTCTTTGGTACTACCCTTCTTGGGAATTGGGATTCTCTTATAGATCAGTTGGTAAAGAATCCAGCTGCAATATAGGAGACCCCAGTTCTATTCCTGGGTCAGGAAGATCTGCTGAAGAAGGGGTAGGCTACCCACTCCAGTATTCCTGGGCTTCCATTGTGGTTCAGCTGGCAAAGAATCCATCTGCAATGCGGGAGACCTGGGTTCAATCCCTGGGTTGGGAAGATCCCTTGGAGAAGGGAAAGGCTACCGACTCCAGTATTCTGGCCTGGAAAATTCTATGGATTGTCTAGTCCATGAGGTCGCAGAGTTGGACACGACTGAAAGACTTTCACACTTTCTTGGGAACTAGGACAAGGATTGACCTTTTCCAGTCCTGTGGCCACTGCTGGGTCTTCCAGACTTGCTGACATAATGAATGCATAATGTTGACGGCATCCTCCTTTAGGGATTTGAATTGTTCTGCTGGAGTTTCATCACATTCACCTACTTTATTAACAGTAGTGTTTCTTAAGGCCCATTGACTTCATACTCCATAATTTCTGACTATAGGTACCTAATCACACCATCGGACTAATCTGGTTCATTATGATCTTTTGTATGGAGCAAAGGAGAAGCCCCAGCAAGACATAGGAGAGACGAAATAGTGTTTAGAATCAAACTCCTTACCGGTAAGAGATGCTCAGAGGGCTCAAACAAACCTTGTGCATACCAGGACCCAGAGACCCCACAGAGACTGAGCCAGAACTGTGTTTGAGTGCCTCCTGAGAAGGTACAGGTCAACAGGAGCCTGCCGCAGGGGCAGGGGCTCTGGGTGCAGCAGACCTGGAAATGGCATAAGCTTCTTGGGCACTGAGTGAGGCAGAACCTGCACGGGACCTTTGAAGGAAGTGCCATTATCTTCATTACTTCCTAAAGGAGATCAGTCCTGGTTGTTCATTGGAAGGACTGATGTTGAAGCTGAAACTCCAATACTTTGGCCACCTCATGCGAAGAGTTGACTCATCGGAAAAGACCCTAATGTGGGAAGGATTGGGGGCAGGAGGAGAAGAGGACGACAGAGGATGAGATGGTTGGATGGCATCACCAACTCGATGGACATGGGTTTGGGTAGACTCCGGGAGTTGGTGATGGACAAGGAGGCCTGGCATGCTGCAGTTCATAGGGTCACAAAGAGTCGGACACGACTGAGCGACTGAACTGAACTGAACTCATTACTTCCACCATAGTTTGGCCTCAGGTCATACAACAGGGAGGGAACACAGCCCCACCCATCAACAAAAACTGGATTAAAGATTTACTGACCGTGGCCCCACCCATGAGAACAAGACCCAGTATCCCCCTCAGTCAGTCAGTCTCTCCCATCAGGAAATGTCCATAAGCCTCTTATCCTTCTCCATCAGAGGGGAGAAAGAGAGAAAGAATGAAAACCACAATCACAGAAAACTAACCAAACTGCTCACATGGACCACACCCTTGTTTAAGTCAATGAAACTATGAGCCATGCCCTGTAGAGTCACCCAAGACAGATGGGTCACAGTGGAGAGCTCTGACAAAATGTGATCCACTGGAGACAGGATTGGAAAACCACTTCAGTATTCTTGCCTTGAGAACCCCAGGAATAACATGAAAAGGCAAAAACATAGGACACTGAAAGATGAACTCCACAGGTCAGTAGGTGCACAATATGCTACAGGAGATCAGTGGAGAAAAAACTCCAGAAAGAATGAATAGACTGAATCAAAGTAAAAACAACACCCAGTTGTGATGCGACTGGTGATGGAAGTAAAGTCTGATGCTGTAAAGAGCAATATTGCATAGGAACCTGGAATGTTAGGTCCATGAATCAAGGCAAATTGGAAGTGATTAAAAGGGGATGGCAAGAGTGAACATTGATGGACTAGAATGAGTGAATTTAACTCAGATGACCATTATATCTACTACTGTGGGCAAGAATCCCTTAGAAGAAATATAGTAGCCTTCATAGTCAACAAAATAGTTCAAAATGCAGTACTTGGATTCAATCTCAAAAATTACAGAATGATCTCTGTTCATTTCCAAGGCAAACTTTTCAATATCACAGTAATCCAAGTTTATGCCCCAACCAGTAATGCTGAAGAAGCTGAAGTTGAACAGTTCTATGAAGACCTACAAGACCTTATAAATCTAACACCCCAAAAGGATGCCCTTTTCGTTATAGGAGGCTGAAATGCAAAAGTAGGAAGTCTGGAGTAACAGGCAAATTTAGCCTTGGAGTACAAAATAAAGCAGTTCAAAGGCTAACGGAGTTTTGTCAAGAGAACGTGTTGGTCATAGCAAACACCCTCTTCCAAAAACACAAGAGTAAACTCTACACATGGACATCACCAGATGGTCAATACCAAAATCAGATTGATTATATTCTCTGCAGATAAAGATGGAGAAGTTCTATACAGTCAGGAAAACCAAGACCAGGAGTTGACTGTGGCTCAGATCATGAACTTCTTATTGGCAAATCAGTCCTCAGTTGAAGAAAGTAGGAAAAACCACTAGATCATTCAGATATGACCTAAATCAAATCTCTTATGATTATACAGTGGAAGTGACAAATAGATTCAGGGGTTTAGATCTTATAGACAGAGTACCTGAAGAGCTAGTGACATTGTAAAAGAAGCAGTGATCAAGACCATCCCCAAGAAAAACAACTGCAAAAAAGGCAAAATGGTTGTCTGAGGAGGCCTTACAAATAGCTGAGAAAAGAAGAGAAGTGAAAGGCAAAGGAGAAAAGGAAAAAATACCCATTTGAATGTAGAGTTCCAAAGAATAGCAAGGAGAGATAAGAAATAATTTTCAGTGATCAATGCAAAGAAATAGAGGGAAATAATAGAATGGGAAAGACTAGAGATCTCTTCAAGAAAATTAGAGATACAAAGAGAACATTTCATGCAAAGATGGGCACAATAAAGGACAGAAATAGTATGTACCTAACAGAAGCAGAAAATATTAAGAGCAGGTGGCAAGAATACACAGAAGAACCATAAAAAAAGATCTTCATGACCCAGATAATCACGATGGTGTGATCACTCACCTAGAGCCAGACAAATTGGAATGAGCAGTCAAGTGGGCCTTAGAAAGCATCACTACAAATAAAGCTAGTGGAGGTGATGGAATTCCAGTTGAGCTATTTCAAATCCTAAAAGATGCTGCTGTGAAAGTGCTGCACTCAGTATGCCAACAAATTTGGAAAACTCAGGAGTGGCCACATGACTGAAAACGTCAGTTCTCATTTCAATCTGAAAGAAAGGCGAATGTTCAACCTACCACACAATTGAACTCATCTCACACGCTAGCAAAGTAATGCTCAAAATTCTCCAAGCCAGGCTTCAGCAGTACATGAACCATGAACTTCCAGATATTCAAGCTGGATTTAGAAAAAGCAGAGAAATCAGAGATCAAATTGCCAACATCTGCTGGATCATCAAAAAAGCAAGAGAGTTCCAGAAAAACATCTGTTTTATTGACTATAACAAAGCCTTTGACTGTGTGGATCACAACAAACTGTGGAAAATTCTTGAAGATATGGGAATACAAGACCACCTGACCTGCCCCCTGAGAAATCTGTATGCAGGTCAAGAAGCAACAGTTAGAACTGGACATAGAACAACAGACTGGTTCCAAATCGGGAAAGGAGTACGTAAAGCCTGTATATTGTCACCTTGCTTATTTAACTTATATACAGTGTATATCATTCAGAATGCCGGGCTGTATGAAGTACAAGCTGGAATTGAGATTGCTGGGAGAAGTATCCATAACCTCAGATACGCAGATGACACCATCCTATGGCAGAAAATGAAGAAGAACTAAAGAGCTTCTTGATGACTGTGAAAGAGAAGAGTGAAAAATTTGGCTTAAAACTCAACATTCAGAAAACTAAGATCATGGTAACTGGTCCCATCACTTCGTGGCAAATAGATGGGAAAACAGTGGAAACAGTGGCTGTCTTTATTTTTGGGGGCTCCAAAATTACTGCAGAGGGTGACTGCAGCCATGAAATTAAAAAACACTTACCCCTTGGAAGGAAAGTTATGACCAACCTAGATAGCATATTAAAAAGCAGAGATGTTATTTGGCCAACAAAGGTCCGTCTAGTCAAAGCTATGGTTTTTTCAGTGATCATGTATAGATATGAGAGTTGAACTATAAGGAAAGCTGAGCACCGAAGAATTGATGCTTTTGAACTGTGGTGTTGGAGAAGACTCTTGAGAGTCCCTTGGACTGCAAGGAGACCCAACCAGTCCATCCTAAAGGAAATCAGTCCTGAATATTCATTGGTAGAACTGATGCTAAAGCTGAAATTCCAATACTTTGGCCACCTGATGCAAAGAACTGAGTCATTGAAAAGACCCTGATGATGGGAAAGATTAAAAGCAGGAGGAGAAGGGGATGACAGAGGATAAGATGGTTGGATGGCATCACTGGCTGGATGGACATGAGTTTGAGTAAACTCTGGGAATTGGTGATGGACAGTGCAGCCTGGTATGCTGTGGTCCATTGGGTCACAAAGAGTCAGACACGACTGAGCGACTGTTCTGAACTGATACAGTTCTTCTATGTATTCTTTCCTTCTCTTCTTGATCTCATCAGCATCTGCTCAGTCTCTACCATTTTTATACTTTATTGTGCCCATCTTTGGGTCGAATACTCCCTTGATGTTTCCAGTTTTCCTGATGAGTCTCCAGACTTTCCTCTTTTGTTGTTTTCTTCTATTATTAAGCATTGTTCATTGAAGAAGACCTTCTTGTCTCTTGTAGCTCTTCTTTGAAACTCTGTGTTTAATCGGTTGTACCTTTCCCTCTCTCCATTGCTTTTCGCTCTCTTAGTTCTGCTATTCATAAAGCCTCCTCAGGTAACCACTTAGCCTTCTTGCTATTCTTTTTCTTCAGGATAGTTTTGTTCACCACCTCCTGTACAATATTATGGACCGTGTCTATAGTTCTTCAGACACACTGTTAAGTAGATCTAGTTCCTTGAATCTACTCACTACCTCTGCTGCAAATTCATATAGGATTTAATTTAAGTCGTATCTGATTGGCCTAGTATTTTTCCCAGTTTTCTTTGGTTTAAGCCTGAATTTTGCTTTGAGAAGCTGATGCTCTGAGCTACAGCCAGCTCAAGGTCTTGTTTTGGCTGACTATATACAGCTTCTCAATCTTCAGCTGCAAACAATGTGACCAATTTGATTTTGGTATTAACCATCTGGTGATCTCCATGTGTAAAGTTGTCTCTTGTGTTGTTGAAAAAGAGTATTTGCTGTGACTAGTGCATTCTCTTGGCAAAATTCAGTTAGCTTTTGCCCTGCTTCATTTTTTTCTCCAAGGCCAAACTTGCCTGTTACTCCAGGTATCTCTTGACTTCCTTCTTTTGCATTCCAATCCCTGATGATGAATAGAATATCTTTTTTTTAGGTGTTAGTTCTAGGAGATCCTTTAGGTCTTCATAGAACTGATCAACTTCAGCTTCTTCAGCATCGATGATAGGGGCATAGACTTGGATTACTATGCTGTTGAATGGCTTGCCTTGGAAATGAACCAAAATAATTCTGTCATTTTTGAGGTTGTACCCAAGTACTGTATTTCAGACTCTTTTGTTGATTATGAGGGCTATTCCATTTCTTCTAAAGGATTCTTGCCCACAGTAGTAGATCTAATGATCATCTGAATTAAATCTACCCATTCTGGTCCATTTTAGTTTGCTGATTCCTAGGATATCGATGTTTATTCTTACCATCTCCTGCTTTATCACATCCAATTTTCTGTGATTCATGGACCTAACATTCCAGGTTCCTATGCAATACTGTTCTTTGCAGCATTGGATTGTACTTTCATCACCAGACACATGAACAGCTGAGTGTCATATCCGCTTTTGGCCCAGCTGCTCCATTCATTCTGGGGCTATTGGTAATTCTCCTCTGCTCTTCCCCAGTAGCGTATTGGACACTTTCAGACCTGGAGGACTCATCTTTTGGTGTCATATCTTTTTTGGCCTTTTTATACAGCTCATGAGGTTCTCATGCCGAGTACACTGGGGTGGTTTGACATTCCCTCCTCCAGTGGATCATGTTTTGTCAGATCTCTGTGCTATGATCTGTCTTGGGTGGCCCTGCATGGCATGGCTCATAGCTTCATTGAGTTGTGCAAGCCCATTCACCATGACAAGGCAGTGATCCATGAAGGGGATCAAATATTAGCTGACTCTATATGTGGGAGTTTAATTACTAAATTCCCTGTTATTTTCTGATTTCCTATTAATTTCAGTGCAAAGCAAGAGCTAGACACTACAAACAATACTGTCAAGTGTTGCTGAAAGTAGGATTTTTTTGATGTTACAAAAAATTGTGCATAGTACTATTCAGGTTGCTTTTATTTTAATGGAAGCCAAACCCATTCACAAAGACAAGATAAGGACTTTTCCTATATCACAGAGCAAAAGCAATTTCTTAATCATTCAACTGATCTAGAAAAAAAAATGCCTAAAATGTTGTCTTTTTCCGTAAACTAATGATTCTCTTCAAAGAAAAAGTATAAAATATTTCTCTTTTGACTCACTTCACTTTGTATAATAGGTTCCAGGTTCATCCACCTCATTAGAACTGATTCAAATGTGTTTCTTTTTATGGCTGAGTAGTATTCCATTGTATATATACAGCACACTTCTTTATCCATTCATCTGTCAATGGACATATTCTAACACATATATACAGAATCTAGAAAAATGGTACTGAAGAATTTATTTACAGGGCAACAATGGAGACTCAGACATAGAGAATAGACTTATGAATATGGGGAGAGGGGAGGAGAGGGTGAGATGTATGGAAATAGTAGCATGGAAACTTACATTACCATACATAAAATAGATAGCCAGTGGGAATTTGCTGTATGGCTCTGGAAACTCAAACAGGGGCTCTCTGTCAACCCATAAGGGTGGGATGGAGAGGGAGATAGGAGGGAGTTTTAAAAGAGAGGGCATATAGTATACCTATGGCTGATTCATGTTGGGGTTTGGCACAAAACAGCAAAATTCTGTAAAGCAATTATCTTTCAATAAAAGATAATTTAAAAAAGTATAAAATGAATATTGAAAAAAGTCCACAATTTATAAATATTGTTTATAAAGTGCTGAGTTCACTCAAAATCATTAAAAATGTGTCAACAGAGTTTTGGCTGCTTAATATGTTTGGTATGATAAGATAAATTAGATGAATAGGAGACCCAGTAAGACAATTATAACTTTTAACCAATTAATTTTCTACAGTTTCTTTCTAGATCCCGAGTCAGTCTATTCATAACAGCCATGATAGCTTAAAAACAAACCAATGAACACAAACATGTGCTTGATTCTTTTAACTCCACAGCATTTGTACTTTGGGATATGAGCTGGAACTATCCATTTTTCTCTTTAGATGGAAAATTTTACAAGTTTCCTTGTGTTCTAGACCACATCCCATATTTCAGAAGGAGACTTGGTTACCAGGAAAAAAATTTCCCAAGTTATGAAAGATAGAAGGACATAATTTAGGTTAAATTGAAAAGAAGCATCTAAATCATGATATTTATCTAAAAATTACCATGGCTGACTTTGAATGCAGTGAATTTTCCACTATTAAGGAAGTCAGCCATGGCATGGAATAGGGGAGAGTATGTTTGTTTACAGAGGGCATTCAAACACAAGATAGGTCATTTTCTAAAGGTTTATTTGACTTGCAAATTTTAATATTTTATAATAATATATTCAATTTAATATTCATATTTCAAAGTTGGAATAAAGAAAAATATGAGATAAAAAGTTCTCTGTTCAGTTGTTCCTACTAATTGATAACTTGTATATTCAAGAAAATTTTTATAAGTTGAAAGAAACAAGGGCAAATTTCAAACAAGAAAGAAGTCCTTATAATTGTTATTATTATTATTATTATTATTATTTACTATAAGGAAAGCCATACATTAGACATGTTTTGATTTTTCTATTATGTTCAGTAACCACTTAATTACGTAATCTTAAAATAAATCCAAGTTAGTAATAGAAACTTTCTTAACAATTTCAATACCATAAGTGCTAAGATAAGGAATAATTATCTTACTTTAATTAACCTGTCAATGATTGATAAACCATACAATTTTAACTATCTTCTGTTATCAGCAGATTTAGCATTACTTAAATAAATAAATATTAACCTTAGTTTTTCACTTCAAAAATGTGAACTATGGACTGCTTCTGATAGTCATCTAGAAATCTTTATAATTTGATTCAGTTAAAAAGATAAGAAAGATTAGACTCAAATTACATCACTTTAGAGATTGTCTCTTCTTTCACCTTCAGTTGTTTCTCTCAGGTTTGCCTTTACCATTTTCCTCACCCTCTAATTCCTCTTTCTTTCTCTCTCTTTTTTTTTTTACTTCTTTCCCTCCCTATTTCAACAATTGTTTATTGAGCACATCTGACTGTCAGATGCTGTCTCTGGTTGTTATATACAAAGACAAAACCCTAGACACTTACCTTCAGTCTAATAGGACATGCCTGTATGTGTGTGTGCATTCATGTTAAGTTCCTTCAGTCATGTCTGACTATTTGTGACCATATGGATTGTAGCCTACCAGGCTTCTCTGTCCATGGGATTCTCCAGGCAAGAATACTGGAGCAGGTTGCTGCTGGAGTCCAGCTCTGGCAGCCAGGGAAGCACTGAAGGGATGAACGGGGTCGGCAAAGAGGCAGCCTGTCACTCATTTGGACTGCATGTTGGCGGAGAAAATGATGCAGTCTCTTGCTCAAAGCACTGGGCTGCATGTTTATTTTAAGCATCAGGTTTTCTTTTATACTTTTACAAAAGCCTTAGGTCAGAGGTATGACATCTTCAGTTTCCCCTCACCCATATTTACTGTCTCCATAAATCATTGTTGTCCTTCAGAGTTCCCTCTTAAGTGTCCTTGTGATAACATTGTAACTCAAGTTTGTCTCTGGGCTGTATATAACATTCCTCAGTTTATTTCTTATCTCTTTAAATCCTGCTATCCCCTAGTAACTTAAGCTCATCATCTCCTAAAAAGGCTTTTAGCTATTAGTATCTCTAAAATACCTAGTTTCCATAAGCTATAGTAAAATATGCCAACAGTACAACATGCCTTAAACTTTTAGCTTCTAACTATTCTTAATTATTCCTAACCCCTAAACTCAGCAAACTTGTTTTGCCATAAACATTTCCCTTACAAGTAGGTTTCAGATAACAATGTTTCCCATGGCCTCAGGCTGCAGCCTATGTGCTCATCCTGGAACATTCTTTGTAAAGATCCTTGAACAAATGTCAATAGTTAACTTTATGGATTATAACATTCTTTCCAGCCAGCTCAACCGGAGAAAGGAAAGGGCAAGTCAGAATCACAAGACCTAACTCCTTCATCCCGGGACTGTGCCTGCGGGATGAGGAGAAGCGGTTGGGGCCGTGTCTCCATTTTGTCAGTAATGCCTAACGCGGCTCCCGACAGGTTGCCATTTCTTTCTCCAGGGGAATCTTCCCTGCCCAGGGATCAAACCAGTGTCTCTTATGTCTCCTGCATTGGCAGACAGGTTCTTTACCATTAGCATCACCTGGGAAGCCCCTGTTAGAACACTGATCTTCAAATAAATAACTGCAGCATAATGTGAATATTGTTCTATTTATTTTTCCATACTCTATTTTTTATTCATTAGCTTTCTTTTGACTAGGAAGATTTGTGATTTCAGTTTTGTAAACTTGTATAACATTTATTCTTAGGAATGAGTGAAACATTTATTGTGAGTTACATGTTCTGTGCTGTGCAAGTCATTTCAGTCATGTCCGACTATTTGTGACCCTAAGGAGTGTAGCCCGCCAGACTCTTCAGTCCAGGGGATTCTCCAGGCAAGAATATTGGAGTAGTCCTTCATTATTAAACCTGAATTAAAGCCTGATTTTCCTTGATTTTTTTTTCATCTTTCCTAGGTTAAAAAAAGAAAAAAAAGCTGGATTTATATCTTTGCTATATGCAATCTATAATGCACAAATAAAAGCTTACTACTGTAGGCAATAATTATGTCAAAGTGCATTTTGTTTCATTTTATGATGGACTGCCAAATTCCCATTAAAAGGCAAATCTTGTATTTTGAAAGGTTAAGTAGGATGATATTTAAATAGTATCTTAGCAGGTTCAATTTAGAATGCAGAATATATTCAATAGAAGACCAATCTCTACCTTATTAAATTGTACTTAAAGAGAAATTAGGCCCATTTTTAGTCCCATTAAGTTCCTAAATTGCTCTACAATTGCAATTTGTGAATTTGCACAAAACTGTTTTTTTTTTTAAGCTTTTTATTCTATATTGGAATATAGCCCATTAACAATGTTGTGATAGTTTCAGGTGGACTGCAAAGTGCACAACACAGTTTCTTAAAAAAATGTGCTTAAAATTCATAATGATAATAAATTCTACAAAAACATTAAAAATGAAACAATATGATAGTATATTGGAATGAAAAATGGTAAACAAAAAAGTAAGTTTTAAGATAGTAACTAGAGGGTAAACATATATGCAGGTGGATATACATGAATAGTGATACTCAGTTTGCACATAAAAATAAAATTACATTAAAAAGAAATTTAGATTTCATTGACTTATTCTGCCACTTTCATAATTTGTACTCATCTTTTACCTCTTATAAGATGTCCCAGGAGAAAGTTTTCTAGTGTCTTCTATTAATATCCATGTAGAAGCCGCTTCTTGTGGAAAAATGACAACAATCTGCATCATACTGTTGCTGACTCTCTCTCCCAACATTTTATATAAAACATCTCAGGAAAATGAGTACTAATACTGCTGGCATACTGCCTCATCTTCCGTGTAGTAAATGTTTAAAATTTTAATATCAAAATAAGTCTACTTTTTACATATAAGTTTATGAATATGAAACAATTGAAGAAATGTACAGCAATTATCTCTGAGTGCAAAATATTACAAATTATTCCTTTTTATTTTATTTATTTTTAAATATTTTCTACAATGAACATATTTTTAAAGAGAAGTGTAACAAAATCAATTTATGAATTTAAATTGCATAAAACTCAGCAATGCCTAATAATAAAATGATCCATTTCTTGTAGTTTATTGAGCATTAGTCAAAGACCTACTGCATTTGCTCAAATCTAATATTGATGGGGAGTAAAAAAGAATCTAAATAAAATCAATCCTTTATTTTTTAAGTTATGCATTGAAACATGGGACAGTTCACTAATTCTACTGTTTGAATTGTGTTTACTCTTCAAGGCATGGCATGTTGTGAAAATGTAAAAATATTCAGCTTTTTTATATTAATAGAAATGCTAATTATTTGTTAATATATGTTTTTTCCTGTGGATCAAGGGATAGAGATATATTACTAAGCACAACTGCCGTAAAGTGTGACGAGTGTGATGATTGCTTGGCATTAAGAAAACACTGTAAAGGACCTAATTAGTTTGAAGGTCTAGGAAGGTATCCTAAGAAAATAAAATGAGGTCTAAAATGTGAAAAGGAGTTAGTCTGGATTAAGGAGAAAGGGAATAATTTGGAATGGAAAATGACACTATTACATTATATATTATATAGTAAACATATGTATATATATATGATAGATTTATTTTGTATAAATTGCATATTATAAAATATAACATATATATTATATAGTAAACATATATATAGGTTTATTTTATCTAAAATATATTTTATATATATAAATAACCTATAAATACATATATATATATATCACCTATAAAATAGGTCTCCCAGGTGGCACAGGTAAGGAATCTACCTGTCAGTGAAGGAGACACAAAACATAAGAGTTTGATCCCTGTGTCGGGAAGATCCCACAGAGTAGGAAATGGCAACTCACTCCACTATTCTTGCCTGGAAAATCCCATGGACAGAGGAGCGTTTTGGCCTACAGTCCAAGGGGTCACAAAGAGTGGGACACGACTGAGCAACTAGGGACACACACACACACACACACACACATACACACACACACACACACACACACACACACACACATATATAAATATATAATGCAAAGAAATAGACTCAACTAAAACCAGAGAGTTAGAAGAATTTCCTGAATGGAATATACTATTCACAATTGAGGCTATCTCACTAACTTTATTCAACAAACATTTGATAATTTATATGTACCATATGCTTTACAAAGTAGTGTAATAGTCCTATTGTTTATAGAACATACTTTCCTATTATATTTCTGCTTCTTCGCTAATTGCCAGATGATCTGCACTATATGTTTATAACTCTATTTAAGGACATGTTTGTATGTGTGCTTGTGTTTGTGTAGATGTGTTATAAGTAGGATGGCTTTCTTGCTTACTTCTTCACTCCTTATTTCTCAAGGCCCTTCATTGTGTCAGTAAGTATTTTTCATCAGAAAAATATATTAGTGATACCTAAAGTGTCATTTCTTTTTCTGTATGTGTAGTAATGTTAAACAGTATATTATTTAAGGCAAAGTGATACTAGTGCCTATTGTTTCTAGTTTCTATTAAGGCAAAATTATGTGACTATTAGCCACAGAGATATTATTTACCACTACCTGCTAACTCCTACCAAATGGCAAAGTGTTAACTAATATAAATGTTCGGGGGCATGGCTAACCACTGATTTCCGGCCTTGCGTTCCCCAGGAAACAAATGCAACTTAGTTTTGCATTCTCCTGATTTTAGAACTACTGGAGGCAAATTTATCTTGGTAATTGATAGCAAAGGTGAAACTAGATAAGAAGGATATTTCTTAACAGGTTTCCCTATAAATGATGGGACAAAAATAAGTCATCCATTTCACTTGTCTGAAAATAACTCTGTTTATTAAAGAACCTTGTAACCCTAAAGAGATGAAACTATATGCAAAGGACAATTTAATTTTTTAAAAAATTCTATGTTGTTAATTTTTAAAAATCCACATGGTACTTCCCCAATGCAAGATGTATTAACTCTTTAATACCGTAGGGAAACATTTAATGTCCTGAAGAGCTTAATTTAATAGGACCCAGGAGCCTGAGAGCAACATACACAGTGGGAGACTCTCGTTCGTTAATTTCTGTGATGCAGCACCCAAAGGTATTGAATTTTAAATGAATTCACGAACATAATAAATCATCCTGACTGTCAAGTGAAGTATGATTTGTAAAAAATTTATTACCCATGATTATCATGTATTAATCATAAGGTTTAAAAATCTAAGCAAATGTTATACTCCTAGTTGGATAAATACTCTAGATTGCAAGGAGTATTTAATGCATTTTGACACCAAGCTGGCCATGGCAGAGTTTATATTTCTAATGAACACTGTTTTAGTTCTTGATAGCTCATCCTCTTCTTGTCAAGGTACTGAACCCATCTGTAATAATGTCATATATATCCTTGTGCTTTGACTTCTAAATCCATGCATTCATCTCTTTCTAAATGCTCATATATCTCCCATGTGTGATCCAATGCCTCAGTGTCATTTTGGAGATGATGGCAAACAACACGGATTCTGCAGGAGTAGTTTGTGGCTGCAAAGTATCCCAAAGTCTCCAAAAAT
This sequence comes from Giraffa tippelskirchi, assembly GCF_054371585.1. Classification (NCBI taxonomy): domain Eukaryota; kingdom Metazoa; phylum Chordata; class Mammalia; order Artiodactyla; family Giraffidae; genus Giraffa; species Giraffa tippelskirchi. The sequence goes on along the minus strand of NC_137282.1, from coordinate 44,807,167 downwards.
CAGCTTTGAGGTTTATGGCTGCCTTTCATTGCAGCCATACAACTCAGTGAAACATTGGTGTTTTTACTTTTGTCTTGAACAAGATAGCCTGTTTCCATATGTGAAAGCAGACATTATATCTTCATTCATTTTTATGCATAGCAAAAAAGTCAACATTCACAAAAATCAAACCCTAATTTCTTGGACTTATTGTCAAGCTCCATGATATCATGGAACTTGTCAAGCAACCATTATTCCTGTTAAGATTTGTATATGATTGATGCAAAAAATTGATAAGCATTTATTCATTATTCTGTAAGACCATGTGTGTGTGCTCAGTCTTGTCTGACTCTCTGAGGCCTCATGGACTGCAGCCTGCCAGCTTCCTCTGCCCAATAAATTTTCTAGACAATAATACTAGAGTGCCATTTCCTTCTCCAGGGGATCTTTCTGACTCAGGGATCAAACCCGAGTTTATTGTGTCTCCTGTATTGGTAGGCGAATTCTCTACTGATAGTGCCCCTGTAAGATCATACTAAATATAATTCACATCATGGCTGCAGCAAACCAGATAGGAGGGAGTTATATCTCTATGTCAGACATTAGAAGATAAAAATTCTAGGAAACCTATTATTTGTCCAAGCTGCAATTTCTAACAGTCTCCATAGAGTCACTGATAGTTCTGTAAATGGTTCAAGCATAATGTCTCAAATAATTGAGTCTATTTGTAAAATTTATTGTAGAGAGATACCAAGTTCCTTTTCTGGGGAAGTACTGTTGTTGTTCAGTCACTGAGTTGTGTCTGACTTTCTGCCACTCCGTGAACTGCAGCACTCCAGATGTCCCTGTCCTTCACCATCTCCTGGAGTTTGTTCAGACTCATGTCCATTGAGGCAGTGATATCATCAACCATCTCATCCTCTATTGTCCCCTTCTCCTCTTGCCTTTAATCTTTCCCATTATCAGGGTCTTTTCCAATGAGTCAGTTCGTCACATCAAATGGCCAAATTATTGGAGCTTCAGCTTCATCATCAGTCCTTCCAGTGAATATTCAGGGTTGATTTCTTTTAGGATTCACTGGTTTGATCTCCTTGCTGTCCAAGGGACTCTCAAGAGTCTTCTCCAGCCCCATAGTTCAAAAGTATCAATTATTCGGCACTCAGTATTCTTTAAGTCTCACATCCAACACAACTAGTGGAAAAACCACAGCTTTGACTAGATGGACTTTTCCCAGCGAAGTGATGTCTCTGCTTTTTAATATGCTGTCTAGGTTTGTCATAGCTTTTCTTCTAAGAAGCAAACGTCTTTTAATTCCATGACTGCAGTCACCATCTGCATTGATTTTGGAGCCCAAGAAAATGAAATCTGACACCGTTTCCACTTTTCACCATATATTTGCCATGAAGTGATAGGACAAGATGCCATGATCTTAGGTTTTTTTTTTTTTTAATGTTGAATTGTAAGCCAGCCTTTTCACTCTCCTCTTTCAACTTCCTTAAGAGGCTCTTTAGTTCCTCTTCTCTTTCTACATTAAAGTGGTATCATCTGTGTACCTGAGGTTGTTGATATTTCTCCCAGCAATCTTGATTCTAGCTTGTGAGTCATCCAGCCCAGCATTTCCTATGATGTACTCTACATATAAGTTAAGTAAGCAGTGTGACAATACAGAGTCTTGACATATTCCTTTCCCAGTTTTGAACCAGGGGAATTATGAAATTCACTTATATTATGCTGCTGCTGTTTAGTCACTAAGTCACGTCCCACTCTTTGCGACTCCATGAACTACAGACCACCAGGCTCCTCTGTCCATGCGATTTCCCAGGCAAGAATAATGGAGTGGGTTGCCATTTCCTTCTCAAGTGATCTTCCTGACCCAGGTATCAAACCTGCATCTCCTACATTGGCAGGTGAATTCTTTACCACTGAGCCACCAGGGAAGTTCATAAAATCAACTCTACTTGTATTAAAAGAAGACATGACTAGGAATTAGGTGGTGTGAAAATCTGTAGAGAGAGACCTTTCAGAAGGGAGAAAGAGGGGGTGCAAAAGCCAAACAAGAGCCATAGATGCCCTTGATGTATTAAAAAACAGCAAGTACAGTGACATTTAAGAGAAGGATGGGTGATAGGGTCTAACACATGATTCAAATGACTTTTGACTGAGAGGCAGAGCTCACAAGGCCTTTTATGGGCTTGTTAAGGACTTTGCTTTTTGTTCTGAGTGAAATGTGAAATCATCTAAGGATTTGTGACAAGGGCCAAATTCTGATTTATCATTTTTAAAGGTCGAAGTTTAGAAAATACACAGAAGAGAGGAAGAATCTCATGTGATTAAACTGGTAGCTATTTTGATAATCTCAATCAAGTGTTTTTTCATGAGTATAAGACCCAGTAAGGCACAGTTTTTTGTCTGTTTTTCTTGTTTTTTTTTTTCCCCTACTGTTGTATCCACAAAAGAACAATGTCATAGATGTGGTAATCACTCAGGAAATATTGTCTAATGAATGAATAGTGGATTGAATGTAGTTTATGATGGGTATGGTGATATGATGGAGTTCTGATTATAATTTGATGGTTCAGTTCAGTTCAGGTGCTCAGTCGTGTCCAATTCTTTGCAACCCCATGGACAACAGCACACCAGGCCTCCATGTCCATTTCCAACTCCCAGAGTTTATATAAAATCATGTGCATTGAGTTGATGATGCCATCCAACCATCTCATCCTCTGTTGTCCCCTTCTCCTCCTGCCCTCAATCTTTCCCAGCATCAGGGCCTTTTCCAATGAGTCAGCTCTTTGCATCAGGTGGCCAAAGTATTAGAATTTCAGCTTCAGCATCAGTCCTTCCAATGAACATCCAGGACTGATCTCCTTTAGGATGGACGGGTTGGATCTCCTTGCAGTCCAAGTGACTCTCAAGAGTCTTCTCCAATACCACAGTTCAAAAGCATCAATTCTTCAGCGTTCAGCTTTCTTTATAGTCCAAATCTCACATCCATACATGACTACTGGAAAAACCATAGCCTTGACTAGACAGAACTTTGTTGGCAAAGTAAAGTCTCTGCTTGTTAATATGCTGTTGAGGTTGGTCATAACTTTCCTTCCAAGGAGTATGCATCTTTTAATTTCATGGCTGCAATCGCCATCTGCAGTGATTTTGGAGCCACCCCCAAAATAAAGTTATCCACTGTTTCCACTGTTCCCCCATATATTTTCCATGAAGTGATGGGACCAGATGCCATGATCTTAGTTTTCTGAATGTTGAGTTTTAAGCCAACTTTTTCACTCTCCTCTTGCACTTTCATCAAGAGGTTCTTTAGTTCTTCTTTGCTTTCTGCCATAACGGTGGTGTCATCTGCATATCTGAGGTTATCAATATTTCTCCTGGCAATCTTGAGTCCAGGTTGTGCTTCATCCAGCCAAGTGTTTCTTATGATGTACTCTGCATATAAGTTAAATAAGCACGGTGACAATATACAGCCATGATGTACTCCTTTTCCTATTTGGAACCGGTCTGTTGTTCCATGTCCAGTTCTAACTGTTGCTTTCTGTCCTGCATACAGATTTCTCAGGAGGCAGGTCAGGTGGTCTGGTATTCCCATCTCTTTAAGAATTTTCCAGAGTTTGTTGTGATCCACACAGTCAAAGGCTTTGGCATATTCAATAAAGCAGAAGTAGATGATTTACTGGAACTCTCTTGCTTTTACGATGATCCCACGGATGATGGCAATTTGATCTCTGGTTCCTCTGCCTTTTCTAAAACCAGCTAAACATCTGGAAGTTCATGGTTCATGTACTGCTGAAGTCTGGCTTAGAGAATTTTGGGCATTACTTTGCTAGTGTGTGAGATGAATGCAATGCTTGAGCATTCTTTGGCATTACCTTTCTTTGGGATTGTAATGAAAACTGACCTTTTCCAGTCCTGTGGCCACTGCTGAGTTTTCCAAATTTGCTGACATATTGAGTGCATCACTATCACAGCATCATCTTTTAGAATTTGAAATAGCTCAACTGGAATTCCATCACCTCCACTAGCTTTATTTGTAGTGATGGTTCCTAAGGTCCACTTGACTTCACATTCCAGGATGTCTGGTTCTAGCTGAGTGATCACACCATCTTGGTTTTCTGTGTCATGAAGATCTTTTTTGTATAGTTCTTGTGTTTATTCTTGCCACCTCTTCTTAATATCTTCTGCTTCTGTTAGGTCCATACCATTTCTGTCCTTTATTGTGCTCATCTTTGCTTGAAATGTTCCCTTGATATCTCTAATTTTCTTGAAGAGATCTCTAGTCTTTCATATTCTATTGTTTTCTTCTATTTCTTTGCATTGATCACTGAGGATGGCTTTCTTATCTTTCCTTGCTATTCTTTGAAACTCTGCATTCAAGTGGGTATATCTTTCCTTTTTCCATTTCCTTTAGCTTCTCTTCTTTTCTCAGATGCTTGTAAGGCCTCCTCAGACAGCCATTTTGCCTTTTTGCATCTATTTTTCTTGAGGATGGTCTCGATCCCTGCCTCCTATATAATGTCACGAACCTCCATCCATAGTTCTTCAGGCACTCTGTCTATCAGATCTAATGCCTTTATCTATTTCCCACTTCCACTGTATAATCATAAGGGATTTCATTTAGGTCATCCCTGAATGGTCTAGTGGTTTTACCTACTTTCTTCAATTTAAGTCTGAATTTGGCAATAAGGAGTTCATGATCTGAGCCGCAGTCAGCTCCTGGTCTTGTTTTTGCTGACTGTATAGAGCTTCTCCATCTTTGACTGCAAATATAATCAATACAATTATAAGTCACCTAGAGATTATTTAAAATATACAGAGGGATGTGCCTGGGTTGTTTGCAAATATTATTCCATTTTATATAAGTGATTTGAATATTTTCAGATTTTGCTAACTGCCAGGCTTCCCAGAAAAAACAGACTACTCACCATACTTTGAGGGTGACACACATTTAAGCTGCTTCATAATGTTGGTTCCCTGCTCTTTTTTTTTTTTAATCAACACAGATATTTGTAACTAATGTCTCTCTAGTTGCATAAGTTGCTGCAAAGGAAATGAAAATTACCCTAATATTTCAACTAATGTAACATGTTATTGTAAGCTAATAATTTATTTTATGTAATCAACACTAGAAATCACCTCTCCCGCTTAACTATATTCTTATATTAATATGTGTTATTTTAAAGTTCATAACAGCTTTCCACAGTAAATATTAGAAAGGATTTGAGTTATATAATACTATTGTGATGTGATCATTTCATAAAATGTTAGAGATATATGGTACACTTTTAATTAGATTTTTATAGTGCATCTTTAAGCTAACATTTGCCTATTTAGGAACACTGGATTAGATGTTATGAATGACCATATAAAAGCCAAAAAAACTTTAATAATAAGGACCTGCTTGGTAATAATAATCCATTCAGTTCTGCTTAGCATATAAAATAAATAACATTTATCAAAGTGATTACTATAAATTAATAAGCTATTTTCAGAGAGTTCATACTTCTTTGGTAGGCTAACATTTGTTAGCATTTGTTACACAAAAATATTTCATAAAATGCATGTATTTATCTAGAATGATTTTTAGCTGAGATCATATCAAGCTACATTCAATACATTTTTAATTTTTTTCTGATAACGCTGAAAAGCAGGAATAATGCACCACCTAAGATGTTCATTGAAGAAAGCTATGCATACAATTACTTTATATAATTTAACTTAAGATATATTTGAAATGTACATTCTTAATACAAATCTTAAAACCTTAAGAAGGAGTACTTTAGTTAATCATGTAAATCAGGAATTTTATTCTTAAATGCACCGCATGCTGTGAATACTTTCTAACTGATATAACTATTAACCATTATAATTTTTAAAATGTTTTTATCCCACAGATAGTGATAAAAATAGATTTTATGACCAAATGCCTTGCAAACTAAAGCTGATTACCTACACACCTTTGATCTAGAATTTTGATTCAAAGTTTGAAATTATCCATGATTTTATGAGCTCTAATCATTTAAACGAGTACTTAATTTGCAAGTAAATTTTTGTCACCAAATTTAAGTTCCTTATAACCTCTAAATTTCTCTTTTTTCTCAGTCCCTCTAATTCTTCCTACCATCCATTTTAAGAAAATCATGGGCTTCCCTGGTGGCTTAGACAGTGAAGAATCTGCCGGCAAAGCAGGAGACACGGGTTAGAATCCTGGGTTGAGAAGATCCCCTGCAGAAGGGAATGGCTATCCACTCCAGTATTCTTGCCAAGAGAATCCCATGGACAAAAGAGTCTGGAGGGCTACAGTCCACAGGGTCGCAAAGAGTCGGACACGACTGAGCAACTAACACTACTATTGCTACAATGTCATTGATGGAAGAAGTTAAGAGAAAAAATACTAAGTAAAATCGTTCATTTTCTGCTGCTCTTCATGCTTAAAGATATATACTGTCTCTTCATGCTTAAAGATATATACTGTGCATGCCTGCTAAGTCGCTTCAGTTATGTCCAACTCTTTGTGACCCTGTAGACTGTAGCCCTCCAGGCTCCTCTGTCCATGGGATGCTCTTGGCAAGAATACTGGAGTGGGTTGCCATGCCCTCCTCCAGCATATCTTCCTGACCCAGGGAACAAACCTGCATCTCTTTTGTCTCCTGCATTGGCAGGCAGTTTCTTTACCGTTAGTACCACCTGGGAAGCTCAAAGTTACATATTAACGAGTTACTATAATGCACATGCTCTGTACTTCCAGTCATTCCAAGAAAACTGATTTTTGCCAGCCACACCTGAAGCTTCTAACCCAACCCTGGCCCCATCTCAACTCTCTTCTTCCCTCCAGAATGATTAATATACCTAACTTTCATAATAAATTGCTTGCACTTCTTTATAATTTTATTTGCCAAATGACTACCCCCAAGCATTTTGGTTCGAGTCATTTATTTAATTAATTTAAATTTATTTTAAGATATTTGTAAAGTTTACAGTAGTTTTAGACTCACAGTAAAGTTGGAGGGAATGTACAAAGGGTTCCCATATGCCCCCATGTCCACACATGTATAACCTCTGCCATTATCAACATCCTCCACCACAGCAGCACATTTGTTACAACTGATGAGCCTGTGATGGCACATCATAACCACCCTAGGTCCATAGTTTACACTAGGGTTTATTTTTGTGTTTTATGTTCTGTGGGTGTGGGCAGATACAAGGACATGTATCCATCATTATGGTATCATCCGGAGTAATTTCACTTTAAGAATTTTAAATTAAGAATAATTTGTGCTACTCCAATTCATTGTACCCTGCATACCCATCACAACTTCTAATCATTCTACTGTCTCCATGATTGGGACGTTTTCATAGTGTGTGATAGTTGCAATAAATATTCTTTCACTTATTAATATGTATTTAAGTTTCTTACATGTCTCTTCATGCTTGATTACTCTTTCATTTTAGTGAAGAATATTTCATTTCTAGATATAGCACAGTTTATTGATCCACTTAATTCCTATTGCTTCACATCCTTACCAGCACTCAGTAATATCAGTGTTTCATATTTTGTCTTTCTCATAGGTATGCTGTGGCAAACTCCTTGTTTTAACTTGCATTTCTCTAATGACATATGATGTGGAATATCTTTTCATATGCTCATTAACCATCTGTGTATCTTCTTTGGTGATGTGTTTGTGAAAGTCTTTGGCCGTTTTTTTTTTTTTTTTGAGTCATTTGTTTTCTTACTGTTGAATTTTGAGTGCTTTTTGTATATTTTGGAGTATAGTGTTTTACCTGATGTGTCTTTTACAAATATGTATTCTGAGTCTATGGCTTGTATTCTCATGCTTCTGACATTGTCTTTCCTAGATGGTGGATGATGCAGGGAACAAAAACTGCACACTGAACTGAGAAGGCATCTTGAGACCAAAAATTGAGGCAGATATGTCCACATAATTAATGGATCTTACTTAAAGGGAGTGATCAGATTTAGACAATGATCCAGAAATATTTGAAGCTGCATTCTGCACCACTGACAGGCCACTGAGACAATTTTATAGTAAAGCCATGGTATGGGAGTATGTCTTGAAAACAAGAAGGCCATTCCTAAGTCAAGATTCAATAATGAGTAACTAGTCTCAAAGGTGTTGGGAATTTCTTCATTCTTTGGGAATTAACAGAACATAGAGGTCATCTGATCCTAATGATTATTTTAAAAACATCTATTAACTGCAAAGACCTTGACAACAGAAAAGTGATTTATTGCATAGTACAATCCTGGGTGTGGTCAGTAGAAGGATAGGAGAAACCCTAAGTATCCACTGGCATAAGTTATGCTAACCAGAGAAGTTATTGTTGTTGTTTTCTTCTTAAACTTTTAATGGAATTTAGTTAATCAATTTTTTGCTTTCATGAATCATGCCTTTGACGCTGTATCTAAAACGTCATTGCCATAACTGGGGTCATCTAGATATTTTTCCTGTTATGTTCTAGGAGTTTTATAACTCTGTGTTTTACATTTAGGTCTATGATCCTAATTTAATTTTTGTGAATGAAGTAGGTCTGTATTAGATTGATTTGCATGTGGGTGTCCAGTGATTCCTTGATGTACTCCTTGACATATGTCAAGGCTGTATATAGTCACCCTGCTTATTTAACTTATATGCAGAGTACATCAGGCGAAATGCCAGGCTGGAAGAAGCACAAGCTGGAATCAAGATTGCTGGGAGAAGTATCAATAACCTCAGATACGCAGATGACATCACCCTTATGGCAGAAAGTGAAGAGGAACTGAAGAGCCTCCTTATGAAAGTGAAAAAGGAGAGTGAAAAAAATGGCTTAAAACTCAACATTCAGAAAACTAAGATCATGGCATTACTTTGCAAAGATCCATCAAGTCAAAGCTATGGTTTTTCCAGTAGTCATGTATGGATGTGAGAGTTGGATTATAAAGAAAGCTGAGTGCTAAAGAATTAATGCTTTGGAACTGTAGTGTTGGAGAAGACTCGTGAGAGTCCCTTGGACTGCAAGGAGATCAAACCAATCAGTCCTAAAGGAAATCAGTCCTGAATATTCATTGGAAGGACTGATGCTGAATCTGAAGCTCCGATACTTTGGCTACCTGATGTGAAGAACTGACTCATTGGAAAAGAGCCTGATTCTGGGAAAGATCGAAGTCAGGAGAAGAAGGGGATAACAGCAGAGGAGGTGGCTGGGTACCATCACCCACTCGATGGACATGAGTTTGAGCAAGCTCCAGGAGTTGGTGATGGACAGAGAGGCCTGGCATGCTGCAGTGCATGGGGTCACAAGAGTCAGACATGACTGAGCAACTGAACTGAATTGAACTGCCCAATTATTCCAGCACAATTTGTTGAAGAAATTAACTTTGTCTCATTGTTTTGCTTTTGCTTCTTTATCAAGGGTATACTGACTATATTTATGGGGGTTTATTTCTGGGTTTTCTTTCTGTTGTGTTCATCTATTTATCTATTCTTTTGCTAATACACACTGTCTTGATTATTATAGTTAAGTCTTAAAGTTGGAAAACGTAAATTCTTATTTCATTCTTCTTTTTCAATATTGTTTTGGTTATTCTAGGACATTTGCCTCTCCATATAAATTTTAGAATCAGTTTGTTCATATCTACAAAGTAACAATCTGGAATGGTCCATTTTTTATTTTTTAAACTTTTTATTTTGTACTGGGGTATAGCCAATTAACAATATTGTGATAGTTTCAGGTGACCAGCAAATGTACTCAGTAGTACATGTACATGTACCCATTCTCCCCCAAACTCCCCTCCCACCTACTCTATCACATAATATTGAGCAAAGTTCCATGTGTTATACAGTAGATCTTGTTGGTTATCCATTTTCAATATAACAGTGTGCACATGTCCATCCCCAAATCCCTAATTATCACTTTCCCCCATCCTTCCCCTCAGCAATCATATGTTCATTCTCTAAGTCTGTGAGTCTGTTTCAAAAATAAGTTCATTTGTGTCATTTCTTCTTAGATTCTGCATATACCATGCCATATTCCACATTTTTCTTTCTCTGTCTGACTTATTTCACTCAGAATGACAATCTCTAGGTTGGAATAGTCCATTTCTAACTTTATTTTTTGAAAAAACAGGACTATCTGGTAGATTTTTTTCTGTGGGTTAGAGTTGTCAGTGCAAGAGACCCAGGTTTGATCCCTGGGTCGGGAAGATCCCCTGGGGAAGGGAGTGACTACTCATTCCAGTATTCTTGCCTGGAGAGTCCCATGGACAAAGGAGCTTGATGGACTACAATTCATGGGTCACAAAGAGTCAGACATGACTGAGCCATTAACACTTTTACTTTTTCATTAGATTTTGTTGATTGCATATTCAAGGTGAAATTCATATGTTCTTCTGCCCTTGATATTTCTTGCAAGCTAACAGCTGGAGCCAAAGTCTTGATAAGACTCTAGTTTTTTTTGGTTTTTTCAGTAACATTATACACAGTGTGTGATTTCATTGGGGAAAAATATCTTTATTTCTTTCTCCCTATTTTGTGTGTGTGATAGTAACTGTTCATACATTGTAAATGAGATTGCAGAATACACACCAAAATTTCTAATTCAAGAAACTGTCTGATTTTAAAAACTTATTCATAATAACAGAAATATTACATTTAACGGGATGTTAAATCTTTACCTGGGCTTCCCTGGTGGCTCAGATGGTAAAGAATCTGCCTGCAATTGGGAGACCTGGGTTTGATCCCTGGGCTGGGAAGATTCCCTGGAGAAGGGCATGACAACCTACTCCAATAATCTTGCCTGGAGAATCCCCATGGAAAGAGGAGCCTGGTGGGCTACCGTCCATGGGGTAGCAAAGAGTCAGACACGATTGAGCGACAAAGTACATAAATCTTTGCTTATTGCCAGTAGTTATTGCAATTCTTTGAGTTTTTGAAAATCTTTTTTTGAAATGTTTTTCGGTGACTATATCTATTGCATTCATTCACTCTTGTATTCCTTCTAGTTCAGTGTTCATTTCTGAATTTAATTTTTCTTGTATTGCTATTTCTTGGATTTTTTCAATTTATTTCTGAGTTTTTTAAATTTGGATTTATATTGTTCTTTTGTGCTTAGTAATATTTTCTTAAGTCATTTGCATTGAATAGAAAACTCAATTTATTTGTTCTATGGACATAACTATGACAAGTTTTTAGTTTCTGTAGACATGTCATTCAGCTTATTTTTGTCTTTTTTTTCCCCTTATATCAATTTTTCTGCTGATCATTATTATATTGAATTTGTTTACCTGAACTTTTTGAAGAATTTGTAGCTTATAAATATTCTTCATAAATTCATAAAGCTCACAGTTTTTTAAGTGTGATTGTGTGTTTGTGCATGCATGTGTGTGTTTAGTGGTTTAACATGAAAGCTTGATTTCTGGGATATTCTGGTAATGCTTCCTTCTATCACTTTTATGTGGACCTTCTTTTTCTGTCCTTTCTACTATTCCTCATAGTTCTAGTCTACTCCCAGAAATGTCTTTTCAGTTTGAGACCCTGTAATCGACGGTATCTCTGGATCTCTGGAAGCTCACTTTCTAGGATTCATAAGTGCTAGTCCACTCCAGTCCCTCCAAACTACCATTGGCCACTTATGTTCAACTTCTTTTAGAAGGTGTAAAACCTCCCCCAGTTCAATGGCTCGTCCTAATTTACCGTGGCTCTCTAGTGAATACCAGATGGTTATTTTAGGGGTCTCTTGTTCTTAGGTTTATCAGCTAATCCACTACTTTCCATACCTTTTCCACACAGAGTCCTATACTGTGCCGATTTTTTTGATTGTTGAAAATTTGTTCCCACCAACATCCCTTTTGGAGTTTGTGAGGATACCGTCCCACCTAGTTTTGTTGAAAATTTTGTCATTTAGATCATACTGTTGTTGTGAGCTTGCTCTATTTTTGTGAAGAGACTCAAATAGTAACTATGATTATTTTGTATTTATCTAATCAGACTTATTCAGTTGAGGTACATTATAATAATAAAAACAAGTAAAATATCCTTTATCCCCATAGACAGATAAAAGCTTAAACTAAATAATAATGAAAGCTAGGTGTTATTTTTTTCTATTTATGTCCAACAGATTGTTATTAGATTTATTTCACCTCGTGAAGATAGGATATATAAAATTTAAACAATTATTCTTTCAGTATCACTATCTTTAAGCGTTGATAGTTTAGGATGTAAATGAATGGAGAAATGTTTGCAAACATAATAAAGTACTAATAATATGTGCAGTACAAGCATGCATGCTCAGTGGCTACAGTCGTCTCTGACTCTTTGTGACCCAGTGGACCATAACCCTCCAGGCTCCTATGTCCATGGGATTCTCCAGGCAGGAATACTGGGGTGGGTTGCCATGCCCCCTCCAAGGGATCTTCACCACACAGGGATAGAACCCACATCTCCCGCATTGCAGGTGGATTCTTTACCATTGAGCCACCGGAGAAGCTCAATATGTACAGTACAGGGGTTAATTCCTTTGCCACTTTCTGTTTCTTCCAAAATGAAGTCTTCATATTTCAATCACCATTATCATGAAAATTTAGTTCCTTCAAAACATATTTTCTAGCTTTAAACATATATTATCACTTATTCTAATTCTATCATTTCTAGAATTTTTCTTACAATATGCACTAAATATAAAATATTAATTTTTCTCATTTAACTTCATCTTAGATCAAATCAACTGACAGCATCAGACCCTATTTTGTACATAATTTCAAGCAGATCCTTCTCTCTCCACTTGACCATGACAAGAACCACATTTTTTACTATACATACTGATGATACAAAAAGGAAGAAATTAAATAAGGTTTGTAAAATATCAGACCAGAGCTTATTCACTTGTCATTTATATTCCTGGTTATGCATAGATCATCTGCTTCACAAATGGGAAGGAATTAGCCTATTGAACTTGATATAATGGTCATGATTTAAACTGAAATCATGAACGAGAAGAAAATTTTAGTTTTTAAAAATGTGTTGAAGGGAAATAGAAAAAGAATATGAAGTGTTAAAACACTTTTGTGGATAACACTGATATTGGAAACTTATACTTTAAAATTCATAGATATTACTCTTTGAGAGGAATAAAGAGTTCACCTGAATGCATCTTTCATAAATTGTATAAATATTTAAAGGATACTTTCTATGTGTCATGCTCTCCACTTGGTATGGAGAATACCAAAATAATATGAAAATTCTTGTCTTCAAAGAACACACAGTCTAGTTTGGAGTAAAATGATATGAAAAAAGCAGTAATATGATATGAAAAATGCAAAAATAAAAGAAGCACACAGCATTAATGAAAAATCACCAAACTCTTCCTGTGAATATAAGAATATGTAGATATTTCTTCATAGAGGATGTGAAATTTAAACAAAGGAGAACTTTATTAATTAATTAATGGGAGACCACATCTAAGTGACAGCTAACTTTGTAGCCCAAAATAGTTTAAAAGAAAAATTCTCCAACTGTCATCAGTCTCGCTGAAGATGGAGTGAGAAAGCATTTTTTTGTATCCATTTTATGAATTTTCTGTGGATGGGACACTGAATTATTTTGGAAGATAGGAGTCAGATATATATGGAGAATTAGATAAATTCTAATCAGAAATCTTATCAGAAAGATAAAGAATGTTTATTTAATATTTCTGTCCAGCAAGCAAAGACCTACATCATTCATTCACTTGGCAAATATTTTTTGAATACTTGCTTTGTGTTCCTCTAGGTTTCAGTTTATACCAGAAAAAGATAAGAGAAGACAGAGATCTGTGTTCTCATGAAGCTTGCATTTATGGGCAAATATAAAATAATCATTAAAAATAAAAAGTAAATATGCAGGAAACATGAGTTCAGTCCCTGGGTTGGGAAGATTCCCTGGAAGAGGAAATGGCAACCCACTCCAGTATTCTTCCCCAGAAAATTCTATGGACAGAGGAGTCTGGTGGGCTATAGTCCATGGGATCAAAAAGAGTTGAACAAGACTGAGTATGAAGCAAGAAGAAATATCTGGCATACTAGGAAAAGATAAGTATTATAGGAAAGAAAACATGTACAGCAGAGTAGCAGAGATCAGGAGTGTGCAAATGGAATCAGGGAATTGGTGGCAGAATTAAGACCTGTCACATTTAAAAGCTAAAGACAAAAAGAAAGAGTCTGGTAAGCTGATATCCAATCATTTTAGGCAAAGAGAAGAGCTGGGAGAATATGGCTGGGGCAAATGTTTGCAAGTTGAAACAAATGCAGTCCACTGAAATATTTAAAGTAGATGTTAGATCATGGTTCAAATGTGCTTAAAAATATATTATTAATTGACTCTTCTCATGTGTTTTATGTTTAGAGTTTTTTTTTTTTTTGAAAAGGAGGCACTATGCATCTGAAGATAATGTTTTGAAGACTTGCTTACCAAGCATTTACTACCAAATTCAAACTCCACTTATTTTCTTGTGCAGCACGATAAAATTTAGAACAAATCTCTGCACGACAATCACCTCAAAACAAATGAAGGATAGCTGTAGGAAAGATGGAAAGATATACAAATTTTTAAAATAAGAATACTTACATGGAATAGAAAGGTACCTTATATCTTCTTCAGTTATCTGTGATGTAGTAATACATTTCAGTTATTTTACATAGCATGTGATCTATGGATTGCTTTTGCTTTATAAATATAATAAGGATTAAATTGCTACCATGTGCAAAAGACTGAAGCTCCATCAAGAAATATGTATGCCTCTGATATACCCCATTTGGAGAACTACGTTTCTTCATATATATAACTTTGTTATGATTCTTAGGATACTATCAAATAATAGTTAAATTCTTTTGAATATTTTTATCACCCCCAGCTACTGAAAGAAGAAAACCAAAAACAGTGAAAATGAAATTTCATAACTTCTAAGTGATATCAGTGGTGGTGACTTTTGTCTACCAAAATGTCTGTTCTCTAGTATTTGCTCCTTAAGAGAAACCCAGCACAGATATTGACTATTAATCAGCTGTATTCACTGCCAGCAAGTTAATAGATTGCATTTCCTAGTTTCCCTCATTGACAACTATGTCTATATGACTATATTAGAATGAATAAGATGTTTTTTTAAAAAAGAGAGTGTGTTCCTCCTGTCGTCAAGATTAGACTAGAGTGCAGATGACATGCCCAGAACTCCAGTTTTCATCCTGGTCCATGAAGGCAGAGTTTATCATCTAAGAAGGAAAGTGAGGAGAGCTGAAAATTTTGAAAAGAAAAGATGTATGTTTGGACTCTCCACCCCTGCCCTAGACTACCCTCCTAAACACAGGTTTTATATAAAAGAATAAAATCTTATATGTAAGATAAGATGTGACTGTGACTTTAAGTTTTATGTCAAAAATGTCTGACCTTAATCCTAAATGACACTATCACATATTTAATTTAGTCATATTCAGGAAGAATTGTGGTGATGGAGAAGACTCTTGAGAGTCCCTTGGACAGCAAGGAGACAAAACCAGTCAATCCTAAAGGAAATCAACTGTGAATATTCACTAGAAGGACTAATGCTGAAGCTAAAGCTCTAATACTTTGGCCACCTGATGCAGAGCTAACTCACTGGAAAAGACTCCGATGCTGGGAAAGATTGAGGGCAGGAGGAGAGAGGGATGACAGAGGAGGAGATGGTTGGATGGCATCACTGACTCAGTGGACATGAGTTTAAGCAAATTCCAGGAGATAGTGAAGGACAGGGTACCCTGGTGTGCTGCAGTCCACCAGATGTCAAAGAATCTGACATGACTCAGTGACCGAAAATAACAAGTACTAATAGATGAATTTAGAATATGTAGAAAATCCTATGGGCTTTCAAATGCATAGGATTATTTAAACCAAATTAAAATACTGGTGGGGCTTACCAGTAGCTCAGCTGGTACAGAATCCATCTGCAATGCATGAGAACCTGGTTCGATTCCTTGGTCAGGAAAATCCGCTGGAGAAGGGAAAGACTACCCACACCAGTACTCTTGGGCTTTTCTTGAGGCTCAGCTGGTAAAAAATCTGCCTGCAGTGCAGGAGACCTGAGTTTAATCCCTGGGTTAGGAAGGTCCCCAGGGAAGCCCAGGAACACTGGAGTGGTTAGCCATTCCCTTTTCCAGGGGACCTTCCCAACCCAGAAGTTCTTTCTTCCTGAATTTGATAAATTGAATAGTGTGTAAGCCCCTTTGATTTACCTTCAAAATTCTGATTGCTGCTGATATTTTAGTGTATAGTCCATGGGGTCACAAAGAGTCGGACATGAATGAGCGACTTTCACCTAATTATTGGTATTGGTTTAGTATTTTGCATACGTTAAGTTAGAAATAATGAACTAAATTAGGAAATCCTCAAGAGTTCATAGTGAGAAAAAGCAAGGTAGTAATCAGAAATTCCCTATTGCCTAGGCAGTTCAAGATACCTAGTTGGCATTAGCAACAATTACTGAGTTACTGGGCCTTTCTTTTTGAGAAAATGCAGGTGAAAATTGTATCCTTGCTTCAGGCCCAAGTATTTTCCAGGGCACCTCTCTCTGTAGCTAGTATCAGAGATATCACTAATGATTCATGGATCAATGACATTGAACGATATGTGGCATTGTAAGGAGAATGACAGTTGTCCAGGCTTAAGAGTATAGATAAACAGTTTTGAAGGTAAATCAAAGGGGCTTACACACTATTCATTTCATCAAATTCTGGAGGAAAGATACTTAAAGAGTGCAGTCACCAGACAACTGCAGTTTCAAGATTATTAAATATCATTTAGACAGCAGAGGTTAACTGAGCTTCTATCTGTGAAACAGAAAATGGTCATTTGACCAATTGGGTGAGGATAGAACGTCACGTGCTCATTGATATCTTGTTATTCTCTCCTTGAAAAGACAAGAGGGTAATACTTAGGTTTTGAGTGAAACAACATGAGTAGTTTTTACGAATAAGTTGTGGCTAGAAGTGATTTTTTTCATAACTGGAGCAAAATTACCTTGTGGTGAAAGACCTTCTGGATTTCTCTTCTAATGGTGTGGTCATTACAGAAGATTTTTTGCTGTTGTAGAGATGATGTAGCCACAAAATCCAAACAGCATGAATCACTGGGTCACTGAATCACTACCTGCGAGACAGTTGTCCTGGGAGGCAACCTAGAATTTTTGAACATAAAATATATATTTTGTTGTGGGAGACCAGTGAAATTTTGGGATAGTTTTTTTAAAGACAATTTTTAGATTAAATTGAAAGGATTAGAATTTAAATTGAAAATTAAAAATTTTCCACCGCCCCTTACTTTTCCCCGCATCATCAATATCCCCCACAGAAATGATACATTTCTTTCTTTCTTTTTTTTTCTTTTTACAATGAATGGACCTCAATGACATATAATCATCCAAGTCCATACTTTAACTTTAGGCAAGGTAGTTTTTATTATTATTAATTTTTATTAGACTAAAGTTGCTTTACAATGTGGGGTAGCTTTTCAAGGGAGATTAACCTACAGTTGCAAGTCTCTGTGGATCTCTCAAACTAGTAAATATTGCTCATTTTAAAACCACATAACTCTAAATAGCTTCATACCACAGAAGTGTTAACGCAATAACACAAGGCACACACAAACACACACACACACATGCACATACACAAACACAGGTTTTCAGAGTTGATGCTATTAGAGGCAGGAGGTATTGTAGTTTTCTGGTTTTATGCCAGAAACTATAAAATGAGTAAGAAAAGTGTAATGATTAAATTCATTTTAATGCTACTCTGTAGTCAAGTCTAAGTATTTTGTAGTCTATCCTTATCATGAATTATTCTGAGCTATTTTATCCAGTTTAGCTTTAAGATCCACAATGAGATCAAATGTCAACATTTAAATAGTTTAATAATAAAAGGCCAACATTCAGATATTCTGAATTTGATTATAAATTTCCTCCTATTATCAAATTATCAAACAGAAATCAAATATACAATCCATCTTGTAGGTTAAAAATCCAAAAGAGATAAAAATCAATGCTTAAATAATAATATACAGAAATCAAAGTCCAAAATGGAATGTTTGCCTTGTAAATTAAATAAAAGTCAAAAATAGTAATTTCCAAAATTAATCCTCCTCAGAGTTTTAGTCTGGTTAGTCTAAGCTAACCAGTGGGGGGAGTGTGCCTCGATTTCTAAGTGGATTTGTTTCTTTCAAAGAACCTGAATTGTCTTCCAGTGAAATGGCTGTGATGTTCCTTGGGTGCCAAGAGTTCTATTCTTTCAGTGTCAAGGCTCTTCAGTGTTTCATTTTTTAAAGAGTCCAAAGTAATGATAGGATATACAAAAGTGTAACAAGGTGCCTACATCAACAAAATTTAGAAAACAGCCAAATGCCAAGTAAAAGCAGTCACCTCAAGCTTTCTCAGGATTGAGGACCAAGAAGTACCAAGAGGATAGCAGACGTTCAGTGACAGTTAATGGGAAAAGGACAGATGGAGAAAATTATGGTCACACATTTGCTGTTTCAAGAGTCCATTACTTTAATTTTCCATTGCACAGTGGAACTATGATGACCATAGCTGAGAGTTCATCTCAAAGGGTGGTGTCTTAAAAACAGCACCTGAGAAATGTCAGTTTTATTACAAATTTGAGAGATTGGCCATGGTAGTCACTTGAAAAGACTTCCTTTTCTATTTATGTATCTGAACCCTCTTAATTTCCAGGTTCCTTTTGTGTTTCTCATTTAAAATGTTCCAGTACTCAATTAATTGTGGGTACTCTCTGGTGTCAGCTTCTGAACTCACTTGTAAGTATTCATTTTCATTTCTAACACACAATTACATTTCTCTTATGACGTGAGCCTTCTCAGGACATATTCTCCATCACCTCAACTTCATTTCAGTTGGAGAAAGACCTTCAGGACTCTCACTATTTGGTATTATTATTGATGTCTCTGGGTCAAGTGAAGACCAAGACCAGGACTGTGTGGTCAAATACTGTCTCTCCTCAGATTTTAATCCTCTAGGCTTTGAATCTGTTTCATTTTACTTTATTTTCTTTGCTATGTTGGTAAAGGGAGTTATATATGATTATTGATTTAGCTAACCAAGCCTTAACTCTGAATGGATGCTTCTCCAGAACAATCTGATGTTCCTATTACCACCAGGAGGAGAATGTTATTGGCAAGTATCAGCTGTGCATTAAATGGTGGGAGTAGGCCAAGGCTCCTGACTTGTCCAGTAGATGGAGACCAGATTTTCTTGGAAATGAATTTCATGGTGGGGATTTTGTTTACTCAGATTTCGGAAGATTTACCTGGGTACAGGCTAATTATTATTGTCATCCTGACAATGTATAGGCAAATAATATCAAGGATTGTGACAAAGGATATTATCTTAGCTACATTATAGAAATGCATTAATGTTTAGCAGCTTCTGCCCTAGGTGGGATGGATCTTCGTGGTTGGAAATTGACAGACTGTGACTGGTGATGCTTTTTGATCTATGCAAGGATGCTAAGGTAGAGGGAAAATGATGAGCACTGGAGACCAAGAATTTCTAGAGTATTTTAGTTCAGCATACACCAAGGGGAAAAAGACTTTAAAAAGTAGGATCGTTACAAATTTATCTGATTTTAAGTTTGTTTGGGAGATATAAGCATTTTTCATCTCTTTTGTTTTTTGGACTGACCTTTCTGTGGATGTAACACCATAGTGATAATGAGCTATATTCATTTAAACTACAGACAATTGACAATTTGATGAAGAACATGCACTTTATCCATTTAATTAGATGTTCAAAATATATATTTGGATTTATCTGGATAATAACAAAACTATCAACTTCAATCAAATTACATTGTTTGACACAACACAGAATTATTTTACTTAAGCTATAATTAGTGTTGTGTCAAGGGCCAAATTTGAAGGATGCTAAAAGAATAGATCCGTGCCTCTTTTACTTATTTATGAAATGTTGTTGGCCTTATTGTTTACTTATTGTTAAACTAATTATTGTTTAATACTTAGCACCATTTATTTTGTGAAAACTTATGGGAGATATTTTTTGATGATTCTGTAATAAGAGTAATTGTATCTCTTATTTACCAAAACAGATTTTATGTTATGGATGTTGAAAAATCATGCTCCAAATGATCTCCCATTTTCCATGACCACTCAGGAACCCCAGAATCAAATCAGAGGTCTACACCTCTGAAGTGTACATCACCTTTCCTATTCTAATCTGCAAAGTCATTTTTATCATTTTATTATCACTAAAATGAGAAGAAAACAGTGAAAGTATAGTATTAGTTACATTAGCAGTGTGTGTGTGTGCTCAGTCACTCAGTCATGTCCAACTCTTTGTGATCCCATGGACTGTAGCCCACCTGACTCCTCTGTCCATGGGATTCTCCAGACAAGAACACAGGAGCAGGTTGCCATTTCCTCCTCCAGGGGATCTTCCTGACCCAGAGATCAAACCCATGTCTCTTATGTCTCTTGCATTGGCAGGTGGGTTCTTTACCATGAGTCACCTGGTAGCAATGGACACCAATAAATTCCTTACTTTATATCAAACTACATGTCCTAAGCCACTATCATACTTATAATTTTGTCTCTAGTTATAGGTTGCTTAGCAGTAAGGAATCTGCCTGCCAAGCAAGAGATGCAAGAGATACAAGTTCAATCCCTGGGTAGGGAAAAATTCCCAAAGCTGGAAATGGCAAACCACTCCAATATTCTTGCCTGGGAAATCCCATGGACAGAGAAACCCAGCAGGACTACAGTCCATGGGGGTCACAAAGAGTTGGACAAAACCGAGTATGAATCACATACATTATCTTACAATTATCATTCTTTTCATTTTTTCATATCATTATTTAAACAATGGGAAAGTCTGAAAAACAGAAATTTGAGACACATTTTACTGTCTTTCAAATATGAATATGGCATTGAAAAAAATCATCCTATCTAATCAATAAAAATAAAATTGTTTCTATACGCAGACATTGGTTTTTATTTATAATGATTAATGCTAATTACTGTAAGGGTAAATTATAAATGAAGATTTTATTTAGAAAATAAATAGTGTTTGTGTTTGTGGTAAAAACTATAAGCCCCTCAAAAGCAAACTGTTTTTATCTCAACAGTGGTCCTCATGTTGATTTGCACAAAGGGCTAGTAATCTCTTCATGGATTTCATTAAATGAGTAAATGGATGATAACATTTTTGGCCAGCTAAAAAGCAAGAGTACGTTCATAGTGTTGGGGGTTCCCTGGTGGCTCAGTGGTAAAGGATCCACCTGCCATTGCAGAAGATGCAAAATTGATCCCTGGGTTGGGAAGATTCCCTGGAGATGGCAATAACAACCCACTCCAGCATTCTTTCCTGGGAAATCCCATGGACAGAGGAGCCTGGTTGGCTACAGTCCTTGGGGTTGCAAATAAGTTGAACAAAACTTAGGGATTAATCAACAACAATTCATAGGGTTGGAAGCTGATGAAACGGAGCAGTGAGAAATCCAAACAACAAAAATTAGTTTTCTCAAAACGAATCTCAAGACTCTGTAGGAAAGCATGGTCATAAATATTAATTCAACTTAAGTCTCTTTTAGGCAAAAGTCATTTTAATTTGTCATGTTTACTAATGTTTTATTTAACTGCCTCCAGTAGAGTTCTTTTGATGAAAATCCCAAGTGCCCGAGATCCTCAGCAGTAATGTCTGCTCTGTTACTCCCCAAAAGGTCACTCCAACGACATGGCAGACCTCTGACTTACACTCCTGTCTGTGGCTATAAACATCTCACTTGCTGTTGAAGAAGGTAATTAAAAGGTTTCTATGACAAGGATGTGCCTGCTTAGAAATGAGGTCCAAGTGTGCACCACTGAAGGATTTATGAATTAAATTTGCCCGCTGAGCCGCAGCTAAGGTGACAGCAACTCCAGTTTACAACCATGTTTTTAATTTAGACATGTTATGCATGGCCAGAAACAACAGCAGTCATTTCCTTTTTACAAGTCTTATTACCTATAAATCATGACAGCAGCATAGCTGCATTAATTTGAAGGGATGAGTAGATAATGCTACCAAAACTGCTTAATTAAAAAAAAATCCTCTTTCCCTAAAGAAGAAGTAAACAAAACAGTATTTTCTATTTTTTCACATAAAAATATATGATTATATTGAAGTATTTAGAGGGAATTACGTTTGTTGATGCCAAAATTTACTTTGAATGGCATCTCAAGTTAAGAATTGCTGATTGATGGATAGAAAGAGGGCTAGATAAAGCCAATGTAAGAAAATGTTAGCACTAATATCTCGATGACAGATTTATGGATATTCACTGTAAAAATCTATCAAATTTTCTCTGAAAATTATCATAATGAAATGGGAAATATAAATTGAAAGAGATTATTACAATGTTAAGGGTAATATGAAAAGTGTATGGGGATATATTTCACTGTTGACAATTATCCTTTAAAAACTGAGAACAAATTCGGTTAATTGTCAGTGTGCTTTCTATACATCGCTAAGTATCTGGAATGTAAGTTGCAAGTCCTTACGCATTTCAGTATGTCTCTGAACTTTCGGCTTTTATAGTTCTAACAAGTTCTACCCAGAAGAAGTAAATTGAGCTTCAGGCAGCACATTTGATCATTTATTTAATGATCCTCCAAGTGGATGACCGAATCTCAGTCTAATCTGGTACATTCTGATCAATCACAGTGATGATTTATATAAAACCGCTTTCCTTCAAGTATTGATTGGTTACTAAAAGCTACTGATGACCACATACTGCCTGGCATTTTGCTCTTAGATTTTCACTTTCTTTTGACAGTACACATTAGTCTCTATAAAGAACATCACTCCAGGCTTTTCAACAAATTCTAGTTGGTATAACATAGGAGGGGGGATTGGGGGACATTGGATACATGTACATGTGCGGCTGGGTCCCTTCTCTGTTCACCTGAGACTATCACAATATTGTTAATCTGCTATATCTCAATACAAAAATTTTTGGTGTTTAAAAATAAATGAAGTGAAAAAAGTTTAAACTGACAAAAAAAAAGTTAATCAAAAAATAGTGGATCAAATCTCTGGAGGTGGTTTGAAATTCCATCAACAGACAATGCATGGAATCTACTAAGATGGTATTCTGTTTAGGACTGAAAAAGATTGAATAATAATACTCTGGGAGCTCTGAGCTCTGCAAAAGCACATGCTATGGGCAATGTTGAAACTTTTATTAATAGAAAACTGTGATTGAAAAAGAGAAAATTTACCAGTGTTTCAGAAAACAAGGTGAAATTTGCAGAAGTTGAGGCAAATAGTTGAGATCTTTAAGCCTGGGGACGTTGGGGTCAGGGAGCCTGGATATAAAGCCTTCTTGTAGCTCAGGAGTCCTGGGACCATTGCCTAGTCCTACAGTATCTCTAAGCCTCAGATTTCCATCTACAATACAGAGACAGTAGTATTTTTCTATTTCTCAGGCTTCGTAAGAGATATCAAATTATACATGCCTACCCACATTCCATAATGCCTGGAGAATAATATGTAATCAGTGAATGGTGATAGTTAACACTGTCCTTCAGTAATTAAAAAGGATGAGTATTCATAGCCAGTGGTTGTTTGTTAAAAAGTACACATGGAAAGTATCGTTGTGCATTTGGAATGCAATGAGTGTGTGCTAAGTCGCTTCGGTCATGTCCCACTCTTTGTGACCCTATGAACTGTAGCCCTCCAGACTCCTATGTCCATGGGATTCTCCAGACAAGAATACTGGAGAGGGTTTCCATGTCTTCATCCAGGGGATCTTCCTGGTCCAGGAATCGAACCCATGTCTCTGACATCTCCTGAATTGGCAGATGGGTTCTTTATTACCAGCACTACCTGGCAAGCCCTGGAATGCAATAATACTATGTAAATTCAGATTACTTAATAAAAACTATTTTTTATACCTGAAAGGTTGAAAAATCCAGTAAATTTATACAGAGGGCTGTTTTAAAAATAACAGATACTACAAAGGAGGAGGCATCTCATTCTTCTGAGAGGTAACATTCTCTGAGAAAATGTGTTGACTGAAGAAGGCTAGGTTGCTGAATTTATATTTAAAAATATATTTTCCTTAAGAATCATGTTACTTATATTAAAGAGAAGATAATTTTTTATAAACAAAATAACATAGCAGTGATACCATAGGTTTCTAAGAGTAACCTGTAAAAAAATATAAATTATTTTAAAAAATCAATGAAAATGCACATTCATATTACAAATAGTTACTTCTGAGAACGGGATGGAATAAAAAACAATGCTATGAGGGTAACATAGATTGACATGCAATGTCTTAATAAAAGGAACATATTTAACCAAGATACTTATTGTCCCTGAAGGTGATGCTGCTGCTGCTAAGTCGCTTCAGTCGTGTCCGACTCTATGCGACCCCATAGACGGTAGCCCACCAGGCTCCCCCGTCCCTGGGATTCTCCAGGCAAGAATACTGGAGGGGGTTGCCATTTCCTTCTCCAATGCATGAAAGTGAAAAGTGAAAGTGAAGTCGCTCAGTCATGTCCGACCCTTAGCGACCCCATGGACTGCAGCCTACCAGGCTCCTCCGTCCATGGGAGTTTCCCGGCAAGAGTACTGAAGTGGGTTGCCATTTCCTTCTCCGCTGAAGGTGATATATACAAGTTATAAGAAGCTGAGCCTTTTAAGCAGCAAACATGCATTTCACATGCACACAATCAGTTTGTAAAACTGTAGTCATATTGGCAATCCACTCCAGTATTCTTGCCTGGAGAATCCCATGGACAGAGGAGCCTGGTGGGCTGCTGTCCATGGGGTCGCACAGAATCGGACATGACTGGAGCAACTTAGCATGCATGCATGCATTGGAGAAGGAAATAGCAACCCACTCCAGTATTCTTGCCTGGAGAATCCCAGGGACAGAGGAGTCTGGTGGGCTGACATCTATGGGGTCGCACAGAGTCGGACACGACTGAAGTGACTTAGCAGCAGTAGCAAAGTGCATAGGATTTCATAGAATATAATTTGTTAAAACACCATGATTGATAGAATATCTATTCATCTTAACTATTCCTAAGGATACTCAAAATAAATATTTATATGTCATTTTTTCCATGAACCAAATAAAGTAAATGCCAAAAAAATAGATTTAAACACAAGTATACACAATTGCACTCATCTCACACACTAGCAAAGTAATGCTCAAAAGTCTCCAACCCAGCTTCAGCAGTACGTGAACTGTGAACTTCCAGATGTTCAAGCTGGTTTTAGAAAAGGCAGAGGAACCAGAGATCAAATTGCCAACATCCACTGGGTCATTGAAAAAGCAAGAGAGTTCCAGAAAAACATCGATTTCTGCTTTATTGACTATGCCAAAGCCTTTGACTGTGTGGATCACAATAAACTGTGGAAAATTCTCAAAGAAATGGGAATACCAGACCACCTGACCTGCCTCTTGAGAAACCTGTATGCAGGTCAGGAAGCAACAGTTAGAACTGGACATGGAACAACAGACTGGTTCCAAATAGGAAAACGAATATGTCAAGGCTGTATGTTGTCACCCTGATTATTTAACTTATATACAGAGTCCATCATGAGAAACGCTGGGCTAGAAGCAGCACAAGCTGGAATCAAGATTGCTGGGAGAAATATCAATAACCTCAGATATGAAGATGACACCACTCTTATGGCAGAAAGTGAAGAAGAACTAAAAAGAACCTCTTGATGAAAGTGAAAGAGGACAGTGAAAAAGTTGGCTTAAAGCTCAACATTCAGAAAACTAAGATCATGGCATCCGGTGCCATCACTTCGTGGCAAATAGATGGGGAAACAGTGGCTGGCTTTATTTTTAGGGGCTCCAAAATCACTGCAGATGGTGATTGAAGCCATGAAATAAAAAGACGCTTACTCCTTGGCAGGAAAGTCATGACCAACCTAGACAGCATATTAAAAAGCAGAGACATCACCTTGTCAACAAAGGTCCATCTAGTCAAGGCTATGGTTTTTCCAGTAGTTATGTGTGGATGTGAGAGTTGGACTGTAAAGAAAGCTGAGCACCAAAGAATTGATGCTTTTGAACTGTGGTGTTGGAGAAGATTCTTGAGAGTCCCTTGGACAGCAAAGGGATCCAACCAGTCCATCCTAAAGGAGATCAGTCCTGGGTGTTCATTGGAAGGACTGATGTTGAAGCTGAAACTCCAATACTTTGGCCACTCATGCGAAGAGTTGACTCATTGGAAAAGACCCTGATGCTGGGAAAGATTGAGGGCAGGAAGAGAAGAGGATGACAGGGGATGAGATGATTGGATGGCATCACTGACTCAATGGACATGGGTTTGCGTGGATTCCGGGAGTTGGTGATTGACAGGGAGGCCTAGTGTGCTGCAGCCCATGGGGTCCCAAAGAGTCAGACACGACTTAGCAAGTGAACTGAACTGAATGCACATTAAAGGACTTCACTTGTGGCTCAGCTGGTAAAGAATCCACCTGCAATGAGGGAGACCTGGGTTTGATTCCTGGGTTGGGAAGATGCCCTGGAGAAGGGAAAGGGTGCCCACTCCAGTAGTCTGGCCTGGAGAATTTCATGGACTGTATTGTCCGTGGTGTAACAAAGAGTTGGACACGACTGAGCAACTTTCACTTCCATAAACATTAGAATACATTGTATATTTTTAAAGTCAATGTTCTTTGGGAACTAGAGAAGTTCAATTCTATCCGTAAATGTAGGAAGAAGAGAAATAGCATAAAACTTAACAGAAATGTGCTATTGTGTTTCTTTCCCCTCATAATTAGAATCTGTGTGAATAGAAGGAATACGTAATAACAACTGACTGGCAGTTGAAAGAAGTGAAATACATTATGAAATTAATTGAGATAAACAATATTTAAAATACTTTTGTCTCATGGACACTAATTTGAAAAAAAATGTTTTCTGTTATACTAGTCATACTGCTTTAGTTGTTCTGTGTGTATTACTTCACGTATTCCTTCATTCTGTTGTCTACAATAGATACTAAGTGTTTGTAAGGTATCTACCCTTCTGCCTAACTCAAGAAATCTACATGATGAAGACATTCAGTTCAGTTCAGTTCAGTTGCTCAGTCGTGTCCAACTCTCTGCGACCTCATGAACTGCAGCACGCCAGGCCTCCCTGCCCATCACCAACTCCTGGAGTCCACCCAAACCCATGTCCATCGAGTCGGTGATGCCATCCTACCATCTCATCCTCTGTCATCCCCTTCTCCTCCTGCCCCCAATCCTTCCCAGCATCAGGGTCTTTTCCAATGAGTCAACTCTTCACATGAGGTAGCCAAAGTATTGGAGTTTCAGCTTCAACATCAGTCCTTCCAATGAACACCCAGGACTGAGTTGCTTTAGGATGGACTGGTTGGATCTCCTTGCAGTCCAAGGGACTCTCAAGAGTCTTCTCCAACACCACAGTTCAGAAGCATCAATTCTGTGGTGCTCAGCTTTCTTCACTGTCCAACTCTCACATCCATACATGACCACTGAGGCTTAGTAAATCCAACCTTAATTTCTGGGTTTTGGTAATTTTCACTTTTCAAGAAAAATTATCCATTCCATTTGCCCTTTCAAAAGTTTCAAAACAGAGGAGTGTGATGTAATGAATTGTAATAAGAATTTTAAAAACCCTGCATTTCCTCAAAAAACTAAACTGATCACATTTTAGCATTTTTCATAAACAGGAACATTTAAGATCTTTGGATTTTTGTTCAGGAGTTTCATGTCTATATCTATAAAAATGATTAATCTGAGATACCCTATATTGCATTAGCTTTGTTAAACTTTGGTCATGTCATTATTTTAGGTGATTTTAGATTAAGTAATATGGAAAGTATTTGATCAGCTATGCAGTTATTTATAATAATGTGATAATCAAAATATATCAATATATACAATATAAATTGCATACAATAATATATAATAAATAAATACATATTTTGTGATTGCTGTTTAGTCACTCAGTCATGTCTGACTCTTTTGTAACCCCATGGACGATAGCTAGCCAGGCTTCTCTGTCCATGGGATTTTCTGGGAAAGATTCTTTGAGAGTGTTACCATTTCCTTCTCTAGGGGATTTTCCAGACCCAGATATTGAAACAGAGTCTCTTACAGCTCTTGCATTGCATACAGATTCTTTGGGAATCTGGGAAATGCAGAAAGTCCCAGTAGCTAGTAAGTACTAATGCTAAATAAATACATATAATAATATATAAATGTATATAAATTGTATCTCTGGACTTTAAAGCTCTTTGTAACACTTTTAAAGCTAGTTTTTCGCTTTCAGAAATTTTCTCATTGATATCTCCATGTCTTTTTTGTTAGAAAATTTCAATTCAGTTCAGTTCAGTTCAGTAACTTAGTGTTGTCTGACGCTTTGCAACCCCATGGACTGCAGCACTCCAGGCTTCCCTACAATCTCCAACTCCCGGAGCTTTCTCAAACTCATCTCCATTGAGTTGATGATGCCATCCAGCCATGTAGTCCTCTGTCATTGCTTCTCCTCCTGCCTTCAATCTTTCCCAGCATCAGGGTCTTTTCCAATGAGTCAGTTCTTCACATCAAGTGGCCAGAGTATTGGAGTTTCAGCATCAGCATCAGTCCTTTCAATGAATATTCAGGACTGATTTCCATTAGGATTGACAGGTTTGACCTCCTTGTAGTCCAAGTAACTCGCAAGAGTCTTCTCCAACAACATAGTTCAAAAGCATCAATTCTTCAGCACTCAATTTCTTTATAGTCCAACTCTCACATTCATACATGGCTAATGGAAAAACTATAGCTTTGTCTAGATACACCTTTATCGACAAATGCGGTCTAGGTTGGTCACAGCTTTTCTTTCAAGGGGCGACCATCTTTTAATTTCATGGCTGCGGTCACTATCTGCAGTGATTTTGGAGCCCAAGAAAATAAAAAGTCTCTCACTGTTTCCACTGTTTCCCCATCTATTTGCCATGATGGGAGCAGATACCATGATCTTCATTTTTTGAATGTTGAGTTTTAAGACAGCTTTTTCACTCTTCTCTTCCACTTTCATGAAGAGGCTCTTCTGTTCATCTTCACATTCTGCCATAAAGTTGGTGTCATCTGTGTATCTGAGATTATTGATATTTCTCCAGGCAATCTTGATTCCAGCTTGTGTTTCATTCAGCCTGGCATTTCACAGGATGTGCTCTGCATAAAAGTTAAATAATCAGGGTGACAACATACAGCCTTGACGTATTCATTTTCCTATTTGGAACCGATCTGTTGTTCCATGTCCCATTCTAACTGTTGCTGCTTGACCTTCATACAGATATCTCAGGAGATACGTAAGGTAGTCTGCTAATCCCATCTCTTGAAGAATATTCCACAGTTTGTTGTGATATACACAGTCAAAGGCTTTGGCATAGTCAATAAAGCAGAAGTAGATGTTCTTCTAGAATTCTCTTGCTTTTTCGATGATCCAAAGAATGTTGGCAATTTGATCTCTGTTCCTCTGTCTTTTCTAAATCCAGCTTGAGCATCTGGAATTTCACAGTTCATGTACTGTTGAAGCCTGGCTTGAAGAATTTTGAGCCTTATTTTGCTAGTGTGTGAGATAAGTGCAATTGACCAGTAGTTTGAACATTCTTTAGCATTGCCCTTCTTTGGGATTGAAATAAAAACTGATCTTTTCCAGTCTTGTGACCACTGTTGTGTTTTCCAAATTTGCTGGCATATTGAGTATAGCACTTTCACAGCATCATCATTTAGGCTTTGATAAATAGCTCAACTGGGATTCCATCACCTCCACTAGCTTTGTTCGTAGAGATGCTTCCTAAGGCCAATTTGACTTTGCATTCCAGGATGTCTGGTTCTAGGTGAGTGATCACACCATTGTGATTATCTGGGTCATGAAGATCTTTTTTGTATAGTTCTTGTGTGTATTCTTGCCACCTCTTCTTAATATCTTCTGCTTCTGTTAGGTCCATACCATTTCTGTCCATACCATTTCTGTTAGGTCAATACCATTTCCATTAGGCCCATATGATTTCTTAGAAAATTTACATTTTTCTAAATAATTTTTAATTTTATATCCATTTTTAAAACATTTAGCCTATATACATATATTATTCTTTATTTTCCTTTAAAATTCTATATGATCATTGTTATATTATATCTATTGATACTTTCTTATTTTTCTGTATTTCAGGTTTTTCTTTTTTATTGGACAAAATCTTGAAATTTTTTTAACAATGATTTATTAAATTTTCTATTCATTTTGCCTTATTGTAATTAATTTTTACAATTATTTTACAATAGCTTTTTTCCAAGTTTGACTGTTTATTTGAATCTTCTAAATTAATTAATTTTTACCTAGCACTATACATATATTTTTTATGGATCACATATGTATTTCAACTTAAAGCCCATGTTTTATATCATATTTACATAAGATAGCCATTTAATGGAAAAATCCAAAATTGTTTTTCCAGGTTTATCAAGCTCTAATTAAGTTACATAACATCATGATTTGATACATTATTTATATATTGTGAAATAATTACCACAGTAGTTTAGCTCCTACCATTGTCACCTCATATAATTACCATTTCCTTTTTGCAATGAAAAGCTTTAAGATAAATATATATCACATCTTATTCATTCATCTGTAGGTGTACAATTGTTCCAAATTTTCATGTTGGCTATTGTGGCTATTGTGACTAATGTTGCAGTTAAGATGGGAGTGCAAATAACTCTTCAAGATCTTGATTTCATTACCATTGGGTAGATGCTTAAAAGTGGGATTAATGGAACACATAGTTCTATTTTTACAGCTAGTTTTAAATTATTGAGGCAACTCTAATATTTTTCATAGTGGTTGTATCAATTTACATTTCCACAAAGTGCACAAGGATACTCTTTTTTCCAGAACCTCATTGACACTTTTTGTCTCCCATCTTTTTTCCTAATAACCATCCTAAAAGGTATAAGGTAATATCTCATTGTGCTGTGGATTTGCATTTCCCCAATGATT
Source organism: Giraffa tippelskirchi (assembly GCF_054371585.1). Lineage (NCBI taxonomy): Eukaryota > Metazoa > Chordata > Mammalia > Artiodactyla > Giraffidae > Giraffa > Giraffa tippelskirchi. Next base: position 44,776,137 of record NC_137282.1, on the reverse strand, counting down.
AGTGATGCTGAGCACTTTTATAATAGATATTTGTCCCTTAACCACTCCTCTTATTTTTCACTCATGCTAACAGATTTTGTTCTCCCTAATAAAGTGTTAACAGAGAAGGCCTCTGACTCAAGATTTGCTTTGTAGCAAATCCAAGTTGTAATAATCTACAGTATTAAAGCAAGAAAATCTAGGCCTTAAAACCTAGGAGGATGTGTGTTTTATGAAATAGTACTAGAGTCATCACTATAAGATAGTGTCTTGGGTGTCTAGTTCCTAACAAGATCATTTCATGAGGTTACTCTTTCCATTCGTATACCTGAAACTAATTAATTTAAACTTCTATTTCTTTGCCAATCAAGGCAAGTACTGAGCTAACTCAATGTTGGGAGTTTGAGGAGTGATTTCAGCAGATTATGATGGTTTTGTTATAGTTCCAAAGAAACAGATTCATGGTACAATCAGGAGTGAAACTTGAGTTTGTACCACTAATAGTTTCTAGCAGAATTTAATAAAGCTTATTAAATCATATACATTAGGTTGCTAAATAGCATCACTTGAACACAAACCAAATTAATAAGGGATAATTGAGCATTTATAAATTTGCAAGACAAATGGTTACGTTAAAAAGAGTTAATATGGCAATATTTTGATACAGAAACTATAGAAAAAGGATTTTTGACAATCCCTACATATTTTGAAGTTAAAATAATGGTTCTCTAGATCAAAATAAGAGATATTATGTCCTAAACATGTTAAAGGAGAAGGAAATAGCAACCCACTCCATCATTCCTGCATGGAGAATTCCATAGATACAGGAGCCTGGTGATCCCCAGTCTATGGGGTCACAAAGAATCTGACATGACTGAGTGACTAACACTTTCACTTTTCTTTCACTTTCAAATATGTTAAGATATTTTTAATTTGTGATGAATTTAACTCATAGAGATACTTAACGCCTGTCATGTACAACTTGACTTTTCATTCAAACTAATTATTAAGATTATAGATGTGAGATTTGCAGTTGCTAAAAATAAACTCTTCTCCATTTCAGTGTTTGAAGTATGAAGCATGGAAGGCTTGGCATGTTTATTGGATGCACTTCGAGTATATCTTATTATTTTTTGGCTGCCCAATAAACTTTGATGGAAAAATGGATCACTTTGCCATTGCAGTTAAATCACTCTTTAAAGACCTTTATCTTCTGACTACAGTTTGATGGAGCTATAAACAAAGTTTTTGCTTAATATACACCTGTTAAAATCTAATATTTGGAAAAATAATCTTTAGTTGAGAGTATCATATAACAAACATACTGGAAGAATTTAATTTCTTATTCATTGTGCTTAATTTAATTAAATTTTGATGCAATACAATAATAATAAATACTTTTATCTCTCAGGATGGAGTGTTTCTATTCAATCAGAGATGTTAGGTATTGGCCTTCTCTAAAAAAGATGTCAGTGTTTAAGATTAATATTTTAAAATTTTATTGTCAATTACTAATGCTACCAGCAAAATTGCACATTAAAGACACCTTATACCTGAGCTTCAATTTAAAAACTGCTCATTTTTATTAAATATTGATGTTCTCTAAGTTTCACTTCTTAAGCTACTGGCCCACCTTTCCAGTTGATTTCATGAGCTTTTATGATTTCAAATAACATATTTAAATGATTTGTCCTTAATGTATTTATTATATATTGTATATAAGTATATATTCATTGATATTAGTGTTTTAGGTGATAGAATATTATTGGAGGATTATCGTTAGGTCTTTAAAGGGCAACAAAATATCATTTTCGAATTTTGATATATAAGTGGTTAAGTTTGAAGATTAGGTAGTCTACTATGCAATTTTCATTGTATTTAATATTTAATAAAGTATATAAAGTATGTGGTGTGTGTGTGTTTATAAATGTGCAATTGCTGTGCAATATCTTTAACTGTGCTAATGAAAAGCTAAAGAAGTGTTAAAATTAACCATTGTCATGAATTGTATCAAATACCTCATTTACTCTACTCATCTATAGTTAACAATTTTGCTTAAATGAGATTTAATTTAAATTTTCCAACAAACCTGTAAATATATATTCTTCTCTGGTTTCCTTTTATTATAAATAACTGGGGAAATATTTTATTTTCCAGAAGCTTTGGGTAGAATGTTGACTTCTGTTTGTAATTATTAGGCTAAATCAGCTTTAAAGCTTGTAGTTAATTGCATGCTTATTCCATGGCTGTACTTTTTAAACAAGAGGTTCCTAAAGTTGCATGTGATTAATACATTTACTTTCTGAAGTATCTTTAATTCCTGTAACATTGGCAATGATTATTTTGTATAAATTTATAACCATAACATGTCTTTGATGTCTAGTTTTCAAAATACTTTGAGCCCTTAAAAAATAAAATGTGGAAAAAAAATAAATAAATAAATAAATAAAAAATAAAATGTGGGCATTTCAGAATATGCTATGCTGATCCGACTTTGATAGGAGTGATATATTTTTATTTTAAAGTCTGTCCAAATGATGTATTACACAAGCAATAGAGAAGATGAGTCTGCATAAATGCAACAATCAATTCAGCAATTGAAAGGATTCAGTTCTGCTAGCTTTGCAGTTCTATCAAAACCAAAGTCATTAACAGAATCTTAATATTTGTTTAGATACTAGAATGTTTTAATGGACTTGTAGCATCTCCAAGGCAGTTATATAAACTGCTTTCAAGTTAGAGTTGCAAGACTTAGCAAAATACTGGTTGCCCCATATTAAACAGCAAGTAATCATTTTGTACTGGAGTAAGGAATAGTATCCCTCTCCAGTATTCTTGCTTGGGAAATCCCATGGACAGGGGAGCCTGGCAGGTTATGTCCATGGAGTCGCAAAGTCAGTCACAACTGAGTGACTTAGCATATAGTAGCACAATCATTTTGTATAAGTATGCCTTATGTGATATTTTGTCCACACTTATATTAAAAAAATCATTTGTTTTTTATCTGAAATTAGAATTTAAGTAGGCATCCTGTATTTTATCTAGCAAACTTAATCTAAGAAATGATGTTGAATAATTTGAAACTTCCAACTTTTATACTAGTTTCCTTTTTCTCTAAACTGATAGGAGGTATACTGTATTTAAGGATATGTCTGTATGTAGTTAATTTTATGTATCCATATTTATATTTATATCTGTATCCATAGAGCTCTGTCTATCTATCTATGCATCTAGTCTACAGATTTTGACAACTGTAGAGTAATTTATATTCACCATTCCAGATTCATAAAAAGTTTCATCACTCTAAAATTCCCCAGTGCTCAACCTATTCATTCTACCTGCTTTTACCCAAGAATTCCTAACAACCAGATCATTTGCTGTTTCTTTCAGAAAGTTGTATACTGAAATCATTCGGGACATAATCTTGTAGCTTTTTCAGACTGATTTTTTCACTTTGCAATATGACTTGAGTGATCATATGTTTTTCTTTTGCCTTTTTTTGACTGAATAATATTCCGTTGCATGAATTACCTATAATGTGATTATCCATTCATTCACTTAAAAGAAATTTTTACTGCTCCCAGGTTTTGGAAATTATGATGAAATCTACTCTAAATATTTGTGTGCTGATTTTTATGTAAACACAAGTTTTAAAGTCAGCTGACCAATGACTTCATACTAAGGAGCACAATTGTTGGACAGTATGTTCAGAATATATTTAGTTTTGTAAGAAATTGCCAGCTGTCTTCCAAAGTACCTGTACAATTTTGCAATTGGTTTTACCTTTTTTTAAAGTCTGATTGAAAATATTTTCTTGACATGGATTGAATTGAAAAGTAATAAGTAGAAAGAACAGATGTTCAAAAATAAAGACACTAGCTGGTATGGAAAAATTGTAAATTCATATGAATCAGTCCCAGGATTCTGACTGACAGTTGCCATTCACCAAGTGTCACCATGGGTAAGATTATTTAATGTTTCAGAATCTTTGTTTCCTCACCTGTAAAGCTGTAACTTTAAAACCTACTAAATTTCTGTGTGGAAGTATTTTGACCAGGGCCACCAATGCAAGTCCATGGTGGGTTCTATCCCTGGGCCGGGATCCACTCCAGTATTCTTGCCTGGAGAATCCCCATGGACAGAGGAGCCTAGCAGGCTATAGTCCATAGGGTCACACAGAGTCGGACACAACTGAAGCACCTTAGCACGCACACACATGCACTCTTAGCTACTCCCGCTCCCCTCACCAAATAGAGAATCTTGAATAGCAAATCATTCTCTCCTATATCGTAGCTTGAAAAAATGCAGAAGGTCATTTATTTATTTATTTTATTTTTAATGTCTTTAACTTTTATTATGAGAAATGGAAACATATAAAAATAAAGTCATTTATCACCAATTGCAACAAGAAATAATTCTTGCTGATGGATTCCTATTGACTTTTGGCATTAAAACACAAAGCAGGTTAAAACAATTGAGTTACATTGCTCCAATACTCTTTTCTGTCTATTCTCTCCCTTACTTTTGTGACATGATTTCGGAGTGCTTATACATGGATGTTCTGAGTCCATTCAAAGGACTGATAAGCAATTTTCTCTTCCATGCTGATCAATTCCTGCTTCCAGATTTCATCCTGATGGAGCTCTGTTAGGTCATTTAGATTTTTCTCTGATGTTTCACATCTATATCACTCCTCCTGTAAGGCCTGCATTATTAATGAATAGCTTCTCTGATAATGCTCCTTATGGTTCTCAAAGGATTCCTCTAGTCTGTCCTGAGTTTTCCAGATCTCATGTAATAGTGCGTCATATCTTGGGCTTTGCATGTCCAGGGTGTTTGTTTTGGAGCTGGATGCTCCTATAGCTATGCCTCTAGTGGTGCTGTTGGCTCTCACTGATCTTGAAGTGGCAGTAGAACATTCTTCCTCACTACTGTATCGGGGGCTGGACTGAAAGTTTGAAACCACTCTCAGAGCCTTCGAAGCATCATCTACTGTTCTGCCTCAAAAGAGTCCTTCATGTATGCATGCGTGCAAAGTCACTTCAGTAATGTCCAACTCTTTGAAACCTTATGGACTCTGTTGATGGAATTTTCAGGCAAGAATACTGGAGTGGGTTGCCATGACCTCCTCCAGGGAATCATCCTAATCCAGGGATTGAACTCACATCTCTTATGTCTCCTACATTGCAGGTGGATTCTTTACCATTTTGTCACCTGGGAAGCCCTAGAATAATTTGTATATCCTTCAATCACTAATGTAATGTATTTTATATAGATTTTATGAAAACAATAGGCAAGAAAATATTTTTTTTCTGCACTGTAAAGATAAAGCAAACTGTTTAATATATTTTATCTTTTGTTGCTTTATTTCATGAATTAAAGTCAGGACAATAAAAGTAGAGATTCCATATGACTTTGAGAGCTTCATTACAATCTAATTAAAGGAAGCCTGATAAATTTCAGAGATTTGGGAACTGAAATAACAATGAATATATTTAGTCTCCTGTTTAGTAATAAAATTCTACCAATATATTTTGCAATAAATATTTTTATTTCACATAAGTACAAAGATAATGCATGCTTTGAGAATTTACCTTAGGGGGGGAAATGCTAAATCATAATTTTATTTCAAACTCTTAAAGAGAACAACAAATCACAATAACTCAAGATTTCATGGACTTATATAATATTTTAGCAAAAGAATGGATTTTAGTACAATCCTTCTTGAACATATAAAGAAATAAAACTGAGCTTTGCCCATGGGTTTATACTTAGTCATTAAGTCAATCACATTTTTAAAAATAAATTATTTCTTTGGATCTAGATACTATCAAAGCATGTGAATTCCTATTGCAATCAAACACATGTTGAATATAGCATTTTTTGAAGTGTTTCTAAATTTAGGTGCCCTTCAGTTTTTTAAATATCATACAAAACAAGGTATTTTTAAAGTGAAGAATTTCAGAACATTTAGCAGATTTATTGCTATAACTGAAATAGAAGTCAAGCCACCAAGGGGCTGCAAAAAGTTAATTCAAGTTACTATATGTGAGGAAGCCAGTTTGTGTGACAGCTAGATTCCAGTAAGTCAGTTTATAATATTGCTGTCTCTACTTTTGAAACTTCTCTGTTTTCCTTTCAAATGGGTTCTACTACATCAAATGTGAAAGGAATGTCAGTCTTTGGTGAGAAACTTGAGTCAATGAAATTGGTAATCTTCACCCATGCAATCTCTGAACTCAAGGGAGGGAAATATTTCACTTTATTTTTAGTTCTATCTGTATAAACCACCCAATTGCCCTGCTGAGCTTTTCCCAGTGAAGATATCTTACAGTGTCATCAAACTCAGCAAGGTTGCAAACTTTAATAGGCTCACAAAGTGAGAGAATACATACCACCAGGTCAGCAACAAACTTCTTTTTTATTATTTTTTATTTCTAACTGCACAGATTCAGGTTGATGACTGTCATTTGAGAACTTTTAAGAATGCTAAGATGAAATTGGGAAACAGAAGGCCTATATGTTTTTAAGGTGCATATATATATATATATATATAAGTACCAGATATATATATATATATTATATAAAGTGATATTGGACTTCAGAATGTATTTGGTCAACATATATTAATTAAATACCCAATGTATACTATTAATATATTAACATTTTTAAGATAAAAATTAGCAAATGAAGTATTTATTTTTATGTCACTATCACTAATCTTTAATTATATGCATTAATTACATACATTTTATGTTTCTCTATATTTTATATGGTTGAATAGTTTTAAAGTTTAATAGCTCATAAGATATATAATGTCAGAGGCATACAATGGAAATTCTTCTTATTTTTTTTTTCTTTTGTGTTCTCTCTTCTCTCCTTGAAACTGATAAGCTTCCAACTACCAATTCAACTAGAGGCCACTAAAGTTGGGTCACATGAAAACAAAACATAATTTTTTCACATTCTTTATAGGAATTGATTGTAAACTTGACAAGAAGCTTTTCTAATTCTTTTTCTCTCACTATACCACATTCAGGGAATACTGTATTTAATATGAGGTGTTATATTATACTACTCTTCATAATGTAATGGGTCAAAAGTTGTTCCCTACTCTAGGAATTAGCATCATAATAATATTGAATGTTAATACCCAATAGCAAGTTTACTTCTCTTTTATTGTACTACAAAGAAATAAAGTACAAAATTTTTAGACTGTGGTCATATTAACAAGATTTAATTTAAAAAATGGTTCCCAAATTATGAGTTAGATTGTCACTAGAACCTTGGGGGAGGGATTCAAGTTGGATAGTCTACACATAGATCTAGGGCTCCAAGAAATGGCAAAATGTGTGGTGAGATTTGAATTTGGATATGTTGAATTTTAGGGTCAGATGGTGTCATCAGTTGCATGTAGCAATTTAGGGAAGAATATTTAGTGCAGAAGAGATGAGCCTCAAAATTAGAATTCTGGTGAATTCCCTCTTGTATAAGCAAATGTCAGGAAAAACATTGAAAAGCAGTTGTTAAAAACTTAGAAAAAAAATAGAGTGTGAGGACAGAGAATTCAAGAGAGCAGAACACTTCCAGAAAGGGAAAGTCAAGTTCTGAAAAGTAGAGACATTTGGTAAGTGAAACAAGATTCATATATATTGGATCTGTCAATTAGAAAATAATATTTGTCAGAGTATTTAAAATGAAGTAGGATTACTGATAACTGTATAGAGAACTAAGAGGCTGAAGGAAGTATTTCCTGATGGTCATTTTTGTTGTTGTTTTTGTTTTCATGAATTGTGAAGAAGCATTTGTTATGAGAATGAAAAGAAAGCCAAAGAAGGAAACATATGCCAAAGGTTGAGTTAACTACAAGGGTCATAAAAAAGGGACTTGATAAGGATTTGTCAGTCTGGGACCTTCATGTGTGGCTTCCCAGGTGGTGCTAGTAGTAAAGAACCTGACTGCCAATACAGGAGTGGTAAGAGATGTGGATTTGATCCCTGGGTGGGGAAGATCCTCTGAACGAGGGAATGGCCACCCACTCCAATATTCTTACCTGGAGAATCCCATGGACAGAGGAGCCTGGTGAGCTATGGTCCATAGGGTCTCAAAGAGTCACACACAACTGAAGTTGACTTAGGATGAACACAACCTTGATATGAATTTGGCTCCTACCTTATGTCACCTACAAGTTACTTCTTTGGACTATCTTATTTTCATTGCTAACATTGTTTTTTATATCTGCTCTTTCACTTATATGTAACTATTGAATCTTCTCTATAGATGTGCATTTATTTCCTTTAAAATAATCTTTCTAATTCCCTCCCAAAAAGGCAAGATATCACCTCCCTTTGAACTATAATTACAGTAGTTTCTATTTTTTGGTTCTGTTTACAACCCTGAACAATTTAAAGCACAAAATCAACATACGATTATTTTCTTATCTCTCCATGTTCTTGGCACTGGAAGCAAATAAATCTTACTTTAAGAAATAAGCTTCCTGTCTCCCTTCATCCACTGAAACAATTCAGAATGCATATCTTGAAAATTTGAAATCCTGTCGTTATTTATGAACTATCACATACTTGACCACAGCTAAAATGTAGGCACAAATCTCATCAAAGGGTATATTCTTGAGAACAGAGAAGGAAAGGAGGAAAGATGTGAAAGAAATGCAGTGAGGAAAGGGAAAGAAATGTGAATATTGTTAAACACTATGCATTTTCCTATGTCCTTTTAAAAACTCTTCTGTAAATTTTGTTGTTACATTTGTAATTAAGAGAAAAATTGGAACTCGAAATATTCTCTGAAAACAAAAAGTACACAGATGTTGATATATAATATATATGGGCTTCCTAGGTGACACAGTGGTAAAGAATCCACCCGGCATGCAGAGACACAAGAGACATGAATTCAACCCCTGGGTTGGGAAGATCCCCTGGAGTAGGATGGCTGAGAGACTAAACGAGCACATGTGTAAACACATACATTATATACACGTGTGTGTACCATGTCTGACTCTTTGTGACCCCATGGATTGTAGCCTACCAGGCTCTTCTGTCCATGGAGTTTTCCAGGCAAGAATCCTGGAGTAGGTTGCTACTTCTTTCTCCAAGGGATATTCATGACCCAGGGATCGAACCAGCATCTCTTCCACCTCCTGTGTTGGCAGACAGATTCTTTACCACTAGTGTCACCTGGGAAGTCATAATATATGTGTAATATTTTACTAATATAGTATAATATAAACTTTAACTTACAAAATCACATAGTACTTGAAACATTGATTAATATTTTGATACGTACAAGATATATTTAAAATATAATTATAAAACTTTTACAGTTTATACTTGTTCAGTATATAGAACAGAATACTAATCTATTGATTTAGAAGATCTCTATAATTTATTTGTGAAAAATTGTCGTAGAGGTTGCAATAAGAACTAAATGGCTTGTGGCTGCATGATTAAATACACAAGATAAGAGAAGTTGAGTGTTAAATTAGGTATCTGAAGAGAAAGAAAGAAACATTTATCTAGTACACATTTCTTTTTATTTTTCCTTGAACCAATTTCAAGTTGTAGAGTTACTGAAGGTATGTGCTCAGTTGTGTCTGACTCTTTGCAGCTCCATGGACTGTAGTCCAACAGTCTCCTCTGTTGATGGAATTTTCCAGGCAAGAATACTGCCATTTCCTCCTCCAGAGGATCTTCCTGACACAGGAGTCGAACCCACATCTCCTGCATCTCTTGCATTGCAGGCAGATTCTTTATCGCTGAGCCACCAGGAAAGCCCCTATGGTGGTAAATAATACCTATTAGAAAGTCTCATAAAACACACTAGAATCAAGCTGTGAGATTATCTAATACTGTCTCTTAAGATGCCCCTGCTCTACATGGTCTTGTTTTCTTGATATTTTCTACAGAATCTTAAGCAAAACACACCAATGCATACTTTTTTGCAGTAAAATGGAAACTTAGAAGTGACTGGAAAGTAAAGGTAAATATGTGCGTGCATGCTCACTCATGTCCTACTCTTTGTGATCCCATGCACTGTAGGCCACCAGGTTCCTCTGTCCATGAATTTCCCAAGAAAGAACACTGGAGTGGGTTGCCATTTCCTTCTCCAGGGAATCTCAACAGAGGGATGGAACCCGGGTCTCCTGCACTGTAGGCAGATTCTTTACTGCTGAGTCACCAGGGAAGCCCCGGAAAGTGGTATCATTTATTTTGTTGCTGCCGTAATACACTGCTGGTCAGTGGCATAAAACAACATAAATTTATTATCTTACCGTTCTTGCAGTCAGAGTCTGAATAGTACTCACTGAAATAACAGTATGAGCAAGGTCACATTCTTATCTCGAATTATCTATTTTCTTGTCTTTTCTAGTTTCTAGAAATTGTTCTAATTCCTGAACTCATGGACTGCTCTTTCCTTTTCAAAGCTAACAATGCTGCTATGATCCTGCTTTCATTGTCATATATCTTTCTCAGAATAGAGTTGGGAAAATCCCACTTAATCCAGAATACTCTCCCATTTCAAAGCTCATAACCTTAGTCACATCTGCAAAGTCCTTTTGTCAAGCAAGGTCAAAGTCACAGGCTAAAGACATTAAGACATGGACATCTTTCAGGGACTATTATTCTAGAAACCACAGTGATATAGAAATTGAGTTTTGGATAAGTGAGTTCACATTATGAGTTGTAAAATCAATATCCAAATTTAATGATCTGAGCTTTAAAATTGATTATAGGTATCATATATCCAAATTATTATATAAGCTGAGAAAACTTTGAACATTATTTTATTATTCTGAGTTACAGGGATTTTCAAAATTCATAGTTAATGGCAAAGAGTTTAATAGTGAATTATAAATGTAATTGAACATAAAGGAAAATTAAATAGTCAATACCTAGTAGGAGTTGTTATTAGAAAAAACTTGATATTTGCCCTTATAGGATAAGAGGTAAAATAAAGACATATAGTGAAAGTAAAAATACAGCATTGTTCTCTGCGTTCTTAATGCATCAAAGACTCTTTGGCTTATTCTTGCATATTTCTCAAATTTCGATTTGTTGAACTTTATCATTCTCCATTAAAAACTTTTCACAAAAGTAATAATGAACTCTTTTAAACAGGAATAAGTTTCAGTTCAGTTCAGTTGCTCAGTTGTGTCCGACTCTTTGCGACCCCATGGACTGCAGCACACCAGGCTTCCCTGTTCATCACCAACTCCCAGAGCTCATTTAAACTCATGTCTGAGTCAGTGATGCCATCCAGCCATCTCACCTTCTGTCGTCCCCTTCTTCTCCTGCCTTCAATCTTTCCCAGTCTGACAAAACGGTCCACTGGAGAAAGGAATGGCAAACCACTTCAGTATTCTCACCTGGAGAACACCATGAATAGTATGAAAAGGAATAAGTTTATGTTAGATATCATTGTACTTTTGAAAAATAATTAATTTTTTCACAGGAATCAGTTTTTTTTCCCCTATGTTATATTAGAAGAAAATTGACTCTTGAGCCAAGGAGAAGAAGATTGGAATTCCAGAATTGGAATTACAGAATTGAGAAAGTCTACAATTTCCCAACTGAATGAATCTGCACAAGTTATTTAGCATCTATAAGATTGTTTGCTAATGTTAAAATGGGGAAAATTCTATCAACTTTTGCAGTTTCAGCCTGATCACATAGAATCTCTTACTCAACAAGTTCAAAGCCGAAGTCATAGTGACCTCTCTCTATCTCCCTTCCTTCCTGTTACAATGACACTGATCCCCTTTAAGCATTCCTACTTGAGTATATTTGAGTGAATGAAAATATAATAAGCCCAGTTTTACCCAAAATTTCTCCCTAAACCTATATCCAGTCATTAGTGTCATAGAAAATGGTCCTGCAGTCTTACTGTACTATATACCAGGCTATTGTATTCTAAATCTACAGTGTCTTTATTCAGGTTTATATTGTATCTAGACTCAAAAATTACAGGACACTCCTATTTTCCTAGATACTCACTCACACTTGCAGTAGAGCAGAGAGAATTTTCTAACATGTAAATTTTAAAATCTTCCAATATCATGGTTTCAATTGCAGTAAATTTAAATGACTTTATTGCATGTTAATTTGCAATCTTACACAATATCTTAAAAAATAAAAGGATAGTATATCAACACATTTATATAGACTATGGTATTCTAGAACCAATATTTTATATCTGCATACTACAAATATTATTATGTGGTTTCTTATTTCTATAATGTATCAAAGTTATGTAAGAAAATTTAAACCTCTTTAACATTTACTTCATACTGTTTACTTTGAATTTCTTAGATGAGTAAAAGCAAGCTTGTTCCTTTAAAAATTTTTTATTGAATTATAATTGATTTACAATGCTATACCAATCTTTGCTGTACTGCAAAGTGACTCAGTTATACACATATGCACAATTTTTTTAATATTCTTTTCTGTTGTGGTTTATCACAAGATATCCAATATAGTTGCCTGTGCTACTCATTAGGACCTTGTTGCTTATCCATTCTAAGTGTAATAGTTTGCATCTACCAACCCCAAACTTCTAGTCCATCCTTCTCCATCTCCCCCTCCCCCTTGGCAATCACAAGTTTGTTCTCCATGAGTCTGTTATGTAGACAGGCTCATTTATGCCATATTTTAGATTCCACATATAATTGATGTCAAATGGTATTTATCTTTCTTTTTCTGACTTACTTCACTTAGTATGATCATCTCTACATGTATCCATGGTGCTGCAAATGGCATTATTTCCTTCTTTTTAGGACAGAGTAGAATTCCATTGTATATATGTGCCACATTTTCTTTATCCATTTATCTGCAATGGACATTTCGGTTGTTTCCATATCTTGGCTATTGTGAACAGTGTTGCTATGAACATAGGGGTGTATGTGTGTTTTTGAATTAAGTTTTGTCTGAGCATGTTCCCAGGAGTGGGATTGCTGGATCATAAGGTAGTTTAGTCTTAACGTTTTTAAGGAACATCTATCTGGTCGCATCACTTCATGGCAAAAAGATGGGGAAACAGTGGAAACAGTGGCTGACTTTATTTTTCTGGGCTCCAAAATCACTGCAGATGGTGATTGCAGCCATGAAATTAAAAGACGCTTACTCCTTGGAAGGAAAGTTATGACCAACCTAGACAGCATATTAAAAAGCAGAGACATCACTTTGTCAACAAAGGTCCATCTAGTCATGGCTATGTTTTTTCCAGTGGTCATGTATGTATGTGAGAGTTGGACTACAAAGAAAGCTGAGCGCCGAAGAATTGATGCTTTTGAACTGTGATGTTAGAGAATACTCTTGAGAGTCTCTTGGACTGCAAGGAGATCCAACCGGTCCATCCTAAAGGAGATCAGTCCTGGGTGTTCATTGGAAGGACTGATGTTGAAGCTGAAATTCCAATACTTTGGCCACCTGATGCGAAGAGCTGACTCATTTGAAAAGACCTTGATGCTGGGAAAGATTGAGGGCAGGAAGATAAGGGGACGACAGAAGATGAGATGATTGGATGGCATCACCAACTCAATGGACAAGGGTTTGGGTGGACTCCGGGAGTTGGTGATGGACAGGGAGGCCTGGTGTGCTGCGGTTCATGGGGTTGCAAAGAGTCGAACAAGACTGAGCAACTGAACTGAACTGATACTGTTTTCCGTAGTATCTATACCATCTTATAGTCCCACCAATCATGTAGCAAGTTTCCTTTTTCTCCACATCCTCTCCAGCATTTATTTGGAGACTTTTTAATGATGACCATTCTGATATGAAAAGCTATGACAAACCTAGACAGTGTATTAAAAAGCATAGACATCACTTTGCTGACAAAGTTCCATCTAGTAAAAGCTATGGTTTTTCTAGTATTCAGGTACAGATGTGAGTGTTGGACCATAAAGAAGGCTGACCAGTGAAGAACTGATGCTTTCAAACTGTGATGCTGGAGAGGACTCTTGAGAGTCCCTTGGACAGCAAGGAGATCAAGCCAGTCAATCCTAAAGGAAATCAATCCTGAATATTCATTGGAAGGACTGAAGCTGAAGCGCCAATACCTTGGCCAACTGATGTGAAGAGGTGACTCATTGGAAAAGACTCTGATGCTGGGAAAGATTGAGGGCAGAGGAGAAGGGGGCAACAGAGGATGAGATGATTGAATAGCATCATCGCCTCAATGGATGTGAGTTTGTGCCAAGTCTGGGAGATAGTGATGGACAGGGAAGCCTGAAGTGCTATAATCCATGGGGTCACAATGAGTCAGACACAACTGAGTGACTGAACAGCAACAGTTCTGACTAGCCTGAGGTGATACCTCATTGTGGTTTTTATTTTGATTTCTCTAATAATTAGTGGAGTTAAGCATATTTCTATGTGTCCGCCAACTATCTATCTGTATTCTTTGGAGAAATACCTGTTCAGGTCTTCTGCCCATTTTTCAATAGCATTATGTTTATTTTGTCTTTGAGTTTTATAAGTTGTTTGTATATTTTGGAGATTAAGCCCTTGTATGTTGCATTGTTAGCAAATATTTTCTCCCATTCTGTCCATTCTGTAGGTTGTCTTCTTTTTTTTTTTTTTTTTGGTTTCAACTCTCCCAACACCAGTTGTTGAAGAGACTCGTCTTTTTCCCATTTTATATTCTTGCCTTTTTTGCCAAAGGTTAATTGATCATAGGTATCTGGGTTTATTTCTGGGCTCTCTATTCTATTCCATTGATTCATATGCCAATACCACACTGTTTTGATGTATTTTTTTAATACAAATAATTTATTTTATTTTTAATTGAGGTATGGTTGATTCACAATATGTTAATTTCTGCTGTTCAGCAAAGGGATTTATAAATGTACAGACACACACACACACACACACACACACACACACACACACACATTTCTTCTTTTGGCCACTCTGTGAGGCATGTAAAATCTTAGTTCCCTGACCAGGAATCAAACATGTTCCTCCTGCAATGGAATCTCAGAGTCTTAACCAGTGAACCTCTAGGAAAGTTCATAAAGCGAGCTTCTTATACTTAGTAAGTAGACAATTTAAAATTAAAATTGAGATTATGTCTCACATATATAGCTTGGAAAAATAGATTCCAAAAGACTGCTTTTCAGAGCTGAGGTTGAAAATTGCAGCTGTGAGTTAAAAATCATTTTCTTTATTAAAATATCAAAATACAAGAGCAATTAAAAGCCTGTTCTCTGAAAGTATGTTTTCTACAAACAGCATCTGAAAATAATTATTATGACATGTTAATTATCCTAATAAATGAAAGCTAAATGTTTTATATGTCATTATTGTCTTCTTACAAATATCTTTTAAAAACTAAAGAAAACAATTTACTACAAAATTAATTTTTCCACAAAGAGAATGCAAATATTGAATCTAGTGAAAAAATCTGAGGCAAATTTGAAAACTTAATATATCATTTATAGGTATATTGAATTTGGGTGCAAGGCAGAAAATTTCACTCTGTTTTAAAAGATCAATTTGTTGTTGTTCAGATGCTCAGTCATCTCCAACTCTTTGCAACTCCATGGACTGCAGAACGCCAGGCTACCCTGTCCTTCACCATCTCCCAGAGCTTAGTCAAACTCATCTCCATTGAGTCAGTGATGCCATCCAACCATCTTGTTCTCTGTCATCCCCTCTCCAGATTCAGGTCTTTTCTAAAGAGTCAGTTCTTCGTATCAGGTGGTCAAAGTATTGGAACTTCAGCATCAGTCCTTCCAATGAATATTCAGGACTGATTTCCACTAGAACTGACTGGTTTGATCTCCTTGCAGCCCCAGGGGCTCTCAAGAGTCTTCTCCAACACCACAGTTCAAAAGCATCAACGCTCAGCCTTCTTTATGGTCCCACTCTCACAGCCATACATGACTACTGGAAAAACCATGCCTTTGACTAGATGGACATTTGTTGACAATGTAATGTCTCTGTTTTTTAATATGCCATCTAGCTTGGTCATAGCTTTTCTTCCAAGGATTAAGTGCATTTTAATTTCATGGCTTCAGTCACCATCTGCAGTGATTTTGGAGCCCAAGAAACTAGAGTCTTGGAAACAATGTTTTCATTGTTTCCCCATTTACTTGCCATGAAGTGATGGGACTGGATGCCATGATCTTAGTTTTTGAATGTTGAGTCTTAAGGCAGCTTTTTCACTCTCTTCACTTTCATCAAGAGGCTCTTTAGTTCCTCTTCACTTTCTGTGATAAGGGTGGTGTCATCTGCATATCTGAGGTTATTGATATTCCTCCCGGCAAACTTGATTCCACCTTGTGCTTCATCCAACCTGGCATTTTGCATGATGTACTCTGCATATAAGTTAAATAAGAAAGATATTATTGGATTTCAGGACAATGATCAGATTAGAAAGTTTAAAGCTCCTCTGCCAAGAAATTAGAATGAAGTCATGGAAAAATTAAAGCAATGAACTTTAGAAGGTAAGAGTTTATGAAGGATGCATTTTTTAACTGAATGCTTTTTACTTGCCTATCCTTTAAATTGGTAAAATTTAGCAAGTTTTACAAAATCCAATGAAAGAGCTGTGTAAATATTATTTTTTCTCCTGGTTTGAAGTATAAACCCTTTGGATACTTCTTAGCCATTTTTCCCCAATAATCATAGCCGCTAAAATGTCAGCCAAGGCCTTTGAAATCCATATCTATATTTGATATTGTACATAGTCTACACATATATAAGGTCACACACACACACACACACACACACACACACAGATACACACTCCACACAAGCACAAAAAAACTCAACTCACTTGTCAGATGATAATCCATGTCTGATAATGAGAACCTACTGCATAGCCCAGGAAGTCCACTCAGTGCTCTGTGATGACCCAAATAGAAAGCACATTAAAAAAAAAGAAAAAAGAGTAGATATATGTATATGTGTAACTGATTCGCTTTACTGTGCAGCAGAAACTAACACAACATTGTAAATCAACTCTATACCAATAATCAATAATACAAAGTTGGTGCTCAGTCACTCAGTCATGTCCAACTCTGCAACCCCACGGACTGCAGTATTCCAGGCTTCCCTGTCCTTTACCATCTCCTAGAGCTTGCTGAAACTCATCTCCATTGAGTTGATGATGCCATCCAACCATCTAATCCTCTGTCATCCCCTTTTCCTCCTGCCTTCAGTCTTCCCCAGCATCAGGGCCTTTTCCAATGAGCTGACTCTTCACATCAGGTGGCTGAAGTATTGGAGCTTCAGCTTCAGCTTCAGTCCTTCCAATGAATATTCCGGGTTGATTTCCTTTAGGATTAACTGGTTTGATTTCCTTGCTCTCCAAGTGATGAATAAATTTTTAAAATGCATTTGAAAATTCAAATCTCTTTAAGCTAAAGCCAGTGTCAAAGTTTCCTAGAACATCTTTCCTCCAATTATTTCTGTATTGTAGAAATGGAGTCTATTTTACTTAGCAACCCACTCTAGTATTCTTGCCTGGAGAATCCCATGGAAAGAGGATCCTGGAGCGCTGCAGTCTATAAGGTCGGAAAGAGTCAGATACAACTAAAGTGACTTAGCACAGCACATAGACAAAACAGACCCATGGTTGTAGTTACAAAAATTCTGTACCTATATAGGAAGCAAAATGTCTATAATATTTATCACACATGGTTGAATTCAGGGTTACCAGATGAACAGTGATTTTTTTCATTTTCTCATAAAATAATATATTTTGCTGGATGTCTCCAACATGCTGGTTGTGAGGATTGTTTGGGTTAGGCAAATTCATAAATTATAATTTAAATCCTGAGATGTGACTTCAACCTATTTGAAATACATGATATAACTCAGAAGTAGAAAAACCAACTGGATGCTTCTAAGTGTTTATGCAATATTACTTATTTTTATAAAAATGTAGACTCATATGAAGGTAGAATCCCAGGCAACTCAACCAGCTATGCACCAGAACAAGGAAATTGCAGCTCTGTTGCCATCTTCCAGAGTCACTGAGAACTATATATATATTGTTTAATGCAGAAATTTCTAAATTAAAAAAAAAAAACTGGACAGCAGTGATTTCTCTAAGCACAATCCATTGATACATACTTGGAACTATGTCTGGGGTCTCAGCTGCTCATAAAATGCTTTCAACCTTGTCAGAGTATCAACAAATATTGATTTAATATGAAATTTTACAAGAAGTTACATGAGAATCTACAAAAAGACAAAATATTTGGTCTTTGTCATAATCTCAACTAAATGAGCCTAAAGTGGGACGTTTGCAGAGTTTTGGGTCTATCATTCCAATTATTGAAAGATCAATGGCTTAAACAATTATATAATTCATTTGCCACAGTCTAGGAATATATATCAATAAATGTTATTAAGGATCACTTTAGAAAGTATACACATGTTATAAAAGCTATTTTATAACTAACAAGGTTGATTGATTATCTCTCAAAATCTGGGAAATAATACCAGTAAGGCAGTCCATAAGCCAGATAATATTTTAAAGAGTGATTGCAAAGTTTTTAAAATAGTAAGAAGCAGCAATTCAAAACCTCTGCCAGGGTTGTTTCAGGAGTCTAGCCAATGTCAGAAGAAGGGATATCAGAGTGTGGAGCCACAGAATGCCCTGTTATGTACATGCCACATCCATGAACATGATATTCTCATTCTCTGGTCACCCCATGCACTTCATTCTGACCACATGGACCAACTGCATTGTTCCTGCTTAAGTATTATTTTCTCAGTATAGTCATTCCTGACCAACCCATATTAAAGAAAGAATGTCTCTTTTGTATGATTTTCTCATTCATTACCCTGTTTAATTTATCCCTTAACATTAATTATATCTGATATGTGATTCTGTATACATTTGAAATTGTATTGTCTATCTTCAATTAAAGAATCTTTTCTTTGAGCATATTTTTTTAATTGCTTATGATTGTGTTCTGAGTCCTGGGACATAGTGCTTGGGATATAGTAATTTCTTTATATATAAATATATATATATATATATATATATATATATATATACACACACACATATATCTATCTATCTATCTATCTATCTATATATATATATATATATATGAGAAATCTGTATGCAAGTCAAGAAGCAACATTTAGAACTGGACATGGAACAACAGACTGGTTCAAAATTGGGAAAGGAGTATTTCAAGGCTGTATACTGTAGCCCTGCTTATTTAACTTTTATGCAGAGCACATCATGCGAAATGCAGGGTTGTTTGAAGAACAAGCTGGAAATAAGATTGCCAGGAGAAATATCAATAACCTCAGTTATGCAAATGACACCACTCTTATGACAGAAAGTGAAGAGGAAATAAAGGGCCTCTTGATGAAAGTGAAAGAGGAGAGTAAAAAAGATGACTTAAAACTCAACATTCAGAAAACAAAGATCATGGTATCCGTCCCATCATTTCACAGCAAATAGATGGGGACACAATGAAAACAGTGAAAGATTTTATTTTCTTGGGCTCCAAAATCACTGCAGATGATGACTCTAGCCATGAAATTAAAAAACACTTGCTCATTGGAAGAAAAGCTATGACCAACCTAGACAGCATATTAAAAAGCAGAGACATTACTTTGCCAACAAAGGTCTGTATAGTCGAAGCTTGGTTTTTCTATTAGTCATGCATGGATGTGAGAGTTGGACCATAAAGAAGGCTGAGCATCAAAGAATTGATGCTTTTGAACTGTGTTGTTGGAGAAGCCTCTTGAGAGTCCCTTTGACAGCAAGGAGGTCAAACCAGTCAACCCTAAAGGAAATCAGTCCTGAATACTTATTGGAAGCACTGATGCTGAAGCTGAAACTCCAATACTTTGGCCACCTGATGCAAAGAACTGACTCACTGGAAAAGATCCTGATGCTGGGAAAGACTGAAGGTGGGAGGAGAAGGGGATGGCAGAGGATGAGATGGTTGGATGGCATCACCAACTGGATGGGCATGACTTTGAGCACCTCTGGAAGTTGGTGATGGACAGGGAGGCTTGGCATGCTACAGTCCATGGGGTCCCAAAGAGTCGGGCTTGACTGAGAGACTGAACTGAACATACTGAACCGAAGTGCTTTATACTTGTTGAATGAGTGAATAAATGAAACCAGAAGATGGGATACATGCTTGGGTTTCAAGACGCAATGTTGTTCAGAATTTGTATTTCTTTTGATACATTAATAGGATGATATGATGTCAAGGAACAACTGGATTAAAAATGAGATATAATATTTCCAGAAACAGAATAAGCAGATTTTTTCCTAGGTACTATTTTTTGTTTAAAAGGACTTAAGCATGAAAGTTTTTATCTAGTCTTGAGCATATTTGCCCCACATTACTGGGGCTATATTATCTGGAATGACCTCTAACTTTCTATCTAATATCCCATCCATTTCTGCAATAAAATCAATAAAGAAAGATAGAGCCTCAAACACAATTATTTCACAATTACTTTTAGCTAATATGGCATCAGTATAATGAGTAACTTTAGCATTTGAATTAGATTTAGGCCACTTATTTAAAGCCTACCTTCCTGAATTATGGTATCATACCAGATAATTTAAATCCCCAGGTGGTAGACAAACAGTAAATCAAATTACTATCACTGCAAGATAAAAGCAAATTGCTCTTGCTATCCAGCACTAACAATGACTCCAAAGATCACGTAAGCCAAATCAATGACTGCATATGAATC
This sequence comes from Giraffa tippelskirchi, assembly GCF_054371585.1. NCBI lineage: Eukaryota > Metazoa > Chordata > Mammalia > Artiodactyla > Giraffidae > Giraffa > Giraffa tippelskirchi. The sequence continues at coordinate 44,755,453 of NC_137282.1, read as the reverse complement.
AAGAATGACTAAGAATCACCTTACAATGAGAAAATATGGAGAGTCACAGTTCTCATCTAATTGTGGCTACCTTGTATTAATCTATGTATAATTCCAATTGTATTCTATAAATAATGTCCAAAATGTATTTAATTTCTGTACCAGCTAAATTGAGATCATAATTAGAAGAAAGTTGCTATCGGGTACAACGTACTCCTCTAATTTCTGCTTTAAAATTAAAGCTCTATTTATCCCCTTGAAAACATGGCAACTATGATTTTATATTTATGACTTTATTGTGGGAGGAGGTCTATGGGAACAGTCAGTTTGCATTTTCAATGAAGAGGTTGTTGCACTGTTTTTCTTCATCCTTTCAAGTGAAAATACTTTTATTTTCCCCTAAAATCACAATAAACCAATCCTACTATCAGTTTAAAGAGTGACCAGGGCTTCCCTGATAGCTCAGATGGTAAAGAATCTGCCTGCAATGCAGGAGACCCCGGTTCGATTCCTGGATCGGGAAGACCCACTGGAGAAAGGATAGGTTACCCACTCTAGTATTCTTGGGCTTCCCTTGTGGCTCAGCTGGTAAAGAATCCACCTGCAATGCAGGAGACCTGGATTTGATCCCTGGGTTGGGAGGATCTCCTGGAGAAGGGAAAGGGTACCCACTCCAGGATGCTGGCCTGGAGAATTCCAAGGACTGTATAGTCCATGGGGTCACAAAGAGTTAGACACCACTGAGCGACTTTCACTTTCACTTTCAGAATCTGTACAGAAAATCACTTTGGTTCTCTATGTTCCAACTTAGAAACTTAGAAAAACCCTGCCACTGAAAATTCTCTCTTCAATATCCCCAATCATGGATATAATCTCTGTTTCCAAAGCTTCCTAGTTTTTAAAAATTATTTTTAATTTTAATTATCTAAAATTTTTCATGTATATTTTATTAACATACAGTACAGTTCAGTTCAGTCGCTTGTCATGTCCGACTCTTGGCAACCCCATGAACCGCAGCACGCCAGGCCTCCCTGTCCATCACCAACTCCCGGAGTCCACCCAAACCCATGTCCATTGAGTCGGTGACGCAATTCAGCCATCTCATCCTCTGTTGTCCTCATCTCCTCCTGCCCTCAAATCTTTCCCAGCATCAGGATCTTTTCAAATGAGTCAGCTCTTTGCATGAGGTGGCCAAAGTATTGGAGTTTCAGCTTCAACATCAGTCCTTCCAATGAACACCCAGGACTGATCACCTTTAGGATGGACTGGTTGGATCTCCTTGCAGTCCAAGAGACTCTCAAGAGTCTTCTCTAACACCACAGTTCAAAAGCATCAATTCTTCGGTGCTCAGCTTTCTTTATAGTCCAACTCTCACATCCATACATGACCACTGGAAAAACCATAGCCTTGACTAGACAGACCTTTGTTGACAAAGTGATGTCTCTGTTTTTTAACATGCTATCTAGGTTGGTCATAACTTTCCTTCCAAGGAGTAAGCGTCTTTTAATTTCATAGCTGCAATCACCATCTGCAGTGATTTTGGAGCCCAGAAAAATAAAGTAAGCCACTGTTTCCACTGTTTCCCCATCTATCTGCCATGAAGTGATGGGGCCGGATGCCATGATCTTAGTTTTCTGAATGTTGAGCTTTAAGCCAACTTTTTCACTCTCCTCTTTCACTTTCATCAAGAAGCCCTTTAGTTCTTTTCCACTTTCTGCCATAAGGCTGGTGTCATCTGCATATCTGTGGTTATTGATATTTCTCTCGGCAATCTTGATTCCAGCTTGTGCTTCCTCCATCCCAGCGTTTCTCATGATGTACTCTGCATATAAGTTAAATAAGCAGGGTGACAATATACAGCCTTGAGTACTCCTTTTCCTATTTGGAACCAGTCTGTTGTTCCATGTCCAGTTCTAACTGTTGCTTCCTGACCTGCGTATAGATTTCTCAAGAGGCAGATCAGGTGGTCTGGTATCCGCATCTCTTTCAGAATTTTCCAGTTTATCGTGATCCACACAGTCAAAGGCTTTGGCATAATCAATAAAGCAGAAATCAATGTTTTTCTGGAACTCTCTTGCTTTTTCGATGATCCAGCAGATGTTGGCAATTTGATCTCTAGTTCCTCTGCCTTTTCTAAAACCCGCTTGAACATCTGGAAGCTCATGGTTCACGTATTGCTGAAGTCTGGCTTGGAGAATTTTAAGCATTCCTTTACTAGTGTGTGAGATGAGTGCAATTGTGAAGTAGTTTGAGCATTCTTTGGCATTGCCTTTCTTTGAGATTGGAACGAAACTGACTTTTTCCAGTCCTGTGGCCACTGCTGAGTCTTCCAAATTTGCTGGCATATCGAGTGCAGCACTTTCACAACATCATCTTTCAGGATTTGAAATAGCTCAACTGGAATTCCATCACCTCCACTAGCTTTGTTCGTAACTGTATTATATACTTGGCATTGCTAAGAGAGTAGATGTTAAACGTTCTCACCACACACAAAAAATGGCAATTATGTGACTTGATCAAGGAGTCAGCTAACACTATGATGGGGCTGATTTTGCAACATGTAAGTGTGTCAAATCAATACATTGTACACTTTAAAATTATATAATGTATATACCAATTATATGTCAATAAAGCTAGGGGGAAAGAATTAAAAAATAGCAAGTATGATTATTTATGATTAGAATAAAGAACATTATTAAAAATGTGCAAAATATTTTCATGATTTAAACATCTAGAGACATTTCAAGGTATCTTATGTTAGGAAAAATGCCAAGTTTCATGCCATTTTTCCTACAAATGGGGAGAATTATCATACTGCCAATTCTCTGAGACTCTTGTACTAAAAATAATATAATTTTCTAAGCATGTTCTTAAAGTGTCTAGGCCCTGTTAATTCATAGTTGCATCAAAAACTTGTTGAATAAAAATCCATGAGTAGTTTTTTTTCAGATAGGAATAAGAGACTTAAAGATAGCATTTCTGTCAAATTTAAAAAATATACAAGATGTTTTAAAGACATACATTTGCTTTAAATATCCTTACTAAAATCCATAGCAGCTTCCATTGTCAGTAAAAAAAAAGCCTGTGGCTTTCATAACTTTAGATTCCAAATAATATCTTAACTTCCATATTATGACCCAAAGGACATTTAGATATTATTGCTTGATACTAACAATTTTATCTTTATTCTGCTAATTATATGGACCATTACACTGAAATATGCAAAATAACCACAGTTATGCGCATGCACAGTCACTAACCATCTCCAAGTCTTTGTGACCCCACGGACGGACGGTAGGGCACCATCTTCCACTGTCCGTGGGATTTCCTAAGCAAGAATATTGGGGTCAGTTGCCATTTCCCTTTGCAGGAGATCTTCCCAACTCAGGGATTGAAACTAGTCATCTGAATTGACAAGTGAGTTCTTTACCACTGAGCACCAGGGAAGCCCAATCACAATTATACTGAGGACTTAGATGGGCACTGAAATTAGTAAATAATAATAATAAAAAATACTAAGTGTAGACCATCTTATGGATAAAAGCTAAACTATTTCTGAGGTAATAGTTACAAAATAATAGCTTATCTTCATTTATCTATTTCATAGCAAAAATTTCCTCTGAACCACATTACCACAAGCAATGTTATCAATTTCTAAAATACACACACAGTAACAGTTACTAACCACAACCACAATAAACTAATTGAGGAAGCCCACTTAGCTTGAAAATAAATTATACAAATGCTACAGAGAAGTAGAGAAAAATAATATTTAAAAAATTGGTTGTTTGTATTTGGCATACAGCAACATAATAAAACTGGGGTGGAGGTGGCTATCTGGGAAAATATATGTGATTCACCAGGAGAATAAAAGCAAATATTATTTAAATATTTTAAATTTCATTTGAAAAAAATATTATTCAAAACCAATGATAGAATAAAATAACTTTGGCAAGATATAAATCTGTCAGTGGTTTTGCTTGCAGCAATTAGCTTCAGTATTTTGAAACAAAAGTCAAAATGGTGTCAGTATTGCTAAAAGAGCTTTTTGAAAGGGAGCCAGAATCCATTGAGAAAGTGGGATTTACGTAGGTCTCAGCCTGATGCAATCTAAACTTTTGACCACTTATAGTCTTAATGTAGTCATGCAGAAATTCCACACAATATCCAGAAATTCGAGATATTACCAGACACTCACCCTAAATAACTGGCTACAGCCTATCCTTTATGAACAAATATTTCTTTTTCGCATCAGAGCCAACCATAATTCTTGCAAGAAAACTTTAGCAACATTGTGTCCTGTATAAGCTCTTGACTCATTCTCTTTCTCCAAACTCTCTTTACATTTTACCTGAATCTGTGTTTCCTGAATTGCTGTTCCTAAGACTCTAAATAGAGCTCTTTATTCTTTGTTGCATTGGTACTAATTATTGTTTTTCAACAGTAGAGATAATGTTAGAATAGTAAACTCACTCTACCTTATGTATAATTGTCAAATTTCATGTGGAGTAAAGCAAAGGAGTCAAACAACAATTGTAAATTTTCCAATATCCCAAAAAAAATTAATATATATAAAATTTGAACACGAAAAATAAATAATTTTTTTAAAATACAATGCACCAAAAATTGATAAAAGAATTAAACTGGCATAACAAACTTTGCTCTAGGAAAATGTTTTCTACAAAGATTCATCAGTTCTATAGAAAATGATGGAAAGATTTAATTTCATAAGCTGAGAATCAAAATCATGACAAAAACATCAAGATTAAAATGTCTAGTGATAATAAAAAGATGAGGTTTAAGTGGTAGAGTTGACATTTTCTATGTCCAAGATAGAAAGATACTGTTCAGAGAAGGCTTTGTCTCTAACCAGCCAAAGAGAATCCAGGATGCTAAATTTGGTTGTACTTGCAAAGAAAGATTCAGGAAAATAAAAGAGAAATTATCACTGAGCTAAGTTTCAAACTTCTTTTGCTCACTGTTTTTATATTCATATAATGAATGAACAGCATTGTCAAGAGCATTTTAAAGTGCCTTAGGATAAGACTGGCATCCAGCCAGGAAATTCTGCAAATGCAATTCTGAGGGGAATAAAAGAGAAATATAGAAACCCAGAGCGGGAGTTGTATTTTTATATTGCCTTTTTTTTTTTTTTTGGTACAGTCTCAGAATGCTTGTGTGAATCAGTTTATGCAGCAATGGGACTCAAATTCTGAATTTTCTCTTGAAAAGAGCGTAAACTCTTGAGGTTACAGTTAGAGAACAACCTCCAGTGGTTTGTATAAATTACACAGAACAGCCCATAAATTACGTTTGTCGCAGATCTGACAACCTCAGAATTACACTGGAACAGAACTAACTAGTGCAATGCTCATGTCAAAGAAATTTCTTATTCCCCAAATGAAGTAACCTAATTATGATAGTATTATTATCACCACGGGCTTCCCCAGTAGCTCAGCTGGTAAAAAATCCACCTGCAAAGCAGGAGACCCCGGTTCGATCTCTTGGTCTGAAGATCCCCTAGAGAAGCGATAGGCTATCCACTCCAGTATTCTTGGGCTTCCCTGGTGGCTCAGACAGTAAAGAATCCACCTGCAAGCCAGAGACCGGGTTTAATCTCTCGGTTGTGAAAATCCTCTGGAGGAGGGTATGGCAACCCACTCCAGTATTATTGCCTGGAGAATCCCCATGGATTTTAAAATAGATAGCTAGTGAGAACCTGATAAAAAACACCAGAAACTTAACTCAGTACTCTGTGATGACCTAGATGGGGGGGGGGGGATGGTGGGAGGGAGGTCCTAGAGGGAGGGAATATATTTATACATACAGCTGATTCATGCTGTTGTACAGCAACAAATTAACACAAAATTGTAAAGCAATTATACTTCATTAAAAAAAATAGTCTGTACGGAAAGAAGCAAGTGGAAAAAAAAAGAGCATGTGAGTGCAGTCTTTGGTTAAAGCTGAACTATCTTGTGATGCAGGCAGAAACTTCAATCTAAACATTATGCATTTTGTATGAGTTTGAGCTGGCAAATTAACAGAGATGGGATCCTTGCATAAAAATCAGCCTTTCTGTTTGGTAAGTGGCAAAATTAAGGTGGGGTGTGATGCTGAGATACGCAGCATGCCTCAGATAAGCAGATGACACCACCCTTATGGCAGAAAGCAAAGAAGAACTAAAGAACCTCTTGATGAAAGTGAAAGAGGAGAGTGAAAAAGTTGGTTTAAAACTCAACATTCAAATAACTAAGATCATGGCATCCAGTCCCATCACTTCATGGCAGATAGACGGAGAAACAATGGAAACAGTGACAGACTTTATTTTGGGAGGACTCCAAAATCACTGCAGGTGGTGACTGAAGCCATGAAATTAAAAGACGCTTGCTCCTTGGAAGAAAAGCTATAACCAAACTTGACAGCATATTAAAAAGCAGAGACATTACTTTACCAACAAAGGCTCGTCTAGTCAAAGCTATGGTTTTTCCTAGTCATGTATGGATGTGAGAGTCGGACTACAGAAAGAAAGCTGAGCGCCAAAGAATTGATGGATTTGAACTGTGGTGTTGGAGTAGACTCGACAGTCCCTTGGACTGCAAGGAGATCCAACCAGTCAATCCTAAAGGAAGTCAGTCCTGAATATTCATTGGAAGGACTAATGCTGAAGCTGAAACTCCAATCCTTTGGCCACCTGATGTGAAGAACTGACTCATTTGAAAAGACTCTGATGATGGGAAAGATTGAAGGCAGGAGGAGAAGGGGATGACGGGATGAAATGGTTGGATGGAATCACCGACTCGATGGAACTGAAACTTCCTAGAACATAAATAATATCTGATGGCATGCATGCTTCATTTTGTCTAACATCCTGTTCCTCCTGAGTCTGTGTTGCTGCTATGGAACAAGACTTCTCTGGAGCATTTTATTGTACTTAGACACAACTCTGAGTTCTGGAGATAGGAAATGAGCTGAGAAACACAGACTCTGAACATGCTCAATATTAGCTTATCATGAAATGTACATTTCTGCCAGGGTCTGGAAAGGAAATTATAAATACAACGTCCTTGGAAGAAAACATCTAAAGTTGAAATCCCCTGAACAGTGCCGGCCAAGCGTTAACTAACATTTTTACACAGGAAAGATAATGCAGGGTATGTTTATGTATAAGTTCATTTTCAAAGCAAGAATGAAAATTCTCATTTCTCTTGGCCAAAAAGAAAAAGAAAAATATGAGGCAGAATAAATTCATCATACCATGTGGCTAGCCCTAAAAACAGAAAGGCCATACCACTATCAGGACAGAATTATAGCAAAAACCCAAAGCAAAAGGTGTGTAGAGGGGAAAAAAAAAATCCATTTCCTGATAAGTAGCTCAAAAGTGCTATTATAGCAAAACATAAAACTCACTTCATTTTTTAAATTAATTAATTAATTTTAAATGTAAGATAATTATTTTACAATATTGTGATTTTTTTTTGCCATACATCTACATGAATTGGCCACAGACATACATGTGTCTCCCCTATCCTGAACCCCCCTCCCACCTCCCTCCCCATCCTATCTCTCTGGGTTGTCCCAGAGGACGAGCCTTGGGTGCCCTGCTTCATGCATCAGACTTGCACTGGTCATCTATTTTGTATATGGTAATGTACATGCTTTAATGCTATTCTCTCAAATCATCCCACTCTCACCTTCTCTCACTGAGCACTGTAAAGAACAAACTCACTTTACCTGGAAAATGATAAAAACAATGATTAACAGAATGTGGAAGAGTAAACTCTTGAAGGCAGTTCAGAACATAAAAGAGAAAAGGCATCTGGAACAATCTAGATGTTATCTGCCTAGAACAATTTCCTACAGACCTAACAGGGAACCAGGATAAACTATTCAAAGTTATTCCATCCCCTAAGTCTGCAAAGAAGTCTGTGAGAAAAAAGTTCTTCTCTAATGTTAAACTGGATTCACTGGTAGATAAAACAGTAAAGAATCTCCCTGCAATGCCGGAGACCCAGGTTTGATCCTTGGATGGGGAAGATCTCCTGGCATGGGAAATGGCAATCTACTTCTGTATTCTTGCCTGGAGAATTCCATGGACAGAGGAGCCTGGCAGGCTACAGTCCATAGGGTCACAAAGAGTCATACACAACTGAGCAATTAACACTTAAAATAGCAATGCTAAATTGGAAGATATAACTTAGCCTGTGAGCTAACTGACCTTTCTAACTCTTTATCTGTCCATTTTCCAGTATAGATTCTGGAAGAGTCCATCTGTGTCGGCAAACTCGCATACATGCCTGCGAAGTCACTTCAGTCATTTCTGGCTCTTTGTTACCTTACAAACTGTAGCCTGCCAGGCTCCTCTATGAGATTATCCAGGCAAGAATACTGGAGTGGGTTGTCATGCCCTTCTCCAAGGGATCTTCATGACCCAGGGATCAAACCTTCATCCTTTCTGTCTCCTGCACTGGTAGGTGGGTTCTTTACCATTAGTGCCACTTGGAAAGCCTCTGCTAAAATGTCTTTTGAGTCTAACCTAGTTATTGTGCTTAGTCGCTCAGTTGTGTCCATCTCTTTGCTATCCCACACACTGGAGCCCACCAGGCTCCTCTGTCCATGGGGATTCTCCAGGCAGGATTACTGGAGTGGGTTTCCATGCCTTCCTCCAGGGGCTCTTCCTAACCCAGGGATCGAAACTAGATCTCCCACTATGCAGGCAGATGAGGTGCTTTGAAATTAATATATACTCATGTCACTTTTGCCTTCCATAATAATAAAGTGGTGGATATTCCATTTAAAGTGAAGCTTTGAAGTTCAGCTGCCTAATACTTGTTTCACTATCCAGCGATGGGTCCTTCAGAGAGGATGAATAATTATACTAAATACATCATTTGTTTATTGTGGGGCTGAAATAGTAAATAAAAAGGAAGTGTTATTGGAAGATATGTTTTAATACTTTGCAATAAGAATAGATTATTACTGTGTTATTTGGCTGTTATTAACATTATGTTATGATAGAAAACACCTCATAACATATTTGTAGAACAAGGAAATATATAAATAAAATAGTACACCAGAATGAAATGCAAAACTTAGTTTTTTGGAAGATATTATCCTAAATTCTTAAAGTAAATTTACTTAAAAAGTTATCATTAACAATTTACCACATTTTTTTCTATTTTTTCTATGTATTCCTGCATATGCTTTTATTCACATAACAAAATGTATCAAATGCTAGTAAGTGGAAAAGTAACTCCTTTTTAAGATGCAAAATATTTGTCCTAATAGGTTTTTTCAATCATATAGATTTTCGTTATCAGTATCTTATTGCAAAATATAAATTTAATTAAATCTCAGCAAGCAATTAAAAATGTGCATATGAGTTTCTGACATTTACATGAAAGGTCTCTTAGAAAAATAAAAAATTTAAAAAGCTTCTTAACTTTAAACGAGTCACTATAAATACTACTGAGATTTATATTCTTTGTACAAAGTAACCACAAAAATTCAACATGAATTAAATTTAGAAAATGAGACAGGAATGTCTCCAACCTGTTGATGTTGAATTTCAATCCAGGAAAGTGGATTTTGAAATAGTACTTGGTATCTTTTCCACATTATGTTACACAGATAGATTTATGCTTTGTTGATTCTGTGACATCTACGTTACTATCTCTCTTCACTGTTTAAAGATAACTGATAAACATCGGAACAGAAAAAAATGTTTTTTTACACATAACAACATAAATTTTAAAGAAAAATTGATGGATTTAGGGGACAAGAAGATGCATAAACCATGAGACTCCAACTGCAATTTACTTATCTCAATATTTGGAAATACAGTTATGAATGTTCTATTCCAGCTAAACAGGGAAATGTTCTCCCTCACATGCATCACCTCTGATTTTACACTGAAGTAGAAGGAAAATCAGCCTATATGTATTCATCGACCGATGAACATGAAACTGACTTTATGAATGGTGCATTGCCCACAAATTAGGTGCAGATTGTCATTAATGAAAATAAGTGGAGGCAGGGAGAGAGGGACTCTACAGAGATTTCTTTAACATTTAGCAGTAAATATTCACCCGCAAAAACTCGCAGTATGCAAATACATGCTGGCAGATAATGGATCCTTTGAAATGCCAGTGTGCTGCTACTTCTTATGAGGCTTTGAAAAGAACATAAGGCAGATAAACATATTTTAATCTTCAAGATTGTCATAATTGGAAATAAAAATATTTATTTTACCTGATTTAGATCCATTTTCAGATAATCACACCAGCTATCACCGTTATAAGCAATTTTGTGAAATAGTCCCGATTACTACTGATTCCTTCATTGTCTGGGATATTCATGTCCAAAGTGACATAAAGAAAACTGCAGTTTCTAGATGGATTTCGACTTGCTTTGGAGAAACACTGCCCCTAAAGTATCACCAGATAATCATTAAAATCCAAGGAAATAAAGGCAAAAGTTTATAGCAGAATAGCGTGTGTGTGCATGCTAAGTTGCTCCAATCGTGTCCGCCTCTTTGCAACCCTACAGGCTGTAGCCTGCCAGGCTCATCTGACCACTGGATTCTCCAGGCAAGAATATTGGAGTGGGTCGCCATGCTCATAAACAGCTATGTACCAATTAATAAGACAAACTGAAAGAAATGGCTAAATTCTGAGAAACACCAAAATTTTCCAAGACTGAATAAGGAGGAAATAGAATATCTGAATAGGCTGATCAATAAAACAAAGATTGAAATCGTAATCAAAAACTTTCAAAAAACAGAAGTCCAGGGCTAGGCAGTGTCACAGGCGCTGTGCTGTGCTTAGTCACTCAGTCACATCCAACTCTTTGCTACCCGGTGGACTGTAGTCCACCAGGCTCCTCTGTCCACGGAGATTCTCTGGGCAGAATACTGGAGTGGGTTACCATACCCTCTGCCAGGGGATCTTCCCAACCCGAGGATTGAACCCAGGTCTCCTGCATTCCAGGTGGATTATTTACCATCCGAGCCACCAGAGAAGCCCAAGACTCCAGTGAGTAGGTAACCTATCCCTTCTCCAGGGGATCTTCCCAACCCAGGAAACCAAATCAGGGTCTCCTGCATTGCAGGCGGATTCTTTATCAGCTGAGCTACCAGGGAAGCCCGTGTCACAGATGATTCTACCAAAAATTCAAAGAGGATTTAATGCTTGTTTTTCTCAAACTATTGCAAAACACTGAAGAAAAAGAAACACTTACTCACTCATTTAGTGAGACCAACATCACCAAAAGGATGATACCAAAGAAAAAGCACAGGAATGAAAATTATAGGTGAATATCTCTTATGGCACTTAACCAGGTGGCTCAGTGGTAAATAATTCAAACACCAGTGCAAGAGATAAAGGAAATTTGGATTCAGTCCCTGATTAGGTGAAGATCCCTGGAGGAGGAAATGGCAACCCACATCAGTATTCTTTCCTGGAAAATCCCACGGGCAGAGGAGCCTGGTGGCCTATAGTCCATAGGGTCACAAAGAGTTGACCATGACTGAACAACTGAGCATGAATGCTGATGAACATAGATGCACAAATCTTTAGCAAAATAGTAGCAAACTAAATTCGAAAATGCATCAAAAAGATCATATACCATGGTCAAGTGGGATTTAGTTCAGGGATGCAAGAATGGTTTGTTCTTTTATTTCCTTGTATTATTCATTTCTTGTATTTATAATTGAGTTTACCAGGGCATCCACATAGATTTGAAGATCTCTTTATGGAATATTTTTAATAAAAATCTGTGTCCCTTTACTAGAAATAGGATGATTGAAGTTTTTTATTTTTTAAATCAGTTTTGATCATCCATACCTTTCAAGACATTACCCATTTCATTTTAGTGTTTATTCTTGGTAGCATAAGATTGTTCAATAATATTCACTTATTATTAAATATATAGAAGAAGGTTCTCCTCACAGCTTAGCTATTTTTAAAACAAATTTAGTAATTTCAGCTTTCAGATTTATCAATTTCCTGTATTATTTATTTATTTTTTCTTCTAGGGACGCTTGTTCTAATCCCTAACTTTTTGTAGTACACACTGTAATGATTGATCTTCAATTCCTTTCTTCTTTTCTACTGTTAGCATTTACAGTTGTGGGTTTCTATGAACCACTCCTTTGCCTGAACTCCACAAATATCAACACTTTAAATTTCATTCTTTTCAAATATTTCCTAGTTTTCCTTTTAATTAGTTTAAGAATTGGATTGAAGGTTTTAGCCAGTAGAGCAATGAAAGTGTTGGGGCAGTCCATGGCAGTCCAAAGAGTCAGACACGATTAAGTAACTGAACAAGTCACTAAGTTGTGCCCAACTCTTTGGTGACCTTATGGACTGTAACCCACCAGGCTTCTCTATCCACAGGATTTCTCAGGAAATAATACTGGAGGGGGGGGGGCGTTTCCTTCTCCAGGGGATCTTACTGAACCAGGAATTGAACCACTGTCTTCTGCATTGGCAGGCAGATTCTTTACCACTGAGCCACCAGAGTGGCCCCAACCTATCACTAGTAGACTGGATATTTTGTAGCAAATTTAAGCGATAATTTGTTATTCTGAAATTGGATGAACTATAGCTATGTATTTGAACATTAAGGAATCCAAGAGACATAATTTTGAACAAATTATCCAATACATGAAGAATACATGTCATCTATATAATATATATCATACATATAATATATATCACATATATTTAATTATATTATAAATTTGGAAGTTAAGACAGTCATTTCCTTTGGAGAGGAGAAGAGTTAGTGAACAGGAGGAGACAAGAAAGGTTTTTGAAGGACTGGTGAGATTCAGTACCTTGATATAGGTTGGTAGTTAAAATTGTGTGGTCATTTTGTATTCTACAATTTAGATTTGTGATTTTTAAAATCTGCACTAAAGTTAGGCTTTAAAAAAAAAAAAACCCTTCTATAATTGCTTAAATGTACTAAGTGATTCATTTCAGGATTTTCCTAGATGGCATTAAGTACTACTATGAGTGTTTTACCAAGCATGGTTGATATGAATTCTCATTCTAATACTTGCAATGATGCTAAAGCCTCTATAAGCAGTGTAACGTTTCCACATCTAATTTTTCATCTATAATATGAAATGAGTCTAGTTCAATTCAGTTTCTGAGTCGTGTCCGACTCCTTGTGACCCCATGGATTGTAGCACGCCAGGCTTCCCTGTCCATCACCAACTCCCATTGGTTGCTCAAACTCATGTCCATTGAGAGTGGGTGATGCCATCCAACCATCTCATCCTCTGTTGCCCCCTTCTCCTCCTGCCTTCAGTCTTTCCCAGCAATTCCTCCTGCCTTCAATCTTTCCCAGCATCAAGGTCTTTTCTAAAGAGTCAGTTTTTCGCATCAAGTGGCCAAAGTATTGGAGTTTCAGCTTCAGCATCAATCCTTCCAATCAATATTCAGGACTGATTTCCATTAGGATTGACTGGTTTGATCTCCTTGCTGTCAAAGGGACTCTCAAGAGTCTTCTCCAACACCACAGTTCAAAAGCATTAATTCTTCCACACTCAGCTTTCTTTATGGTCCAATTCTCACATCCAAACATGACTACGGGAAAAACCATTGATTTTAATATATGGACCATTGTTGGCAAAGTAATGTCTCTGCTTTTTAATATGCTAAGTTGGTCATAGCTTTTCTTCCAAGGAGCAAGTGTCTTTTAATGTTATGGCTGAAGTCACCATCTGCAGTGATTTTGGAGCCCAAGAAAATAAAGTCTGTCACTGTTTCCATTGTGTCCCCATCTATTTGCCATGACGTGATGGAGCTAGATGCCATGATCTTAGTTTATGAATGCTGAGTCTTAAGCCAGCTTTTTCACTCTCCTCTTTCAATTTCATCAAGAAGCTCTTTAATTCCTCTTCACTTTCTGCCATAAGGGTGGTATCATCTGCATATCAGGTTATTGATATTTCTCCAGGCAACCTTGATTCCAGCTTGTGCTTCATCCAGCCTGACATTTCCCATAATGTTCTCTGAATATAAGTTAAATACGCGGGACGATAATATACAGCCTTGAGGTACTCCTTTCACAATTTGGAACCAGTCTGTTGTTCTTTCTCCGGTTCTAACTGTTGTTTCTTGACCTGCATACAGATTTCTCAGGAGGCAGATAAGCTGGTCTGGCATTCCTATCTCTTGAAGAATTTGAAACAGTTTGCTGTGATCACATGGTCAAAGGATTTGGCATAGTCAATAAAGCAGAAGAAGATTTTTTTTTCTGGAATTCTCTTGCTTTTTCCAGGATCCAACAGATGTTGGCAATTTGATCTCTGGTTCCTCTGCCATTTTTAAATCCTGCTTGAACATCTGGAAGTTTTTGGTTCATGAGCTGTTGAAGCCAGGCTTGGAGAATTTTGAGCATTACTATGCTAGCATGTGAGATGATTCCAACTGAGTGGTAGTTTGAACATTCTTTGGCATTGCCTTTCTTTGGGATTGGAATGAAAACCGACCTTTTCCAGTCCTATGACCACTGCTGAGTTTTCCAAATCTGCTGGCATATTGAGTGTAGCACTTTCACAGCATCATCATTTAGAATTTGAAATAGCTCAACTAGAATTCCATCACCTCCACTAGTTTTGTTTGTAATGATGCTTCCTAAGGCCCACTTGACTTTGCATTCCAGGATTTCTGGCTCTAGGAGAGTGATCACACCATCGTGGTAATCTGTGTCATTAAGTTTATATATATATATATATATATATATATATATATATATATATAGTTCTTCTGTGCATTTTTGCCACCTCTTCTTAATTTTTCTGCTTCTGTTAGGTCCATACCATTTCTGTCCTTTATTGTGCTCATCTTTGCATGAAATTTTCCCTTGGTATCTCTAATTTTCTTGAAGAGATCTCTAGTCCTTCTCATTCTATTGTTTTCTTCTATTTCTTTGCACTGATCACTGAGGAAGGCTTTCTTATCTCTCCTTGTTATTCTTTGGAACTCTGCATTCAAATGGATATATCTTTCATTTTCTCCTTTACCTTTCGGTTATCTTCTTTTCTCAGCTATTTGTAAGGCCTCCTCAGACAACCGTTTTACCTTTTTGCATTTCTTCTTGGGGATGGTCTTGATTACCACCTCCTACACAATGTCATGAACCTCTGGCCATAGTTCTTCAGGCACTCTGTATATCAGATCTAATCCCTTGAATCTATATGTCACTTCTGCTGCATAATCATAAGGGATATGATTTAGGTCATACCTGAATGGTCTTGTGCTTTTCCCTACTTTCTTCAGTTTAAGTCTCCATTTTCCAAAAAAGGAGTTCATGCTCTGAACCACAGTCAGCTCCTGGTCTTGTTTTTGCTGACTGTATAGAGCTTCTCCATCTTTGACTGAAAAGAATATAATCAATCTGATTTTGGTATTGACCATCTGGTGAAGTCCATGTGTAGAGTTGTCCCTTGTGTTGTTGGAAAATGGTGTTTGCTATGACCAGTGCATTCTCTTGGCAAATCTCTGTTAACCTTTCCCCTCCTTTATTTTGTACTCCAAGGCCAAATCTCTTGACTTCCTACTTTTGCATTGCAGTCCCCTGTGATGAAGAGGACATCTTTTTTTGGTGTTAGTTTTAAAAGGTCCTGTAGGTCATAATAAAACCATTCAACTTCAGCTTCTTCAGCATTAGTGGTTGGGGCGTGGACTTAGACGACTCTAATATTAAATGGTTTGCCTTGTAAAAGAACAGAGATCATTCAGTCCTTTTTGAGATCACACCCAAGTACTCCATTTGGACTTTTTTATTTACTACGAGGGCTACTCCATTTCTTCTAAGGGATTCCTGCACACAGTAGTAGATAATTGTCATCTAAATTAAATTCACCCTTTCTGGTCCATTTTAGTTCACTAATTCCTAAAATTTAGATGTTCACTCTTGCTATCTCCTGTTTGACCACTTCCAATTTACCTTGATTCATGGACCTAACATTCCAGGTTCCTATGCAATATTGTTCTTCACAGCATCAGACTTTACTTCCATCACCAGTCACATCAACAACTGGGCATTGTTTTTGCTTTGATTCCGTCTCTTCATTCTTTCTGGATTAATTTTTCCTCTCTTCTCCAGTAGCATATTGGGCACCTACTGACCTGGGGAATTTATCTTTCAGTGTCTTATATTTTTGCCTTTTCATTCTGTTCACGGGGTTCTCAAGGCAAGAATGCTGAAATGGTTTGCCATTTGCTTCTCCAGTGGACTACTTTTTGTCCAAACTCTCTACCATGAACAGTCCATCTTGGGTGACCCTACACAGCATGGTTCATAGTTTCATTGAGTTAGACAAGGCTGTGATCCTTGTGATCACTTTGGTTAGTTATTCTGTCTGTTTTCTTATGGATAAAAATAAGAAACTTATATAAGCTTCTTGATGGGAGGGACAGGCTGTGGG
Organism: Giraffa tippelskirchi; assembly: GCF_054371585.1. Taxonomy (NCBI): domain Eukaryota; kingdom Metazoa; phylum Chordata; class Mammalia; order Artiodactyla; family Giraffidae; genus Giraffa; species Giraffa tippelskirchi. The sequence goes on along the minus strand of NC_137282.1, from coordinate 44,739,033 downwards.
GGAATCTGAGTCTTGTTCTGATGGGCGGGACCATGCTCAGTAAATCTTTAATTCAATTTTCTGTTGATGGGTGGGGCTGTGTTTCTTCCCTGTTTTTTGGCCTGAGGCCAATCTGTGGTAGGGGTAATGGCAGTAATGGCAAACTCCTTCAAAAGGACTTATGCCAGCACTGCTGTATTCAGGGCCCCTGACCCCATGACAGGCCGCTGTCAACCCAGGCCTCCTCCAGAGACTCCTGGCCACTCACGGGCTAGTCTCTTGTGGGGTCACTCCCTGTTTCTCCTGGGCCCTGGTGCACACAATTTTTTGTTTGTGCCCTCGAAGGGTATGTTTCCCTAGTCCTGTGGGAGATCTGTAATCAAATCCCACTGGCCTCCAAAGCCAATTCTCTGAGGGTTCTCAGTCCTTTTCCTGGATCCCCAGGATGGGAAATGTACTGAGGGTCCTAGAACTTTTGTAACGGTGCAAGAACTTCTTTGATATAATTGTTCTCCAGTTTGTAGTAGTCTGCTATTTGGTGACTTTATGATGGGGCTAATAGTGAACTCCTCCAAAAGGACTTATGACACAGGCAGTGCCTTCTAAGTCTGCTGCAGCCAGAACTCTTGTAGCTGCAGCAGGCCATTGCTGGCCTGTGCCTCTGCAGGAGACACTCAAACACTGAAAGTATGGTCTGGTACTGTCTCTGTGGTGTCTCAGGCTCCTGGTGTGCAAAAGGTTTTGTTTGAGCCCTCCAAGCATCCCTGGTGTGTGTATGGGGTTTGATTCTAAATGCAATTTCCCCCTTCCTACCATTTGTTGGGGCTTTTCCTTTGCCCTTGGACATGGGTTATCTTTTTTTGGTGGGATCCAACATTGTCCTGTTGATGATTGTTCAGCAGTGAGTTGCAATTTTGGAGTTCTTTCAAGAGAAGAAGGGTGCACATCTTTCTATTCCACCGTTTTAGACTCTCATTCCACAATCTATGAAAGGAAGTTACTCTTATATCCAAAATTTCATGATAAAAACTCATGCCTAAAGATTCTCAAACTCCTTGTTATACTCTCATCTTTAAATTGCATTCCTAAAAATGAATAAAGAAACTTGCTCTGGAAATACAAATTTTAAAATAATGAATCCTACTGAGTAGGAAGAGAACTACTGAGGAATCAAGCCATTGGGCAGTATGAGGATCTAATGTTATACCCAAAACCATGCAGTAGATGTAACCATTAAAAGATTTACCATATGAGACCTTTTTTCTACTTTATCTAAGTGTCTTAAAATTTACAAAATAGTATCAAGTGAGCTGAGGAGAAATTTAACTTAGTGGGCATGGTTATATGATGATGTTTTTAACAGGCACTTGTCCCTCATGGGGCTAAACCAGCTTCTCCTCATATTCAATGGCTAATTAAAACATTTTAATATTTCTAAAATATTCATTATTATGGTGACTAGTTGCAGTTGATTATCTAGCATCACAGAAGCTCTCATCGATCATCTCTAAATGACAAGCATGGCTCAGTTTAGCCAACAAAGTATTCTACTTCCAAGATTTTGACTTGTGATTAATCCAATTATCTCCTCTGTTATAAGGAGAAAAGATTATATTGGATGCTTTTGTTTCCTGCAGCAAAGTAATTTTCTGCATGACCAGCAATAACGTAATGTGGGGTATTTTAATAAGAGGCAATTATTTTTGAAATTAAACCTTAAACAGAATGCAGACTGTAATGATATGGCAGGGATGGGCACAAAATTATGAGTCACTTTAAAAACTGTTAACCCTGCAATGTGCTCTAGTGTAAAATAGTGCAATAAAGGAAACAAAACTGAAACAGAAAAAAATTTGAAAGCTCCTAGAAATGCATATACAATGCTGAAACTGACAAGGTAATACTCCTTTTTTATGGTATTCCATAATTTAATGGAATTGCTTTTTTCTTTGAAATTACTAGTCTATTTTTTTTAAGACAAGGAAACATTTATGAAAAGGACACATGAACATAATGATTTTCTTACCAAAGAGAAAATTTTAATATTTAAGACTAGAAAATGATCAATAATGTGAGTTTTGGCAAAGTGAAGTCATTGAGTCTGCTACAGGAAAATAGAACCTCTGGATCTGTCTGTCATAGTATGTAAACTGAGAAGATGAGCAATAAAAATATCTGAAGGATCTCTGAGATCCATTGTCCATCTCTTTTTATTTCCAAATATCCCACTCTACAGATAAGCAATCACTGAAAGGAAGCCATACATATTCTCCTTTTGCAATTTAATCCTCTTTTATTTACCTCTGGTTTCTTTACATCTTAAAATTAAAATATGCAGAGTAAACACTTATCACATCAGCAAAGAACTGGTCAAAAATTTTCAACTCCTTTCAGAGAATTAATTTCTTCCAACACATCTACCTTTAATATTTATCTGCCACCTGAATAATTAAGAGCACTTATTTAATATTCCTCTTATCTTTGAGGTCAGACACATGAAATATCACAAGAAAGCAGGCAACATGATGGGTAAAAGTTATAAAAGAAAAATAAATTTTAAAAAGCACAAAGCCAAGAGAGGCAAGCCCTTTTACAGCCTCCTAATATCATGTAAAGGTTATCTCACAAATTGTTGAAATAATTGTAAAAAACGGCAAGTTTAAAGAACAATGTAAGATTTCATACAGAATCTGCTAGCTGTCTCCTCCATGGCCTTTTCCTCCATATGGCAATCCTGATTTTTAATTGACATAAAGGTCAATTCGAATAAAACATATATTTCTCATTCTGAGTTGAGAAGTGGCATGTGACCAAAGAGTCAAAAACTGAACTATTAAATAACAATTAACCCTAAAAATTTCCAACAGCACTGCTGAGATGCATTTTTGTGTCTTCTACACTACTGCTTGGAAGTAGCCAACATGATGGCTCCAGTTTCATGTTGGACCACGAGCATGATATCTGTAATGGGTTTGGTAGAGAACGAAGTGGATAGCAGTCTGGGTCATGGCCAACTTGATTTCTTACATGTGAATATTACTTATTATCAAGGTAGAATATACTTCTGAATTTTAATCCATTATTTTTATGTATCTGTTATTCACACTCAAATATAACCCACACAGATATAGAATATAGAATCAGGAATGCTGTACAGTCCATGGAATTCTCTAGGCCAGAACATTGGAGTGGGTAGCCTTTCCCTTCTCCAGGGATCTTCCCAAACCAAGGATTGGACCCTGGTCTCCCTCATTGCAGGCAGATTCTTTATCAGCTGAGCCACAAGGGAAGCCCAAGAATACTGGAGGGGGTCTTCTATACCTTCTCCAGTGGATGTTCCTGACCCAGGAATTGAACCAGGGTCTCCTGCATTGCAGGCAGATTCTTTACCAACTGAGCTATAAGGGAAGCCCATAGAATATAGCATCAGGAGTGCTATTCTGCAGGAAACAAAACCTAAACTATGGACCCTGTTTTTGTAACTGCAGGGCCATGAGAGGTAAGAATATAGAAATCACAGGCTGGAAACCTGGTGATCTTTGTCAGGTTTCAGTGAATAAGTCATCTACATTATCTAGAGACAAATCACATAATGACTTAGGATTCAAAATTAGAGAAAATGATGAGAATATTTTTTAAAATTTACATCAAGTTAACATTGTTTTGTTTTGTTTTGTTTTCCTTTACAAAAGAGTTCTACAAATGATAGAATAATTTTTCTCTGGGATGTATACTCAGTTGCTCAGTCATGTCCAATTCTTTGTGACCCCGTGGAATGTAGCCTGCCAGGCTCCTCTGTCCATGGAATTTTTCAGGCAAGAATATTGGAGTGGGTTGTCATTTCTTTCTCCAGGGAATCTTCCCAACCCAGGGATCGAACTTTCATCTCTTGTGTCCTGTGGATTGGCAGGCAGATTCTTTACCACTGGGATAGATGGATATAAATTAGAAAGAAACAGAGCTTTGCTAAAAGATGCTTCCTCTGCCTATAATCTACAATCATGAGATTTGAACATTTGCAAAGTTAAAATATCCAACTTCATCTTTTTGTGTTTCACCAATGTTCCATTGTAGGTGTTTATCACAAGTCTTTATTCATCAAAATTTTAAAACTTTGTGACCATCAAATGACATAGTAGCTTGCTAGAGCTACTGCAACAAAATACCATAGGTTGGAGGTTTGAATAGCTGGAAATTATTTCCCCATAATTCTGGAGGCATGGAGTCTAAGACCAAGAGGTTGGAAGGCTTGATTTCTCTTGAGTCCTCTCTCCTTGACTTGTAGATGGCCACCTCCCAGCTGTATATCTACCTAGTTATTCCTGTGTGTGTGTACCCCTGGTGTCCTTCCCTCTTCTCAATAGGACATCCATCCTAATAAATCTCCACTTTAGGAACTCTTTTAACCATAATTATGTCTTTAAAGGTCTAGCTCCAAATATAATTACACTAGGAGCTTTGTAGAGTTTCAACAAACAGATTGTCCCTGACTTACAATGATTTGACTTAATGCATTTTTGACATTATATGCAAAAGTGATCCACATTCAGGAGGAAATATACTTCAAATTTTAAATTTTGCTCTTTTCCTGGGCTGGCAATATATATGGAATAATACCCTCTACTGATGCTCGACAGTGGCAGCAAGCCAGGTGATCATTGAGGGTAAGCAACTGATACATTTAACAATCATTTTGTACCCAGACAACCATTCTGTTTTTCACTTTCAGTATAGTATTCAAAAATTACATGTGATATTCAAAACTTTACTATAATACAGGCCTTTCTCTTAGATAATTTTGCCCAGCTGTAGGCTAATGTACGTGTTCTGAGCCTTTTTAAGGTAGGTTAAGCTAAGCTGTGGTGTTTGGTGGATTAGATGAATTAAGTGCATTTTCAACTGATGGTACTTTCAAAGGTTGATGGGTTTATTGGGTCAAGACCCATCATAAGTGGAGAAAGATCTGTATATATTTAGGGGGAGCAATCTAATAACAGGACATGTTCAAGAAAATAAAAGGACAACATGCAAAAAGGGAGAAAAATTTTGCCATGCATATACCTAAAAGGGGTCTAGTATTAAAAACATAAAATAATGCTTGCAGTTCAATAACTAACAAAACAATCAACTCAATTAAAGACTGAGTGAAAGATATGAGTAGATATTTCTCTAAAAAGGGTAAATAGTCAACAATTATATAAAAAATGTTTAGCATCACTAATTAGACAAATGAAAATCAATACCAGAATACAATTTTAAATATTGAAAAATCTGATCTGTGTGTGTGTGTGTGTGTGTGTGTTTGTATACACATATCAATATCCATATCCATACAATTCAAAGATTTTGTCTACCTTGTATATTGGTCAATGTGTATTTAATAGTCATGAAGCTGGCTTAGCGTACTCTTTCAGTACTAACTTTTTTCTAGTATCTTTCACCAGTATAGCAGTTCCTTTTGTAAGACAACAGACTAAATTAATCCCTAAAGTTTTTAACCTAAGCCGAGAAACTTCAGGTTCTTAGTTTCCATTCTTAGGACAGCAAGTAATAATTAATGACACAGTAGTAATTTCTGTATTTTTCAATTGCATTGACCACTTGAGGAGACAGAATTTTAAAATGAGGTTATAAAGATGCCCAGAAAATTATAGGAATGATATTCTGTGTTTATAATCTTATTTTGAGAATAGGCAAAGAAATATGACCATCATAATATTTTATGGAGTAAAAGATAAAACGAAAAACAGTTTTTCTATCATCAATAAATATGCATACAGTTTCTTCATTTTAGAGTAAATATGTCAGGTAGAAATGCTAAGAAAATATATTTCATTTCCTAGTTTGTTTACTCTCAGAATAAACTATTTCTTAACAGTTTTGTTTAAAAATAAAACTCAACTTTAAATTTAATTTAGAATAAAAACTTGCGTTACATATAAATTGACCAAGGAAACAGATCTTTAAAAATTAAATTTAATTGCCTGGAAATGCATGAGATTTGAAAGAGTAGTTAAGTTGACACTGAAATTACTCTTCAAATTTTCATATCCTTTTAAGAACTTAATACAATTCATATCATTAAGACTTAATCTTCGGAAACTCTAGTGAATAGACATGAAGCTTTCAGATAACAAGCAATATCAGAACATTGCAGTTTTCAGCTGCTATAAATTCTTGACTAAGGTCCAGTAGAGTTTGGTGAAGGAAATGAGCACCATCCTAAGGATATTCTTGGAAAATATATACCCTTTGGAAGAGCTGAAATTGCTCAATATCAGATTCCTTTTACTAAATGCTTTGTGATGTGTTGCCTTCATAAGACGATGAAGCAGCAAAAATGATTTTATGGATCATTGAATAGTATGTGTATCAGTGTTTTGCGTTATTTATTTCCTTGAATGTTCTACTACCAACAGTAAAGTTTTATAAGAAGACGTTACATAAACTCTGTGCTTCTGTTTCAGATTGTTGTCTATACATTACTGACATTAAGTGTGAGAAAGATAGCGATTAAAATTCTAAATGAAATTTTGGAAATGATTAAAAAACTTTTAAGGTCATATAGTAGCAGAAGTAAAGTTGAAATTCAGAGCTTCTGATCAGAAAATGAGCAAGTTTTCATAATAGTAAAGTGACTTCCCACTTTGTCACTCCTCAGGAGTGTGAATCGAAACAAAACAGCATACCAATACAATAAATTATTGATAATTTTAAAAGAGGCAAGTAAGCTGTTTTATTGTAAAGAAGTATAATAGAGTGATTAACCCAGACCATGCCACCATGTGACAGCACATTTGGGAAAGAACTCTGTTTTCTGGCTCTAAATCTAGTTCTCAATCATTATTTCTGTCGCTGGCTTAAAAGTCATTTTGCATGCATACTCACTCACTTCAGTTGTAATCAACTCTGCGACCCATGGACTGTAGCCCGCCAGCATCCTCCGTCCCTGGGATTCCCCAGGCAAGAATACTGGAGTGGGTTGCCGTTCCCTCCTCCAGGAGATCTTCCCGACCCAGGGATCAAACATGAGTCTTATGTCTCCTACATTAGCAGGCAGGTTCTTTACCACTAGTGCCACCTGGAAAGCCCAAAAGTCATTGAAAAAGTATTTATTTTGCTTCAGTCCTTTTATATATCTTCAGTTCACAGGTGTTTGAACATAAATCCTGCCTTCAATTTTCTTTCCCCACTAAGAATATTTCCATTTTTGTTATTGGAGGTAAAGTGCAGTTACTGAGCCATTATACAATGGTTTTCTTCTATGTAAATTTATTCCATTTCCTTCAGTTTCATCATATTCAAATATAGAATTTTCCCCTGTATGTATCAAAATACAATATCTTTAAATTTGTTGTATTTGTATGATTTATTTTTAACATCAAGAAATCTACCTTTAGATTAAAATATACCCTGAAGCCTATATTCCTGTCAGTTCTGTTAATTGTTATAGGTTAGTCAAGTTTGAGTGCTTTTTAAATCACTTAGTTCTAGGAGATACTCACTCATAAAAAATATTAATACTTTTCTTAAGAGAAGATGAGAACTTACTCTTCATTTATAGGGTAAAGCAGTATTGTAAGCTTAGGTTATGCAGATACTAAAACGAGAAAGAAATGCCTTCTTCATGGTGCTTATACTAATAGTTTTTCAAAGAAGACAATAATCAAGAAAACAAATAAAAACAGATATTTCAAATATTGTGATGTGTCATTTGTGTAAGATGTTAAATAACCATTTAGAAACTATTTTTCTCTCTTTGCTTCCAGCCCATAAAATATTATCATGGTCACATATATTTTCCTATTTTCAACATGGGTTTAGGAATCAAATATCCTTTTATTTTGCTTCCAGAGATTGGTTGTCATTTGATTTTAATTCCAATCACTATTTTGCATCAAATTGCATTTCTTTATAAAGTAGAATTGCATTTATTTCTAAAGGAAGAAACTTAGACACCCGCCCTCTTAAGCACCTGTCTATTGTTCACGCATGCTTCTTTCAACAAGGAATTGAAGCACCAGAATGTGCCAGCTCTCCTCTATGCCAAGACAGAGCTTCTAGAATTAATGAACTGGCTCATAAAAAGTGTGTTAAGCTACTGAAGCATCAAGTGCTACAAATTATAGTAATTCCGGGGTGTTTTTAAAAATAAGAATGTCAAGATGAAACTTGGGCACATTGTATAGGAAAAGTTATTTGTTGTTATTGGGGTGGCTTTGACAGTAGAAGTTAAAATACTTCTCTCACATTCACAAGTAAGGAAATTAGCCCTTGTGACCACTGAACAGCCATGCAGCACTGGCCATATTTGCACCCCACTCCCAACTTCCCCCTCCAAAGTCAAAGTCAGCAGATTCTGGGCAGAATAGGAGCTCCATTTCCATTGAGCCAAAACCTGAAGCACCTAAGGCTTTAAGAAGGCTGAGAAGTCAAACCTTTTTCTAAAAGTGGAAAGAATTTCTATTAAAAAAAAAATGATGACAGAGGCTGAAGGATTAAAACGACTGCTGAAGGAAGTGCTCAAACACACTGAAGAAAGAAAAAATAGAGGAGAGAAAGGTCATCTCCAACTTGGAAGCTGGTGGAGGTGGTCAGGAAAAGTTTATCACCAAAAGCAGGTTTAATGAAACAACTTGAAGTGAACTGCCTACTAAGAACACCAGCCATATGGGACTATTTTAATTTATATTAAGTAATCATTTAAAAACAATTCAAATCTCAGTCCAGGAGATAATCATCCACTCTCCATGTGCTCAATCAACAGCCATATGTAGCTCATGATCACCATGATTGGGCAGATATCAAACATTTCCTTGCAGAAAGTTTAATTAGTATTGAGCTAGTCTAGTAAGAGAAAAGGAGAAGGCAAGGGCAACCCACTCCAGTACTCTTACTTGGAAAATCCCATGGACAGAGGAGCCTGGCGGGCTGCAGTCCATGGGGTCACTAAGAGTCGGACATGACTGAGCGACTTCATTTTCACTTTTCACTTTCACGCATTGGAGAAGGAAATGGCAACCCACTCCAGTGTTCTTGCCTGGAGACTCCCAGGGACAGGGGAGTCTGGTGGGCTGCCATCTATGGAGTCACACAGAGTCGAACACGACTGAAGCAACTTAGCAGCAGTAGCAGCAGTAAGAGAAAAGGGACAGAAGAAGAAGTCAAGAGTTTATGAGATAGCATTTTTTTTGCAGAGAATTAAAAACATTTTTCATTAATAAAGCATAAATTATAAGGTTATGAGTAAAGGGAGATATAATTGGATTTTTAGCCAAAGGCAAGATTATGGTCTTTTGTGTCATTCTAAGTAACTAAATTTATACTCTAGTCTAGGGCATATTTCCACGATGTCCCTGTAAGCACAAATCCACGTGATATTAATTGTGACAGCAACAAGTGGGAAAATAAGGGGTTCCATGCATAAGAATTTGCTCCCTTTCTACATTTTTACTGACTGATCATTCACATGATGTAAAATGTGACGTGCAATCAAAACCTGAAAACTTATCGTTTAAATTAATTCTAAAATCCAAAGAGAAATGAAAATTTTTGTCTGGATAAACATTTCCCATTTTACTCAACTAGTAGTGCACCCTAGTGGAGTATAAACGATACAGTTGTAAGTGGTTGATTCCTAAAAGGTTCTAAGCAGAAGAGGATGTTGGGTGTTGTTCCATTTGGGAACAATCACTTGGCCATTGTGTGAAGGGAGAATCTGAAAAGGCTGTGAAAACAGTCTTGACAGTTCATCTCATTATTCCATGCATATATGATGAAATATTTCATTAGAACTGGAATATTTAAGAGGAAGCAAAGCATAAATATAACAAAATGTGAGGAAATATAAATGTAGAAGTATGACTTTTGGTTATGTACATAAGGAAAAGAGAAGAGTCTAACATAACTTTTGACACAGGGTGAGAGCTGTGCCATTTCTTGACAGAGCCTTGCAGAAAAGTGATACTTTTTATCATGGGAAAAGGCAGCCATGTATTTATAATATATATTTTTAAACAATTGTATATATCCTAGTAGAACTAGGTAGTTATACTTACTTCCTATCCTTCTTTATCTGCCCCAAGCTGACCTAGATAAGACAATTTTTTTCCTCACTGTTTTATTATTATTATTACTACTACCGCTACAACATTATCATGACACAAAACATTAATATATATGCCAAATACAAATGAAAGTTTAGAGCAGTAGAAGAATATTGCCACAAAGCAGCATGAAATTTTTAAAATAATATATTTGATCTTCCTTTGGTTATCTGCCTACAAACAGTTCTATTTTTGGTTATTCTTTGAAGGTCAGCTGTGTTGCCTGTTATACTTCTTCCATTTATCTTTGTCCTCCATATTCTCAAATTCTGATAAATTGATTATGCATAATATTTTAACTTCTCTTTGATTCTGTCTGCTTTGAAGGATCAGGCCTATGGCTTCAGTTCATTATGTTTTATTACCTTGGAGGTTTATCTAAGTAATTTTTAAAAATCACAGATCAATTATTGCCAATTATTTTAAAAAAATGTATTCTTTTTTTCTCATAATAGTATTTTAAAGGTTTCTGATATGTTTTGAGTGCTGGTATTCTGTCTTTTTTTGAATCTACAAATTTCTCATATATTAAGGCTGATTAGATTTGCCAGGCATATCCCAAGGTCAATTGTGATATATCAGTTTATCATGCAGATAAGACACCAAGTCCTCACTATTAAGTGGACTCTTGGTGACAAATGTACTAGAACTTCTAGAACTAATCAGCTGGCATTACCCTCTCTGGTACAATAGCCCACGGATTTAATAACTATAGTTAAGCTTGTTTCCTTATGAGAAAAGAATTATAGATATTTGTTTTGTCCCTTATGATCCAAATGATTGTACTTCATCACATCTGAATGTGTTTGAATATAATCAGAATTTCCTCAGCGAGTGAAGATTTCTTTTTTTTTTTCCAAATTACTAATTATATACTCTGGTATGACTTCTGGAGATCAGTGAATATTAGATCACTTGATTTATTTGTAGCTATTATCTGCCTGTTTACCTTTTCTGGTGTTTTAAGTCATTTGTTCCCCTAAAAGGGTTTTAAATTTTCCTTTCAACCCCAGATTACTGAAAGTGAATTGTTTTCTTGCTTCTTTTATTTGCACATGTCATTCAGGTGGCAATTGAATGTGTACAAATATATTTTATAAAGTGTAGATTATTTTATGCTCATAAAGTGTGTGGGCTCAGTCACTCAATCATGTCCAACTCTTTGCGACCCACGGACTGTAGTCCATAACGCCTCTCGGTCCATGGAATTTTTCAGGCAAGAACACTGGAGCAGGTTGTCATGTCTTACTCCAGGGGATCTTTCCAACCCAGGGACTGAATCCTCATCTCTTGGGTCTCCTGCACTGGGAGGCAGATTCTTTACCACTGCACCACCTGGAAAAAGCAGAATTGACTACTTTATGCTCGTAAAGTAGCAAATTGCAATTCATATAATGATACAAAATATCTATTATTTTGTTGCATCTTAAAATATGCTATTTTATTGCATGTTTCTTTGTCTATTAAGTTTATAGATGCAAAAATATATTGAGAGATTTCAGCTTTTCTCTGCCATTTCCAATTTGTATTTATCTAAGAGGCTTACTCTGGGTATCAAGAGATATACTACTTACGAGAACACTTACAATGAATGCATACTAAGATGTGTATACATGTATATGTCGATGAGTTAGTGTGTCTGTTTTATGTGTGTACAAAAACAGCTGCAAAAACTACAACCAACAGAAAACATTTTCAAAAGTTTCTGGGTTTGATTCAACCATCTTACCAGCCTAACTCTGCTTAGAACTATCTGTTGAATACTCTGCATCAGTCAAACCTCCAATCTTCCCCCATCCCTATCCATGGCACCCTGCACTGAATCCTTGCCTGATAGAGAAACTATATCATAATGAGATATTTTTTTTAGTACTTAATTATCACTAATAACTATAATAACATCTGGAATTCATTTTGATCATTTAATTCTTAATCTAATTTGGTATCCACATTCATTTTTTTTCTTGCTTTCATTAGCAATTTCTTATTCATTTTCCTTTGCCCCTTGTTAACTACTTTTACTTGCTTAAAATCCTTTTTAGAAGAAATCTTAGTGTAAATTGAGAATAACCTGTGTATCATTAATTAATTCTATCAATCTTTATTGGCCATCTCCTATTTCTAAATACTATACTAGGTCTTCTGAGAAACACTAAGATGAATAAATTTTGAATTATGGTTCAAAAATACATATATACTTATGAGCATATATCCAAAGGAAATAATATAGTAATCTTGAGGAGATATCTGCTCTTCTATGTTATTGCAGCATTATTTGTCATAGCCAATATATTAAATTACTAAGTGTCTGTCAATCAATGAATGGGTGAAGAAGATGTGGTATATATGTATCCAATGGATAGTTATACATCCATGAGAAAGAAGGAAATCCTACCACTTGTAACAAACTGGATATATATATATATATATATATATACATACACACACACATATACACATACATGTCTTGATAAATATATATATATATACATACAGTCTTAATAGATCGATACATATCTTTATCTATCTGTCCCAAATATGTACAAATCCTAATTTCTGTAAATTCTGAATATTATATGGGAAAACAAACTAACACCTTGCTGTGATTCAAACACCTTGGTGTGATTCAATTTCATGGAATTGAGAGAAAATCCTGGATTATCCAAGTGGCCCTAATCTGATCACGTGTGTGCATGCTAAGTCACTCCATTTGTGTCCTACTCTTTGTGACTCTATGGACTGAAGCCCACCAGGCTTCTTTGTCCTTGAGATTCTCCAGGCAAGAATTCTTGAATGATTTGCATGCCCTCCTCCAGGGAATTTTCTTGACCCAGGGATCAAACCCATGTCTCCTGCATCTCCTGCATTGGGAGGTAGGTTCTTTACCACTGATGCCACCTGGGAAGCCCAATATGATCACACTGAGCTTGATAAGAGGTACAAAGAAGGAATCAGAGTCAGTGGAGATGGTTACATTAAGCAGAGACTGAAGGTTGAAATTCAGAAATGGAAGAACTTTAACCTAATGAAGCTAATTTTGGACTTCTGACTTTTTAAGAGAAAAAAATTGGGTTATTTTAAGTCACTAATTTTGTGGTAACTTTTTATATCAACAACAAGAAAAAACTGCCTTTTAATTTTCCACATCCTTCACCATACCCTATAAGCTCTGTGAAAAGCAGAACAATCCAATCTCTTCCTCTCTCTCTCTCTATTTTTCTTTTTTAAAGTCTCAGCATCTCCAAGATCTGGCAACATCTCTGAACTCTGTTCTTTTCTTCTATAAAGCTGGAGATTGTTATATATTGATGTTCTTTCCAGATGAGTCACTGAAACAGTATCTTCTCAAAAATAGTTTGAAATAGTATAATATCAACTAATTTGGATAAATATTTAATTACAATATGAATGAATGTGTTAGTTGCTCAGTTATGTCCAACTCTTTGTGACCCATATCTGTAGCCCACAAGGCTTCTCTGTCCATGGAATGCTCCAGGCAAGAATACTGGAGAGTCCCTTCTCCAGCGGATTTTCTCAACTCAGGGATTGAATTTAAGTCTCTTGTATTGGCAAGCAGATTCTGTACCATTTGAGCTACCAAGGAAGCTTAATATATTTAAGCATTTTAAAGAATCTAAAACTCTTAAAATATATATAAAGTATTATCTTTTTCCTCAAACACAAAAACACAAAAAATCAATATTTTATGAAATAGAAAAGCAAAATTATGAAAGCTTCTGCAAAATGTTCTTATTTCCTAATATAGATACCAGTTTTGAGCCTGTCTTAACTGAATGTTCTGCTTACCACATTATCATCCCAATCTTTAGAGGTAATATCTCTCATAAATTTTAGCTATAATAATCACAGTTATACTTAGTCCAAGATTGTGGCTGTGGAGTTATTTTTCTTCATTTTCTAGATTTGTATTGCAAGTTCCTCTTTTTGCTGAACTAATCTCATGTGATTTTCCTAATAGCAATAAAATATGGAATTTTAAGTTGGAATATATACTAGCAGTGAGTCACTATTTGCTCACTCCCTGTAGAATCAGTTTGAGTACCAGAATGGCCATATAAAGAAGGGTGAAGATGCTAGACAAGGTGCTTACTCTTGGAAGGAAAATTATGACCAACCTAGACAGCATGTTAAAAAGCAAAGACATTACTTTGTCAATAAAGGTCTGTCTAGTCAAGGCTATGGTTTTTCCAGTGGTCATGTATGGATGTGAGAGTTGGACTATAAAGAAAGCTGAGCACCGAATAATTGATGCTTTAGAACTGTGGTGTTGGAGAAGACTCTTGATAGTCCCTTGGACTGCAAGGAGACATAACCAGTCCATCCTGAAGGAAATCAGTCCTGAATATTCATTGTAAGGACTGATGTTGAAGCTGAACTCCAATACTTTGGCCACCTGATTCAAAGAGCTGACTCATTTGAAAAGACCCTGATGCTGGGAAAGATTGAAGCAACATGGATGGACCTAGAGAGTGTCACACTGAGTGAAACAAGTCAGACAGAGAGGAAAAATATTATATGACATCTCTTATATGTGGAATCTAAAAAGAAATGATACTAATGAACTTACTCACAAAACAGAGACTCACAGACTTAGAGAATGAACTTATGGTTGCCAGGCAAGGGGGTGGGAAAGGATGGGGGAAAGGGATAGTTAAGGAGTTTGAGATGGGCATGTAAACACTGCTATATTTAAAATGGATAACCAACAAGGACCTACTGTACAACGCATGGAACTGTTCTCAATGTTATGTGGCAGCGTGGATGGGAGGGCAGTTTGAGGGAGATGGATACTTGTATACGAATTGCTAAGTCCCTTTGCAATTCACCTGAAACTATCAAAACGTTGTTTGTTAACTATCAAGACCCCATACAGAATAAAAAGTTTTAAGAAAATTAAAAATATATATATATATATATGTATTAAAAAATTGAAGTATTTACCATGGTCTTTGAGATATATTCCACTAAGAAATTCCACTTTCCCTTTATCTTCTGTTAATGATACCTAGCAGAATCAATCTTCTGCTGGAATACTTAAGACAATATTAAGCACAATTTTGTCAAGTATCATTTCCAATCTAAAATATTATGGCTGAAATAATAGAATTAGGTTAGTCAGGACAGCCTCCTTTGTTTTAATTATTCTTTATTTTAGCTTTTCAGTAGATATTCAAAGAAGGTAAGGAACATATTTTAATGTCTCTATATGCTTTTATCCTGAGCATCCTGGAGAGCGAGTCAACAGTGAGCTTCCTTCTGGGGTATCCTGGATAAAAGATGTTAGAGCTATGGTAACCTGAACTGTAAAGATACCAAGAGATGAATTCTGGGCCTCACAGAACCACAAACTAAGTTTTTTTTTTATTTCAAATAGAAAAAAATAGAAATTTAATAGACATTATATAAATATGTGAGATGGATCAATAAATTGCACGTCCTGTGATTTTTTAAACTGGGAGCATTTTGACAGATTATAAAAGTTATAGAACAACAAAATCTCTGCTAAACTGAGAGGATAATACACACATGAAGCTCATTATTCCAGATATGGTGAATCTGCAAATGTCAATGATACCTGCATACAATTTTGGATGATTAATTCACAATATTTAAGGCAAATTAGACAGGGATGAATGTGCCCCTAAGCAATGAGGTTGTTCCAGGGAGGTTATTAAACATGAGAGAAAAGATTCTCTGATATCACTTTCAGAGAGAACAGATATGGAGATAAATTGGCTGCTGGTCATTTCTTGCCCCTTTTTTCAACATTCAGATGAGGCCTCAGACACAGAGCAGAATAGAATCCACACACAACAAGGCTGTTGTGTATGCATAATGTAATTTATAAAACTTTCTTCAAGTAACAATGAAAGTGCTCAGCATAAGGATAATTACAAAGAGGATCATCTAAAGAATTTACAAAGACAGGAAACCTACAACCGAAAATGAATGGATGCATCAATAATATAAATAACAGCATGTGAGAGAAAGATGTACAAATTACAAGGCAGAAAGGATTTATTTTAACAGCACCTGGGAACTTATCCAAGAATATTTTACATTTTTTGTTTCTTTTTCTGAAAGAACATTTAATGTGCAAAGAAAATAAGGGCAATTTTCATGACAAATGCTCCTAAATAGAAGGAGCATACAAATGTCATCAAATTATGCTTCCTCTAAAGTTAAAGTATAAAATGTCCTTCCATTTTTTCATTAATAAGGTGTATGTGATCTGCTTCTTGTTTTTTTTTCCCCCATTGATTCTTATTATAAATTACTCATTTAAAGTATTATCAGAAATTATACTGATTGTATTACAGGGAAAGGAATAATAATATTCTTTTATACAATTACAATATAGCTTCCCTGGTGGCTCAGACGGTAAAGAATCTGCCTATAATGTGGGAGATCTGGGTTCGATCCCAGGGTCAGGAAGAACTGGAGAGAAGGAAATGGCAACCCACTCCAGTAATCTTGTTTGGAGAATTCCATGGACAAGAGGAGCCTCATGGGCTACAGTTCATGGGGTCACAAAGGATCAGACACGACTGAGTGACTAACACTAAAATTAATTATAATATACAATGATCAAACATGCTCAGTGTTAAAGTTAATGCCACAAATATTAAAAACTAAGAAGTTACCTTCTATCCCCTTTTTGGTTTCCAATGTATGAATCAAATTAAGAAGTAATCTTGTGCCAAATTTCTCTATAGTTAAAGTGTGGGACTTCCCTGATGTCTCAGATGGTAAAGCGTCTGCTTACAATGTGGGAGACCCGGGTTCAATCCCTGGGTTGGGAAGATCTCCTGGAGAAGGAAATGGCAACCCACTCCAGTGTTCTTGCCTGGAAAATCCCATGGATGGAGGAGCCTGGTAGGCTACAGTTCATGGGGTTGGAAAGAGTCAGACATGACTGAGCGACTTCACTTCACTCACTTGATTTCATATATATTGATCTTAATGAATGTCCATTAATTAATAAGTACAAATACTTTTAGTAAACTTGTCCATTTTTCAAGACTTTTAGACGTGCTTCTCCAAAAAGGCCTTAAATTGTTTCCTATGTTGGATTTGATAGTATAATTACATGAAGTCCAGGTTGCATACACAAAAAGTGATAAAACAAGACAAAAAACCTTAACACAAATGTCCTTACAGTTTATAACTTCTAGCCTCGTCAACAAATCTGAAAGGTATATGAGTGTAATGGTAGTAAGGGGTGGGGGAGGGGGTAATACTTTTAATTCTAATACATTTTAACGTGACAATTTCTCTAGCCTGTATTTTAGACCTTTAGGACTTTTAAGAGAAAAGTGAAGGGAGAAAAATGCAGTGGAGAATAAAAAAGCTATGATAATTATCCAAAGGAAAATAAATATACAAAAAGAACAAATAAGTGTTTCCATAATGACCTGGGCACGTATAAAATGATAATTTATTTTACAATATGCAGAGAATTTATGTCTAATATGTCTATGTCACTGACTTCTTCCACTTAGGAACTAGTGTTTATGCTAAAAAAAAAAAAATAGAGGATTGATAAAAGCTCAGTTTATCGTATGAATTTTTCCCTTAAATTTAAATTGTCTTCTCCATTTGTTTACATTTTCTAAGGTTTCTTATCGCCTGCTTGAAATTCAGTTTCTGCATCTACATCAGTATTTCCATACCCACATTGGTAATCTGCATCTCGAAAGAATATTGGATGATAAGAGCTTTCTTAAAATATGCTCTTCTTTCTCCACTTTCTATTTCAAGAAATGACATAAAGCCCAGGACATTTCTGTTCCTTGCCACAACCAACAAGTCACAAAGTTGTCTCTAAATTATATCACAAACTTACCTTCTCCTTTCCATCTGAAGCGTCATATTCTAAAGTCCCAGTAATCATATCTTACTTACCCCTCATCACTGATCCAGGAATGGATGGATCTCCATGCCTCTAGGATTATCCTAGTTCAGCAAAACCTTCAAACCACTGATTCAGTTAAGTTCAGCTCAGTCACGCAGTCATGTCTGACTCTCTGCGACCTCATGGACTGCAGCATGCCAGGCCTCCCTGTCCATCACCAACTCCCAGAGTTTACTCAAACTCAAGTCCATTGAGTAGGTGACACCATCCAACCATCTCATCCTAGGTCATCCCCTTCTCCTCCTGCCTTCAATCTTTCCCAGCATCAGGGTCTTTTCCAATGAGTCAGTACTTCACATTAGGTGGCCAAAAGATTAGAGTTTCACCTTCAGCATCCGTCCTTCCAATGAATATTCTGGATTGATCTCCTTTAGGATGGGCTGGTTGGATCTCCTTGCAATCCAAGGGACTCTCAAGAGTCTTCTCCAACACCACAGTTCAAAAGCATCAGTTCTTCGGCATTCAGCTTTCTTTATAGTCCAATTCTCACATCCATACATGACTACTGGAAAAACCATAGCTTTGACCGGATGGACCTTTGTCGGCAAAGTAATGTCTCTACTTTTTAATATGCTGTCTAGGTTGGTCATAGCTTTTCTTCCAAGGAGCAAGTATCTTTTAATTTTGTGGCTGTAGTCACCATCTGCAGTGATTTTGGAGCCCCCCAAAATAAAGTCTGTCACTGTTTCCATTGCTTCCCCATCTATTTGCCATGAGGTGATGGGGCATTCATTTTTAGTTACTGGTATAATATTACCACAAATTTATAGCTTAAAACAACACATATGTGTCATGCAATCCTTCTGAAGTTCAGAAGTCCTAAAATCAAGGTTTTGGCGGACGGAGCCTCTAATGGGGGTTTTAGGAGAGAAGGTTTCCTTGCCTTTTCCAGCTTCCAGAGGCCATCTGCCTTCTGTGTCCTGTGTTCTCCCTCCTTAATCCAACTAACCTCTTCTGTAATCAGGTCTCCTTCTCTCTGATTTGATCCTCTTACCTGCCTCTTCCACAAACTTGTGTGACTACATCGGGACAACTGTGATCATCCAGGATAACCACCTAACTCATGATCCCTCCCTTCACCACATCTTCCAAGTCCCTTTTAGCATTTAAAGTAAACATATTAACTGGTTTCAGGGGTGGTGGTTTTCTTTTGCAGGCTTCCCCAGTGGTTCAGCGGTAAAAAATCTATCTCCCAGTACAGGAGGCACAGGTTTGATCCTTGGGTCCAGAAGATCTCCTGGAGGAGGAAATGGCAACCCACTCCAGTATTCTTGCCTGGAAAATTCCATGGACAGTGGAGCCTCTAGGGCTTTAGCCCACGGGGTCGCAAAGAGTTGGAGATGACTGAGCAGACACACATGTTTTCTATTTTGGGGCAGGAAAAAAGGTAAGTTTAATTTAGCCTACCACTCTTTGCAACAATTTCCATTGAATCTTTTAATTTATTTTTTTATTTATTTTTATGGGTGGAGTAGGAAAAAAAAAAAAAAAACTTTATTGCTTTGCCAGGCAAAGGCAGACACTGTGGGCTCCTGTCCTGGAAAACTATCTGTCCCTTCCATGAGATCTTTTTAGATTTTTTTTTTTTTTTAATTCTAGATGATACAAAAACAAACCCAGAAGGCAGATAGGGAATGAACAAAGGCAAGAGAATGGGAAGGAAAGTAAAAAGGGAGGAGGAAGAAACAAAGGAAACAAGTCAAGCTCAGATTATAACAGTTTAAAAAATCATGTTTGCTGATAAAATGTTAAAGATAAGATATGGGGATAGCTCATGTAATACTATCTTAAAAGGGGGATTTTGAATGACCATTGCAATGTGTATTTATTTACATGCATGTGGGTATTAACTTTATTATGTTTGAATGTTAACAAAGAAGCTAGATCCTCTTAGCCTCTTCATGATATGAAATTGGGTTTAAAAACATTCAAAAGTAGTCACACATTATCTTTAACTACATGTCTAAAACATACCTTTACATTTTTAGCACAAAATCTTTACTGTTTCCAGTTGTGTCTCAGAGAACGTAGAATGCTCCATTGGGTATCCTTAGCTGTATAATATTATCCCTCAATTTGTCCTATGGAGTCAGAATTACTGACCCTCAGGGCATGGCAAGAGACTTATTATTTTTACATGTTATAAACCATGGCCTAATAAGTAAAATCCATCAGCTAACATAAAAGTAGTTCCTTGTTAAACTTGGATTTAATGTCTGCTTAAAGGAGATTATCCAAAGCATGACTCCTTTTAAAGAAAAAGCCATTTATATCTGTTTATATCAACTCAAAATGCATAGGCAGTCTCTAGCACTAAGTAGGAAAGTCATAATTTTTTATTCCATGCAATATGTGTTTAATGTATCTTTCCTTTTAAACATTCATACCATGTAGGCATTTCATCAGTGGTTCACTGTATAAAATTGTCTTCTAAACTACAGTTTTATTGAAGAAGTCATTTACTGTGGAGCTTATATATATGTGTGTGTGTGTGTGTGTATATATATATATATATATATAATATATCTTTCTTTTAGTGCCTCATAGAAAAAGTGGCCCTTCATTTTGTTTTATTTTTGAAGGAGAACCTAGTAACTAACTTAGGGTGATTCATCTTAGAAATATCTGTTCTCTCATCTGCTGTGTAGCAAACTTCCCACACAGTCTATTTTGTTCTAATGCTCTTCCCTTTAAAGTTGCAGCAATATTTTCAATTACTTTTAAAGTGGTATTTGCTGAGAAAGAATTGCATTTTACTTTATTGCCATACAGTTTCCAGATATTTTTACTTTTCACCATAGGAGGAAGATCAAGTGCTTTCTTGATGAAACAGGATATTTTGCGTTTTGCTATTTCATAAAGCATTAAACAAGCAGTCTAAGCTTTTTTTTTTTTTTTACACTGTTAATAAGATATCTTGCCTACATAGGTTTTCAGGGTCACTCTTCAACCATTTCCAAAACCTTGTCAAAAATTTTGTATTTTTTGTTATTTTTTAACATATAATTAACCACGTAAGTGCCAGCCTTTCAAGTCCTCAGACAAGACTTCAGTGATTTCTCACTCACATATAATTCAAAATCCTTTGAATTAGAGGACACAGAGCTCAGAATAATCTGACTCTCCACTCCCAATTCCCTGAACTAATCTCTCACCACCTCTCCTCTGAGTCCCTCAGCCATTTCAGCCAACTTTCTTTCCAAATGAGTGTATCTTGCTCTCACCTCTTGCTTCCTTCTAATGTCACTCTTCTTGATCATAGTTTTGAGTATTACAAGACTCTCCTCACTTTTCTACCCTCTAGCAATCATCACCTCCTAATATGTTGTATAACTCACTTGATTCATGTTTGGTATATAAATATCTACTGGAAACCAAGCACTCTGGAAATGCCTATTACTTTTTTTTTTTCCTGTTTGTATTTAACACAAGCATCCCTAAAACCTAGAACTGTGCTCAGCACAGAGGTCATCAATAAATTCTACTAAATACAAATCTAGTGTTTTAAAAGAGTTTTGTTTTGTTTTTTTTAACCATATCTTATCTGGATAATAACTGTGCTGTGCTCAGTCACGTCCGACTCTTTGTGATTACCATGGACTATAGTCCACTCGTCTCTTCTGTCCATGGGAATTTCCAGGCAAGAATACTGGAGTGGGTTTCCACTTCCTTCTCCATGGGCTCTTCCTCACCCAGGGATCAAACCTGCATCTTCTGCATCTCTTGCATTGGCAGGCAGATTCTTTATCACTGAACCACCTGGAAAGCCCATGGGTAATCACAAGTATCTTCTAATTGGCTGGCCCTTCTCCATCTTTATTTCAACACAATCTCAATAAAATGAAATATCATGTAAAATATTTGCTCAAGAACTGTTGACACATGGAGAAGTGGAAACTGGGAGCAAGCTTAGGATGTACAAAACCTATGAGAAACAGGCCATACTGGGAAAAAGTTCTACAAGAAATTATTCTGTCACAAGATGATGGCACTGTCCAAACTGAGATTCCCTGTGTGTGTAGCCAGATCCACTGAATGACCAAGAAAGCATTGGTAGTGGTTGTGGTGGTGGTTCAGTGGCTCAGTCATGTCCGAGTCTCTGCCACCCCATGGATTGTAGTCCCCCAGGCTCCTCTGTTCACAGGATTCTCCAGGCAAGAAGACTGGAGTGGGTTGCCATTTCCTTCTCCAAAAAAGCATTGGATTGGCAAAAATGTCCCTCCACGTTTTTATACAATGCTACCGAAAAACTCAAAAGAACTTTTTTGCCTACCCAACACTTCAGAGACAAAAGTTTTAAATTTTATTTTGTTTATTCATTAAAAGGGGCTTCCCCAGTGGCTCAGCAGTAAAAAATACGCCTGTAATGCAGGAGATGCAAGAGACACTGGTTCAATCCCTGGGTTGGGAAGATCCCCTGATGTAGGAAATAGCAACCCATTCCAGTATCCTTGCCTGGAGAATCCCATGGATTGAGAAGCCTCCTGGGCTACAGTCCACGGGGTCACAAAGATTTGGACACAACTGAGTGCATGCACACATGCACACTTAATGTAGGTGCTGAAATTTTACTGCAAAAGGATCCTTTTTACAAGAAAAGACATTAAAATATGTGAAGTTTTTCTGAAAATATATTAATAATATAATCTCTAGAAAGTCAGAATATTACGTTTATGTTGTATGAACGTTTTCTCTCACAATTACCTACCAAAACAGCAGTTGCAAGGCACTAAACAAACACATCTTTAAACAGTCAATAAGAAAAGAAAAAACAGGTCAGAGTATCTGAATTGAATGAAGTGCCATTTCAAAATCATAAACCTCTAGGTGGTTAGAATTGAGGCTGAGAGGAGAGGCCCCGAGGTAATATAAATGTTTCTAGGTTGATTCAGTTGTTTTCAGCCAGTAGGGAATTTTCAAAACGTTGAAGACTTCCATCATAAAGCCTAATTCTAAAAATGGTTTTAGCAATGTTGAAGCAAAGATTGCTTAAAATTATAGAATGATGATGATAATGAATTCAATATTATTTTATAACCCAAATGTTTCTCCTTGTGAATGGTTATGAAGTGTGTCAATTAGAAGCAAAACAGGAGTTATTTCCCATAGAGTAGCAAATCTAAGAGCTGATAGTTTAAATAGGAAAATACCAAACATGGAATATTAAATTCTATTATGCTGTGTATGATTATGGGTTTCCCCTCTGGCTCAGCTGGTAAAGAATCGGCCTGCAATGTAGGAGGCCTGGGTTTGATCTCTGGGTTGGGAAGATCCCATGGAGAAGTGAAAGGCTACCCAAGCCAGTAGTATGACCTAGAGAATTCTGTGGACTGTATAGTCCATGGGGTCGCCAAGAGTAAGACATGACTGAGCAACTTTTACTTTCACTTTCATGTATGATGATAGATTAAGAAATGAATGATGGTATATATGATTTGATAATCCAATAAATACAATTATTTATATGAGTATATAAACATCCATATGTGCATAATTTGTATCTCTATTTATCTTTGGTACATTATAAAAATTTGAATGCCATTTATGGCCTAAGGGCCTTGAACATAGAAACTATGCTTTATTTATTCCTGCATATGATACAAACTCCACAAAGATTTTTTGACTTGACTTAATTATTAAATAACATTTTGTTAATATTATATAAAGGTGGATATAATTAAATTTCTTTGAATTGTAGAATTAAAGGTAGATACACAGCACTTAGACAAGTTTAGCTAATTTTTTTAACATTCTATTTTTGCCTACATGTGTAAATATTTTCATGAAACATAAATTAGAAAGTGTGCTTTTTAAAAATTTACTCTGGTTACATATGTGTTTGATTTACAAGTTTATGCCAGATACTTTTCAGCTAATAACACATAATTTTTACACTTCTCCATGTAACAACATATGTGGCTTAAGTATCCACCATCTGCCAGATACTGAGTTACATATGAAATGAAATCGGTAATACTATTATTTTTAAAATTAGAGTTAATCAACATGTAAGGTCTATACAAGCATACTTCTTTTTATCCTGCTTTGCTTTATGCACTTCACAGATAGTGTGCTTTTTACAAATTGAAGGTTTGTGGCAGCCCTGAATGTAGTAAATCTATTGGTGCCATTTCTCCAACAGCATCTCCTCACTTCATCTCCCTGTCTCATACGTTGGTAATTCTCACAATACATAGTTTGAGGAAAATGGTATTTTTCCTGGAACAGTCAACCCAGAATGGAATTACAGGGAGTTTAGATTGAGAGGTTTCCCTCTTCACAGGACACAGTGGTTTTCCATCCTCTTGGTGGGTGAGAATCACCAAAAGAGTGTCCAAAAAACTTGCATTAATAGTCTTGGAGAAAAACTACAGAATCAGCATCCCCGTTATCCCATCAAGTTTATATCACCATTGTTTGTGCATACAAATCTAGCTTTTGAAAGTCTGAGTTTTTCAACTTGGAAAAGGATTTCAATCTAAAATGGGATCATAGGGCATGAAATGGAAAATCTCATGCATGTGCCTTCATGAGACTGGAACTTAAGAGCTGAGAGACTGATTTCCTATAATGTCAAATTTACAGAAGATTGAGATCCATCTAATGACCAAAGAGCATCTGCTGATAGTCCTTCCTCATCCTCAAGCCAATCAACTTACTGCTTGGGCTCTGGCTGAACTTCTGTATCTTTCCCTCCTTGTCCATAAATCCGGACTGCCCCCAAACCTCAACAGATTAGAGTGTAGCTGGCAACACTATGTGCTGTGAGAATTTTAATTCTGCTGCTATTTCTGAAAAAACTCAATTTCTGGTCATTTGTGCTCACCTCAGTTTACTTCCTTGCTTAGTTTAGCAAAAAAATTGTCCCATTTAATGCATTTATTTGAAACCCCAAATTTCATTTTATAGGCACTTTTGACAAAATATCAAACCCTTTAGCCTAGTAGTTCAACATTTTCACTAGCAAATCTCGCCTAAGTTGCTCCATGAAATGCCTATGATAATTAATAGTAATTAATTTGTGTCAGACTATTTAATCACCTTGATTTTATAATTTGATTAAATTTGTCATAATAGATTCATAAGGTAAGCAGTGTATTCATCATCATTGTGCAAAGGAAATATATGAAGTTAAAAACCTGTTCAATGCCATAATTATGATCAGTTGTTTTTCAGTCACTTTCGTGTTCAACTCTTTGCAGTCACATGGACTGTAGTACTCTAGGCTCTTGCATCCATCACTATCTCCCAAAGTTTGCTCAAACTCAAGTCCATTAAGTCAGGTATGCTATCTAACCATCATTAAGATCAGAGTGAAGATTTGAAGCCAGCTGGAATCAAGGTTGCAGGGATAAATATCAATAACCTCAGATATTCAGATGACACCACCCTTATGGCAGAAAGCAAAGAGGAACTAAAGAGCCTCTTGATGAAGATGAAGGAAGAGAGTGAAAACCTGGCTTAGAACTCAACATTCAAAAAGCTAAAATCATGGTGCATCTGGCCCCATCACTTCATGGCAAATAGATAGGGAAACAATGGGAACAGTAATGGACTTCATTTGCTTGGGCTCCAAAATCACTGTAAATGGTGACTGCAGCCATGAAATTAAAATACACTTGCTCCTTGGAAGAAAATCTGACAAACCTAGATGGCATATTAAAAAGCAGAGATATTACTTTGCTGACAAATGTCCATATAGTCAAAACTATGGTTTCTCCAGTAGTCATGTACAGATGTGAGAGCTGGACAATAAGTAAGGCTGAGAGCCAAAGAATTGATGCCTTCAAAGTGTGGTACTGGAGAAGACTATTTAGAGACCCTTGGGCAGCAAGGAGATCAAACCAGTCAATCCTAAAGGAAATCAACCCTGAATATTCACTGGAAAGACTGATGCTGATGCTGAAACTCCAATGCTTTGGCAGTCTGATGTGAAGAAATGACTCATTGGAAAAGACCTTGATGCTGAAAGACTGAATGCAGGAGGGGAAGGGAACAACAGAGAATGAGATAGTTGGATGATATCACTGACTTGATGGACATGAGTTTGAGCAAGGTCCAGGAGATGGTGAATAACAGGGAGCCCTGGCATGCTGCAGTTCATGGGATCACAAAGATTTGGTCTGAGCAACTGAACAATACCTGTGTCAAGTCTGTACTGTTATTTGCATTACGATGCCTTCCGTCTTAGGGTTTTTTCTCTGAATGCTTATTTGTTGGGCAATGTACTACATTTTTTTTTTTTTTTTTGTATTTCTCTGGGGGCACTGAACCCATCTGGCCATGCAGAAGACATAAGAGACATGGATTCAATCACTGGGTTGGGAAGATCACCTGAGAAAGGCATGGCAACCCACTCCATTATTCTTGCATGGAGAATCCCACAGACAGAGGAGCCTGGCAGGCTACAGTCCATAAGGTTGCAAAGAGTTGGACACAACTGAAGTGACTTAGCACGATAGCATGTACTATAATTGCATGCACTCCTTTCCCATTAGCCCTTATACATGCATCTAGTTCAGTTCAGTCACTCAGTCCTCTCCAACTCTTTGCAACCCCAGGGATTGCAGCAAGCCAGGCTTCCCTGTCCATCACCAACTACTGTCCTTAAAGACTGAGTTCAGCAATCTTTCTGAAGTCTGATCCTATTACTTTTTCCCATGGTATTCTCTTCCTTTACATTTTAATAGTCCCTTGTGAGAACTCTAACACAGTTACAATGGGTCATCAATATATGCTGTTCCACATTAGGGAATTCAACTCTGGATTGTGGGCTTTGTTGAGGACAAGTGGGGGTTGAGTCACCCATTCAGAACCTCAGGAGGGCCAAAAATGGAAATTAAGTGTCCATGGACTTTAGCATCCAGAGGAGGTCCTGGAATCAATCCCTTCCACCTCTATATAGATAGATGACTGTTTATTTCTTGTATCTCTCACCATCACAAAAGGATAGGATGTGTGTCATACCACCAAAGTACCAAGCATGGAGTCTTAGACATAAGGGTTTTTCCCTTAAAATGCTGAGAATACATTAATCCACATGAATTAAAACAGGCTATAAAATCTACCCAAGATATTTGACCACTCTACTCTGTCTCTTGCTGTAAATATAAAATAAATAACAGATGAAGTTTATAAAAGCCTTAGTATACATTGAGAATTAAGTGCTATTCTCTACCTGGATTTACAAAGAATATTTTATTTTCTAACACTAGATTCATTTAGGAACCATAAATAATAGCATGTTGTTTTGTGGAGAAACAAATAATCACATATCTACAGACAGTAACTTTCAATATAAAATTTACACTGATTATTTTCCTTCCTGATGTGCTGTTAACATTGAGTCTTTCTGAGCAACCCAACTTGTTACTGTATTTAAAATGGTCAATGGAAAATTATTAAGTTCTTTATTTTATATTGTTAGAATTTCTTTCCAAACTTATATCAATGATTTTTTTTTCAATATATGCTTGATCAAAAGAACAATAATGCATAATTGAAAACAGCTTACCTCTACAGGCATACTTTGGAGATATTGAAGGTTCGGTTCTAGACTACCTCAAAAAATGAATATTACCATAAAGTGAATTGCATGAACTTTTTGATTTCTCTGTATATATAGAAGTTATGCTTGCACTATAATATAGTCTATTAAGTGTGCCATAGCATTATGTCTAAAAAGCAATGTTGTTGTTGTTATTTAGCCACCAAGTCCTGTCTGATGCTTTGTGACCCCATGGCCCACTAGTCTCCATTGTCCATGGGTTCTCCAGGCAAAAACACTAGAGTGGGTTGCCATTTTATTCTCCAGGGAATCTTCTCAACACAGGTGTCAAACCTGGATCACCTGCATTGGCAAGAGGATTCTTTACTGCTGAGTCACAAGGGAAGCCCTAAAAAATCAATGTATGTGCCCTAAATTATAAAGCATTTGTTGCTTAAAAAAATGCTGTCCCTCATCTGAGCCTTGTGAATTGTAATTTTTCTGCAATAGTAACAATAAGATTACTGATCATAGATCTCCATAGTGTTAAAGTGTTAGTTGTTCAGCCATGTCTGACTCTTTGCATCCACCAGGCTCCTCTGTCCACGGGATTCTCCAGGTAAGAATATTGGAATGGGTAGCCATTCCCTTCTCCAGGGGATCTTCCCGATCCAGGGATCGAACCCAGGTCTCTGACATCGCAGTGGATTCTTTACCATCTGAGCCAACATGGAAGACCCTAGATCACCACCAAAAAATACAATAATAATGGAAATTTGAAATATTGTCAGAATCACCAAAATGTGACCCAGACAGTAAATGAGCAAAGGCAGTTGGCAAAATTGGGCTGATTGACTTGCTTGGTACAGGGTTGCCATACACCTTCAATTTGCAATAATAATAATAATAAACTGTGAAGCTCAATAAAGCAAAGAACACTAAAACAAGATATGCCTGAATAGCTTAAGATAGTAGTTAACATTTATGAGCTGCAACAGAGTCTTGAATTTTTGGCATAGTCACTATATATATAAGGAAACTGGTGACTAAGAGGTTAAGTGATGTGTTCAAATTTACCATCATAAACCAACAAGGGCAGAGAAATTCTGATTTAGAAGTGCAATCTTGTAACCTAGTATTATATCTCACTACTTTCCCCAACTCTAAGTCAAATCTGAAATTATTTTTTTTTCCTTTTATTTCCACTGAATCATAACATGCAATGTTTTTAAAATATTTACAGTGATAGAGCTTAGTAAAAACTAATAGTTCACTGTTGGTGCTGTTCAGAGCAACAATATCTAATTAGATATCACATCCTCATTAAGACTTTGTGGGTAATTATTAATTTAAAGATAGATATTGAAAGTAAAACCATCACTTGTGTAAGCTAGTGAATATTGCAATCCCTCCTACATTACTATTTCATATACTTTGTATTGTCCATCATTCTATCATTTTATTTTCATTTGCTAATAATGAAAACATAAAGGAAAAACTATACATATTTGTCTAATTAGCTCTTTAAGGGGAAAACATGTACACCCATGGTGGATTCATGTCAATGTATGGCAAAACAAATACAATATTGTAAAGTTAAAAAATAGAAAATAAACTAATTTTAAAAAAGTATAACTTCATTCTTGTTCTAAATATTGATTTTCAAATACATATTTATATATATTTAGGGTCTTCCCTGGTGGCTCAGACTGTAAATAATCTGCTTGCATGCAGGAGACTCAGGCTCTATCCCTGGGTTGGGAAGACCCCCTGGAGAAGAAAATGGCAACTCTCTCCAGTTTTCTTGCCTGGAAAATTCCACAGAAAGAGGAGCCTGGTGGGATACAGTCCATGAGGTTATAAAGAGTCTGACATAACGGAGTGATTAACACTTTCTTTCTTTCTTTCTTTATACATATATATACATATACATATATATACATACACACACATATATATATATACAAGAAAGTGACTACCACTTTCTTTCTTTATATATATATATATATATCTCCTCTTCTTCAAATGTTAAAAAAGGAATAATCAATTGATCTATATTGTCTAGTCTACTCTCCATATTTGATTGCGACCTTATCTTTCATGTCAAGTCTAAAGTGGGCTGTAAAATGAGCCAGGGTGTTGAAAAGACAGTGAAAGAGTGAAGTCACTCAGTCGTGTCAGATTCTTTGCGAGCCTATGAACTGTAGTCTACCAGGTTCTTCCATCCATGGGATTTTTCCAGGCAAGAGTACTGGAGTGGGCTACCATTTCCTTCTCATTTAGAGTCTTAAATGAGTCTTGTTTCAATCTCTAAGTTCACATTTATAAGAAAACATGTTACAATTGAGTGCTTTTGATTTTTTTCTC
The DNA here is from genome assembly GCF_054371585.1 of Giraffa tippelskirchi. Taxonomy (NCBI): domain Eukaryota; kingdom Metazoa; phylum Chordata; class Mammalia; order Artiodactyla; family Giraffidae; genus Giraffa; species Giraffa tippelskirchi. Next base: position 44,709,158 of record NC_137282.1, on the reverse strand, counting down.
TAAATTTCTACTATTTGAAAGTAGACTTCAAAATAGCTCTTTTGCTTTGGACAGGAGAGACACCAACATGCAAGAATTCATAGGTGAAGTTTCTCAGAGAAATAATGAGTGAACCATTTGTGCTTGAAGGCAGACATTTCATGAGAACAGGCTGCTAGAATTACTTTTTAATGACCATAGAGGACCACAGACAGAGGAAGAAGAGGCAGTGTACTAAATGCTGCTTCAAATAAATCTAGAGAATACTTGAAATTTGACAAGTTACAGGCAACAGTTGGGATAAGAAAGGCTACTTGGGACTTCTTTGAAAGAAAGCTTATTATGAAATTGTTTTTGGCAAGCAGTATACGTCTGTCTTATTGAATTAAATATCATGATTTAGATGCTTTTCAGTGTATTTCTATCTTTCCCAAATACAGTTAACTCTCATGGCTGAATTACATGGAATTGCTGATAATTGAAAATTTTTGACATAAAAAGAACAGTTTTACATGGTTCAACCTAACATAATAAACTCACTCATTTTCCCACATCTATTATACTATGTAAAAATCCATTTTCATTCTGTTTATTCTCTAAAAATGGACGATCATATTCTTATGGCAAGAAACTGATAGGTTAATCTAAAAATATTTCAACTGAAAAATAAAATAACCAACATTTAGAAGAAATAGGAAAGAAAATCTTGCTAACATGTTGCAGTAATAAGTGAACCAAAAATCCTTGGTTGAATCAGACCCAGGTTGTGCTGATATGTGAATTAACTGAGGCTGCCAAAGTGTTTCTATTTCAGCATTTTGTGTGTGTGTGCATGCCTGCGTGTGTTATGCATTTAATTAGTATATTAACAATTGTTCTTAGTGATGCTGTAGAAACTGTGCTTAACATTTATATTCAATTATCCTCCATAACCATTTTTTATTATACATTCTATTTATAGTGTATAGTTTGCTTATCCTCATTGTGCATATTTCCTGTCCTCTTTCTCCTTAAATAATTTCTAGGTCTTTCATATTTCTTTTTCTTAGCTCCCAGTGGAATTTCTTTCATTAAAACTACTAGATTGACATTGTTAGTGAGATACACTTCTAATTTTTCCTCCCTAAGACCAGCAGTCTGAGACTTTTCAAATTGTGATAGCACCAGTTGCACCAAAAGAGATACATTTGGGCCTAATTAACTTTTGTTCATTAAAAATGACCTTGTTTCACAGAAACGGGCATTAGGCAGCTTCGGCTTTAGCAGAGATACATTTAGAAACACAGCAAAAAAAAATAAAAGCCATATGACTTAGATAACATTAGCTGTGGATGGTGTTATTAACATTATCATTTTTAATAACATAATTCATTTTGCCAAAGATACAAATAGGTGCTTTTCACCAGTGAGCATTTTAGTATTAGCAGAGATATTCATTATCCTGTGATGTCAATGTCTTTACTCCTTCTTGTGACAAATGTGTACATGAATTGGATATGTGGAAAATACAAGTCTGCATGATAATATGTCATACTGAATTACAATGTGTTGACTTCCCTGGTGGCTCAGACAGTAAAGCATCTGCATACAATGCGGGAGACCCAGGTTTGATCCCTAGGTCGGGAAAATCCCCTGGAGAAGGAAATGGCAACCCACTCCAGTATTCTTGCTTGGAAAAAATCCCATGGATGGAGGAGCCTTGTACGCTACAGTATATGGGATAGCAAAGAGTCAGACACGACTGAGCGACTTCACTTTCTTTCTTTCCTTTTGAAAGAGAAAGAAAAATTTTGAAAATGGTAATTATAGATTCTTGTGTTTAATCCTCTTTGTTTTATGTTTCCGTAGGTCAAATGTGTTAGTCATTCAGTCATGTCGGCCTCTTTGCTATCCCGTGGACTCTAGCCCGCCAGGATCCTCTGTCTGCGGGATTCTCCAGGCAAGAATACTGGAGTGGGTTGCATTTCTTTATTTTAAGATGTTTGCTTTATTTATGATGTAACTCTATCAATAAGGGAGACCCGGGTTCGATCCCTGGGTCGGGAAGATCCCCTGGAGAAGGAAATGGCAACCCACTCCAGTACTCTTGCCTGGAAAATCACATGGACGGAGAAGCCTGATAGGCTACAGTCCATGGGGTCGCAAAAAGTCGGTCACGACTGAGCGACTTCACTTCACTTTCACTATCAATAGCAGGATTTGGTAAAAACTATTCAAAATACTTTAACTCATCACCAATTATAACTATGTTAATCTATAAAAGTTTAGTTTACAAAGACAATATGTATTCCTTTTGGACTCCCTCTAAGTATTTACTTACATTCATTTCTAAAAACACTTCTCTATATACATTTCACTAAGAATCACACAAGTTTGACTGTTACTTCACATTTGTAAGCAATTCTTTGTTCTTTACTTGTCCTCTCCATACTCTTCATCATATGTAAAAGAAATGTTAAGAGACCTTCTTATGAACGTTTTCAGCTATTATGTGGATATTCAATTATTCAATAGGTATAAAAATCAAGTCCTGGTCTATATCTAGTGGAGAAAGTGCAAGGCAAGCCTGTTATGTCATTATATTACCTTAGATATGAAATAATTTTTATTTTGACCTTAGTATTTCTGAGATAACATTTTCTATCTTAAATTACAAATATCTATATAAAAGGAAAATAATAAAGCATATTTTTAGCAGTACTGTGAGCTTAAATTTAAACTTCAACATGATATGTGCTAATATGAATAAATAAAGTTATAGGTATAAGGATGTCAATTAAGAGGAAGTTTTTCTCCTTCTGTTAGAAAAAAATATTATGCTGTGGAACTGACTGGTTCTCACTAACAGTTTTACTAATTTCTTCAGTCACCATGGGTAAATAATTTTACCTCTTTGAACTTCAATTCCCACCCTTATTACATAAAGGAATTAAACTAGAATCAAAATTCTTAAACTTGAATGCATGTTAAAATGAACCTAGGAGGTTTTTTTAAAAGTATTTATGCCCGAGTCCAACGACCAGAATTTATCTAGGTTAGGTTTTGGCACCAGTATATTTTTAAGTCCTCAGAACTTTTAGAAAACTTGATTAGATGATCTTTAATGTTTCCCAAAGTTTGAAGTCCACAAAGGGACTAAAAAAACTAGATGTTAATAGGACAAATCAGTCAGAAACCAGTGAACCTAAAATACATCCTTCTGGAAAACTTGAAATGTATGTGCTGTAAAAAATGATAATTCCTATTCATTTCTTACTATTATGCACCACTGCCTGTGAGCCTCAGCATGTATTTCTAGGAATAGACTTTGCCTGGAGTTTTTAATGACTGAGGCATCCCACACTTGCCATTCATCAGAAACACATGCCCTGTGGGTTATCACTGTAGAAGCTACCTTCTTCTGAGAAGTAACAGCAATTTTCTTAAGCAGTACAGTGAGTGCTATAGAACATAAGCTTATTGTTCCAATTACTCTTCATTTCTGAGAAGGGAACTAGTGAGAATAAAATCTGGACTTAGTTTCTGTTTCCAAAACATTTCTCTGTCAAACAAAGGATGTTTTTCAGATGAAACCAAGAACTTAAAGGAATCTACACAATTCTTAGTGTATATACTTAGCTACAAAGAATATATCAATACTAAGTGTAGTATGGCTGTAATGTGAAAAAGTATAGAGTTAAAATAAGGCAGGCAATCTTCTTGATAAGTGCAAAAGAATTCAACAAACTTTCTTGATTATAAACTTGAATGAATCTTTTAGTATCAGAATAATTTTTTTATTTAGATATCAAGATGCAATTTAAATATATGTTATATATGGCAATATATAGTTATATTTATTACATATGATTTATATAGTATACACAATTATTAGATTATTGCATTTTCTTAATTTTATTAATGAATTTGTTATCAATTATAACAACAAATGTCTGTCTAGTCAAAGCTATGGTTTTCCCAGTAGTCAAGCACGGATTTCAGAGGTGGACTATAAAGAAAGCTGAGTGCCAGAGAATTGATACTTTTGAATTGCGGTGTTGGAGAAGACTCTTGAGAGTCCCTTGAACTGCAAGGAGATGCAACCAGTGAATCCGAAAGGAAATCAGTCCTGAACATTCACTGGAAGGACTGATGCTGAAGCTGAAGCTCTAATACTTTGACTACAAAGTAGTCAGTTCTTTGCAAAGAACTGACTCCTTGGAAAATACCCTGATGCTGGGAAAGATTGAAAGCAGGAAGAGAAGGGGACGACAGAGGATGAGATTGTCGGATGGCATCACCAACTCGATGGACATGAGTTTGAGCAAGCTCCAGGAGCTGGTCATGGACAGGGAAGCCTGGCATGCTGCAGTCCATGGGGTCACAGAGTCAGACATGACTGAGCGATGGAACTAAACTGAACCAATTATAATTTATAATCTAATATATTTATATATTAGGAATTTATCAATCAGGTGAAAAACCATCTAGAACTCAACATTCAAAAGACAAAGATCACAGTATCTGGTCCCATCACTTCATGGCAAATAGATGGGGAAACAATGGAAAGAGTGAGAGATTTATTTTCTTGAGCTCCAAAATCACTGTGGGTGGTGACTGCAGCCATGACATTAAAAGACGTTTGCTCCTTTGAAGAAAAGCTATGGTGAACCTAGACAGCCTATTAAGAATCAGAGACATTATTTTGCTGATAAAGGTTTGTATAGTCAAAGCCATGGTTTTTCCAATAGTCATGTATGGATGTGAGAGTTGAACCATAAAGACGGCTGAGCGCTGAGATGTTTTTGAACCGTGGTGTTGGAGAAGACTCTTGAGAGTCCCTTGGACTGCAAGGAGATCAAATCAGTCAATTCTAAAGGAAATCAGTCCTGAATATTCATTGTAATGACTGATGCTGAAGCTTCAGTACTTTGTCCATGTGATGCAAAGAACTAACTCATTGGAAAAGACCCTGATGCTGGGAAAGAATGAAGGCAGGAGGAGAAGGGGACAAAAGAGACTGAGATGGTTGGATGGCATCACCGACTTGATGGACATGAGTTGGAGCAAGCTCCAGGAGTTAGTGAAGGACAGGGAAGCCTGGCATGTTTCAGTCCATGCAGTCACAAAGAATCGGACATAACTGAGTGACTGCACAGCAATGAATCAGCTGCTACTGAAAATGACCTGAATATCAAGTTACTTATACAAAGAATTTATTTCTCACTCATATAGGTGTGGGGCCAATTCTGCATCTGCTGAATCTGTTCAACTCAGATCAGTCAATCAACTCTAAGCTGTGGGTTGAGTTCAAGTCTACTGCATGTGTATATACATTCTAGGGCAATACTTCCTTAGACAAAGCCAATCTTATAACAAAGAGTAGATTAACAATTTGCAAATAATATTTACTTCTAGTGCATTAGTTTATTTACCCACTTATTCAACTATCCATTCATTCATCCCACTAAAAACCAGGTCTATACTGAGAGCTATTATATGGTTAGTATAATATAAAGCACTAAAGATACAACAGTGAGAAAAATAAGCATGGTTTCTTCTTCATGAAGTCAAAAGTCCAGTGGTGCAGTGAGTGGCACTAGTCAAGCACTTGCACAAACACACCTATATGGGGATAATTTTTTAAAATATAGTTAAATGAAAATACCAAGTGATATAAGTTATGTGATAGAGTATTACTAGATTTCAAGAGATCTTCACGCAGGAAACAAAAATTGAGCTGAAAACTATGTATTATTCTATCTAATAGCTAAATGTGTTGTGTCAGAGAGAAGAGTATTTGAGGCAAATGAAGGAGGATGTTTCAATGTTCTGTGATGACAGAAATCATGCTTATCTGAAGGAAACTTTAAAGATACATAAGAGAGGTGAAAGAGAATGATATGGCTAAGAATTATAAAGAGAGTTGGAGTCATATTATTGAAGGTCTCAAAGACCACAGCAAACATTTTGTGCATTTACCTAAGATCAATAGGAAGTTGTTGAATGCTTTTCAGCACAAAGCCTGATGCAAAACATTTATATTTCCATTTTAAAATATCACTTTGTATTCATGAAATATACTAGAAAGAGACAAGAGTGGATATGGAGTTTGCTCACCCAAGAGACATTTTAGCCTGTTCTAGTTTAATAATATAGACACAGATACATTGGAGAGAAATTTTGAAGACAACTCAAAGTGCTCTGAAAGTTCAGATGCAGAGTGTGAGAGAGGGTGAAATTGCCAAAGTCATTCATACAGTTCAGGCTTATGTCACTGAGTATATTATATACTTTTAAAGGATATTATCTTGACTGATCTGTCTGTCTACCCCAATTATTCTAGATCTGTCATTACCTGTCCATAAAACTACATATTCTGGCATGCTGATGTAAGGTTTTTTCTCGTTTTTATGTCAGAAATGAACTAGAATGTTGTTTAAGCAGAAACAGTATATGCTGTGCTTAGTTGCTCAGTCATGTCCAACTCCTTGAAACCCCATGGACTGTAGCCCGCCAGGCTTCTCTGTCCATGGGATTCTCCAGGCAAGATTACTGGAGTGGGTTGCCATGCCCTCCTCCAGGATATCTTCCTGACCCAGTGATTGAACCCAGGTCTCCCACACTACAGGTGGATTCTTTACCATCTGAACCATGAGGGAAGCCCAGAAACTGTATAATCCATCTCAAATACAATATATGATCATTAAAATCATGTCAAGATAAGAAAACAAGTCTTACTATAAATCAAACATGATTGATAATATTCTTAAAATAATCAGAATCTGAACTAGCTAAAAAAAATCATTACAAATGATTAAAAGGATCAATCTGTGTGAATCATTTGATGTTCTTCATATTAAATGATAATTGAATCAAGGCTATTTTTGAAGAAAAAAAGGGACAGGCATTAAACCTCAATTTTATGTCACATTGCTAGTTAAAGTAGAGTAACATTATGTTCTACTTCATGCTAATCACCACCTCAGCAAAGGATTGCATATTTACTTTCTCACATAACTCATTTTTTTTCCCTGAGATAGATGACTATCCAAGTATATGGGGAAAATTATCCTCATTATTTATTTGGATAGTTATCCACATCAGTCATTCTCCTGAAAATCTTTTCCTTCAGTAATTTGAGAGCTAAAATAATTTATCTGAGAATAATTCAAACCTGATGATATTATAATATTGCAGAGAAGATAATTGGTAAATTATAGCTGTGATAATGACCTTGTTAATGTCCATCATCAAATTGATGGTCTAGCCATAGCCATAAATTATTATATTGCCCAAATTAATGTATTATCTGGAGTCCAAATTTATTTTGCAATATTTATTGAGTTCCTGAGATATGCCATGGCTCATGCTGGCCTTGATAATACATTAGTCACATTCTCAGGACTTTAAAATCCAAAGAACAGAAAAGTCTAAATACTTTTCATGTGTATAGGATAGATTTCATCTTTTAATCCAAAAAGCTAAGATTACAAGTATTGATTGATTATACCCAGGATTGTAGAGCTGTATTATATCCTGCTGACTCTTATTCTTTTATTTACCACAGTCTTTAAACAGTAAATCATAATTTGAAAATACTAAAACTGATTAAAGAAAAAGATGAGAGTTTCTCTGAGCTAAGCAATAAATAATGAAAACTTTGGAAGCAAATTCAAAACCTAAAGGATGACATTGAAATTCAACTGGACTGTGATACTAGTTTTTTAAATTCATAAATCCCTTCATTCTTCCAAAGTTCCTTTTCATTTTAAAATAAGAATTGTGCCAAAACTGACATTTTGAGAGCTTATATATATTAGGCTATGAACTAGGGCCTTAAATAAATTTTCTCATTACTACAAACCTTGCATTGTAGTCAGCACTATTATTATCCATCACATTTTACAGAAGAAGAAACAAATTTACAGTTCACAAATTCAGTAGAGAGCAGAGGCACAAATTTATTAATAACTCATGATAAATTTAGACCCCATGACCTGACCACTCTAATGAGATATTAGCATAAGATATTAACCTCAGAGGGCTCTTTGGAGCCTTCAAAGAGACTGAATATAAAGCAGACAGGTCTCATTCAGGAACAAAATATGTTGATAGTTTCTCTTCCTCCTGTTAAGAATACGATAAGAATGTCCCTGAGATTAACACTTTCTAAACTAAAAGGGAGTAAGCATAAGTGTTAGCCATTAATCTCAAATTAAAATATCAAACAGAAAGTTCTTAGATTTTTTTTTCCTGGTACCAATTCTGATAAAGGGACTTCCCATGCATCGACCATCAGCTATCCATGAGTCATCAGTACATAGTAGGGGTTGCTAAAGGGTCAATATGAGAAGGTATAGGAACAACTCCTAAAGCTATGCAAGGAAAAGCTTCAGCTTTTTCATTTCTGATCCCTACTCATCCCTGAAAACTAGCATGTCAGGTTGCTATTGTGAGGACCAGGCCACCAGTGACACTAGGTCACACATTCTTTGACGAACACAGAAGCTGTTTGTTAACTTTCAATTCTTGTGCTTGCTTTAATGTCTGACACAGAGTAGGGCACAGATTTTTGAGGGAATGGATGAATTACTCTAGTGATAATACAAAATTTGTACTTGACAAATTATCTTAGAGTAAATGAGAAATAAGCAGATGTGGCTTCCTAGGTGATGCTAAAGAACCCACCTGCCAATGCTGGTAGATGTAAGAGATACAGGTTCGATCCCTGAGTTGGGAAGATCCCCTGGAGGAGAATATGACAACCAATCCAATATTCTTGCCAGAAGAATCCCATGGACAGAGGCGCCTGGCAGGCTGCAGTCCATAGGGTAGCACTGAGTCTGAAGTGACTTAGCACGCACACAAGTCACTTTGAAAAGACATAGCCTCTACCTTTAGTTTACAGTGTGTATGTGATACCCATGCATTAAGGGTGTAGATCCGAGCAAAAGCTGTATTGGTGTCTACTTGAACGTATAGAAATATGTCAGAATTAAACCATTCTACTAGGACCTAAGAAACTAAGCTGAGGTGGTTTTTATTTGTGTAAGCAAACTGTGCATGTGTGTGCATGCATGCACACTCCCAAATGAACACCTGCTGCAGAAGGGACATACACAAGACCAAGCAGAGTAAGTTAGACCTCCATGTGATCACAACACCTGAGGTAAACGCATCAGCTTTATCCTGGATTGTGGTTCAGTTCAGTTCAGTGGCTCAGTCGTGTCCAACTCTTTGTGACTTCAGGGACTTCAGCACTCCAGGCTTCCCTGTCCATCACCAGCTCCTGGAGCTTGCTCAAACTCATGTTCATAGAGTTGGTGATGCCATCCAGCAATACCATCCTCTGTCGTCCCCTTCTGCTCCTGCCTTCAATCTTTCCCAGCATCAAGGTCTTTTCCAATGAGTCAGTTCTTCACATCAGGTGGTCAAAGTATTGGAGTTTCACCTTCAGCATCAGTCCTTCCAATGAATATTCAGGACTGATTTCCTTTAGGATTGACTAGGTTGATCTCCTTGCAGTCCAAGACACTCTCAAGAGTCTTTTCCAACACCACATTTCAAAAGCATCAAATCTTTTGTGCTCAGATTTCTTTATGGTCCAACACTCACATCCATACATGACTACTGGAAAAACCGTAGTTGTGACTAGATGGACCTTCATCAGCAAAAGTAATATCTCTACTTTTTAATATGCTGTCTAGGTTTGTCATAGCTTTTCTTCCAAGAAGAAAACGTCTTTTAATTTCACGGCTGAAGTCACCATCTGCAGTGATTTTGGAGCCCAAGAAAATAGAGTCTGTCACTGTTTCCATTGTGTCCCCATCTATTTTTCATGAAGTGATCAGACCGGATGCCATGATCTTCATTTTTTGAATGTTGAGTTTTAAGCCAGCTTTTTCATTCTCCTCTTTCACCTTCATCAAGAGGCTCTTTAATTCCTCTTTGCTTTCTGCCATAAGATAAAGAAGCCAAATTTGTATATCCAAACCCACCAGTCACTGGACCAGTGTTGCCCCTGGAAAAGAACTTGATGGATGAGTACTGTCTGCCACCAGCACCCCCAGCAGATGGAAACATAATTCTCATTCCTAATGGTGAGTCTGCACTGCTCACCACAGTATCAGCTACAACCACACAATCTAAAATCAAAGCCTGGAATTCTGAACTGTATCCAGTCTATCCTTAACCTGTTTATACCCTTTTATTTTCCCAAAACTCTGCAGTATGAATCTAAGTATTTTAGTAAAGCTAAGTACACACCATTGTTTCATAATCCTTCTTTCTTTCCTGCCTTAAACAGCATCTGAGCTCCCTGCTGATAACACTTTATTTATTTATTTTTTGATAACACTTTACATATAAAGCTATTTATGGTCAGATAAGTTGAAATGACCTTTCTTGGTTCTGAATTATTTTAGAATGTTTTGTCTTAGTTGAATGTATTTATGGCATGTCCCTGTATTATAATCACTAGAATATGAATTTTATCTCATTATTAGATTGTGATTTAAGTATTCATAATACTTATTAAAATAGTTATTAAATTATTATTAAAATGAGGAAATGTTGAAAGCAGAGTAAAAAAAAATCAAACTACGTAGACAAGGCTATAGACAAAGATATCATATTTGAACTGGATTTGCAAGTATTAGTGAATAAACATGGCTTTCTTCATCTTTTGGGAATTCCTAGGTTATACAAAGACTCCCTGTTTTGTGATTTACTGGTTTTGAGGCTCAGATCACTTGTTCCAATAATTAATTGCAGTGTGACCTTGAATTTGTTACTTACTTTTTTGAACATCAGGTTCCTAGTCTCAAAAAACAATATTTGCAGGTATATCAGAGGATTAAATGTGATAATTTTAAAGTCGTCACTTTTTGACAGTTACTGGTGGAATTCTGCATTAACAATGCATCTTCAGGATTATTAAAGAAATCATGAGCATTTCAAAAATTGTGATTTTCAAAATTGGTAACTTATTTACAATATCTATGACTATTTAAGTCAATTAATATATGCTACTTTTTACTGTAGTAAGAAAACTTGAGTCTGACCTTAAATTTTTGAGTACAATATACAGTATTGTTAGCTATAGACGCAATGCTGTACAGTAGATCTCCAGAAATTTTTTTTGTCTAGAGTAATGTAAACTTTACTTACTGAACAGGTACTCCTTATTCCCCCCTCCCTCCAGTCTGCGGCAATCACAATTCTACTCTCTATTTCTGTGAGTTTGACTATTTTAGATACCTCACACAAGTGAAATTAAACAGTATTTGTCTGTATGTGACTACCTTATTTTATTTAGCATGGTACCTTCTGAGTTCATCTATGTTGATGCATACATAGACTTGTTTTTTTTTTAAGGGTGAATAATATTCCATTTATATATATTATATACACCTGATTCAAAGAGATGGTTCATTGGAAAAGACCCTCATGCTGGGAAAGATTGAAGGCAAAAAGAGAAGAGGGAGGCAGAGAGGATGAGATGGTTAGATACATCACTGACTCAATGGGTATGAATTTAAGCAAAATCTGGAAGATAAGGAAGGACAAGGAAGTGTGGTGAGGTGCAGTCCTTGGGGTCACAAAGAGTTGGACATGATCTTGCAACTGAACAACAACTATATATATGGTGCTTTTCCAGTAGTCATGTATGATGTGAGAGTTGGACTATAAAGAAAGCTGAGTGCCAAAGAATTGATACTTTTGAACTGTGATGTTAGAGAGGACTCTTGGGAGTCCCTTGGACTGCAAGGAGTTCCAACCAGTCCATCCTAAAGGAGATCAGTCCCGGGTGTTCACTGGAAGGACTGATGTTGAAGCTGAAACTGCAATACTTTGGCCACCTCATGCGGAGAGCTGACTCATTTGACAAGACCCTGATGCTGGGAAAGATTGAAGGCAGAAGGAGAAGGGGATGATAGAGGAAGAGATGGTTGGATGGCATCACCAACTCAATGGACATGAGTTTGAGCAAGCTCCGGGAGGGAAGGGAAGCCTGGTGTGCTGCAGTCCATGGTGTCACAGAGTCAGACATGACTGAGTGACTGAACAAAATAGTTTTTATCCATTCATTTGTTATGGCCATTTAAACTATGTTATTTGTGTCTTGGCTATTATAAATATGAGGGTTGGGAAACCCTTTTGAGACTTTGATTTAATTGTTTTGGATATATACCCAGATGATATTGCTGGATCAAATGATGTTTTAATTTCCATTTTTTAAGGAAACTCCATTCTGTTTGTCACAATATCTATACCAATGTTGTATTTCCAGCAACATTGTGGAAGAATTCTTATAGCTTTACATCCTCACCAATGCTTATCACTTTTAAAAATAATAATAATGATAGCTAGACTATTAGGTGTGAGGTAATTCTTCATTGTGGTCTTTATTTGCATTTCCCAATGACTTGTGATGTTGAAATATACCTGTTGTCTATTGTTGTTGTTCAATCGCTAAGTCATGTCTGGCTCTCTATAACCATATGGATTGCAAAACCCCAGGATTCCCTATCTGCCACTATCTTACAGAATTTGCTCAAACTCATGTCCCTTGAGTTGGTGATGCCATCCAACCATCTCATCCTCTGTTTCCTCCTTCTTCTCCTGCCCTCAATCTTTCCCAGTATCAGGGTCTTTTCTAATGAGTCAGCTCTTCACATCAGCTGGCCAAAGTATTGGAGCTTCAGCATCAGTCCTTCCGATGAATATTCAGGACTGATTTCCTTACATATTGACTGGTTGGATCTCCTTGCAGTCCAAGGGACTCTCAAGAGTCTTCTCCAACACCACAGTTCAAAAACATCAATTCTTTGATGATCAGCCTTCTTTATTGTCCAACTCTCACATCCATACATGACTAAACAGACCTTTGTCAGCAAATTGATGTCTCTACTTTTTAATACATTGTCTAGGTTTGTCATAACTGTTCTGCAAGTGTCTTTTAAATTTGCGGCTGCAGTCATAGTCCGCAGTGGTTTTGGAGTCCAAGAAAATAAAGTCTGTCACTGTTTCCATTGTTTCTCCATCTATTTTCCATGAAGTGACAGGACTAGATGCCATGATCTTCATTTTTCGAATGTTGAGTTTTAAGCCAGCATTTTCACTCTCTGCTTTCACCTTCATCAAGAGGCTCTTTAGTTCCTCTTCACTTTCTGCCATAAGGATGGTATTATCTGGATATCTGAGGTTGTTGATATTTCTCCCAGAAATCTTGATTCCAGCTTGTAATTTTTCCAGCCTGGCATTTTGCATAATGTGCTCTGCATAGAAGTTAAATATGCAGGGTGACAATATACATCCTTGATACACACCTTTCCCATTTTTGAACCTGTTCATTGTTTCATGTCTGGTTCTAAATGTTCATTCTTGATCTGAAAGAAATAACTATTCAAATATTTTGCCTACTTCATAATTAAGTTATTTGGATGTTTTTGCTATTGCATTGTAGGAATTTTTAATATTTCAGGTATGAACTCCTTGTCAGATATATTGTTTGAAAATATTTTTTTCATATTACAGGTTGCCTTTTCAATTGTTGGTTACAGCATTTCCTTTGCTATGCAGAAGAATTTTAGTTTAATGTAGTTCCATTTATCTAGTTTTTGCTTTTGTTGTCTGTGCTTGTGTTGTCATGTTCAAGAAATTATTGTCAAGATCAATATGAAGATTTTCACCTATGTTTTCTTTTAGAAGTGTTACAGTTTTACATCTTACATGTGAGTCTTTAATGAATTTTGACCTGAATTTGTGTATGGTGTAAGATAAATATGAAATTTTTTTTTTTGCTTGTGGCTTTCCAATTTTCCCATAATCATTCACCAAAGAGACTATTGCTAACTTGTTGTGCACAGTTGACACCCTTGTTGAATATTGTTTGATATTCCTAGTACAGCAGGAAGAGAATGATCACAGCAAATTATCAAAATCTGACCTGATCATAGAATAGGATATAGTAGCATATATGGCTGGTATTTGCTATTTGTCTGAAGAAATGTTTCCAATAAATGTGTCTTGCTAAAACAATACTGATTGCAACAACATTATTATGATAGTAATATCTTCCTGACACTGAATACTTCTGTATTCAGTGCTGAAAAGGACTGTTATTAGAATTAATCTAAGTACTTTACATGCAGTGTTGACTTCAGTTACCTCTCTTTATAAATTGGGAATTACTACTGATTTACCCTTGAGATATCTAAAGTTTATAAAGGCTCAGTTCAGTTCAGTCACTCAGTCATGTCTCTCTGCGACCCCATGGACTGCAGCATGCCGGGCTTCCTTGTCCATCACCAACTCCTGGAGCTTGCTCAAGCTCATGTCCATTGAGTTGGTGATGCCATCCAACAACCATCTCATCCTCTGTCATCCCCTTCTCCTCCTGCCTTCAATCTTTCCCAGCTTCAGGGCTTTTAAAATGAGTTAGTTCAGGTGGCCAAAGTTTATGATGGTTAAGTAATTATAAAGTCACAAATCTAGCAAAATTCAAATCCAGGATTGTTTTTTAATATTGCCTGTCAGATAAGAGCATACCCCTAAATGGTTTGCTAAGGTTTTTAAAATACTTTGTCCATAATCCACCTGATTTATTATTTGAGAGACCCATAATGGGGTTGTGGTTGACAGGACAGATGACAACACTCATCTGACTTGTCAAAGGAGATCAAAAGCTTTTCTTCAATTGATATGCATAGTGGCTGAGCTAGAAGCCAGCTGATGTAATGGAAAGAGTCAGAAGTCAAACACATTATTAACTTATGCATTCATTCATCTGCCATGCAATATGCATTGAAAGTCTCCTCTGTCACAGGTATTGAGCTCTAATTGTCCTTTGCCTCTTTTTATCTGAGAATGTTGGATAGTTTCATGACTCATGATTTTATAATATAAGAGCCTGCCAGGCTCCTCTGTCCATGGAATTCTCCAGGCAAGAAGACTGGAGTGGTTACCCATTCCCTTCTCCAGGCTGCCTTTCCTACCCAGGGATCTAACCGAAGTCTCCTGCATTGCAGGCAGATTCTTTACCATCTGAGCCACCAAGGAAGCCCAATATAAAAGCAAGGGATACCTATTTAAACAGATCCAGAAGCATATCTTAACCAATGTAAGATTTGCCCATTAGAAAAATATCCTACACAATTGCCATTAACCTTCTAATAATCTTTTCATTTTAAAATGAAACAGGGTAGACTAAAGCACCCATGCTATTTAGTTCTTGTTATTTGCTAGATAATAAACTAAGCACGTTAGATACAGGAACATATTTAATCCACACAATAACTCTATAATATACTTATACCATTATTATCTTCAGGTTTTTCTTTTCTCAGTTTTACAACTGAAGCACAGAGAAGTTAAATGACTTCCCCAACATTGTACAGCCCAGAAATGGTAGTTTTTATTCTAATCCAGAGATTCTATTTCTAAAGCACACTTGTATCTAGATTTATGATGCATCATAATGTTGTTCTGAGGGTTAAATTAAGCTGGATAATAAATGTAGCATACGTAATAAAAAGTCTGAGACATAGTATATATTCAATAAATGTTAATATCCTTCCTGCTTGAGCCTAGGTTTTATTACTGCAAAGCAGTGCTACTTTCACTCCTCTCTATAAATAGTGTCAGAAAGGAATGCTGTGTCAGAGGGACTCTAAACAAAGATCGTGTAATTTTATACCACAAAATAGTCAAAGAAAGGATGTGGCTTCCTATAAGAAAACAATTATCCTATATCCATTTTTTTCCCCTCTTTGCTCTGCATTTTTATACTATCAGGTCATTGAGTATGATTTAAGGGATCTGTGTTCATACAAAACTTCACATCTAGATGCTTAATGAAATAATAAATTATTTAACTGGAAAGTGAAAGCAATTTATATTCTCATTCTACACTGAAATATCTTAGAAATGAAGTAAATTTGATATAGAATTTAAGTCTTTTCACTTATGGTTAATTATTCAGTCTGTTTTTGCCTTCAGGATGTACACAGAAAATGTGTATGCATATCACTATAGTCCTCATTCTTTGACCATCAGGCTAATTTACACTTTCTTATTTATTTATTTTTGGAATTATATATCTCATTGTTGTACACATTCTTCACAACTGTTTGCCAAAGATCTATTTCCTTAGGAAATGAAAAGCAGACAATTGTAACCTAATTACAAGAGCTCTAGAATAGTCTCATACTGTTGCAAGATATCAGCCACATTTAGTAACCCAATAGAGACTGGATCACCTCAGTAAAGTCAGCAAAAAGCAATAGCTCTTTTTCCAGTATGTTGTTTAACTATAACAAGTTAAAAGATATCTTGTCATCCATGAAAATGGAATCAGAGATTGCATAATTTTTCTAAAACATTTTGGAGGAACTATAATGTTTCATTTCTCTGATATTCTGTTCCATACTAGCTAAAAGCTCCCCCTACTGTTAAAGAAACTATTGCAAAAAAAGTCCTTCAATTTTAGCTGCTTGATCAAATCAGATAAGCAATATTTTGTTCCACTGGTAGAACTAAAATGAGGGAGGGAGGAAATAAAGTCAGGGGATAAACCTGCCAGAGTCACTAAAAGATTATATGAACTGAATATGAGAAGGGTGCTCTAACATTTTGTTCCCTCAGTCTGCCTTGTTTTGTAAGTTTGAACATTTCACCATGCTAAATGGGATCCCGGATTTTAAAGATGCTTCTTTTTTATAATATAACTCTGCAGTGAACGTCAGTTAGTTCCTCTGATGCTGAACACAAGAATGAAACAGTCTTTTCTAAACGCTAGAGGAAACGTCCTATTTTGGACATAATGATTAAAGGTGCATATAAATGAGACACAATATATAACTTACAGGTATAAGGTTTGGGATATCTCAAGAAAAAATAGCATAAATGGAAAACAGTGGGACCATTTAAGAAGGATTTATAGGATGACCTTAATTCTTGGGTTGGTTTCCCTCAGTAGCAGACACTAAGATAATGATTTGAGTACAAATCATTTATTTGAGAAGAATCGGGAAGAAATAGGGAAGAGTGGAAAATGAGATAAGATAGGAAGATAGGAAGAAAGCCAATAAAGTGTGCCTTATTAAACAGCTTATTGCTGTCAGTGAATGAGGCTTTTCATGCTACCAAGCTCAGAGAGATATAGCAGGCACCTCAGAATTACCCTCTTGGGGGCAAGAAAACCGACTCTCTCTGTCTCTCTGGATGGATGGTTCCTATGTGACTTGGGTCCTTAATTTGATGAGCCTCCAACCTTGCCTGGAGCAGGTGGTACCCATGCCCAGAAATAAAGCCATCAAATAGTCACAATAAGTGTCTGCAGTAAGTGACTCCATGGTTCATCGACATAAGTTCCATTGGGCTGCAGCCTCAGCAGGGCCAGTTATTCCAGCTAAGAAGACACATAACAAATTGTTGAGATGCTCTTTCATTCACAGAATCATACTTATCTTGGACATTTGAGAATTCCGTTTTTTGAGCTTTTTAACAGTTTGTTCACCTGAATTTGGGGGTTTTCAGTGCATTAGCACGTAGGCAGTGAGTTTTCTCAGGAAGATTTGTGGATTGTTCACTGAGACACGTGCAGACGAGTGACAGAGAAAAGGGACATCACAAATATGTAGATAAGCCAGCCAGAGGGCCACTTCATTGTTCTCAGGAGGTGCTCATCTTTTTCCATCTCGAGGGTAATTGAGGGTAATTGCTCCGTACACTTGGCCACTGAGGGACTCCCAGGTGGCTCCATGATGTGTTGAACAATAAATAATTTGAAGATTAACAGTCACTTAAACAACTCTATCATTTCAGTTATGGTTTTCCTGTATCATGCCCTGTGAATCTGGTTAATAGGTATCTAATTTAGAAAGAAGATATTAATAGTAGAGCAGTCTTTTAAAAATGCAAGACAGATACTGATACAAGATAAGACCCCACTATGAGACTTCTTGGTAAATTAACTATGGCAAATAGTATACAACACTTAAAACACAAAATGAGCTTTCATTATACATTTATTTATTTGAACTATATGGTAGTAATAAATGATGATTTAAATTTAAAACATATTCACTACTTTAAATTTTTTAATTAGAATATTGGAAAATCTTAGAATTGCAAAATGTTTTAGAGATCATATCATATTATAAATCCTTCAATTATTATTTCTCACATTTATACCACTCCATGAATACTTTCAAAGATCACAGTAAATTATCTCTTGGATATTTTTATGCTTTTTTGGACCCTGCAGTTATTCAAAAGGTAGTATTTGATACTCGTTTTCTAATACCTCAAGAATAATGCAGGCAGCAATTTAATTAAAATTGCTTAACATTTATTTTTATTTTTTAATGGAAGATAGACATAAAAATGTTAGAATAAGTCAGTGTTCACTGTACAAATGTATATGTGTGTATATATACACCACTTGTATTCTGTTTTTCTCAAATATTTTTTATTAGTAATTTATTGAAACTTTAAATCTATGACATAGACTTTAACAAAATTTTATAACAATTTTTATTTTGAAAGTATGACTATTACAGTGTGATTTGTCTCAGATGCGTCTTCTAGGAATGTTTTTGTACAAGTCAACTTTTAATTAATTAAAGTAAAAAACAATTTTCTGTATGAAGCTTTGGAAAACAAAGAAACATATATGTTAATAAATGTAAGAGAAATGTATAATAAATACATTTTAAAATATTAGGAGTACAGATAATTATTTAAAAAAGAAAAACCTAAGTAAAACATTACTTAGGTTTCATGACATTTATTATTATAATATTTATTATCTAGAATTTAAAAATAGCTATTTTTATTTTGGGTTTTTTCTTCCACATTTATTGATTTAGGGCAAAATTAGCATATTCAGCTGTGGATTTTTCCCATATATTATACATGAATTGCTTATTCTTTGGTATGGTTGCTTAGTTGGCATTCTGCACCTTTTATTCAGGTAAAGAATAACTCTCAGCTCTGCTTCCCTTATCAATTTAGTTTAAGAGGTTTGAAATTGTAACTCAGATCCAATTTAAATCCAAATCATAGAATTATATAAGATGATGTCATTCAGTGAGGACAGGAAAGGTGAAAACAATTATTAGTAATCTGATGCCACTCCACTAAAGCAGTTAAGAGTATTTATAGAGTCACATTCTAAGGTTAAATTCTTAGAATGTAAGAAACTATGAAACTATTATACTGAAAATTTTCAGATGTTCTAAAATAATCTTTTATTTAAAAAAAATAAAGCATAGGATACATGTAATTTTTAACTATTTCAGTACCAAAGTGTATATGTAACAGGAAACCAATATTTAAGTTTTGGCTGAAATATTAAGTTGAATGGTATCAAATACCAAAAGTGAGCAAGGAGACAGATAACCATAAAGAAATTTCAAATTAAGTCTTGTTTAAGGAGTTCAAAAAGCTCAAATTTTTGGAAATTAAAAAGAGTCTTAGGAAAAAAAAAAAATTACTTTGGAGAATTCCACTATAGTACCCTATAGCCAGAGGATACAGAAATGAAAAGGGAGGAAGCTAGATTATAGCATCTGGCACTGAATTAGAATCAGAATAGGAGGTATGAGTGTGAACTTACAATTTTCAGTAGATAGAGAAAAATAACTATAATCTATAATCTGTGTGTGTGTGTGTTCGCTTTAACTATGTCTTTGCAAAAAGTGAGAGTTGAGAACATAACTAGCACAGAAAACTTGGGCTCTGATTACATTCACCACTAAAAGAAATCAAGGCTCCTTAAGATTGGTTATATGTACTTATAATGATATAAAAATAAATATATGAATAAGGAGAAAAGGGAGCTCTTTTTTAGAGTTAAAGGGCAAATCATAAATTTAAATCAAAGCTGGAATTAGAAAATGACCATACGGCAAGTATGACACAGTGATTGATTTTGGCACACACTATAAATGGATGCATAAACTGTGAGTAAGAGGTACTTGTCCATCTTTGCGTGAAATATTCCCTTGGTATCTCTTATTTTCTTGAACAGATCTCTAGTCTTTGCCGCTCTATTGGTTTCCTCTGTTTCTTTGCCTTGATCACTTTGGAAGGTTCTCTTATCTCTCCCTGCTATTCTTTGGAACTCTGCATTCAGAGGGATGTTTCCTTTGCTCCTTTGCCTTTCACTTTTCTCAGCTCTTTACAAGGCCTCCTCAGACAACCATTTTGTCTTTTTACATTTCTTTTTCTTGGGGATGGTTTTGATCATGACCTCCTGTACAATGTTACAAATCTCTGTCCACAGTTCTTCAGGCACTCTGTCTATCGGATTTAATTCCTTGAATCTAGTTGTCACTTCCACTGTATAATCATATGGGATTCGATTGCTGACAAAGGTCCATATAGTCAAAGCTGTGGTTTTTCCAGTAGTCATGTATGGATGTGACAGTTGGACCATAAAGAAAACTGAGCACCAAGGAGTTGATGTTTTTGAGCTTTGGTGTTGGAAAAGATTCTTCAGAATCCCTTGGACTGCAAGGAGATCAAACCAGTCAGTCCTAAAGGAAATAAAATAGGTCCTGAATATTCACTAGAAGGTCTGATGCTGAAGCTGAAGCTGCAATACTTTGGCCACCTGATGCAAAGAACTGCTTCATTAGAAAAGACTCTGATGCTGGAAAAGATTTAAGGCAGGAGGAGAAGACGACAGCAGAGGATGAGATGGTTGGATGGCATCACCGACTTGATGGACATGTGTTTGAGCAAGCTCTGGGAGTTGGTGATAGACAGGGAAGCCTGGCATGCTGCAGTCCATGGGGTCGCAAAGAGTCAGACAGAACTGAGTGACTGAACTGAATGTGGCAACTTAAAATTTTGTACCATTTGAAAAGATGCAATGGTATTCTTAACCAAAAAAAGCATGATATTATGATAAACATCAGATAGAACAAAACTTGTCAGTAACTTTAAAGTCACAACATTGTGGAAATCAGAGAGTCATGGGGTTTTTGTTTCATATTGAACAAGATAGAAAATTACATGGAACTTACTATCCTCTATTGTTTAGAGGCAAGCCACTTACCTTGATGACACTCAACTGGGAGAAGATCACAGAATGAAACAAGCACCAGGAGACTGGGGTCATGAGGGTCTCCTGTGTATCTGTCTGCCAAACTAACCCTTGATTCTTTCATTTTTGTTTCCCTTTTTATGCCCCTATTTTCCTGTTTGGAGCCTATGTTTGTAATATATAATATTACATGTTCACAAAAATGATAAAAATGTCCTTGGAAACTCTTTTGGAGGAAACTTATCTTCCAAAAAAAGTCATTTTTCTTGTACATAGCAGCAGAAACTATATGTTTCTGGATTCACTGGCAACTGCAGCTTTTTATTGGGGCAGTTATTTTGGGCTCTAATAAGAATTATGCTCGAAAGTTTAGTTTACAAACTATTTCAGTAGGTCTTCCAGTAATTTGATATGTTTAATAATTACTTCCTGCTTAACTTAGCTAGAATGGATTTCTGATGTCTTCAGCTAAGATCCCTGAACAATACTTTACCGCATACCTAGCAAAATGAATTTATCTGGATGCTTTTTATTATATTTTCCTTAATTATCCTAATTTAAACTTCCAGTACAATGATTATAGAAGTGGCAAGAGACGGAATTTTGTCTTATTCCAGATGGTAGGAGGAAAGTACCCAGTTTTACTCCATTAAGTATGATGTTATCTGTGTGTTTCTTGTATTTATAATTACTTTATTTCTTCTTGAGGTACTTGTGGTAATTTGTGTTTTCTCAAAATTATCTAATTTGTGGGAGTGTGGGAGACAGTGTTTTTAGTATTCTTTTGTAATCTTATTTTTTTAATCTCTGTAAAGTGGGTTGTAATTTTGTCTTTAATTTCTGACTTTTGTAAATCAAACTTCCTTCTTTTCCCATTTGAAAACTTTCAATTTTGAAAGCTTTTAAATTTTAGCTATCTTTTCTAACAATATTTGATTTATTTGATTTTCTTTATTTTTCTATTCTTCATTTCATTAATTTGTTTTAATTTTTCATCATTTCCTCCCTATAACTACTTCATGTTTAATTCAGTCTGAAAAAATGAGGATGAAAGCTGAAGTTATTGTTTCAAGATACTTTTTAAGGCATGCATTTAGAGTTTTATATTATATTTCTCTGTAAGCATTGATGTAGCTGTACTCCATAAATTGTGGGGTTTTTTTTCATCTTTATTCATCTCAGAGTATAATAATTAAAATTATTTAGCATGATTACTTAGGAGTGTGTTTTTTCAATAGTTGCTTGTTTTGAATTTTCCAAATTTCCTTCTGTTCCATATTTTTAACTTTATGTTTTTCAAACTAATAATGAAACTGAGCATATTTCCATAAATTTATTGTCCATATGGATTCCTTCAACATGAAGTGACTTTTTAAATGTTTCAACAATATTTAATTTTTCTTTTTTATTTCTACTTATCAATGTTAATACATTCTGCATTACCTTATATTTTTTTCTAAAATTTTAAACATATAAACAGGTAATTATATTAGAAACAAATATCAGAAATATATCTGGAACATTTCCTGAATATTTGGAAACAAAAGGTCATTATTTCAAATAACCCATAACCCAAATAAAAAAATGTAAATTAGAAAATATTTTGAGCTTAATGAAAATGAAAATCAGCCTATAAAAATTTACATATAGCAATGATGATTGATGTACAAAGCATGCAACAATACAGAGGAATCTCACAGACATAATGTTGAACCAAATAAATCTGAGGCTTTTTTCTTGATTCTTAAGTACATTAAGTATACTAAGTACAAACTAATTTTTCAGGTGAAGTCAGGATAATGGTTACAATAGTTAGGCTGGTAGTGACATTGAGGTGCTTGGTAGTATGCATTTTCTTTGTCAGGGTGCACATTACTGTGGTGTGTTCATTTTGTCCAAATTAATTTAATACTATGATTAAGAGATATGCATTTTCTTACATGCATATTACATTTCATTAATATTTTATAAAACCTAGAATAATCTTACTTGCTGTTTTAATAGTTAACTCCAATAAATCACCTACTCTTCATCTTCGAAATTCATTTTAAAATATAAGTATTAGATGTTTATACATAACTCCTGATCCATTGGGTAGAATAACAAACCAAACTTTTTTTCTGAGAAAATGTATTATAATTTTCTAAAACATGAACACTTCCTTAGGTATATATTTCCAAATGAGCAAAGACACTATTAAGTTTCATTTCTCCCACTACAAGAATTGCTTTCAAATGATGCTCCTACTATCCACAAAGTGATTACTTTTTCATAAATTTTCCATTAACTAATATGGCAAATTGTTATATTTAGTCTTAGATAAAAGGAGTTAACACAATCTGAAAAACATGTGTGGATTGCAATAATTGAATAAATGCAAATAAATTTCTGATAGACCCATGATCGTTATATATATATATGATCTTAGGAAACCTTTCATTATATTAAAATTGTTTTAAACATAAAATACATGGCATGGGATTACCTCAAAGCTTCTACTATTCTACCAGAAAAGTAAACTAAATATTATTACAAAATAGTCTTTCTTTTCATTATTTTTTAAAGAAAATTTGTAATGTCACATGTGTGTGTTTACTTAATATTTTATTTATTCCCTTGAAACTTTACAACTTGTAATCCTGGATAATAACTCACTTGAAACTAAGTTTAGAAGTAGTTGGTACAAATAATAAATAAATGGATGTTAGTTTACAAATTACAAATAGATTGAACAAAAATGGTGAATGGTTAACTGTACAACCACAATTTCAACACTCCTGACAGGTGAGAAATTTAGAGAGTGTCAGAGCAATGATGTGCCCTAACACACCATAAAATGTATTTGTTCAATTGCAACCTGCAATAGAAAAAACAAAGCTAATTATTCCTATCTTGGTGCAAATAAATAATGCAAAAACTGCTGAAAGACAGTATATGATTTTAAATTATTAATGACTGTGGGGGAATTTGCAAATAAAACACTTCAATTTGGATGAACCGCTACCCTGAAATGCCAAAACTCTTTTCTTCAAACCTCAGTTGTATTACTTTAAAAACTTCTTCCCTTGTGGATGTATCAGTCCAGGGGAGAAAATTTAAATTATAGATTAGATTACTAAGAGATTGTCATTTGCAATAGTATCAACTATAGTGCTGCAGTGGGAAAGCTTCAAATCTCATCTTTAACTTTATCAGAACAAAGTGCACTTAGGAATCTTAGTACACTCAACCTCAAAGATTTATGAGCTTGCAACTCAAATGCAATATTGTGCTTCGAGTATCATGTGAAATGAATCAAGCAGTCAACATCAGTTACTTGGTGTGGCATTGCCATTGAGCCACAGGTGAATAATTGAACCTACTACAGTGCAAACATAGTAAGAAACAGGGATTTCACACGTTTTTAATATGTGAGTAATAGTCCGCCACCCCAAGGGGAAAAATAATTTCAAAAAGTTTCTAGGATTTATTTTTGACTTTTCAAATGTTTGTGGCCTACTAATGTTTGGAGGACAACACGGCAACCCACTCCTGTATTCTTGCCTGGAGAATATTATGGATGGAGGAGCCTGGCAGGCTATAGTCCATGGAGTCATAATCAGACACAACTGAAGTGACTTAGTGCAGCACAGCACTACTAATGTTGGTATAAATTTATTAGTTGTTGCTGTTAAGTTGCTAAGTTATATCTGACTCTTTTCTACTCCATGGACTGCAGAAGCCCAGGCTCCTCTGTCCCCCACTATAACCTGGAGTTTGCTAAAATTCATGCCCAGTGAGTAGGTGGTGCTATCTAACCATCTCATCCTCTGCCACCCTCTTTTTCTTTTGCCATCAATCTTTCCCAATGAGTTGGTTCTTTTCCAATGAGGTGGTTCTCTGCATGAAGTGACCAAAGTATTGCAGCTTCAGTTTCAGCATCAGTCCTTCCAATGAATATTCAGTGTTGATTTCCTTTAGGGTTGACTGGTTTGATCTCCTTAACAATCTATACTATAATTAAAAATGGCTTAAAAATAAAATAAAATAGTACATTTTGGGCAGAATGAAACAAAACTGGTTTATTCCTATCATTCTAGCATTGTTTATAATAATGAAGACAGAAACAATGATACTACAAAATTTTAATGACAAAAATGAGCATCAACAGCTAAAGTGTTCTAAGTGTATGGCTTACAAATCAACCACCCAGATCCTTACTCTTCACATTGTCCAAGTACTGCACTAGAGGTCTACAGAACTGCTCAACCCACTCATGTATATCATGGTACTTATACTTACAAGGCAGGGAATATGATTTTCTATTTACCTAAATTCCATACACATCATGAAGAAATTAAATTCAAAGTTAATTGTGAATCCAACTGGATTTCACTGTTCTACGGTTAGAAGAACTAGTGAAAAGTTGTCAACAAGGACCTAGAATGTGATTTGTCTACAACGATTGAAATTATCAGCAGTTGGGGACCAGTAATGATTTTGGTAGATTATGGCATCAAGAAAGCCATATCATGGGTAGTTATGCATAGGAAGCACACATGCTTAGTCACTCAGTCACATCCTACTCTTTACAACTCCGTAGAATGTAACCTGCCAGGCTCCTCTGTCCATGGAATGAATTCTCCAAGCAAGAATATGGGAGTGAGTTGCCATTTTGTTCTCTAGGAGATCTTCCCAATCCCAGGATCAAACCTATGCCTCATGCGGTTCGGGCTTTGGCAGGCAGATTCTTTACCACGTCACCATCTGGGCTTCCATAGGAAGCATTTCCTAAAAAAGAATGACCAAAATCATGTCCATATGAATAATGCTGTGATTGTAACTGTTGCTTTATTGTAGACCTCTTTTCCTCTAAAAATATCTGGCTACGGTTCAAGAGGGGCTTCCCAGGTGGTGCTAGTGGTCAAGAACCCACCTGCCAATTTAGGAGACCTAAAAGATTCTGGTTCGATCCCTGGGTCAGGAAGATCCCCTGGAGAATGGCATGGCAACCAACTGCAGTATTCTTGCCTGGAAAATCCCATGGACAGAGGAGCCTGGAGGGCTACAGTCCATAGCGTGCAAAGAGTTGGACATGACTGAAGCGACTTACCACACATGCATGCAGAAGAATAGAACTTAAGTTTTTTCACACACCTGTAGAAAAGATAAGTATGTGAAGTGATGAAGGTGTCAATTAACTGGACTGGGAGGGATCTTTTCACTATATACGTATGTGTGTGTATATATATATACATATATATATATATA
This sequence comes from Giraffa tippelskirchi, assembly GCF_054371585.1. Classification (NCBI taxonomy): domain Eukaryota; kingdom Metazoa; phylum Chordata; class Mammalia; order Artiodactyla; family Giraffidae; genus Giraffa; species Giraffa tippelskirchi. The sequence goes on along the minus strand of NC_137282.1, from coordinate 44,682,889 downwards.
TGTATATATATATATAATATATCAAATCACCAAAATGTACACTTTAAATATCTTTCAATTTTACATGTGAATTATACCTCAGTAAAGCTAAAATTAAAACTAATTACAAGAGAGTTAATTATATATTCTGTTGTTATCTTCCTGGGCATAAAATATAATTTACCAGGTGAATTAATTATGCAAATATTTCTAACAACAGATATAGTTATCATAGTGGCTTTTACTACCTACTTGCCAAGAAGAATTAATAATATGAATTTTACATTCCAAGAGAAATGAGAAATAGTTTGGCACAACTGGGTATATGATTTAATAATCATTACAAAAGATTGATTGCTATTTCAGTCTTGGTGTTGAAAATGGTAACTCAGTGATAGCATTAGTTTATGGTTTGAGCTTTGTGAGTTGTTCATCAGTTGCTACTGATGAAAATTTAATTTATTTTTGAGACATTGTTTTTCTGTGAAAACTTGATTATAAAAATCTTCTTTTTTCAGGCTGTCCTCAAAGCTGAATCTGAAAGCAAGTGTAATTTAAGTGCATATAAATGAAAGTATTCCCAAGTCTATGCTAGAGTACCATATATAAGAAATAACAGCAAACTAATTTAGGTTCTGTACACCCTCCGGCAGGCTTCCCAGGTGGCTCAGTAGTAAAGAACCCACCTGACAATGCAGGAGATGTAGGTTCGTATCCTGGGTTGGGACAATCCCCTGGAAAATGAAATGGCAACCCACTCCAGTATTTTTGCCTGGGAAATCCCATGGACAGAGGAGTCTGGCAGGCCACAGATCATGGGGTCACAAAAGAGTTGGGCATGACTTAGAAACTAAAATAACAACAACATACTCTCTGACATTCTGCAAGTATTTTAAAAATTATAGAGAGAGCATTGTTTATGGTATATTGATAGTGCTACAAGTTCTTTGACATTTTTTTCCCATTGAGAGTGGACTTTATTTCCTCTCCTTTGAATAGAAAATGACCAGTGACTGCTTTGACCACAGAGAGTGAGAGTGTGTCTCTTTGCCTGTCTCTGGGCCTAGCATTTAATAGGACTAGCAGTTTCTGCCTTGGAATCTTGGAGTCCTAATTAGTCATGTAAAATGGCTGATAAACCCTAAAGGAGAGATGGCAGGGGATGCTCTAATTAGAAAGCAGAGAGGCCCAGATAAGCTCACCCTTCTGGTCATCCTGCAAAGGCCCTGAGTTTATGCATCATGTCATCTTAGACATTCCTGTTCAGAGATGCTGCCAGCTGACCATTACCCAGAATCCTAGTTTACCCCAGAGGCAACTGAACAAACAACAAACACCCAGTAAAATCCTAAAGCACACAGTCTTCAAATATAGCAATACAATATCATTGATTACCAATTTGCTTTTAGGATGGTGAGAATGAGATAGTTAGATAGCATCACCAACTCAATGGACGTGAATCTGACCAAAATCTGGGAGATAGTGAAGGACAGGGAGGCCTGGCACACTGCAGTCCATGGGGTCACATAGACTCAGACACAACTTAGCGACTGAACAACAAGATAACTAGAGTACTGTTTTACCTATCTTATGATATAAATTGAATTTTCTATTTAGAATTTCATCCAGTTACATCTCAACAAAATATTACAAAGCATACTCAAAATCACATAAATGTACAAATTTGAAGACTTGAAGAATAGCAAAAAGCTCTAACACTTCCACACAGTAAAATTAATTTTAGTTTTGATTTCTATAAGTGCTTATGTCTAGTTAGAGTGCTTTTGTGTTCAACAGAGGCAAAAGTCCTTGTTACTAAACCAGACATGTCTTTAAACCTAGCTCAAAATAATTCTCTACAATCTCAGTTGGCTGAACTACAAAGCAATTTCTTCAAACATACATTTTTTTTTTTTCTCCTTTGGTAAAGAAAAGTATTTGGCAGAAGTTCAGGTAGAAATCAAATACTGTTCCTAGACAACCAGTAGACAAGATGAAATTTTCCTCTTAGCTGGAGATGGAATAAATACTGCAGAAATCAGAGTAAATCATATGATGCATGATATATTGGAACTAAAAATTCCCTCTTCTGTCTTATAAAATACATCTCATTAGTTGACTTGAGAGCCTTCATTATTAGTGAGTAAAAGAAGTTTCTCTTTAGACAGGAGATAGAAAGCCTTTTCCATACCTAATGCAGAATGGCCTGCTTTGTTTTTATGAAAAATTGTTCCCTGGACATAAATGACATGTATTGTATTTGTTGATTCACTCTAAAATACAAATTGAATCATCTTCTGCATGCTTAGTCTATCTAGAGTTATTGTGATAGTGATTTAGACCTTGACATTCAGAGCCCGTCCGCTTGAGTTAGTATCTTGGCCACAATTTTTAGCTACGTGTCCTTAGAGAAGGTGTTTAATCTTTATGTGCCTCAGTTTTTCCCCTCTTTAAAATGCTTATCTTACTGTGTGAGGGCTCGGGGAGAGAGAAGTATGTGATTTAAGACATTTTAAGTGTTTACAAAAGTGTTTGATACAAAGTCAGTACTCAGCAAGTGCTATCATTAGCATCATTATTAAGTTCATATTTTTTCTATTCACAAAATATCATATCTTTCACTTGAATATAGTAATGCTTCATTTTTAATGACTAAACATTCTCATTAATATATTCAGTGGATATATATATCTAAAGTTTTTTTTTAACTTGAAAATATATATCTAGTATCACTTTTCAAATAATTTTCTTAATATAAATTCTTATAATCTGAAAATGGTCTTATTTGCCAAGGAGAAATAAAGAAGCAGATGTAGAGAACAAGCATATGAATACCAAGGGGGAAGAGAGTTTGTCTGAATTGAGAGATTAGGATTGACATATATACACTATTGATACTAAGCATAAAATAGATAACTAATGGGAACTTATTGTATAGCCCAGGGGTTCCCTGGTGGCTCAGATGGTAAGGGATCTTCTTGCAATTCAGGAGATCCGTGTCTGATCCCTGGGTCGGGATGATCCCCTGGAGAAGGGACAGGCAACCAGTTCCAGTATTCTTGCCTGAGACCTCATGGACAGAGGAGCCTGGCAGGCTACAGTCCGTTGGGTAGCAAACACATGTGAAACAACTTAGTATGCACGCAGGTTGTTATTATTATCCTTTATATATACATTATGCATAAGCTTTGCTTGAATAAGTTATTAAATATATTTTAATAATTAATTTTTAAAATGACAAAATTTTCTCATAGTTTACATTTTGGTGTTAAAGGACATGCATAGTTTTAATGACTTTGGTACATATGGAAAATATACCCTCTAGAAGTGTGCAGTGTTTTTAACTTTCAGCAATGTGTGAGATTATTTTCCAGAGCAGTGTCTACAACTGGAAAATATCAGGCTTGCTGTTCTTTTAATGAGAACAATTAACAACAGACACATTAGTTTTACATTTAAAAACAGAAATTTATAGTGAGACTGATGTATATTTATGGAAGATTTGCATTTGTTAATTTGTGAACCAACAGATCCTGCATTTTTTTTGCCATTTTTATTTTTGGATTTTGGTACATTTCCAATTGTTTTTTAAGTTAACCAATTGAATGTAACTTCAAAATTTAAAAAAAAAACTGCCTATAAATGGAAAAGAAATTGATTGAATTTTAAGAGTTACACCATTTTTAAAACATTTACCAAATTATATGGAAATCAATTTACATGAAAGAGCTTGTGAGAATACGAAGATGCAATTTCTATAGTTACAAATTAAGCATATTACTACCCACACATTTGTTATCTGTTGTCAGAGTTTCTTCAATTAAGAATACTTTCTAACTAACTGAGAGTTTTTCTCTCATATATTAGAACTTGAAAGCTAGGAGGTGGGTCATGGTATCAAATTGCCCAGCCTCCTCCTCTTTTCCAACCAACAGTCCTCTCAGGGTATTGCTGTTGCTCAGTGTCTTCAACTTCCATCACTGCTCCCCTACACATTCTTCTCCATCAATCACTGCTTCCCTACACGTTCTTCTGAAAACTGTATTTCCCTGGATCAGTATGAGACACACTTGTATTAATCACTTGTGTGAGTCAAATTAATGCTCTAAGCATAAAAGCCACATGAAATAAATGTTCTGGATTTTTTCCAGGCAGTCTCATTTATTTTGCTTTTTCTTTAGTTTTTATTGGAGTATAGCTGCTTTAAAAAGTTATGTTAGTTTCCTGCTGTGCAGCCAAGTGAATCAGCCAGGTTAGTTGCTCAGTCACGTCCGATTCTTTGTGACCCCATGGACGGTAGGCTTCCAGGCTCCTCTGTCTATGGGACTTCCCAGGCAAGAATACTGGAGTGAGTTGCCATTTCCTTCTCAAGGGGATCTTCCAGATCCAGGGATTGAATCCGGGTCTCCCCCATTGCAGGCAGATTCTTTAGTGTCTGAGCCACCAGGAATCAGCCATATGTATATGTATATCCCCACTATTGTGGATTCCCTTCCCATTTAGGTCACCACAGAGTACTGAGTAGAGTTCCCTCTGTTATACAGCAGGCTCTCATTAGTTACCTATTTTATACATAGTAGGGCATATATGTCAATCCCTATCTCCCAGTCTCATCGAGCTCCCCATCCCCCTTCGGTGTCCTTATATTTGTTTTCTGTATCTCTACATCTGATTTGCAAACAGGTTCATCTGTACCATTTTTTCTAAATTTTACACATATGGAATGTGGAATGCATATTCCACACATATGCAATATGTGCTTTTCTCTTTCTGACTTCACTCTGTATGACAGTCTCTAGGTCCATCTATGGCTCTGCAAATGACACAATTCCCTTCCTTTTATGGCTGAGTAATATTCCATTGTATCCTGCCAATGCAGGAGACATGGGTTTGATCCCTGGGTTGGGAAAATCCCCTGGAGAAGGACATAGCAACCCACTCCAGTATATCTGTCTGGGAAATCTCATGGATAGAGCAGCCTGGCTAGCTACAGTCCATGGGGTTGCAAAGAGTCAGACATGACTTGGAGACTAAAGAACAGCAACAATATTTCACATCTTTATCCATTCCTCTGTTGGTGAACATTTAGGTTGCTTCCATGTCCTGACTATTGTAAATAGTATTTTTAAATGAATTTTTCACTTAAGCACAGATTCAGATTTAGAGATTGATTACAGAATAATGCAAGGGTTCCTATATACCACATACCCAGTTTCTTTAATTATTATTTGACATTGAAAGAAAGAAAGATAGGGATAAGTTGTGTCCGAATTTTGCGATCCCGTGAAGTGTAGCCTGCCAGGCTCCTCTATCCATGGGATTCTCCAGGCAAGAATACCGGAGTGGGTTGCCATTTCCTTCTCCAGGGGAACTTCCCAACCCAGGAATTGAACCCAAGTCTCCCACACTGCAGGCAGATGCTTTACCAATTGAGCTATGCAGGAAGCCCATTATTTGACATTAGTATGGTACATTTGTTCCAATTAGTATTCTTAGTACAACCAAATCCCCAATATTGGTACGTTGTAATTAAAGTTCATATTTTATCCAAATTTCCTTCATTTTTACCTGTTGTTCTTTTTCTGTTCCAAAATATCATATTATATTTAGGCTGTGGCATTTTCTCAGATTTTCACTGTTTTTGTAACCTTACTGTTTTGAAGAAAACAGATCAGATATTTTGTACAATGTCCCTCAACTGGAATTTGTATGATATGTTTTTCTCAAGAGTAGACTAGAGTTAGGAGCTTTGATTTGTGTGTGTGTGTGTGTGTGTGTGTGTGTGTGTGTGTGTGTTTTATTAACCTGATTTATGTTGTGACACCCTGAGGAAGCAGGATGGACCCCTTACCCACAAGGATCAGAGAGAGCCTTTGAGAGCAGGAAAAACAGACTAGCATTAGCATGTTTGTTTGTTTTTTGTTTTCTTAATTGTGGTTAGGGCTCAAGGCTGGGATGAGTATTTCCACAAGGAAAGGAACTTAAATAGTTTGAATCTCCCTCATGGGCTAAGAGAGGACTCTGAATATTTTCTTATCAATTTTCCCTAGTGTGGGGACAAAAAGGGAGGAGATGGGTGGGTGAGGCTTAAAAGATGTCAGCAGTCAAATATTAAAAAAAAAATGGAGTTCATTATTTTTTTAAGTTATCACTGTTGTTGTTGACCTTGATCACGGGACTGAAGCATTGTTTATTAGGTTTCTTAACTATAAAGTTACTCATTTGTTCCCCCTCTTTCCATCTATACTCTTTGGAAAGAATTCAACATGTGCAGGGCAAACTTATAGGAGTAGGGCATTACCCTCCATCTCCTTGAGAGTGGAGTATCTACATAAAATATTTGTATGCCCTCTGCTAGAAGATTTGCCTCTTCTTCAAAATGTATTTATTCAATAGTTCATCTGTAAAAATATAAAATTGAATAGTTTATATTATTTCATAATTTGAGGTACAATCTAATACTGCTTTATTTTCTTGCTCAGATTCTTTGGTGATTTGTAAGTTTTACAATTGGCTTCTCTTCCACTTTGAGATAGCTCCATGATTGTGTACTTATGTGTGTGCTCATCTTTTTAGCACTTTCTAATTTTCTGGCACCGTAAATGTTCTAGGCTCATCTTGTATATTTCCTATTCCTTGTCTAGAATCAACTTTAGCTCCAAGAGGTCTTAGTTCTTTTCACTAGAGAATGATTTGAATACCAATATCTGAATGCTATTGCTTACTGCTACTAGAGTGTAATTTCTTCTATGTCCTGTCATTTGGGGTTTCACAGGTGGTACAATGGTAAAGAATCCAACTGCCAATGCAGAAGACACAGGTTCAGTCCCTGTGTTGGGAATATCACTTGGAGAAGGGAATGGCAACCCACTCCAGTATTCTTGCCTAGAGAATCTAGAGATCTCTTCAAGAAAATTAGATACACCAAGGGAAAATTTCATACAAAGATGAGCACAATAAAGGACAGAAATGGTATGGACCTAACAGAAGCAGAAGATATTAAGAAGAGGTGGCAAGAATACACAGAAGAACTGTACAAAAAAGATCTTCATGACCCAGATAATCACGATGGTGTGATCACTCACCTAGAGCCAGACATCCTGGAATGTGAAGTCAAGTGGGCCTTAGAAAGCATCACTACGAACAAAGCTAGTGGAGGTGATGGAATTCCAGTTGAGCTATTTCAAATCCTCAAAGGTGATGCTGTGAAAGTGCTGCACTCAATCTGCCAGCAAATTTGGAAAACTCAGCAGTGGCCACAGGACTGGAAAGGGTCAGTTTTCATTCCAATTCCAAAGAATGCTCGAACTACCACATAATTGCACTCGTCTCACACACTAGCAAAGTAATGCTCAAAATTCTCCAAGCCAGGCTTCACCAATACATGAACTGTGAACTTCCAGATGTTCAAGCTGTATTTAGAAATGGCAGAGGAACCAGAGATCAAATTGCCAACATCTGTTGGATCATAGAAAAAGCAGTCCAGGAAAACACCTACTTCTGCTTCATTAACTACACTAAAGCCTTTGACTGAAAATTCTAAGAGATGGGAATACCAGACCACCTCATCTGCCTCCTGAGAAACTTGTATTTTGGTCATGAAGCAACAGTAGAACTTTACATGGAACAATGGACTGGTTCAAAATTGTGAAAGGAGTATGACAAGCCTGCATATTGACACCCTGCTTATCTAACTTATACGCAGAGTACATCATGTGAAATATCAGGCTTGATGAATCCCAGGTTGGAATCAAGATTGCTGAGAAATATCAACAACCTCAGATATGCAGATGATACCACTCTAATGGCAGAAAGTGAAGAAGAACTAAAGAGTTTCTTGATGAAGATGAAAGAGGAGAGTAATAAAGCTGGCTTAAAACTCAACATTCAAAAAACTAAGATCATGGTATCCAGTTCTATCACTTCATGGCAAATAGAAGAGGAGAACGTGGTAATCTGTGACAGATTTATTTTATTGGGCTCCAAAATCACTGTGGACAGTGACTGCAGCAACACAATTAAAAGACACATACTCCTTAGAAGGAAAGCTATGACAAACCTAGACAGAGTATTAAAATACAAAGACACTACTTTGCCAACAGAAATCTGTTCAGTCAAAGCTATTGTTTTTCAAGTAATCATGTACAAATGTGAGAGTTGGACCATAAAGCAGGCTTGGTGCCAAAGAATTGATTCTTTGAATCATGGTGCTGGCAGAGACTCTTGAGAGACCTTTGGACAGAAGGGAAAAGAAGCCAGTCAATCTGAAAGGAAATCAACCCTGAATATTCATTAGAAGGAATGATGATAAAGCTAAAGCTCCAATATTTTGGCCATCTGATGTGAAGAGCTGACACACTGGAAAAGACCCTGATGTTTGGAAAGATTGAAGACAAAAGGAGAAGACAGCAGCAGAGGATGAGACAGTTAGACAGCATCACTGACTCAATGGACATGAAATTGAGAACACCCCAGGGGATAGTGAAGGACAGGGAATCCTGGCGTGCTGTAATCTTTGGGGTCGCAAAGAGTTGGACAGGACTTATCGACTGAATAACAACAAATTATTCAATTTAAATAATAAATTGGGAAAGGAGTATATCAAGGCTGTATATTGTCACTCTGCTTATTTAACTTATATGCAGAGTACATCATGTGAAATGCCAGGCTGGATGAAGCACAAGCTGGAATCAAGATTGCTGGGAGAAATATCAATAACATTGGATATGCAGATGACACGACTCTTACGGCAGAAAGCGAAGAGGAGCTACAGAGCCTCTTGATGAAAGTGAAAGAGGAGAGTGAAAAAGCTGGCTTAAAACTCAACATTCAAAAAACGAAGATCATGGTATCTGGTCCCATCAGGTCGTGGCAAATAGATAGGCAAACAATGGAAACAATGAGAGACTTTATTTTCTTGGGCTCCAAAATCACTCCAGATGGTGACTGCAAACATGAAATTAGAAGAGACTTGCTCCTTGGAAGACAAGCTATGACAAATCTAGACAGCGTATTAAAAAGCAGAGACATTACTTTGCCGACAAAGGTCCGTCTAGTCAAAGCTATGGTTTTTCCAGTAGTCATGTATGGATGTGAGAATTGGACCATAAATAAAGCTGAGCGCTGAAGAATTGATGCTTTTTAACTGTAGTGTTGAAGAAGATTCTTGAGAGTCCCTTGGACAGCAAGGATATCAAACCAGTCAGTCCTAAAGGAAATCAGTCCCTCCAACGAGAGGGACTGATGCTGAAGCTGAAGCTCCAATACTTTGACCTCCTGACATGAAGCACTGACTCATTGGAAAAAACCCTGATGCTGAAAAAGTTCGAAGTCAGGACAAGAAGGGAATGACAGAAGATGAGATGGTTGGATTGCATCACTGCTTCAATGGACATGAGTTTGAGCAAGCTCTGGGAGATGGTGATGGACAGGAAAGCCTGCCGTGCTGTAGTTCATGGGGTCACGAAGAATCAGACACGAATGAGCAACTGAACAACAGCAACAATTAAGTTCAATAGTGTACCAAAAATATAATATTAGCCCTCATATAGTTCTATCCTGTTGCTTCACAACCTCTGAAACTTCCTGGATATCATCTGCAACCAGCCCAGATTTGCTAAGGGCAAGAAAAAACAAAGAAAGAGTCAGACCACTCCAGATGGGTAGGTGTAAGATTTAGTAAGGAAAAGATCTTATATACAAGGTTTACCTTTGGTGGCAGCAAGGTGAATAGATTTCCACACCCAGCCTCCTGAATTCTGAAAGTTGATACAGAGTCCTGAACTGGGTTTAGTCACATACACACGCCAGATAGTCATCACCACATTACCCTCTCAAGGCTGCACCCCTCAGGTAGCTTCTGGGAGGTGGTAAGGATAGCAGAAGGTACATTCCAAGGACTGGGAGGGGTTGAGGAACCTCTGCTTGCCCAGGTTCAGCAGGCAGGGCACCTACAGTCATGTCTTCTTGATCACCTACTGCAACACACCAGCTCTGCTGGCCAGTTCTTACAATCTTACACATCCCCTCTTCTCAGTGTGGTCGGCAAGGGTTTTCACTGGCACCGAGGTGGCTTACTTAGTGGATGTTTGAACTGCTTTGGAGACAGAGGCCACAGCAACAATGCAAGAGAAAAGATAGATTGAGACAGTGATTCCCAAAGTAAGTAAGAAGTTTTCCACCAGAAGCCCCAGTATCTGAACCACTGACACTTAAGTCCCCTAGGATGAGCTCAGGTCATGGAGGCAGTTAGTTATGTCCTCATGTGATGTAGTGAACATGATATGTACATTAGCAGACTCTTCGGGTATGAACACATAGCCCTATGGATATTGGCACAAGTGCTTCCTTATAAGGCAGTGTCCATCCTATTTTGGAGGACAGTCTTTCTTATTGGAGACACTTCATTGTTCAGTAAGGACAGGCTTTGCTGGTTATCATTTAAGGCTTGCTAGATGTCATGAATGAGGGCTTCTATGCGTGCTGTATTCTCCTCCATGTCACTGGAGGGGACTGTGGCCAAATGATTACAACGGAAACAGAACATGCCCGCCTGGTCTTGAGGAAAGAGAGGTTGGGAGCTTTAGGAGAGAGGGGCTGGCAGCTTTAAGAACTTGAGCTGGTTGTGCACACAGGCTGACCTGAGGAGGCAGCACTGTCTGGTGTGAGGAGATGGACTGGGGGCAGGTTATGCCTGATAAGGACTCTCACCTTTTCCCCTCTCTCAGTGGTGTGTGACCCATTGAAGTTATGGTGAGTTTGAACAAGTTCAGCTGCAGCAGGACAATGGGGTCCCAGTAGAGACAGAGTAGCTCTCCCTCAGGCGGGGATGCAAAGTAAGTCATCCATCCCAGTGGAATATCTCATTACAAATTCCAATAGATAAAGCTTTTCCTAAGTGTATCCGTGTTCTCAACAGCAGAAGACATTGATCCACAGTGAGAGTCAGGGCCATGGCTATTTCCCATGGATCCATTTTCCTGGTGTGAGAAAGAGGAACAGGGACATGTCTAGGGCTACCATCCCATGACGTGCTATGGGGCTGTGCCGGTAACATTGTGAAAGAAATTGAAAGGTCTATTGTTGTTCCTCCCACATGAAAGCAAATTAATCTTGTGACTCAATGGCTTGGGGTATACTTAAAAAAAAAAAAACATTTCCTAAGTCTAATGTAGCATGGTACATTCCTAGGATGATGGCCAAGGTATCTAAGATGGTGGCAGTGTTGGGCATGGCTGCATGGATGAGGCACTGCCAACTATAGGATTTCTATTTGGTTCTTTCTTTCTTAATTTTTTTTTTCTATTTGATGAAGAGTTCTTATACTTTCCTTTAGTTCTTTATATATTGTTCTTTAGTTCTTTTGACATACTTAAATAGCTGATTTATTGATTTTGTATAGTCAGTTCAATCTCTGAACTTCTTGAGGATGGTGTCCATTAACTGTTTTTCCCACTGAGTTTAGACCAGATATTTCTGTTTCTTTGTATTTACCTTAATTTTTCTTTATTAGAAAGTAAAACTTTTTCAATAATATAGCAACTCTGGAAATCAGATTCTACCCCATACCAGGGATTCTTTATTGTTGCTGCATATTATTGTCATTGTTTCTTTTCTGAAATAATTATTTAATGTGTGTTTTATTTATCTTGTGTGACCTTCCACAGCCTTGCTGGTCTAGCTTAGTGGTCAGATTGAACACAGATTTCCTTAAGTTCCTGACTCCAACAAGGCTCTCAGCATTTGCTGAGTGATTCAGCATGAATGTTGGTACACACTTTTAACACTCATAGGGCAGTGTACCACTCCACCTTAATCTTCACCTTCTATTAATACTTGCACAGAGCTTCCAGGTTAGGCAAATGTACATAACAGGGTAGGGCTTCTCAGTTCTTCCCTGTGTATGGACACAAGTCTGGGTTTGGGCACAGCCTGAATTGTTCATGTGATATTTTAGATTTCCAAAGGCTTCCCAAGAGAGTTGGGGTCAAGAATCCACCTTCCAATGCAGGAGACCCTGGAGACACAAGTTTGATCCCTGAGTTGGGCAGATGCCCTGGAGGAAGAAATGGCAACCCACTTCAGCCTGGAGAATCTCATGGACAGAGAAGCCTGGGGGGGTGATACAGTCCGTGCATTGCAAAGAGACCAACACAATGGAGTGACTGAGCATGCGTGCATGTCAAAACCTTTCAAAGTTCTCTACAGGCATATTTTTTTAGCTTTCATTGTAAGCTTTTGCCTTAGCCTTTTGTTGCCCCAAACTATTACTCATCTCCTCAGGCAGTCACAGAATTAAACTGTTGTCTCTGATTGTTTTCGAAAGCCCACTCCCAGAAAAGTTTGTTCTTCTTAGGTAAGCTTTAAGTTGAATTTGATAATAATTTATTAAGTGGGGTTCTGGAAATGACCAAATACATCAAATAATGGCCATTCTCTTATAAAGAAGCTCAGTCCCAACCCTATTTTCTCCTTCCAGTGGCTGCCAGGCTGCTGATTTTCACCATGTTTGCAGGTGGTTGCTTTTCAAGATTACTGTAAAAAGGGAATGGGGAATGAAAATAAGGACCAAAATTCAGCCATTTTTTAAAAAGCCTCCTTGAATTGCTGCAATGATTCAGTTAAGTTCTAGAGTTCTGAAAAAATATACTCTAACCAAAGCCTTGTCAGTATTCTCACTGTGTTTATGAAGGAGAGGATTTTTGAAGATCCTCATTCTGTCATTTTCAATTATATCATCTGTCTTGATTTATAAAGCTTGGTATTTATTGGTGAAGCCTCTTTCAGTTTGTGTGTTCAACTGTAAATCTTAACTCTATCCAACTGGAACTGGTGGAGAATAGTAAGCATTGCATTCACAGACTCTATAAGACTCCCACATCTCTACCTAGCCATTAGTATAGATTTTTGCTTCCATTACACATTTCCTCTCATCCTTATCTCCTTCTAGTGCCTCAGTCTAGTGATAATTTTTTAATCTTCATTTTCCTAGGCTCTAAGAACTTTGTGGCCCTCTCTTTTTTGGATTTCTATAGTTTTCTCAATAGACCTCTTGGAGGAAAATTATTTCATTGAATGTCCTGATTTCCAGAAATAGCTTCTTTGTTTCCATTTTATAATAGCAACTTCATTTCCTCGAAAATAATCATAATAATTTCCCCTTTGGACCATCTCCCTAGTCTGAGCTTCCAGGGGAGCCCTAGGAATCCACATTACCAATTGAATGATCTTGCTATTTTCAAGCCCTGTCCAGTTGTGTATACCATCAATCACTGAACTCATGTTAAGATCCAAACCTCAGACCATATTCTCTTGCACACAGTGTGAGCAACCTAATATACTATTCAAAAGGCAGGTGTTTCTGTCTTCTGGGAGGATTTTACTTACCCCATGTCTTCAGTCACTCCTCTGTAGGGTTCAGAAAAAGTAACCATTCACATATCTATGGTGCGACAGACTGGGCCAACCCAACCACCTTTCAGATGCATGTTTTTGTTTTTCCTCTCTCCTCCTCTGTCTGATTGTTGAGACTTCATCGTGAGACTTCAGATTGGAATTGAAGGAGATGTAGGCAATCAGGCTCATCTATACCCTTTCTATTTAAACATAGATTTATACTCTATATTCCAAATTTATAATGTGGCAGATGCTATATTAACAAGTTCATGATGAGCAGTTAAAGTCATAATATCTCTGGGTTTTCAAGAATTAGACTTTAGTCCCTTTGATGTCTTAGCATCAAGCCATGAACTGCTTTTAAAATAGATCAGTGCAATGTAGATCTATTTGGTATATGCTGTCTGTAATATTAAAAGAGGCTAACTAAGGGTTGTGCCATATTACTCTGCAGTGGGTAGTACAAGTTATAACAATGTATCTTTCAATTTAGAGGAAAAGCTCAACATGAATATTCTAGTAATTCATTGTTGCATAAAAAGCCACCTCAAAATCTAATGACTTAAAGTAGCAAAAGTAAGCTAATTCACTTAGGGATTTGCAATCTCGACAAAACTCAAAGGTGGAATTAGTGGCTTATCACTAACCCACATGAAATGAGATGGAGTGGCTTATCTAGGGGAAGAAGGAATCACTTTTAACCATAAGTTCATGGTTACCATGGGGGAAGGATGAAGAGAAGGGATAATTAGGGAGTTTGGGATGGACATGTACAAACTTCTTTATTTAAAATGCATAACCATCAAGGCCCTACTGTCTAGCACAGGAAACTCTTCAATGTTATGCAGCAGTCTGGGTAGGAGGGGAGTTTGGGGAAAATAGGTAAATGTGTATGTATGGTTGAGTCCCTTCATTGTCCACCTGATACTATCACAACACTGTAAATTGGCTATCAGTTCAGTTCAGTTCAGTCACTCAGTCTTGTCTGAATCTTTGTAACCCCATAGACTGCAGCATTCCAGGTTTCCCTGTCCATCACCAACTCCTGGAGCTTGCTTAAACTCATGTCCAATGAGTTGGTGATGCCAGCCAACCATCTCATCCTCTTTCATTCCCTTCTCCTCTTGCCTTCAATTTTTTTCCAGCATCAGAGTAATTTCCAGTGAGTCAGTTCTTCACGTCAGGTGGCCGAAGTACTGGAGTTTCAGCTTCAGCATCAGTCCTTCCAATGAATATTCAGGGTTGATTTCCTTTAGGATTGACTGGTTTGATCTCCTTGCTGTACAAGGGACTCTCAAAAGTCCTCTCCAACACCACAGTTCAAAAGCATCCATTCTTCCACACTCAACTTTCTTTATGGTCCAACTCTCACTGCCATACGACCCAACAATCCCACTGCTGGGCATACACACCAAGGAAACCAGAATTGAAAGAGACACATGTACCCCAATGTTCATCGCAGCACTGTTTATAATAGCCAGGACATGGAAGCAACCTAGATGTCCTCATCAGACAAATGGATATGGAAGCTGTGGTACATAATCCAGCTTTAAATTTTATTCCTTGACCTAGGAATTCTCAGACTTCTACCAATAAAGGAAAAGGAGAACCTGAAATGTTTTTTATTGTAAAAGCAATCTATGAAACAATGCACTAAGTCGCTTCGGTCCTGTTCAGTTCTTTGAAACCCTATGGATTGTAGCCCAACAAGCTCTTCTGTCCAAGGGGTTCTTCAGGCAAGAATACTGGAGTGGGTTGTCATTTCCTTCTCCAGGGTATCTTCCCAACCTAGGAATCTAACCTGTGTCTCTTACATCTTCTGCATTGACAGGTGGGTTCTTTACCACTAGCACCACCTGGGAAGTTAGGTATATGCACACACAAAAAGACTTACTTCTCCATCTGAACGTTGTGTGTCTAGCTCTTACAAGACAAAGGGTAATATGGGATCATGGGGATTAGTCCCGAGAAGAAAAAGGATCTTAAGGCTCAACTAATAGATTTTTTCTTCTTCTTTTTTTAAATGCATATGAAGGCTAATTACCTCAGAAACTAAGGCATCAGCTTTCTCCAAAGCAAGGGAGTCTCAGGAGAATTTGATTTTCAGATTTCTCAGTCTCTGTCATGTGTGGCTAAATATCCCAATCCTATATTTTAAGGTTTTACTCTTTCCCCTTTAGTACCTTTTCCTTTGCCTAAGAGACTTTTTAATAGTGAACATTAAATGAAATTACAATTTCATAATCTGTACAATCAGGCTCTGGGCTTGATTATTAGTCAAGTCTACCCAGAGGGAAATACAGCTTGGTCAAGTGAAATTTTTAAAACTCAGAAACATGACTGAGTTTTACCATAAATCCTTAAATTCATTTTAGTTGTCTTGAAGAAGAGGTTTCTCTGTGCAAACTACATAAGTGGCTTTTATTTATGAAAGTAATGTGTCAAGAGTATAAAACCAATCTATACCTAATAATGAATTTTGTAAAATATAGCCAGATGACAATATCTTCTTCAAAAATATTCCATTAAAATTTGAAAAGTGTTTTGTACATGTAGAATTCTAAAGCTTTGGTTGTTTATTTTATATCTTCTAAAACCATTATTGTCTAGCTTATTTGGAAAATGTTTGCCATTCCTGGATAAGAAAGACTATTCAAATGAAGGAAGGTGGTTACTTTTGGGGGTAAATACTTATGAACAGCAAATTTCATCTATTTAAAGTGTACAGTTTAATGGATTTTGACATTTGTGTACACCCATGACATCATTAGCACAACCAAGAAGTGAAACAAAACCAACAGAAAAAAAAAAATTCATTTTTAGATCTTTGCAGTTCATCTTGGCCAGTTCGCCTGCTCCAGAGAATCTGGATCTACTTGAATGAATAAAGATATGTTTGCATTTTGTAACATTTTATGTAAATCTAATTGCATGTTAGCTTCTTTGACAGCATATTAATTTTCAAATGTGTTCATGTTATTGCGTAGATGCAGTAGTTTATCCCTTCTTATTGCTGAGTAGCCTTTTATTGTATATACGACATTTTGTTTATCCATTCACCTGTTGATAGACATTTGGTTTATTTGCAGTTTGAGACTATTAAAAGTGAAGCTGCTATGAACATTCATGTACAGCTTTGTGTATGAAAATGAGTGAAATGATTGGTAACATGGTTACTGCTCAGTTGAGAGAAGCAAAACCTGTCAGATATTTTCTTTGAGATTTACAAATCACTTTATTTAAAACCCCAACCAGTGTTTTCCAATGTTGTATCTTAGGCCATGAGCTTTAGACTTCTCTTGTTACTAGTTGAAAAATTTTGGATTACAAATCAAACCTAAGAAGCAGAATTATGATTAGAATTTGTAGAATAATCTGCACTTTAAAAACTGTCCAAGTGAATCTACCTTACCCTAAAACTTTAGAACTATTAATATGTGAGAATTATTAATGTGTATGTGTCCATACTCAGTCGTGTCTCTGTGTGACCCCATGGACCGTAGCCCAACAGGCTCCTCTGTCCATGGAATTTTCCAGGCAAAAATGCTGGAATGGGTTGCCATTTCCTCCTCCATAGAACTATTAATAGAGACATTTTAAGCCTTACTGTTAAGTCATGCTGACCTGCACACAGCAGCGTAAGCGGCTGGTTCCTACATAGAACTGTTTTCTGGAAATACATTTTGCAGGGGTGCAATTGAACTCAATTAGCAATATTATAACTATTCATAGGATACTTGATTGTATTTATTATAAGGATGTTGTTGAATATATCATATAAAATTACAAGAATTTTACATAATTTATTAAGGGTGTATCCAGGATTAACTGTCTCAGGTGTTAGTAAAAGATAAAATTCTTATTTAAAAAAAAAAAAGCCTAAAAAATTAAATTTACAGATACAACTGAAACTGCTTCTATATAAGAAAAATTAATCACACAGGGACTTCCAGCAGAGGGAAATTTTATGAATTTCAAAAAATGGAGAAACTCAATGAAAAGAGAAATGTGGAAGTATTTGTTGTTCTATTTTCCTCTCCCTTGGCAAGCTGATTTGCTGAAAACTATCAAGAAGAGCAGTTTTCCCTGGAGCAAACTGACTCACTTATAAGGGAAAGTAATTTCAGTTATTTATAGGTTTTCACAGAAACCTTGTGAATTCTATAGTGTCTTGTTTTTCTCTGGGTAATGATGTTGTTTTTCCTTCTGTTGGCATCTCCACCTCACTTAAGCCCAGAATTGCCCTATTTCCCCTGCTAGAAATTTTTTGTGGACTGGTATATTAATTTTATAAACAAGTTATGAATTTTGAGACTTGTTCATGTAAGTAACATACCAGTTACAAGTTCTGAAAGTTGTAGCTGAGCATAATTCTCTTTGGGCTTTCACAACCAGAAAGCTACAAGCTAATTTTGCTTTCAAGTATAAGAACTGTACCCAATTTATTGCACACATTTCTGTGTTCAGGCCCTTACTGATTAATAGAACTCTATTGTTTCTATCCTGACAACTCTACGTTCCTATACTAGATTCATTTTTGTAGTCCACCACAAATTCTTTTGGAAAAATGGGAAATATTTGTTAATGCTACATAACTCAAAATGTATCATTATTAGAATTATTTTCTCTCCAGTGGGCTTTTCCTTAAACCGGGTGCATGTATGACCAAGTAAATACCTTGGCCTCATGCACTTAATTCTGTGTGTCTAACATAACTGAGATAAAGATATCAAAGAATTATCTGCTTTCTAAATAATAAAAACATCACTGAAATAGCATAGGAAATGTCAAAATGTAAATCATTCTTATAGAGAAAACTTTCTAAAATTAAATAGAATATCCGCTACTAGCAATAATTTTGAAATTTTCATAATAATACCTTAGTGCTATCCACTTATTCCAAGCCCAATCTTAAGAAAAACTTTTATTAAAATTACCCCAACCTACTTTGAAATCTAACATGTAATCAGTATTTATCGTGAAGGCCTACAGTTTGCTTCAGAGATTCCACAGAGCTTGCCAAAGCATTCTTATAACTCTTCTCATGCATTAGTTATGAATACTTCAATTTAAAGAATAACACATCTCTTCTTTCAGTGTTTGGTACTGGACTATTTCTCTGTATGTCTTTTAGCATCTTTCTCTTCTCTCTATCTCTCTCTCAGGACCTAAAGCAGAAAAAGGAAGCATGCTTTTGTTGACAGAATAGATAATTTTTTACTTAGATCATTCTAGTCAAAGGACAGGACTGTGTATTACAGTGCATACCACACTCAGAAAGAAGGAAATTTTCACCAAAAATGGAAAATGTTTTATGTAACAGTTTCTCTCTGGTTAACCTATATTCTTACTAAGCAAAGAAGAATACTCAGATCCCATTGTTTTTAAGGGATTGAGTTCCATAAGGGCTTCCCAGGTGGTGCTAGTGGTAAGGAAACTGCCCATCAATGCAAGAGACGTAAGAGACAAAAGTTTGATCCCTGGGTCTGGAAGATCCCCTGGAGGAGGTCATGGCAACCCACTCTAGTATTATTGCCTGGAAATACCCTGGACAGAGGAGCCTGGTGGGTTACAGTCCATAGAGTTGCAAAGAGTGGGACAAGACTGAAGCATGCATGCATGCTTAGTGTGAACTTAACATGCATGCATGCACACAGGAGTTCAATAAACAATTCATTTTGATCTGCCAGCTACAGATTCATGTCAATACCCTTATATCTTTTACAACATCCTAGAGAGATGGTCCTAAAATTTTATGATAGAATGCCTTAAAGCTGCTTTAAGAAAGACCCTGGTAAACTCACTACTTCATAAAGTTAGCTGTTCTTGTGTCTGGTTTCAAAGTCAGTTGTGCAGTTTTGTTTTTCACATGCCACAAAAATTCCAACAATGAGTAATAAGGTAGAATTACCATTTTCAGTGTGTTTCAATGAGCTTCCAACATTGTTCACCAAATGAAATCAGGCATGATATATCATTTTGATCTGCAGACGAGACTCAAATTATTCACTTTGCTATTCAATGTATGAACTGCTTTTATTTCCACGGGAATAGCTGACAATGGACATTTGCCTTTATCTCCTTTTAGTGTCATCTTATGCAATGCTAATTTGATGTGATTTAAGTCATATCTAGTTTTTTAAAACTAATTTTGAAAAAATAAGCATCTTTATATTGATTATGTGTATGTGTGTGCTCAGTCACTCAGTTATGTTTGAGTCTTTCCAACCCCATGGACTGAAGCCTGCCAGGCTCCTCTGTCCATGGAATTTTCTAGGCAGGAACACTGGAGAGGGTTTCCATTTCCTACTCCAGGGGATCTTCCTGACCCAGGGACTGAACTCGAGTTTTTTGTTTCTCTTCAGTTGGCAGGCAGTTTCTTTACCACTTCACCACTTGGTCTATAATTGTATGGCCAGAAAAGTTACTGAAACCTTTCATTTTTAAACACTTATAATTTGTAGCCCACCAGGCTTCTTTGTTCATGGAATTCTCCAGGCAAAAATACTGGAGTGGGTTTCCATGCCCTCCTCCAGGGGATCTTCCCAACCCCGGTCCCGTTAAGTAGGTACCTAGGAATAGAATCCTGGATCATGTGCAAGTATATATTCAACTTTTTAAAGAAACTGTCAAAATATTTTCCAAAGAGGCCGTACCTTTTGTATTTCTATCAGCGATGCATGGGTGTTTTGGTTTCCAACACTTAGTATTAACCATGTTTTTGGATTATAGCCTTTCTTCTCAATGGTAGTGCTATCTCCTTTTGGTTTTAATTTGCATTTTCTTAATGACCAAGGATGTTCAACATCTTTTCTTGGGAATAGACACATGGATGTTATCTTTGGTGAAATATCCACATAAATATTTGCCCTCTCTTACTTGGTTTGTTTTCTTTTATTATCCAGTAACACCCAATGTAATAATAAGGGTTCTTATCAGAGAGAGGCAGAGAACTCAGTGAAAGAAGAAGTGATGAAGAATCCAGTAGTCTGAATGATTCCATTGCTGGAGAGGACAGAGAGCCAAGGAACGTGGGCTGCCTCTAAAAGCTGTTTTTCTCATAGCATTGTTTCCCTAACAGTGACCATAGGACATTTGCATTAAAATCACTTGTAATTCTTGCTTTAAAATGAACTGAGATCACACCTGTCAGATTTATCAGTGGTTTGGGTGATGATTTCAAATTGTACTCTTTAAAATCATCCCCATGTGATTCTTATGTATGCTTAAGTTTGGAATCTATTCTTCTACAGAAATCTCAGTCTTAATACACTATAGTCAGTTTAGATCAGTTCAGTTGCTCAGTCATGTCTGACTCTTTGGGACCCCAACGACTGAAGCATGCCAGGCTTCCCTGTCCATCATCATCTCCCGGAGGAAGCACAAGCTGGAATCAAGATTGCAGGGAGAAATATCAATAACCTCAGATATGCAGATGACACCACCCTTATGGCAGAAAATGAAGAAGAACTAAAGAGCCTCTTGATGAAAGTGAAAGAGGAGAGTGAAAAAGTTGGCTTAAAGCTCAACATTCAGAAAACTAATATCATGGCATCTGGTCCCATCACCTCATGGCAAATAGAGGGGGAAACAGTGGAAACAGTGAGAGACTATTTTTTGGGGCTCCAAAATCACTGTAGATGGTGATTGCACCCATGAAATTAAAAGACACTTACTCCTTGGAAGGAAAGTTATGACCAACCTAGACAGCATATTAAAAAGCAGAGACATTACTTTGCCAACAAAGGTCCATCTAGTCAAGGGTTTGGTTTTTCCAGTGGTCATGTATGGATGTGAGAGTTGGACTATAAAGAAAGCTGAGTGCCAAAGAATTGATACCTTTGAACTGTGGTGTTGGAGAAGACTCTTGAGAGTCCCTTGGACTGCAAGGAGATCCATCCAGTCCATCCTAAAGAGATCAGTCCTGGGTGTTCATTGGAGGGTCTGATATTAAAGCTGAAACTGCAATACTTTGGCCACCTGATGCAAAGAGCTGACTCATTTGAAAAGACCCTGATGCTGGGAAAGATTGAGGGCAGGAGGAGAAGGGGACGACAGAAGATGAGATGGTTGGATGGCATCACCGACTCAATGGACATGAGTTTGGGTGGGCTCCGGGAGTTGATGTTGGACAGGGAGGCCCAGCGTGCGCCAGCTCATGGGGTCACAAAGAGTCGGACACGACTGAGCGACTGAACTGAACTGAACTGATAATATACCATTGTATATATGTACCACATCTTCTTTATCCATTTCTCCATTGATGAAGATTTCAGTTGTGTTCATATCCTGGCTATTGTAAATAGTTTTGCCATGAGCATTGGGATACAAGCTTTTTTTTTTTTTTTTTAATTATGGTTTTCTCCAGATGTGTGACCAGGGGTATGGTTGCTGGGTCAGATAGTAGCTCTATTTTTTAGTGTTTTTTTTTAAGGAACCTCCATGCTATTCTCCATAGTGGTTGTACCAATTTACATTCTCATCAATGGTATCACAGGGTTCTCTTTTCTCCACACCCTCTGCAGCATTTATTGTTTGTAGAGTTTTTGTGTTAGATATTTGGACTATTATAATAAACTACAGTAGATTGGACAGAATAAGCAATAACACTTTATTTCTCACAGTTCAGTGGGCTAAGAAGATCAAGTTGATAGAAGATTCTGTGTCTGGTGAGGACTCACTTTCCAGTCTAGAGACAGCTACCTCCTCTTTATGTCCTCACATGGCAGAAGCTGCAAGGGAACTCTCATGCATGTTAAGTCACTTCAGTCATGTCTGACTCTTTGAGACCCTGTGTAGCCCACCAGGCTCCTCTGTCCATAGGATTCTCCAGACAAGAATACTGCACTGGATTGTCATGCTTTCCTTCAGGGTATCTTCCCAACCCAGGGATTGAACCCATGTCTCTTATATCTTCTGCCTTGGCAGGCTGGTTCTTTACTACCAGTGCCACCTGGGAAGACCAAGGAAACTCTCTGGGGGTCTCTTATATAAGGGCACTCCCTGATCCCATTATGGGGATTCCACCCCCATGACCTAATCACCTGTCAATGGCTCCACCTCCTAGCCACTCCAATTAGAATTTCAACATATGAACTTTTTGGAAAACAAGGGTTTAGCAATTACACTTGTTTTTATTCTATAATAGATCCTCATTTGATCTAATGGACATGAACCTTCACTACTTTAGGTAAAGTTTCCAAAAGTTCAATCCTTGGATCTGTTTATTGGCATCACCTGAGAATTAGCCCAATTCCTAGGCCCCACATAGACTTGTTAAATCAGAAAATCTGGGGCTGGGGTGCAGCCATCAGTTCTTTTACAAGCCCTCTATGTGCTACATACTCCAGTTTGAGAACCACTGCTGTGCAGGAAATTTGTCATGACCAAACCATAAAACAAACATTTAATTTTTGGATTTTAATGATTTAAATAAAAATTCCAACTGCAGAATACCTATGACTTCAAAGAACATTCACTTTCACTTTGAATCTCTAGTTTTATTTTCTTCCTGTCTCTTATTAGTGTTATGGACTATGGGGAATTTCAAGGGAAAGAGAAACATGTGAATGGCCTCCCCCTCAGATTAGCTCTTTCTTAGCAGTTAGTATGCGGAGACTCAGTTTTATATCACATTATGAAATATTCTTCTCTACCAAAATACCAGGTATAATTTTGTTTAACATTTCAAGCCACTCCATGTGTTGGAAAATCTTCCTCATGTACTGAACCTAAGTTTTCTGACTAAGAGTCTTAGCGTCTCCTTCTTGAATGAAATATTCAGAAAAGTGAATACATACAAGGTCTTATTTACCATGGTCAAGGATTGAGTGCATAAATAGGGACAACGGAAGACAGAAGAGATCATTTAATTGCATTCCCACGAAAGGCTGATATTCTAAGGGCTTCCCTGGTGGTGCAGACACTAAAGAGTCTGTCTACCATCCAGGAGATGCAGGTTCATTCCTTGAGTCAGGAAGATACCCTGGAGAAGGGAATGACAGCCACTTCAGTATTCTTGCCTAGAGAATCCCATGGATAGAGGAGCCTGGTGGGCTACTGTCTATGGGGTTGCAAAGAGTAAATAGCACACACACATGCACACTCTAAAATTCACTGATAAATATAATAAATGCACTGGGCATGATCTTATACAAAATTCTGCATTACTAGGATTAAATCTGCCTGTGAGTAATAATCAAAATATTCACATTTAAAAACACATATAAGATTTTTTCTGCCACATAGAACAGTCTGGAAGTAAGTGATCTAGGGATGACAGAGTGTGACATCTTGCTTTTACTTCTTTTTCCATTGAATTTTATATATAACTCCCATTTGGAGTTTCAGGAATACTTTTAAGCTTTAACCATTAAGTCTACATTCCCCCTAGAAAGAGGAGACAAAGAAATTCCTCTCTCTTCCTTTTGAGAATAAGTATTCCTCATCACTTCTATGAAGCTTTCCTTGACCAGAATTTAACCACACGATTGACTGTCAAAAATGAGAACTCCTGATGCCTCAATATGCTCCACACTTCCACAAAATAATTACAGTTTCTATAAGGAAGAAGAAAAAAATGGAGACTGGGCATAACTATGAGTTTCTGTAAAACTGTGGTCTTATTATCTTTACTGTTTAAGTTTTCTCCTTTATTGCCTTTTGATTTACCTAGACTGAAAAAAAAAATTATTTGTGATATGTAGAGACATCATATTATTGTTGCTGCTCACTTGTTAAGTCATATCTGACTCTTTGTGACTCCATGGCCTGCAGCATTCCAGACCTCACATCTTATTAGGATGGTACAAAAGTACCTGCAGTTTTTGCATTGCTGAAATTTGCCATTTGATATTGGAATACATTCTAAATAAGTGTGGTTATGTTATACATCACTTTAATGCACATTTCTCAATTTATGTTTTTGTGATAGACTTATTACTTGCTATTTATTTTATATTTATTTTAGACTATGGAAATGATGTTAAACAAAAAGCAAATAACAGTGATTTTCTTATTTTAGTTCAAAATCAGCCTTCAATCAACTGAGACAATTCACAAGATCAATAACGCATTTGGCCGAGGAACTGTTAAGGAACTTACAGTGCAATGGTTGTTCAAGAAATTTTGAAAAGGAGACAAGAACGTTGAAGATGAGCACAGTGGCCAGCCATTGGAAGTTGACAACAATCAATGAAGAGGATCATCAAAGCTGATCCTCTTACAACTACATGAGAAGTTGACAAAGAATTCAACGTTAACCATTCTATAGTCATTCAGCATTTGAAGCAAATTGGAAAGATGAAAAAGTTCAGTAAGTGTGTGCCTCATGAGCTGGGGAAAAAAATCATTATTTTGAAGTGTCCTTTTTTTCTTATTTTATGCAACAACAAGGAATCATTTCTTGAGTGGATTGTGATGTGCAATGAATATTGGTTGTTGGTACCATCACTTCATGGCAAGTACATGTAGAAAAAATGGAAACGGTGACAGACTTTATTTTCTTGGGCTCCAAAATTGCTGTGGATGGTGACTGCAACCATGAACTATAAAGATGCTTGCTCCTTAGAAGAAAAGTTATCACCAAGCTAGACAGCATATTAAGAAGCAGAGACATCACTTTGCCAACAAAGGACTATATAGTCAAAGCTATGGTTTTTTCCAGTAGTCATGTATGGATGTGAGAGTTGGACCATAAAGAAGGCTGAGTGCTGAAAAATTGATGCTTTCAAATTGTGGTGCTAGAGAAGACTTGGACTGCAAGGAGATCAAAACAGTCAATCCTAAAGGAAAGAAAGGGAAAATGTTAGTCGCTCAGTCATATCCAACTCTGCAACCCTATGGACTGCAGCCCTCCAGGTTCCTCTGTCCATGGAATTTTCCAGGCAAGAGTACTGGATTGGGTTCTCTCTCTCTCTTCAGTTGCTATGTCATGTCCGACTCTTGCGACCCCATGGACAGTAGCTTGCCAGGCTCCTCTGTCCATGGGATTCTCCAGGCAAGAATTCTGAAGTGGGTCACCACTTCCTTCTCCAGGGGATCTTCCCAACACAGAGATCGAACCGAGGTCTCCTGCATTGCAGGGAGATTCTTTACCAACTGAGCTATGAGGATTGGGTTACCATTCCCTTATCTGGGGATGAAACTTGGGTCTCCTGTATTGCAGGGTGATTCTTTACCATCTGAGCCACCAGGGAAGCCTTTATCCTAAAGGAAATCAACCCTGAATATTCATTAGAAAGACTGATGCTAAAGCTGAAACTCCAATACTTTGGGCACCTGATGTGAAGAGCCAACTCATTGGAAAATATCCTGATCCTGGGAAAGGTTGAAGGCAGGAGGAGAAGGAGGTGACAGAGGATGAGATGGTTGGATGTCATCATTGACTCAATAGACATGAGTTTGAGCAAACTCTGGGAGACTGTAAAGAACAGGGAAGCCTGACGTGCTGCAGTCCATGGGGTTACACACAGTGGGACATGACTGAGCAACTGAATAACAACAACATATGACAACAGGCGATGACCAGTTCAGTGGCTGGACTGAGAAGCAGCTCCAAGCCACTTCCCAAAGCCAAGCTTGCAGCAAAAAAAGGTCGTGGTCACTGTTTCATGGTCTGCTGCCAGTCTGATCCACTATGGCTTTCTGAATCTCAATGAAACCATTATATCTGAGAAGTATGCTCAGTAAATCGATGAGATGCCCCCAAAACTGCCACACCTGCATGCAGCATTGTTCAACAGAATGGGTCCAATTTTTCTTCATGACCATGCCTGACTGTCCATTGCACAACCAAAGTTACAAGAGTTGAAGGAATTGGGCTATGACATTTTGCCTCATTCGTCATATTCACCTGACCTCTCACCAACCAACTACCACTTCTTTAAGCACCTCAACAACTTTTTACAAGGAGAATGCTTCAACAAACAGCAGGATGCAGAAAATGCTTTCCAAGAGTTTGTCCAATCTTATGGATTTTTATGCTATAGGAGTAAATAAACTTATTTCTCTTTGGAAAAACTGTGTTAATTGTAATGGTTCTTTCTTTGATTAATAAAGATATACTTGAGCTTAGTTATAATGATTTAAAATTCACAGTCCAAAACCATAATTACATTTGCACCAACCTAATAATAACATTGGGCACATAGTTTCATCTTTATTTTATTACTTAACTTTCAGTTCAGTACACCATCCTTATATTTCATATTTTTAATTGTAGCATGGATGGGACTTCTCTGGTGGTCCAATGGCTAAGACTCTATGCTCCCAATGCAGGAGGCCCCGGTTTAATCCCTGGTCAGGGAACTATTAATAGATCCCACATGCCATAACTAAGATCCTGTGCATCAGCATAAATAAAATAAAATGGATAAATGTTTTAAAATAAGTAAATGTAGCATGGACTCATACAACTCCCAAAAAAGTAAATGGGTTTTCATTTCACCCTACTTTGCTATCTCAGTCAGATAAAATGTTTTTAAAATGCCAATTATGCCCTGAATGAAGTAGTTACTCCTCAGTGGTTCTAGCAGTTATCTTCATAAAAATCCAGAAGGTTTGCATTCTTTGAATTAGAGTCACTTCCTCAGTCTGTGTGCTCAGGAATTCCTTAAGGCAATCAACTTCAAAGTCTTTTCTCAGCTGGGTGGATTGTCTGCACAATACTTCATAGAGCCTGTTTTCATTCATTCTACATGGACCTAACAGAATTCTTTCTGCAATTACTGGGCAGATAGCCTGAAGTCAGGCAGTGCCTTTCTAGTTTAACCTACTTGAAGTTGAATTTTTATTTAACAACACATCACATAGTTGCAACTTAATCTAAAACCCACAGTACTATAACCAAAAGAAGAAAAATAAATCACTTTTTAAAGAAATCAGCAGAACAAAGTTTGTATTTCTAGTAAGACAAAATAAAGATCATAATATAGTACTGTCAAAGAACTGTAATAAAGTATAAATCTCTTTTCTTTTTCCTGATTTTTGATGGAAGGATTTCTAGTCTTTGAAGTGAAGTGAAATGAAAGTCACTCAGTTGTGTCCCACTCTTTGCCACCCCAGGGACTGTAGACTGCCAGGCTCCTATGTCCATGAAATTCTCCAGATAAGAATACTGAGTGAGTAGCTGTTCCCTTCTCCAGGGGATCTTCCTGACCCAGAAATTAACCAGGGTCTCTTGCATTGCAGGTGGATTCTTTACCAGCTGAGCTACCAGGAGAGTCCCAGTCTGACAAATTTTTAAATAAAATACTTGCTGTAACTCACTGTTGAAAATTGGTTTTCAGGTTTTTTTTTTAGTAAAAATTCTTATGTTCTTAATACAAAGTTACAAACATCTAAAAATTGCCTTTTAAAATGAATACAATTTTGGTACAAAATTATATTAACTTAAAAATATTCACCTAATTTAAAACACATTAGTTTATTTTTTAAGGTCATATAAATTCAGGGGCCACTCTTCTGTATACCCTACATATTAAATGGTCGATAAAGAGTTTGATAAATAAAAAGAAAAGTAATGCATATCATATTAAAATTCATAATTTTTATATAAGAATATCTAAAGTGATAATTGCTTATGAATCTTAGTCTAAACACACTTTTCAGGTCTTTTATTTTTTAAAAAATTATAAAAAGTTTATGTTTGGCTTCTATGATTAATTATTATACATTTTGTTGTTGTTCAACTGCTAAGTTGTGTCTGACTCTTTGTGACCCCATGGACTCCAGCACACCAGGCTCCCCTGTTCTTAACTATCTCCCAGTGTTTGCTCAGATTCATGTTCGTTGAGTCGGTCATCCTATCTAACCATCTCATCCTCTGCAGCCTCCTTCTCCTTTTGCCTTCACTCTCCCCCATCATCAGGGCCTTTTCCACTGAGTTGGCTCTTTGCATCAGTTGGCTCAAGCATGGGAGCTTCAGCTTCAGCATCACTCTTTCAAATGAATATTCAGAGTTGATTTCCTTTAGGATTGACTAGTTTGATTTCCTTGCAGTCCAATGGACTCTCAAGAGTCTTCTATAGAACTACAATTCAAAGGCATCAATTCTTTCATCCTCAGCCTTCTTTATGCTCCAAATATCCACATCTGTACATGACTACTGGAAAAAAAAAAATTAACTATAAGGACCTTTGTCAGGAAAGTGATGTCTCTGATTTTTAATATAATATAATCTCAATCTAAAGAATTTGTTGTATACAAACACTGAATTCTTTAGCCATTCACAAACACTTTTACAACTATAAATATTTTTACAGTGTTGTAAAATTATCTCAGTGTTAGAAAACATAGTGAAAAATGAATATGTGACACAATGAAGTTTTATCCATCCTATATTTCCCACATTTTGCCTTCTTTGAGACCTTAACAATATTGAATGATTAGGTGGAGACTTGAGACATGGCCAACATAAAGAAGACAACATTTTGATTTTTATATAGATTATTTTATCTTAATCTTAATGAATAGGTCCCTTAATGAGGGACCCACACTCTAGGAAGTTCTTGCTTTTCTCATCCAAGATAGAGCTGAGGCATAGAGCAGAAATTTTAAAAAGAAAGACAGAGAGCAGAAGGAAGTGGGCAGAGTCAGGAGGAGAATAACAACAAAGGGCACCTGGAGAATCATGGGAAAAAAGAGTTAGAAAATGATCAAAGAAAGAGGAGGTAGCCAGAGGACCATCTCAAGTGAACTCTATGAAATAACAGTACAAAATATTGTAATTGTCTCCTGATACATATTTATACTTGATCTCATATATAATAAAATTTCTGAATTGCAAGATTTAAATATCTTCTTACATATTACGGCCTTATTAAGCAATTTTGGGAGAAATGCCTTAACATCTGGGAATATTGAACCTTAGAACTATAGCCAGTTATATTGAAACTAAAGCCCTCTGTAGAACAGTTTCCTCTAAATCGACTAACTCTAGAGGGAATGGTGCTGAGGATGCTAATAAAGCATAAGGAGTAATGGTGTTTAAATTATTACTCACTCAAGAAGACAAGTAATGTTGGTGTGCGGAGACAGTTGGAATCACAGTATTGCAGCCAGTAGGAAAATCATACATGTCAGGAAAAGTTGATCTAACTAGAAAATTGAGACTTTATTTTCTGTAATATTATTTCCGCCAAATCCTTCAGGAAATTTCTAGTATAATCTATTGTAGGAAGGAACCCACAGAGGATCATTTATATAACTGAATTATCCACCATGAATTCTTAAAGATCTTTGAATTGTTTTTGGACAGAGGCAATTTGTCACTTGCCCCAGGCTGCTCAGATACTAATTGTACCCAGAAAAGAGAGACTGGAACCAGCAAGGTAGGCAAGGAAGGGAGCCGGGGCTAGACACATCCAGGGAGCATACAAGATTTTTGTGATGAAAATAGAGCAGGTATCAGAAAACAGAATGGATACATTTTAGACTGAGAATAAATTTGGAATTTTAGACAAATGCCTGACTAGGAAACTGAGCTTGTGGCTCAGCTGGTAAAGAATATGCCTGCAATGCTGGAGACCTGGATTCGATCCCTGGGTTGGGAAGATCCCCTGGAGAAGGGAAAGGCTCCCTACTACAGTACTCTGGCCTGGAGAATTCCATGGACTGTAGAGTCCATGGGGTCGCAAAGAGTTGGGCACGGCTGAGCGACTTTCACCTCACAGGAAACTAAGCAAAGCAAGTATATTCTGGAAAGAGTTGTGGTATTTGCTTTAAGAGAAAATTGCAAAAGGAAATGATAATGGAATAAAGAGAATGAGGGACAAATCATGCTTTTAATATCTGTAAACATTGGTGGTTCAATAGTAGAATTCTCGCCTGCCACGTGGGAGGCCCTGGTTCTGTTTCCCCGCCAACATAAGAGGAGTACTATTGGGATTCCCTGGTGGTTCAGACCGTAAAGGGTGTGCCTGCAGTGTGGGAGACCTGGGTTTTATCCCAGGTCTTGGGAAGATCCCCTGGAGAAGGAAATGGCAACCCACTCCAGTATTCTTGCCTGGAGAATCGCATGGACGGAGGAGCCTGGCAGGCTACAGTCCATGGGGTCGCAAAGAGTTGAACATGACTCAGCAACTTCACTTCACTTTCATTAATTAGGAGGAAATTAGGAGAGAGAAGGAAATTCATAATTATTGGTAATAAACTATGTAATGAAGAAGCTGGACAACTGCAGATGAAAGTCGTAAAGGCAATGGCAAACCGGCATTTGAAAACCTGTTAGAATTTGGCCTCAGAGGTCTGTGAGTATTGAGATTACCAATACCTCTGACACACTACCATAAATTCTGGAAGTTCCAAGGAAGGCTGTGGACCTTTGAAAAAATGGTGAACTTTGTGACAATGGAGTGTTTAGACATCGCTGAATTGATAATATGGGGAATCTGTAGCAAATGTTACCTTGTGCCAGACCTTAGCCCATTATTGTCTAGACTACATACAGAATGGAATGTAATCAAGTTATCCTCACCTGTTCTATACTGATAAATAAATGCAGGATCCAGAGGTCCCAGGAAGTAGCTTCCCACTTCATTCTGCTATTTGAGAATCGAGAAGGTAGAAGCAGATAAAATAGTCACCTTCAAATTTACAAATTCTTAGTGAGACCACAGATGAATGGAAAATGTAGTTGGGAAGAAGCAGTCAGTGAGAAGTTGGTTTCTCTCTCTCCATGAATGGGATGTGTGCTTAGTCGCTTTGTCTTGTCAGACTCTTTGCGACCCCAAGGACTGTAGCCCGCCAGGCTCCTTTGTCCAGGGGGATTCTCCAGGCAAGTATACTGGAGTCGGTTGCCATGCCCTTCTCCAGAGAATCTTCCCAACCCAGGGATCGAACCTGAGTCTCCTGCACTGCAGGCGGATTCTTAACCATGTGAACCACCAGGGAAGTCCATAAATGGGGTTGGGTGTTTTAAATGGGGATAGCATCTAAGCAAACTATGAGATTCTTAATAATTTAGAGAAATGTTTATGATTCCCTCTTAGGGAGATGACTAATAAAGGCAGTTGTAACTTTTGAAATGAATGACGGTAGTCCATACAGATAAGCAACCAACGTTGCACATTTAAAAGACTGTTACAAGACACATGAACAAAATTAAATCGGTGCCATGAATCTTGAGTTAAGATGCACAACAAGAAAGAAAAAATGTGTTAGATTTAAGAGGCTCATTTTAGTTATGAAGAAGATATCTTTATTTTGCCTGGAGCAAGGGTGGGGTTTCAACTTTGAGTTGTCCCATGTCTTCAGTATTCTAATCACCATGTCTCCTGGCACCATACTCTTCCCAACCCCAGACCCCACTTTCATCCACTACTGAAACTGTACCTTCTTGAATTCATGGTTATTCACCTGTGAAACCCTATCTTCATGTCTTCATTTCATGCTATTAACAGTTTCTTCAGCTTCTGTTAAAATTCTGATCTTCTCTTAGGAATTTGCTATCTCCAGTGTCCTCTCACATTCTTGGTATATCTATGCTAGGAGATGAGAAAGGTGTTCTTTTCCTCATTTGCTTTCATACAGGTTTCACTGCCATCCCCATCCTCTTGATCTTATTTCTCCATTGTGCCTCAGACACTCACTCATACTAATTCTTGATCCATTTACTACCAATCTCAGCAATGCCAGAGAAGTCTCAATGTCAAGGAATTCCCTCTTTTACATCATCTCCTTCTACAGAAAACTACAAAATGTGAACTAGTAGAAAGGAGGGAGCACAGCAAATCTGACACAAAGCAAATCTTCTGAGTGTGAACTCCAGGAAGTTCTCATAAACCTACCTTAAGTAAAGAGCATTTAGGAATCATGCAATATCTTCACCAATCTTATTTTAAATTTAGTGACAGGTTTCACATGGACGTTTCTAATGGAACCAAGACATTAAAGATTGATATGTCAAACATATGGTCACTTATTGGTCTTGTATTGTGTCAGAATATAAAATTTAAAGTGTCTTGTGAATAGGATGTGAAAATCACTTCAACTACTTTTCATGTCTTATTGGAATCTAAGCTAGATAGTCAATGATGAATCCACACTGGGAACTGGATTGGAAGCAACCATTCTCACATCATAATTACTCTCTGCTCATTGTAGACATACAGCATATTGTGAACTGAGCCAATGAGCCAAGCTTTTTTGTCACAGTTTTACTGAGATATAGGTTTCAGGAAATTCTCACATGTTTTATTGTGCAGTTCAATGAATTATAGACAATAATATATTGCACAATGTCATTAAAGTTTTAGAGAAAATCTTGACATATTTAATTTCACACATAAAATTTTCTTTCTCTTTTTTGAAATAAAGACAGCTGCCATCCTGGTGCACCTTAAAACTTGGCACAGTGTTTGTTTGTTGTTGTTGTCATTGTTATTTAAGGGAACTTAATGAGAATTCTAAATGGTTCTCCCCACAGGCAAGTATGTAATAAATAGTTCATGATTTTACTCTCTGGTCAGCAGGGGG
The DNA here is from genome assembly GCF_054371585.1 of Giraffa tippelskirchi. Lineage (NCBI taxonomy): Eukaryota > Metazoa > Chordata > Mammalia > Artiodactyla > Giraffidae > Giraffa > Giraffa tippelskirchi. Next base: position 44,650,039 of record NC_137282.1, on the reverse strand, counting down.
ACCTGGTAGGCTATTACTGAATATTGTTTGTTGCATGCAGAACAATCTGTTTTAAACAGCAGAAAAATAAATGTTAAGCTTAAAATTCTAATATAAAAGTGGAAAAACTGAAAAAAGATTTATGGTTGGATGAAAATTATCTCACTAGAAAATGATGATGGGGGAGAGCTAAGGAAAGCTTGTAATCATTTCACTCACAAGGAATTCTGGTAAATAATTTTAAAAAGAAATTCAGACTACACATACTGTTTTGAAATATTATATTTTAATTTGGTTGAGCACATGTGTTTGCCTGTGCATGGTTGCTTTCTCAAGAGAGGACTCAGATCACTCTGTCATTCTTTCTAGCCCTTTCTCCTCTGCTATTTCCTCCTTTTACCCAACAAGCCTTAGTCAGTAGGGTAAGAGCTAATTTGCAATGATGACGGTGATGGCAACAACAGAGAAAAAAAATTTCTCTTTGAGAAAAAAGTACAAATCAGAAATATAAGTATCCCTTTGAGGAGAGACTCAGCTCTAATTAAAGGAAGACTATTAATTTTCTAATTTCTAAGATTGAGGGCAAGAGGAGAAGGGGGTGACAGAGGAAGAGATGGTTGGATAGGATCACCGACTCAGTGCACATGAGTTTGAGCAAACTGGGAGATAGTGAAGGGCAGGGAAGCCTGGCAGGCTGCAGTCCATGGGGTCACAAAGAGTTGGACATGATTGAGTGATTAAGCAACAACAACATTTAGTTAGTACTTTGCTTAGTATTAGTTAGTATTAATATTACTATATATAAATTATATATTATTCAGGATATATCTTTGAATTTGGTGTTTTTTGGTCACTCAGTCATGTCCGACTCCTTGCCAACCCACTGACAGCATACCATGCTTCCCTGTACTTCACTGTCTCCTGGAACTTGCTCAAACCCATGTCCACTGAGTCAGTGACGCCATCCAACCATCTCATCCTCTGCCGTCCCCTTCTCCTACTGCCCTCAATCTTTCCCTGCATCAGGATCTCATAATATACTATCTTATCACATACATCCATGTAAGTACTTTGTTTATTCAGGTCTTGTGTTAAAAGTTTGTCCTATATAGTGATAAGTAAACTAAAATGTAAACATTTTTTAGCTCAACCGAGGATATGACTGGCCATTTAATCAGACTGATGCAAAACTTATCCACACTCTGGTGTTTATCACAAACATCCAATTTTGGTTAATAGGATTTTCTTTCCTTTAGTGTGAAGAGATAAGAATGTCCTTGCTATAAAGTTGTTTTACTACCAAATCTCGTCTCTTCCTAACTCAAATGTAATACCTCTATTCATTAAGGATGTTTTAGTAATTATGAAAATAATAAGAAAGTTAATTTCTAAATTGGAGCTATTCAAGTTTAACATAATTTTCAAGAAAACTTAGTATTATCATCTAAAAGTGATAATGTTCACATTAGAGTCTACTCCAAAATATTTATCATAATAAAAGTGAAAACTCTAAATATTTAAATAAAACAAAAGTGCTTTAGAAGGTTTGGAAAACTAAACACAGTATAGACCTTTGCCTGTGTTTAAATGGCACCCAGGTGGCTCAGATAAAGAATCTACCTGCAATGCAGGAGACCTTAGGCTAGGGAAGATCCCCTGGAGAAGGGAATGGCAATCCACTCCAGTGGATTGCCTGGAGAACTCTATGGACAGAGGAGTCTGGCGGGCTACAGACCATGATGATGCAAAGAGTCGGACATGATGAGCGACTAACAGTTTCAGTTTGTATTATGTACCATATTTGAGGATGCAGATAAAAAGGGTCATGGACAACCAGCATTTTCTATCTCTCAGAGTTCAATTTAAGATTTTCTTATGTGTCCTTTGCCACAGAAAATGATAGTGGGCTAGATATTTTACTAATTTGATTGAAGGTTATGATATAATATACTTTTCAAAGTATGCCATCCATGTTGGACCATGTTTTGGCCATTAAAGTTTTCTAATGCATATTTTCATTATATTTGTTAAAGCAGGGATTCCTCATTTTACTAATTACATGGTGATTAGGAAAGTTGAAGCTATCTAAGTTAGACTAAATTAATCACTCAAATTATTATAATCCCACTTCTCCCACAATGAAAACAAAATACCCTTGAGTTTTACTTTCTTTGTAGTAGAAATCAGGCTTGATTTCTAAGGTATAACCTTTATTTTCAAAATTCACCTTACATCGAGTTTGTTTAGAAGTTACTATTACAGATGATGTGTTATATATGTAGATTAATTATGCATTAAGTAGGTATTTATTTTATTGTGGTGCTCTTCTTAGCTTCCCTGGTGGTGCTAGTGGTAAAGAACCTGCCTGCAATACAGGAGACATAAGAGACATGGGTTCGATCCCTTGGTTGGGAAGATCCCCTGGAGGAGGGCATGGCAACCCATTCTAGTATTCTTACTGGAGAATCCCATGGACAGAGGAGCTTGGTGGGCTACAGTCCCTAGGATTGCAAGAATCAGACATGATTGAAGCTACTTAGCACATGTGCATGATTTTCTTAGGAATTATAGAGTCACAAATTATATTATTTTTAGAATATTAAACGTGGAAATAAGCCTATGATCCTTGTTTTGGGAGAATATGTTTGCTAGTCTCTCTGGGTCAAAGATTACTAAGAGCCAGTCTAGTTTCTTTCTCAGGCCTACTTTGGCTGGCATCTCTGGATCAGAAAGTAAGCTCTAGACCTGTCCTTTGCATCACCATGACACTCATAAACAGGCTGATCATATATCTAATGGAGGCTTAAATAGATCATTAATGAAAGGTTAATTTTTCCAAATATTATGACATATGAGGACTGGGAATTAAGATGATATCTAATTAACAAATCCTGTTCAACCATAAAAGAAAAAGAAGGTCAGCCTCACAATTTATGCCTTTGGAGGATATTCATTTGCATACTTCTTCACATTCAATCTTTCTTAAACTTTTCAATATCTCAGAGTTTGCTTTTTTTCCTAAAGTTGTACTTTAAACCTTCCTTCTTTCTTCCAGTTGACCTATTTCTTTTCTCAGGAATCTCCAACCTATTCTCTTTCACTGGAGAATAAATCAGTCCTCAGTTTCTCCCTGTCTCAGAAATTCTGGATTCTCATAATCAGTGCACTAATGGAAGTTTTCTTCAACCCAGGCTTCCAAATGAAAATAGTTCATCTTCCCAGAATTCAGCCATTTTCTCTGATTTTCATTCCTTAGAACTTGATTTTTGAGGTAACTTAAAAGCATCCAAAGGGAAACTCTGCTCATTGTTATGAATTCAATAATCAATGATGTTTAGATTTTAAGCATTTTAATCCTTCTCAAGTTCATAAGATTGGAAATCAAGCAAATTGGCAACAATTAGTATATCAATTTCCCTGAATAATTAATTCTACAAAATTCCACTGATTTATCTTGCAAATCCTATTTATCCTGATATTTACATTTCATTCCATGCTATATTTTATAATATTGCAACATTGTTGTATTACATAATTTTTCAATAACTAAAGAAATGCTTTTCTTTTTTTTATGATATAAGGATTAATACCTTATTTTATATCATTTGTTCCTGGAATAAAAAATGATGGTAGTATTCAGAACAGAAAAAATAATTATCTAAGTTATGATTAAATACAGAATAAGAGACATCTGTGAAATGGGGATTTTTAGCACTTTCCCTGTTTCCTTTCCATAATATATTCCAAATTATTATTAAATTAATTTTGAATGATGAACGTGTCGCTTTGGTACATTGTCTCTGAAAATTCTACCTCAGTTAATCCATGCAAAATTTTTAGAGTTTTAGAGTACTTCTTGAACTGAAAGAAATGACCACTAGCCATAACTTATTAAAAATAAATATGAGTATGTGAGAACTTTGATTCTGAATGCAAGTCCTAACTTGTTTTTGATGTTTAGTCACTCAGTTGTGTTCAACTCTTTTGCAACTGCAAACCATCAGGCTCCTCTGTCCATGAGGTTTCCAAAGCAAGAATATTGGAGTGGGTTGCCATTTCCTTGTACAGGGGATTTTCTTAAACCAGGGATCAAATTCACATCTCCTACATTGGCTGGTGGATTCTTTACCACTGAGTCACCAGGGAAGCCATGTCCTTAATAAATGCTATATTTGCTATGTAAAGACCATAAATTTCCCCCGTATGATCATGCTAGCCAATGCAGCCAGATCATCTGCATTTCTGTATATTATTGTTTGTTTTGTTACGCAGTACAGAATTTGAAATTCTGTATGAATTCCCCAACTTGCTAAGTGTTGGAAAAGACTTATTAAAGCCCTATATCATAGACCAATTAAAATTTGTGAGCTCTGGCATAGAATAATAGTTTACTATAAAAGTACACATGTCATTAATAACATGCTGGGTTTAATTCTAATCTTACAATTAATAAAACTGCAAATTCTACTGTAGGTAATCTGGTCGGTCTCTTATTTTACATATACATATGGAAATTCAAAAATTCTACCTGGTTTACCTCAGGTGATTTCAATAAGTCACAACAGCTGTCATCAGTGACAAGAACACTTTCTCTTGCTCTTTGATTTGATTAAAATGTTGAACAATTTCAAAGGACAAAAAAAAATTGTAGGATATTAGTAATGATAATACAGTGAAATTCAGATTCCATGTAACTTTATTCTTAATCACATGAAATTTCAATTTAACCATGTAAGACAAAAAAAGAAGCAGATGATACCAGATTTCATAAAACAACTTTTTGATTCTATCAGTAGTTTACTGTAGAGTTAACAGAATTCCTGTCAACACTCACATGTATATTTACCCATTAAAGCAGCTAAAACTAATATTCAGAATCATGAACTGAGAAAGCTCTAAGAAGGCACTTGAAGTTTGATAGCAACCTCTGTCTCTCCCGGTTTGACAAAGGACTCATCATTTACCTTGGCTAAACCAAAATTTCTTCATCCACAGAAAAGTCCTAAAAACCCAATTTACACTACTTTAAGAAAAACTGGAAATCCATAGGCTCTTAAGAAAATAAAGAATCCAAAGTTATTACTTGCTTCTGAAGAGTCTAGAGACTCAAAAATGGCAACTGTACTACCCCATCTCTCTACTTGGCTTTTATTGTTGGTTCTGTGAGTACCAACAAAGTTGTGAGAGAGTTAATTCTTAGTAAGGTTGAGAAAGAGTCCAAGACTCTTGAGGAGAAAGGTATCCAGAGCTCTTGAGGAGGAGAAAAGGACAAACTTTTTCATTTTCTACAATCTTTTGTCTTAGTCACATAACATTCCTCTGTCTTAGTCACATATTTTCTTTAAGCCCAAAACTAATGATTATACAACAAAACAATTCATCTTGGTCAAGGGTATGTTTTTCCTTAAAGTCTATACTAATAATTATATAATAACAATGTATCTTGCTTGAGGCCATGTTTCTCTTTCTTAACAAGAACCTTCTGACTAATTGTTATCTTAGTTATCTTAGGGAGTGGGTCTGGTAAGACCTTTCTGTTGTTAGTTCTAATTTTGTTAATTTTAGATGTATGTTGGTGGAGTGGATCTAGTAAAAGTATATAAAGTCTTGATAAGACTAGAGAATGGGGCACTCTCTGTCTCTCTTCTGATGTCTATGTCAGAAGCTTTCTCTGTCTTTTTTCACTGCAATAAAACTTCTACCACACAAAAACACTGAGTGATCAAACCTGGTCGCTGATCTTGAAGCTAAATCTTCTTCAGAGATCATGAATCTGACATCTTTGACCATAAGCTATCAAATGGTTCATGCTTCATTGTGATCACGAAGTTACTTTCAGATTTATACTACATAAAACCCAAGAATAAACATTGTTTTTTCAAATTTTCTAAAAAAGCTTTAGAGTTGTTTTGTTCATGGCTTTCATCTTGGCTTCAACCAATAGTCATGAAAATGTGATTTACCCATTTGGAAAAAGCTGGAAGGCATGGTCATCACTGAAATGAGACATTGTGAGCAACACTTTGGGTCTTCCCAGGTAGTGCAGAGGTAAAGAATCCGACTGCCAATGCAGGAGATGCAAGTGACATGGGTTCAATCCCTGGGTTGGGAAGATACCCTGGAGTAGGAGATAGCAACCCATTCCAGTATTTTTGCCTGGGAAATCTCAAGGACAGAGGAGCCATGAGGGGTAGAGTCCATGGGGTTGCAAAAGTTGGGCTTGACTAAGCAAACTCAGCAACACCTTGAACTGGTGAGCAAAGAGTGTGGACAGAGTAGTCAGAAGAAAAGCCTAGCAAATTCTTGAGACGGGGAAATGAACATAGGGTAAGAAAACCACCATACAAAATCTTCAACATTAAACATTTTTTTAAAAAATATTATGCAGAAATAAAGTTACAGGATAGGCTTCCCTGGTAGCTCAGACAGAAAAGAATCTGCTTATAGGATTGTGTGTAGAAAATAGTTGTTACTCTTTCAAAATCAGTAATTCTGAATGTGAGATTACCTTCTATAATTATCAACAAGAACAGATGTACGTGTGTACATCTATATATAAGTGAAACAAAAATAACACCAGGAAACATATTCAAAGTCTTCTTAATAGCAACTAAAAATTAAAATATTTTTGTCAATTTTTTAAATTAACATTTAGACTTAAATCAGTTTTGGTGGACAGAAAGGTATGTATGACAAGAAGCAATTCTTTATAACCAAATTGATATCAGAAAAAAAACAGAGAAAAACTACAAATAATTAAGGTTTCCATCTCATATATAAACATGGCCTATCAAATAAGTATCTAAATGATGTATTTCCTTTGTGTTGTACCTATTCATTTTGAATTTGAATGTTAATATAGAAAATTATTATATTTAAATTTGTTTTATGTAGGCCCTTAAAATTTAGAATTTTAATAAAGGTTTCAGTCTTTAATTATTACCTAATGAATCTCTGTCATTTCTCCAGATGTACTGATATATGATTAGATATTTTACTCTTGACTTGCTTTTAAATAGGTCGATGGTGAATAAAGAGAAAAATGTAATCAGTAATTTACAAATAATTATCAAAGTAACAAAAAGAGTGGATATCTCTTTATGTGTAACTGATTCATTTTGCTGTATAGCAAAAAGTAATACAACATTGTAAATCAACCATACTCCAATAAAATTAATTTTAAAAAGATGCTATATTGATACAATATTATTTTTTTATCAGATGTTAAAATGTATACAATGCTCTAAACTAAATAATTCATAAATATTTTAAAGAGAATAAAAGCTAAGTATTCAGATTATTTTGTGCAAAAATCACTTTTAATCTGTATCAATTGCATTCATTAGCAGTTACATTACACATGTATCAGTTCAGTCACTCAGTCATGGCTGACTCTTTGCGACCCCATGGACTGCAGCATGCCAGGGTTCCCTGTCCATCACCAATTCCCTGGGCTTGCTCAAACTCATGTCCATCAAGTCGGTGATGCCATCCAACCATCTCATCCTCTGTTGTCCCTTTCTCCTCCTGCCTTCAATCTTTTCCGGTATCAGTGTCTTTTCCAATGAGTCAGTCCTTCCAATGAAGATTCAGGACTGATTTCCTTTAGGTTTGACCGATTTGATCTCCTTGCAGTCGAAGGGACTCTTAAGAGTCTTCTCCAACACCACAGTTCAAAAGCATCAATTCTTCAGTGCTCAGTTTTCTTTATAGTCCAACTCTCACATCCATACGTGACTACTGGAAAAACCGCAACTTTGACTAGACAGACCTTTATTGGCAAAGTAATATCTCTGCTTTTTAATATGCTGCCTTGGTTGGTCATAGCCTTTCTTCCAAGGAGCAAGCATCTTTTAATTTCATGGCTGCAGTCACCATCTGCAGTGATTTTGGAACCCTAAAAAATAAAGTCTGTCACTGATTTTTTTTCCCTTTCTATTTGCCATGAAGTGATGGAACTGGATGCCATGATCTTAGTTTTTTGAATGTTAAGTCAGTTTTTTTACTCTCCTCTTTCACTTTCATCAAGAGGCTCTTTAGTTCCTCTTCACTTTCTGCCATAAGGGCGGTGTCATCTGCTTATCTGAGGTTATTGAAGTCTTGAATAGAGCTTGTGCTTTCATCCAGTCCAGCATTTCACATGATGTACTCTGCATATAAGTTAAATAAGCAGGGTGACAACTTATAGCCTTGACACAGTCCTTTCCCAATTTGGAACCAGTCTGTTGTTCCAGATAACGGAGCAACCACGTAGCAACCAGAGCTAGAATGTCCTCGGGAAGGATATCACAACTTCCGAGGACAGCGATCGAGGAAGGCAATCGAGGCTTCAGGGGACAGCACAAAGGGAACCGAGGTGTCAGGGGACAGCGGGAAAGAAGTAGAAGCTTCCGAGGACAGCGATCAGGAGGTGGCAACAAAAGTAGCGGATTCCAAAACAAAGGCCAGAAGCAGAGTTTTAATAAAGCATTTGAATAGTAATTTGTATCAGAGGATTTATTTGGCAAAAACAGAACTATGTTCAGCAACGTGGAACTGAACATTATTTTTCATACAAAGTTAAAAGCACACTGTATTTCCTTCCTGACCACTTGCCCAGTCCCCATCTTTTCAAGAGAGAAAAGCTTCATCTAAATTATTTCATCTGATTGATGATTCTCATTTATAACTTTTTGCTATTTCTGTCTCAGGTATTCCTTTGGAAAAGCTGTATGGATTCATTACATATTCTAATGTATTGTCTACAGATTATAAGATAAAATCAAGCATGTATCTGCTGATACTTTTTAAGTTGACCTCTCTTTATAGTTAGAAATGTCTCTTAATAGTAGGCTCCCCTGGTGGCTCAGATGGTGAAAACTCTCCTGAAATGCAGGATCCCTGGGTCAGGAAGATCCCCTGGAGAAGGAAATGGCAACCCACTCCAGTAATCTTACCTGGAGAATTCCATGGAGAGAGGAGCCTGGCAGGCTACAGTCCATGGGGCTGCAGAGTCAGGCATGACTGAGCAACTATCACTGTTGTTCTATGTCTGATTCTAACTGTTGCTTCTTGACCTACATACAGATTTCTCAGGCCGCAGGTGTATATGTATAGCCATTGCACTATATATACATATTTATGTATTATAAGTCATTCAAATAATGCATATATTTAGGATCAAAACTCCAACTCAGGTAAAATCACATTGATACCATTTTCTGAAAATAATCATCTATCAATACGTACATGGTAGGTGATTTTATAATTGTCACAACTTATCTAAATGGAAATGTAATTTAAAAAAATGAAAAATTACCTGTGGAATTTATTGTTTATTTGATAAATTATTTTGATTAACTGTGATTGTTTTCTTAACTCTTCAGCTGCTCTTATGTTATCCTAATTTATTATATGGAAATTAACATAAATTTCATAAAATTTTGTGGTAATATTAATAACAAAAATATACATTTTGTTTATATATGCAAACAAAATATATATATTTGTTTATATACACAAAAATATTCATTTTCATTGCTTCATAATTTCTTAAACTAATATTTAGAATTTATTACATTTCATAAGATATTACTCTAAGTTCCTTAATATTCTTCTTTCTCTATTTTGTAACTATTTATTGAAAAACTTGCTATATGTCACATAACTCTGCTTTCAAAAAACTTCCCTTTAGGGAACTAAACTAAGACCTAAATAAACACATTCTATTTGCCATATTTCCTACACTTTCATCTGTTTTGCCCTTGAATTTTTAGGCAATGCTAAATTATATACGTGAATCAGATGGAGTCCATCACATTGAGTTAGTTATAATCTATCACAGAGCTCAGGTAACAGAAAATGTGTAGAAATAAGTCTAATCATTAATGTCAGTTTATAAGGTTTTATTTTTTAAACATGGGGACATAATATAATTTCTCCCTCTTTCAGCGTTGCCTGAAAGTTATAATTTAATTGGTTCGCCTGGTCAGGATATGTAGAGACATATTTTGCATATTTGCTACCATGCATATATATGCACCTATGTATACAATTTCTGGGCTTCCTTGGTGGCTCAGAGGTAAAGAATCTGCCTGCAGTGCAGGAGTCTGGGGTTCGATTGCTGGGTCGGGAAGATCCCCTGGAGACAGGAATGGCAACCCACTCCAGTATTCTTGCCTGGAGAATCCCATGGATAGAGGAGCCTGGAGGGCTACAGTCCATGGGATTACAAAGAGTCAGACATGACTGAGTGACGAACACACATACAATATCTATATTATGTGTCTTTGTATCTGTTTTGTATGTGTGTATCTAACAGGTGGATTAGCAGAATAAACATGTACCATTTTATCCTAAATCTACAAGAAGAGATGATTTGCTCTCCCATCAATCAATTAAGACAAAAGTAAATAAATATTAGAGATCAGACTGGAATAAAGTTTGCTCTTTGCTCTTCACATTTACAACCATTGTTGAAGTCACTATTTAAATTTACCTTTAAATTGATATTCTTAATACTGTTTCAAATTTAACTTTAGTGGTAGGCTAATAAGGACTAAAATTTGTATCTTCAGATAGTCCTAGTGGTAAAGAACCTGCCTGTTAATGCAGGAGCCACAGGAGACACAAGCTCGATCCCTGGGCCAAGGAGATCCCCTGGAGGATACCATGGCAGCGTACTCCAGTATTCTTGCCTGGAGAAGCCTCATGGACAGAGGAGCCTGGTGGGCTACAGTCTATAGCGTCACAAGGAGTTGAACATGGCTGAAGCGACTTAGCGTGCAAAAGTCATATAATGAAACCCTAATCCCCAGTATGGCTGTACTTGGAGATGGGACTATGATGAAGTAGGGCTTCCCAGGTGGCTCAGTGGTAAAGACTCTGCCTGCCAATGCAGGGGATGCAAGAGATGCAGGTTCAATCTCTGCTTGGGAAGATCCCCTGGAGTAGGAAATGGCAACCCACTCCAGTATTCTTGCTGGAAAATTCCATGAACAGAGGAGCCTGGCAGACTATAGTCCATGAGGTTGCAAAGAGTCAGATATGACTGAGCACACACACGCACACACACACACACATGCACACACACACACTGAGGATGAAGTAATTAAGTTTAAATGAGATCTTGAGGGTGGGACCTGATGTGATGGATTAGACTCCTTGTTAGATGACACACCAGAGAACCTGCCTTCCTCTCTCTCATTCTCTTTCTCTCTCTCTCTGAACATGGGTAGTGGTGGTGGTTTAGTCGCAAAGTTGTGTCTGACTCTTGGGACTCCATGGACTGTAGCCCACTAGGCTCCACTGTCCATGGGATTTTCCAGGCAAGAATACTGGAGTGGATTGCCATTTCCTTCTCCAGGGGATCTTCCTGACCTAGGAATCGAACCCAGGTCTCCTGCATTGCAGGCAAATTCTTTACCAACTGAGCTATGAGGGAAGTCTCTCTGAACATAGGCACTGAGGAAAGAGTAAGTGAGGGCATAGCCAGAGGTACAAGACAGGAAGAGAGCCCTCAACAAAGACTAAATTGGCTAGATTCCATTCTCCAGAGCTGTGAGTGTGTTTGTCAGTTGCTTCAGTCTTGTCTGACTCTGTGCAACTCTATGGACTACTGCCTGCCAGGCTCCTCTGTCCTTGGGATTCTCCGGGCAAGAAAACTAGAGTGGGTTGCCACGCCAGTGAGTAAACAGATTTCTACTGTTTAAGCCACCCCTTTATGCTACTTTGTTATGGCATACTGAGAAGACTAATATATAGTTTTAATGCCATATATCCTAGAAATATTTTATGTTAATGTAATATTAAATCAAATGATAAATTGAAAATTTAACATATGTGCTTAGTCAAGATATAATGAGATCTCGGATAAAAACAGTTACTATAGAAAGCAGAGGAAGAGGCAGATAAGAACATAGATACTACACAATCTGTTGTTGGATTTGAAATGGAAGGCAACAGATTATAAAGTGTAGAAGTTTAGCATTGCTGTCAGAATGCTCCTTGGTATGAAATTGTGTATGACCTACCTCCCAAGTGAGGAGAAGAAAAAGAAGGATTATTTGACAACATGATTAATTGTGTAAGTGTTCAGGGTTTCTGTGTTAACTTTTCTGGATCCTGTTTAAGGCTAACCCTTCAGCCATGATAGGATCTATTCTTTGTTACTCGTATGAAAACTCTACTGCAGAGACTTGCTATTTCAGCCATAGTGGAATACCTGGTACCAGACTAGCTCGCCTATCTTTACCTACTATAAGAAAGACAAAATATGTGAAATAACTGCTTTCAGATACGGGGGGAAACAGCACAAATCCATGAAATGTATGTCGGAAATGTTCAGTTGCTAAGTCACATCCAATTCTTTGTGACACCATGAATTGCAGCATGCCGGGCTTCCCTATCATTCACTATCACCTAGAGTTTGTTCAAACAAACTCATGTCCATTGAGTTGGTGAAGCTCTCTAACCATCTCATCCCCTGCCACCCTCTTCTCCTTTTGCCTTCAATCTTTCCCAGTATCAGGGGCTTTTATAATGAGTTGGCTCCTACATACCAGGTGGCCAAACTACTGGAGCTTCAGCTCCAGTATTAGTCCTTCCAATAAATATTGAGTTGACTTCCTTTAGGATTAACTGGTTTGATCTCCTTGCTATGCAAGGAATTCTCAAGAGTCTTCTCTCGAGTGGGTAGCCTTTCCCTTCTCCAAGGGATCTTCCCAACCCAGTCTCCCACATTGCAAGCAGATTCTATAACAGCTGAGCCACCAGGGGAGCCCAAGAATACTGGAGTATGTAGCCTATCCCTTCCCTACCGGATCTTCCCGACCCAGGAATCAAACCAGGGTCTCCTGCATTGCAGGTGGATTCTTTACCAGTGGAACCACCAGGGAAGCCTCTTTTCCAGCACCATGGTTCAAAAGTATCAATTCTTCGGTGCTCAGGTCTCTTTATGATCCAACTCTCACATCCGTACATGATTACTGAAAAAAAACAAAAAACACACAACATAGATTTGACTAAATGGTCCTTTGTTGGCAAAGTGCTGTCTCTGCTTTTTAATACACTGTCTAGGTTTTTCATTGTTTTACTTCCAAGGAGTAAGCATCTTTTACAGCAAGCTGTAGTCACTGTCCACAGTGATTTTGGAGCCCAAGAAAAGAAAATCTGTCATTGCTTCCACTTTTTTCTCCTTGTATATGCCATGAAGTGATGGTACTGGATGCTATGACCTTTATTTTTTTGAATGTTGAGTTTTAAGCCAGCTTTTTCACTCTCCTCTTTCATCCTCATTAAGATGTTCTTTAGTTTCTCCTCACTTTCTGCCATTAGAGTGGTATTATCTGCATTATCTGAAGTCGTTGATATTTTTCCCAGCAATCTTGATTCTATCTTGTGAATCATCCAGCTCAGCATTTCTCATGATGTACACTGCATATAAGTTAAATAAACAGGATGCCAATATACACCATTTTCCAATTTTGAGCCAGTCCATTCTTGCATGTGAGCTTCCCTCGTGGCTCAGATGATAAAGAATTCGCCTTCAGTGTGGGAGACCTGGCCTCAATCCCTGGGTTGGGAAGATCTCCTGGAAGAGGGCATGCAACCCAATCCAGTATTTTGCCTGGAGAATCCTTATAGACAGAGTAGCCTGGTGGGCTACAGTCCATGGGGTCACAAAGAGTCAGACACAACTGAGTGACTAAGCACATCACAAATTGTTCCGTGTAAGGTTCTAACTGTTGCTTCTTGACTTGCCTAAAGTTTCTCGGGAGACAGATAAAGTGGTCTGGTATTTTTATCTCTTTAAGAATTTTCCATACCCTCAAAGGCTTTAATGAACTCAATGAAGCAGAAGTAGAGGTTTTTCTAGAATGCCCTTGCTTTCTCTTAGATCCAATGGACTTTGACAATTTGATCTCTGGTTACTCTGCCTTTTTTTCCTAAACCCAGCTTGTACATCTGTAATTTCTTGGTTCATGTACTGTTGAAGTCTAGCTTGGAGGATTTGAGCATAACCTTGCTAGCATGTGAAATGAGCACAATTGGAATTGGACAGTAGTTGGAACATTCTTTGGCACTGCCCTTTTTAGAGGCTCATAAATAATACAACTGCATCATTTATGCATAATGATTTTGCTGCACAATGCTTAAAATTTACTTTTTATAGATTCTAAGTAAATATACTATGCACAGGAGCTAACATACAATTGATCAATTAATCCTAAGTGTTAGTCACTCAGTCATGTTTGACTCCTTGTGACCCCATGGACTGTAGCCCACCAGGCTTCTCTGTCCATGGAATTTTCCAGGCAAGAATGCTGGAGTGGGTTGCCATTTAAAATAGAGCATAAACTGGCGATCTCATTCTCTGAAGACTCCAAATTTAGATGGTACCAGTTTTATATATTTATTTGACATATATGTAAACATATATATTATTTAATTGTATATTCATATATTTGATTTAATTTCCCAGGAACTAGGGAATGTGAATGTTTTAATGACCTTTATTTCTTCAGTATGTAGCATGATTTCTAGACAGAGTAGATAGCCTGTAAATATTTGCTCTATGATTAAATGACTTTGAATAATAAGGAAAATAATAATGTCACCTCATTTAATATGTTGAAATCTATAAAAATAAAATAATTAAATTGTAACATTATTTCATTGCTATAGATCATTTTTAAAACAAACTTAGCATTGGATTGGATAAGCAAGCTCCTCATTTCATACAACTACTGTGAAAAGTCAGTTTGCCTATGCAGACAATAACAATTTACTATTAATCTCAGAGTAAAATTATTTTTAAATGTTCTAATGACATTTATTAAGTAATCAAGGGATGAGACCCTGATTGTGTGGAAAAGGAAGAGGATTACATTAAAGTATGCTTTAACGACATATGTTCCCTTTTGTGGTAAGTTAAATAATTAGAACTGAATATATATTAGTTACAGAGGTGATGCATGCCAGTCCCCTATAATGAAAAGGACATCTTTTTTGGGTGTTAGTTCTAGAAGGTCTTGTAGGTCTTCATAGAACCGTTCAACTTCAGCTTCTTCGGCGTTACTGGTCGGGGCATAGACTTGGATTACCGTGATATTGAATGGTTTGCCTTGGAAACCAACAGAGATCATTCTGTCGTTTTTGAGATTGCATCCAAGTACTGTATTTTGGACTCTTTTGTTGACCATGATGGCTACTCCATTTCTTCTAAGGGATTCTTGCCCACAGTAGTAGATATAATGGTCATCTGAGTTAAATTCACCCATTCCAGTCCATCTTAGTTCACTGATTCCTAGAATGTCAACGTTCACTCTTGCCATCTCCTGTTTGACCACTTCCAGTTTTCCTTGATTCATGGACCTAACATTCCAGGTTCCTATGCAATATTGCTCTTTACAGCATCGGACTTTGCGTCTATCACCACTCACATCCACAGTTGGGTATCGTTTTTGCTTTGGCTCCATCCCATCATTCTTTCTGGAGTTATTTCTCCACTGATCGCCATTAGCATATTGGGCACCTACTGACCTGGGGAGTTCATCTTTCAGTGTCCTATCTTTTTGTCTTTTCATACTGTTCATGGGGTTCTCAAGGCAAGAATACTGAAGTGGTTTGCCATGCCCTTCTCCAGTGGACCACAATCTGTCAGACCTCTCCACCATGACCCATCCGTCTTGGGTGGCCCCACACGGCATGGCTTAGTTTCATTGAGATAGACAAGGCTGTGGTCCGTGTGATCAGATTAGCTAGTTTTCTGTAGTTTGTTTTAGTGTGTCTGCCCTCTGATGCCCTCTCGCAACACTTACCGTCTTACTTGGGTTTCTCTTACCTTGGGCCTTGGGTAATTCCTCTTGCCGCCGCCACCGCCGCCCCCAGCCCCCGGCCCCCGGCCCCCGGCCCCCGGCCCCTGGCCCCCGGCCGGGCCTGGCCTAGGCCCTGTCAGCCGCTGCCCCCGGCCCCCGCCCCGGCCTAGCCCCTGTCGGCCGCCGCCCCCAGCCCCCGGCCCGGCCTAGCTCCTCTCGGCCATGCTTCTGCGCCGAGCCGTCGCAGCCGCCTCGCTTCTGCGCCGAGCCGTCGCAGCCGCCTCGCTTCTGCGCCGAGCCGTCGCAGCCGCCTCGCTTCTGCGCCGAGCCGTCGCAGCCGCCTCGCTTCTGCGCCGAGCCGTCGCAGCCGCCTCGCTTCTGCGCCGAGCCGTCGCAGCCGCCTCGCTTCTGCGCCGAGCCGTCGCAGCCGCCTCGCTTCTGCGCCGAGCCGTCGCAGCCGCCTCGCTTCTGCGCCGAGCCGTCGCCGCAAAAGTAGGAAGTCAAGAAACACCTGGCGTAACAGGCAAGTTTGGCCTTGGAGTACAGAATGAAGCAGGGCAAAGGCTAATAAGAGTTTTGCCACGAGAACGCACTGGTAATAGCGAACACCCTATTCCAACAACACAAGAGAAGACTCTACACGTGGACATCACCAGATGGTCAACACCGAAATCAGATTGATTATATTCTTTGCAGCCAAAGATGGAGAAGCTCTATACAGTCAGCAAAAACAAGACCAGGAGCAGACTGTGGCTCAGATCATGAACTGCTTATTGCCAAATTCAGACTTAAATTGAAGAAAGTAGGGAAGACCACTAGACCATTCAGGTATGACCTAGATCAAATCCCTTATGAGTATACAGTGGAAGTGACAAATAGATTTAAGGGACTAGACCTGATAGACAGAGTGCCTGATGAACTATGGACAGAGGTTCGTGACATTGTACAGGAGACAGGGATCAAGAAAATCCCCATGGAAAAGAAATGCAAAAAAGCAAAATGGCTGTCTGAGGAGGCCTTACAGATAGCTTGGAAGAGAAGAGAAGCGAAAAGCAAAGGAGAAAAGGAAAGATATTCTCATCTGAATGCAGAGTTCCAAAGAATAGCAAGGAGAGATAAGAAAGCCTTCCTCAGCGATCAGTGCAAAGAAATAGAGGAAAACAACAGATTGGGAAAGACTAGAGATCTCTTCAAGAAAATTAGAGATACCAAAGGAACATTTCATGCAAAGATAGGCTTGATAAAGGACAGAAATGGTATGGACCTAACAGAAGCAGAAGATATTAAGAAGAGATGGCAAGAATACACAGAAGAACTGTACAAAAAAGATCTTCACGACCCAGATAATCATGATGGTGTGATCACTCACCTAGAGCCAGACATCCTGGCATGTGAAGTCAAGTGGGCCTTAGAAAGCATCACTACGAACAAAGCTAGTGGAGGTGATGGAATTCCAGTTGAGCTATTTCAAATCCTCAAAGGTGATGCTGTGAAAGTGCTGCACTCGATATGCCAGCAAATTTGGAAAACTCAGCAGTGGCCACAGGACTGGAAAAGGTCAGTTTTCGTTCCAATCCCAAAGAAAGGCAATGCCAAAGAATGCTCAAACTACCGCACAATTGCACTCATCTCACATGCTAGTAAAGTAATGCTCAAAATTCTCCAAGCCAGGCTTCAGCAATACGTGAATCGTGAACTTCCAGATGTTCAAGCTGTATTTAGAAAAGGCACAGGAACCAGAGATCAAATTGCCAATATCCGCTGGATCATCGAAAAAGCAAGAGAGTTCCAGAAAAACATCTATTTCTGCTTTATTGACTATGCCAAAGCCTTTGACTGTGTGGATCACAATAAACTGTGGAAAATTCTTCAAGAGATGGGAATACCAGACCATCTGACCTGTCTCTTGAGAAACCTGTATGCAGGTCAGGAAGCAACAGTTAGAACTGGACATGGAACAACAGACTGGTTCCAAATAGGAAAAGGAGTACGTCAAGGCTGTATATTGTCACCCTGCTTATTTAACTTATATGCAGAGTACATCATGAGAAACGCTGGGCTGGAAGAAACACAAGCTGGAATCAAGATTGCCGGGAGAAATATCAATAACCTCAGATATGCGGATGACACCACCCTTATGGCAGAAAGTGAAGAAGAACTAAAGAGCCTCTTGATGAAGGTGAAGGAGGAGAGTGAAAAAGTTGGCTTAAAGCTCAACGTTCAGAAAACTAAGATCATGGCATCTGGTCCCATCACTCCATGGGAAATAGATGGGGAAACAGTGGAAACAGTGTCAGACTTTACTTTTTTGGGCTCCAGAATCACTGCTGATGGTGACTGCAGCCATGAAATTAAAAGACGCTTACTCCTTGGAAGGAAGGTTATGGCCAACCTAGACAGCATGTTTAAAAGCAGAGACATTACTTTGCCAACAAAAGTCCGTCTAGTCAAGGCTATGGTTTTTCCAGTGGTCATGTATGGATGTGAGAGTTGGACGGTGAAGAAGGCTGAGCGCCGCAGAATTGATGCTTTTGAGCTGTGGTGTTGGAGAAGACTCTTGAGAGTCCCTTGGACTGCAAGGAGATCCAATCAATCCATCCTAAAAGAGATCAATCCTGGGTGTTCATTGGAAGGTCTGATGTTGAAGCTGAAGCTCCAATACTTTTTTGGCCACCTCATGCGAAGGGTTGAGTCATTGGAAAAGACCCTAATGCTGGGTAGGATTGGGGGCGGGAGGAGAAGGGGACGACAGAGGATGAGATGGTTGGATGGCATCACTGACTTGATGAACATGTGTTTGGGTAGACTCCGGGGGTTGGTGATGGACAGAGAGGCCTGGCGTGCTGCAATTCATGGGGTCGCAGAGAGTCGCACACGACTGAGCGACTGAACTGAACTGAACAGAGGTGTTGAGTAACAGTGTGAGTACTTCTAAAACTATAGTCATTTTTTTAATTGTTTATAATCTATTTGCCATTGTTCATATAAATCTATGTAAAACAGAATATTAGCATAAACTTCTCCCATATAATTTTTCTTTTTGAAGGAACCCAATAGAGTAAAATCATGTGTTGTTATTGCTTCAAGTTAGTAGAAAATCTTGACAACCTGATAATAAGCAAAAGAAAGCAAAAGATAAATAAATCAGTTTGTATAAAAGAAAAGTATTACAAAAAGTATAATGATCTGAAGATTTCATTCTTTGCAGCATCATCCTTCAGATTCCAGAACATATTTAGGTCACAAATACTATGCTCCAGTAAAGGTGGTATATAATTGACACTACTGAAAATTGTGTAAATGCTCTCAAAAGATAAGACACAAGAGAATATAACTGGGTGAGAGTTTGTGAAACAAAGACAGTAGATACAGCACAGGGAAATATAGCCATTAGTTTGTAACAACTTTAAATAGAGTATAATCTATAAAAATATTGATTCACTATTTTGTACACCTGAAACTAATGTAATATTGTAAACCAACTGTGCTTCAATAAAACAAAATACTCTATAAAATTGGAAGCTTGATTTTCTGCTGAGATATGTAGGAGAAAGAGTAATGTGTGGCAGTGATTGGAAATGAATCTAGTAGATAATTTTAAAACAACTTCCATATGAAATGGAAAATGAAATAGGCTAGAGATAAGCAAAAGATTATTAAGCTTAGGTATGTCAAGGGGAGACAGAAAAATGATATGGAAAGAGCTTAACCACTGAAGTTGGTCTAATAAATGTCCATATCAGAATTCTGAAAACTATTAGCTTTGAGACCATGGGAAATTATATAACTTCTTAGTGCCTCAGTTTTCACATTTGACAAACATTAAAATTTCAAATGTTATTTCTAGGAAACTGATGCAAATGAATTTACCTTTTGAGTGAACTTCAAGGTGAAACATGATGTGTGTGTTGCACTAAGGAAAATGTTTACTTTTTTGATATACTGATTTTCTTTAAGATTAGACTTATTTTGACAGAATGGGGTCCACTTCACAAGTCAAACATCTTTGACATTGAAACAAACAGATATAAAAGCACATATATTTATTTATATTTATGTAGAAATAGGTCTTTGCAAGGTCTAAAAGTTGGATGAGTTTGTAGCTATCATTGTTTCTGTTGCTGCTGTTTTTACTTGGTTTTACTTCTTTCCTCAAAACTGTCAATTAAAAGCAATGTGAGTGTAGGAGTGTCATTTAATCAGGTTGAGAATACTTTCACAGGGACGGTGTAGATGAAATGAAAGATAGAAAAGCATATAACTTTAACTGAAACATATATTATCATTAAATGCTTATTCAGACCTTCCAATATTAAAACTGATATGTCTGTGTATCTGAAAATAGAGGACTAATGCTTAGATGTGCGTTCTGAATTGAACGTTATACTATTGTTTCTATATAAGGTTTCCCTAAGCTTGGTAAGGGCTTCCCTGATGACTCAGCAGTAAGGAATCTCCCTGCCAACCAGGAGACATGGCTTTGATCTCTGCGTCGGGAAGATTCCCTGGAAGAGGTAATGGCAGTCCATTCCAGTTTTCTTGCCTGGGAAATCTCATGGACAATGGAGCCTGGAGGGCTACAGTCCACAGTGTTGCACAAGACTCAGACATGACTTAGTGACTAAACAATGACAAGCTTAGAAAGTTACTCATATGGTATTATTTGAATGTATGCAAGCTATCATTCCTAAGAGCGGAAATTCTCTGAGCCCCAAAAAGTAACAGCCTTGTAAGAACAAGAGATTTAAGTACACCTGTAATATGCTTTCTAAATGCGATTTTATCTAGCTAGTTTACAGATGCCATAATAAACCTAGATTTTAAGGGTAACTATTTCACATTTCCCTCCATTTCTGTGTCTATAGTGGGAACATTCATATGCTCAGCACCTAAAGTATTTTTATCATCTGATTTTGCATACGACCTTTTCACAGTTTCAAGAATTTAAGGGATGTTATAATAAATGCTCATTACAAACTATAATGAGGAAAGGCTGGAATTTGCTCTGCTCATTTTTTGTGTGTCCATCAGTTAAATGACTTGCTAAAAAAATCACTTTTCTCACCTTACTTTCCAACATAGGAACTTGGTATGCCATATTGTTCTAATATTTCTCTAATATTCTCAGAGAAATGTTAGGATGTCTCACTATGATTATATAGTTTTTTTTTCCCTTATATTTCTTTTGATTTTTCTTTAGCTAATTTTGTTTCTTTGTTGTTAAGGTGTCTAATGATTTATGATGTCCATCTTCTTTGTGAATTGTATCTTTTATCATTAAAAATATTCATCATTGTTTCATTAAAAAAAGAAAAAAATGTATATTTAGCAGTTATAAAATATCAAATTCTATCTTCACTTAATAATGTTACTGAATTTAAAAAACGATAGATCCACCACATGCAATATTTTTTATGATATACATATATGTAAGTCTATGTAATACATATGTGTATGTAAATATGTACAGACACATGCAAGAAATCACATTTAAAATTCATAATGAAAGAACACTAGGGTGGAATGCTTAATGTATTTCATTCTTTTTTTGTAAAGATTTCTATTACATTTTATTATAGTTTACTTAGATTAAGTGAAAATTTGTTTCTTTATATTAAGTACATATTTTATATGAAGAAAATTATAGCAATGATATATGAGTGCATATATTAACATGGAATGAGGATTTTCTCATGCAATTCATTTAAAAATTTTTGAAAATATATTGGAAAACACTAAAGAGAGTAAAGGTATGTTTGTTTGTTTTTTTAACACTGCAACACTGGACAAATACTTTCGAAGGTCATACACTTGAGACACAGTCTTACTAAAACATTGAGATTTAATATGAAGATTATAGAATGCTCCCACTTTTCAATATCTTCCCACCACACAGAAGGACTTCTGTATAATGTTCTAAAAATACCAATTAAAAGTCAGAAATTATCAGAGAAGAGTAAAAACTCACAGAATAATATTTTTGTATATAAATGAAAATGACTTTAAATCATAACGATGCCATGAGGCAAAAAGTATAGGAGTAGATAAAGGTATCCATGCTAATAATAATCAAAAGAAAGCTAGAGTAACTATATTGAATTTCAGACAAAGTAGACTTCAGAACACAACAAAAGGAAATTATTAGAGATTTTTAAAAAAGGAATTTATCAGACATAAAGAAGCAATCAACTCTCCAATAAGATCTATAATCTTAAATATGTATGTAAGGCAAAAATGGATAGAAATTAGAGATAGAAAAAGCCATTCTCTTTATAGGATACTTCAACATCTCTTTGTCAGTAGCTGATAGATAAAGGAGGAGAAAAATCAGTAAAACAGACATTCTCTGAATGGCTCTATCAATAACATTTCCTAAGGAACATTTATAGAATATTCCATCCAGAGGTAGTAGAAGAAACATTCTTCTCAAGGTGAAATGGGACAATTACCAAGATAGATCTTTTTCTGTTCTATAAACACACCTTAATAACATTTTAAGATCACACAAACTGTTCTCAGCTCACAATGGAATTAGAGGAGGAATCAGTAACAGAAAGAAAACTGAAAAAAAAAAAATGTAAATGTTTAGAAATTGAGCAACACTTTTTAAATGACACATGGGTTTCAGGAGTTTCCAAATAAATTATAAAAATGTGTTTTGGATTAAACAAAAGTGAAAATGCAACTCTTTAAAATGTGAGAGATGCAGTGAAAATAGTGTGTAGAGGGAAATATATGGCCTTAAGTGCATATATCAGAAAAGAAAAAAGATCTAAAGTAAATAATCTAAGGCTCTATCATGGAGAACTGGGAAGAGAAGAACAATTTAAGTTTAAAATACTTCAAATAAAATACAAAATTAAAACATATATGTATATATAAATACATACATATAGAATTAGAAAATATACTATATGTATGTATATGCATGCATATATATACAGACAGACAGACATACATATATACTCCCTCCCTCTGGAACATCCTTCCCCCCTCCCATCCCTGTATTTAATTTTCTAATTCTTATTTCAACTTATATATATATATATAAATTATGATTTATTTGCATTGTTGTACTGCAGAAACAAGCACAACATTGTAAAGCAATTATCCTCCAATTGAAAAAAAAAAAAGAAAATTCAATAAAAACAAAGCCTGGTTCTTTGAAAAGATCAATGAAATTGATAAAACTCCAACCAGTCAGGAAAAAAAAAAAGTCAGAAGACACAAATGAATAATGTATGAAATGAAAGAAAGGAGGTCATCACTATAGATCTACAGATCTCAAAATGATAATAAATGAACACTGTGATCAAATCTATGCCCACAAATTTGATAACTTAGTTAAAATTGATTAATTCCTTAAAGAAACAAACTACAAAAGTCATACAAAGAGAAATAAATAACCTAGATAACCCTGAATCCATTAAATAAATTCATAATTAATAAACATCTAGTAAGAAATGTACTAGGCCTAAATTATATCTCTGGGTAATTGTACCAGACAGTTAAATAATAATAATTGTGCACAATATTTTCCAGAAAATACAATGAGAAGTAATAATAATAATAATTCATTTTATGAGATCAACAGTACCCCAATATCAAAACCAGAAATGACTGTAAAAAAAGGGAAAATAAAGACCACTACATTTTAAATGTAATTGGATTTGGTATGCTATCAATTATAGAGAATTTTTATCTGTTTCATTTCTTTTTTTTTTTTTTCTATCGAGAATACTTTTTATTATACAGGTTTCATATACACAACAATTATCTAGGGAACATTAATGACCTTTCTGGTTTTGATATTTGGGTGATATATGTATACAAAAAACAAGTATGATTCATTCAAAGTTGAGGCTCTTTTAACTACCATATCAATTCCGCAGTAGCTCAGTGGTAAAGAATCTACCAGCAATGAAAAAAACTCAGGTTTGATCCCTGAATCAGGAAGATCCCCTAGAGAAGGGAATGACAACCCACTCCAGTATTCTTGCCTAGAGAATCCTAAGGACAGAGGAGCCTGATGGGTTACAGTCCACGGGGTTGCAAAAGAGTTGGACATGACTTAGCAACTATATAACAACGTTCAGCTTAGTTCAGTTGCTTCGTCGTGTCTGACTCTTTGCCACCCCATGGACTGCAGCATGCCAGTCTTCCCTATCACCATCTCCCGGAGTTTACCCAAACTCATGTCCATTGAGTCAGTGATGCCATCCAACCATATCATCCTCTGCCATCCCCTTCTCCTCCTGCCTTCAATCTTTCCCAGGATCAGGGTCTTTTCAAATGAGTCAGTTCTTTGCATCCTGTGGCAAAAGTATTGGAGTTTCAGCTTCAAAATCTGTCCTCCCAATGAACACTCAGGATTGATCTCCTTTAGGATGGACCGATTTGATCTCCTTGCAGTCCAAGGGACTCTCAAGAGTCTTCTCCAACACCACAGTTCAAAAGCATCAATTCTTCGGCTCTCAGCTTTCTTTATAGTCCAACTCTCACATCCATACATGACTACTGGAAAAACTAAAGCCTTGACTAGACGGACCTTTGTTGGCAAAGTAATGTCTCTGCTTTTTAATATGCTATCTAGGTTGGTCATAACTTTGCTTCCAAGGAGTAGGCATCTTTTAATTTCATGGCTGCAGTCACCATCTGCAGTGATTTTGGAGCCCCCCAAAATAAAGTCAGCAAACATATCATTAGGATAACAAAGAAAAATCATTCGATTGTAGCATTTAACATAGAAAATATTGACAAAATTTAACAGCCATTCATAACTTTAAAGATCTCAGTAAACTAGAAATAAAAAGAAACATTCATACTTGATTTAACAAATTTAAATATATATAATATATATATATAGAGAGAGAGGATGCAAAAGGACAGTTCCAAGCCCAAGTAACAACACAAATACTTAATTCTGACAGATTAAGAAATACACTTGTATCCAATGAATTTGAAACCAGATTTTAACAGGATATCTTCCAATGTTGACAAAAAGAAATGAGAACAGATGGTTAGACCCTGCAGGATTATTTATGTAGATTGTGTGAGAAGCATTAAAAGAAGAAACAAAAAATGAATGAGCTGAGAGGTGGAGGTAGAAATTGAAAGTGAGATATGAAGATATGCTTAACTCTAGAGACATTTTGAAAAGGGAAAGGAAGGATCATTGGGGTTTTCAGTTACAAATTTACAAGGGAACTTCAAGCAAGTGTAGTAGGAACACAGACCAGACTTCAGATTGTTAAAAGGTCAGTTATACGTTGAGTGAGGTGAAAGTTGGGTATAACACATCTCTTGGGATAAAGGCTGAAATGTGCATATCATAGTTTTACTAGGGTCCTTTGCCACGAAGTAAACAAGTTCCTTTGCATGTCTCAGCCTAGTTTATTCCTGTGCAAAAAAAAGATAACAATAATGTAATTCATAAAATGATTGTGAACATTAAATTTTTGTAGTATATTTTTTGCAAAGTATATACGCAGTGATGAGCACCTCTTTATTAGTATTATTGTTGTCTCATTTTTTAAAACATTGACAGAGCAGAAGAAGAGAAAAGAATTGCTGATTGTCTCAGGTAATGTTCAGTGATGACATACTGGAGTTTTCACTCATGGCAAATATCATGGCCAGTGAATGATGGACTGGGAGAGGTATAAGTAAGTTGAATTGAAAAGTTGGAGATTTAAGTGATGTTTAGAACTAAAGTGGGCTTCCCTGGTGGCTCAGGGGTAAAGAGTCTCCCTGCCAATGCAGGAGATGTGAGTTCAATTCCTGTGTCAGGGAGATCCTCTGGAGAAGAAAATGGCAACCCACCACAGTGTTCTTGCCTGGAAAATCACATGGACAGAGGAGTCTGGTGGGTTACAGCTCATGGGGTTGCAAGAGTCAGTCACAACTTAGTGACTAAACAACGACAACAAAAACAAGAACTAAAGTATATTTATACACATGGGAAAGGAAAATAGACAAAATTAGATTGAAAATTCAGGAAAGTTAAGGTCAGGAAAATGTATATATATATATATATATATATGTATATATATATATGTACATATGTAAATACATTGTTAATACGAATACTTAAGTGATAACTGATGTCATATCAAGTACATTGATTCTTGATAATATAGAGTTCAGTACTTTCAGTTGTATAATTGATTTCTTAATTGTCTTATAGGCAACTGCTGTGTCTTAAAATCCTGGTTATTGAGTGATATTGATTACTCAGTAATAATAATTATTGAGTAATATTGATTTCAAATTCAAAGACATTTGTTTTTTCCTTTTCTTAAGTACAATATTATGTTGCAGTATGACCAGAAATTCCCAGGATTTTGTGTTAATAACATTTGCCATTGTGATGTAACATGTAACGGTGTAGAATGTGGAATATATTGGGGAGAAGCCCAGAATGGAAATTGAAAATAAATGTACTTAAACTCTTCACAGTTGAAGGGCTTTGCCATCTATTCATTTATTATTTATTGGTTCTGCACAAGTTGTTTGAACACACTATTTTCCATTTATTCATCTTAAAGTTGGGCAATAAAAGCAAACAAAAAGAAAAAACACTAAATTTATGATAAAGTTTAACTTCTTTTTGAGAAATTTAATCAGTGACTGATAACTGTGAAAATCCACTACACTACTAAATATAAGGGACTTGGATAAAAGGATTAAGAGGCAGTCAAAAACATACTGCAAATTGGAATTATCATTTAATTACATATATATGTGCATGTGTGTGTATACTGAAATACTCAGATTCTTGGAAAAATAATTCCAAGTCGTAATTGTGTACTTAGCTAAACTGTACGTTAGATGAGAGTCTTCCTTGGTGGCTCAGACAATAAAGAATCTGCCTGCAACACATGAGATGTGAGTTCGATCCTGGGTCAGGAGGATCCCCTGGAGAAGAGAATGGCTGGCTGGTGGCGGTGGTTTAGTTGCTAAATCATAACTCAGCAACTAACACTTTCACTTTTTCTCTTTTTTTTTCATACAAAAGAGCCAACAGAAATTCTCAAACATGGAGAGAGATTTACAAAATTATCTCCCTCTCACTCTTTTTCTCTTAGGAACTAAACTGATGTAGCGTGCTGACATTTTATTAATTCTTTTCAGATCTCTCAGTACTTGGAAACTGCTTCAAATATAGTGCTAGCATATTTGCATTTGTTTTCAAAAATCCTTATTTTATTTTATTTCATTTTTTTTATGGCCACACCACACAGCTTGTGGGGATCTTAGTTCCCCAGCCAGGGACTGAACCCCAGACACAATGATAACACAACATCCTAACTACTGGACCACCAAGGAACATCCAGGAATTCTCATTTTAATACAACAGTTACTAAAACTTATCCAATGAATTTCATTATTATTTTTATAATTTTATTTACTTATTTTTGGCTGTGCTGGGTCTTTGTGCACAGGTTCTTGTCTAGTTGCAATGCTTGGACTTCTCATTGTATTGGCTTCCCTTGTTGCAGAGTACAGACTCTAGGGCAAGCGAGCTTCAGTAGTCACGGCTCCCAGGCTCTAGAGCAGAGGTTCAGTAGTTGTAGGGCACAAATGCTTAGTTGCTCCATGGCACATGGGATCTTCCCAGACCAGAGATTGAACTCATGTCTCCTGAATTGGCAGGATATTCTTTATCACTGAGCCACCATGGAAGCCCCAAGGACTTTTAAAATGCCCTCCTCTTAAAGACAAGGAATAGCACATCCTTTCTAATCTTTTCTTCAAAGCACTTGTTTTTCCTCTTTGGCTCAAGATTAGGGTTATATTTTAACATTTCTTTCTATGCACACCTCTACCATCCCATCCTGATGAAGAATTTTAACAGCTATTACTTAAGAAGTATTTGTCTAGCTCTTCTGACATGGAACATGGTGAGTCCATGTACAACCAATCATATCCATAATTCAAAGAAGCTTGTGACTTGCATTATGTTTTAAAGGTCTCTATGATTCTCATAGTTTTATGTAAAAATATGTAAACTATTTAATGGACTTCATGTAAATGTAACTAGAATTTAAGAGTTAAGAAATTTCAGAGGAACGTAAATAACACCAAGAGCAGCAAATTCATTTTGCCAAAGAGGATAGATCACAGGAATTTCAAGGTGCTGACCCCAAATGACTTATACAGTTAGTGATAGAATTTGGTACAAAATAAATTTTAAATTTTTTTCTGGTGGATCATGCCACTGTTTCACTCATGTGTTGATTTAATACTTCTTTGACTACAAAGATTACATTTTTCAAAATATGTAGGTAACATACATATATTACATAGAGTATGTACACATACACTTCTGTAAAGGTAAACATGCAATGCAATTAAAAAGTTATGTATGATTATTGCCAACCCCCTCCCATGTAAATTTTAGGAATTTTTATATTGTTTAACTCCTGACTGAAGGCCATTTACTGCGATATTATAAATAAAAATGAATCTCTAGATATTTACAAGTATTGAAATATTAGGCCCAATGGTTTCAGTAGTGTGAATGATGTACCATAATATTACTAATTTACGAGCACCAAAAGACCTCTGCTCACCTTGTCACTTTTGCGGTTTCCAATTGTACATGCACTTATTTCCATTCATGATTTTTATTTATTTTTTTTTGTTTATTCACCTTAATTTGTTTACCTCTTTGTTGTAAATCAAATATGTTTTTGATTTTTTGTTTCCTGTTAACATGGTTTCCTGTTAACATATGGTTCTTATGGGCTAAATGCATCCCCATAAAATTCATATTTTGAAGTCCTAACCATCAGTACCTTAGAATATGACTATATTTGGAGAAAGGACTTTTAATGAGTTAACGAAGATTAAAACAAAAAGTCGTGTGAGTGGGCTCAGTGTGACTGCTGTCCTTAGAGAAGAGGGATGAGTCCGGGGGGAGGAAAAACAAAAACATGCAGAGAAATGAAGAAAAGACAACTATGGAAAAGCCAAGGAAAGAGACCCTTGGAAGAAAACAGCTACAGACCCCTTGATCTTAGACTTCTAGCTTCCAGAACTGCAAGGAAATAAAGTTGTTCAAGTCACCCAGTCTGCATTACTTTGTCATGGCAGCCCTAACAAATGAATTGTGGTTTAGCAAACATAAAAGATAGAGGTACTGAAAAAAGGCTTATTTATTTGGTGCAAGTAAGACCCACCAGTTTCACGTGCTTGCTTAGTATTTCAGTCACATGCCTTGAAATGACTTACTTCCCCTAAGTCTTCTTTGTGTCATCATTGCCTCTGATATACAAATACATGCAGAGGCAGTCAGATTCTCCAGCAAGGTGCAACAAGCAGTCATTGTTGACAAGAATCAGCTGGAAGTGATTTGTATAGTAACCTTCTTCAAAGGTACCTTGCATCACGGCATAGCCAGTCATGTTGCTGGGGCAGACCCAGAAGTTGACATATTTTTTCCTTCAGAATAGTTATGGAATCACCAGCTTTTTAAAAAATTCCATGAACACTTCCCAAAGCAAAGTATACTACAAATTATCACACTCCATCAAGACTGAATGCAGTTCCCTGGGATGAGACAAGGTAAAGCCATCAAAGTGGGGAAGATCAGTTGATCTTGATAAGGAAGGCAAGCAGAGTCTGCAGTTATGAGACACCAAAAGAGCAACGGGAAATGCAGATACACAGGGCCAAACTGGCACAACAGAACTATCAGATATTTATTTCTGAAGTAAGCATTTAATAATAAATAGGACTGAATATAATTTTGCTTACATGATTTCTATTTCTACCCATTTCCCCATATGTGAAGGTTTCCTTTCACACCTTGCAATACAAATATAATTGTAAATATTTCAGAAATGCAGCTGGATATAGATGATGTCTACAGAAAGGATTCATTAGTAACTTTTATTTTTCCTATATATTGTTTTAATATTTCAGTAGTCACTTGTATAGTTATAAATTAGGAAAATATATTCTTACTTTATAGGTAGTTACCTGTTTTGTTAAGGGCCTTTCTAGATATTGTAAAGTTCACTTAAAAGTAATGTATCAGTATATGAGTGCAGCTTACCCGTCTGCTTATAAAATCTAGTATTTCTGAGAAACTCATCAAACTAAAAAGTAAGTTTTTTTACAAAGGAGAGTCATGATATTGTTTATATTAGAATTGTAGGTGATAGTGTAAAGAAGTAACTCTGAGCTCCAATAGAATGACGTTCCAAGTTGAAATTCCTGTTGATAAAATAAATAAATCAACTGCCAGATTTTGCATTAGTGTACATTTAGGTATTATATTTGGTTTGAATTTTCCAAAGTTTCTGATGTTTCATTTGTTTGGTAATTATTAATAAATATTTTTAGAAATGGTATAAATCCATTCTGCATTATTTGATAAATATTTTATCTTCTTGGCTCATCAAAGAGTCACTAGATTGTAAGATACTCTGAGAAGCTGTATATAAATTTTTCTTCCCTTGTTTAAATCAATGACATTTTCCCAAAAAATGTTTCATAATAACACAACTTAAATTTTTGGTATGATTGAAGACTGTAATGATCTGATGATTTGTTAAAACCAACCTTTCACGCACTGGCACAATATTAAAACAAAACCAATATTTATTTTCATCTGAGTTTCAGCCTGAGGCTTCTTTTATAAAGAGTTTTTTTTAATCTTCTTTTTAAAAATTTTATTTCTTTGGAAAACAATTAACATTTTCATGAACACTTTTAATAGGAACTAATATTAAGATCAAACATTGCTTTTAAAATTTGGGACTTACATATTGACTTTGTTATTATCGCATTTATTTCAATTTTCTGAAAGGGTAGGAAAAAACAAATATATATCGGCATACATTTTAAAAAAGAAAAAAGAGCAGTTTAATTATAAGAAGATGGAGTTCAGAAAGTTTTCTTCTTTTTTCCTTAAAAGGAATGAGAAGTCGGCATGTTGCTATTGCTCCTTGACATAAAGACAGTGTCTTTGTTTTATGTCCTCTGTGTCTGAATCCTGCAATGCCATCACAGCAGAGAGTACTCTACACCGCTTTAAATGATAAGAGTTTCAGTAGGCACTTTAGTGGAATTAAGAAAAATCTAACACTCTTCCACCGTGATGCCACATAGCTATCTTCGTTCTAGGTTGTCACGTCAGTAAATTGTATTGAATAGGCCTGAGCTTGTCTCAGTGTGTTTCCAAAAGAACAAAACAAAACCAAGCAAGTACACACTAGAGGATTTATCTTGTGTTGGCAGGATAAACCAAACTGACAATATGATAAATATAGCAACTTGCTAGAAACCAGATAATCAAAGGAATCTTGTCCTAGAAAGCCATGTGTGTGTGTGTGTGTGTGTGTGTGTGTGTGTACGCATGCATGTGCACGCGTGTGATTTCTATTTATGTTTCTTTCCCTTAAATTTCTTCTGTTGGCTGTGTTTTAACCTTTGCCTCTCCCTTAAGTGACTTTATCAGGGTTATAACTCTCTTCTTCGCCAAACATGTCTGCCAAGACCTTAAAGCGGGGTCCCCAGTCTGTAAGGTAGTTGTAGTCCTGGTCTGCTTCCGTGGTCAGAGACTCTATGGAGCTGAGAGAGTCGGCTACTGATCCGTTGCCTTCATAGGCATATGTTGCCAATGAATCATATGGTGGGGCTGTGGGGTCCACATCATTTTCTTGTAGCCTTTGATTAATGAAATCCCTTATGTCTGTGTTATCTTCCACTGGTGGTCTCTGACGAGGTAAACAGAGAGAGTCTGGTTTTATATCCCTGCGAATTTTGTTATCTTCAATCACTTTTGGGTTTCTCAGAGCACCAATGTCGAAAGCCTGTGTGTCCTCCTCTCCGCCTCCTTCATCGTCATAATGGATAACGTTGTCTCTGATGTCTTCTTTAGAGGTCATCAAGGTGTCTTTCTTCTTCTGCCTTCGCAGAGCCACATACAGCACAACTATGGCTAGAAGAAGACAAAAATGGCAAAGTGAGACTATGTTTGCTCATCTCTCCTTAAGAAATAAAATTGATCAGGGCTGGATGAATGTTTTAATGATATCTTATAATTTTCCAAGCACACATATTGTAATCTGTATGTATCCTATCTATGCTGATTTTTATTGTTTAAATTCAATTTCATTTTGAAATTGTAACTGAAGTGAAAACATTGCAAAACTCACAAATTCTAATAATGATAGCCTTATACTTGATATGTATTTAAATATCTCAGTGTCAGGTAATTTTTTTTACAAACTTAAAAAAAAAACAGAGAAAGGCAAATATATAATTTATATGTAGAATTTTAAAAACTAGTGTAAATGCACCTATTTACAAAACAGAAATAGAGTCACAGATGTAGAAAACAAACTTTTGGCTACCAAGGGGGAAAGACAGGAGAGACAAATTGGGATATTGGAATGGACATATACACACTACCATATATAAAACAGATAATGAATAAGAACCTATTATGTGGCACAGGGGACTGTAGGCAATATCTTGTAATGACCTATATGTGAAAAAAATCTAAAAACAAGTGGATATATGTATATGAATAACTGATTCACTTTTCTGTATACTGAAACTAACACAGCACTGTAAATCAAATATACTCTAATAAAAAATTAATTTAAAAAAGAAAAAAGAAAGAAAATAATGGTTTGTCCAATCATCCATAGAACAGTATAACATTGAAGTAATAAAACTTTGGTCTTCCCTGGTAGCTCAGCTGGTAAAAAATCCACCTGCAATGCAGCAGACCCCAATTCGATTCCTGGATCAGGAAGATCTCCTGGAGAAGGGATAGGTTACCCACTCCTGTATTCTTTGGCATCCCTGGTGGCTCAGACAGTAAAGAATTGGCCTGCAATGTAGGAGACTCAGGTTTGATCCTCTGGAGGAGGACATGGCGACCCTCTCCAGTATTTTTGCCTGGGGAATCTCCATGGACAGAGGAGCCTTGCGGTCCAATTTAGCACACAGTAAAACCTGAATATTGTTGCCCACAATTGACACATAGATATTATTCATATCTAGATTTACATTGTGTTAACATTGCTTTATTTCTGATGAAATAAACACAAATCACAGAAAAGTCACTTTTAAAAGCATTAAACAAGAAAGAGAAAAAGAGAAAGAATATATAATTTGAGTCTTAACTTTCCAAATTATGTCAACTAAGACCAAAAATTATTTAAATTCTGTCTTATCATATCAAGATATTCTCCAAACTAAATGCCTAGTAGTCAGATGGCCTTCTTCAAACAAGATCATACTTTGAAATACTTAATTTATAGACTCATATCACTGAATATCTTTTTTCCCCATCAACTTATGGTCATCATTATTTTGATTTTTTTTTTTTAATGAGTGAATAATCACAGATTCGCACCATTAAGTCAGCGCTCAATTTTGCCTGGAATAATTCTCCCCTCTCCTCCATAGCAGTGGCAATAGATTGAAAGCCAAATGTGTTTAATTTAACAGAACAGTGTTTGGAAGGAAGATCTTGTCATAGGATTAGAAAATAGGAGACTAGATGATAAAAGCCAGTTTATTCCCTTTTCTTCCAAATTAAGGAGAAAGATTGAGGAGATAAAGGTAGAGCCTCTGTACAATGGATTTTGAAGAGATGTTTAGCGCTCTGCACTTCTGGGCTTTATGCAAATCTCAGAACTGAAAACACTATGGTTTGTTCATCCACAGTGTGTGTGAGAGAGTTTAAATATCATAGAGAGACCTGCATAGGTATAAAATGGCTTTAGAGTTGCCATGACTAAAAAAGACACTAGTTAGATGTGCTTGACAGTCAAATAGAAGTTCCTGGGCACCACAAGATTCTGATGCTTTCACTCACCCTAGGAAATATATAAAATTACTAAGAATAAGATGATCTAAAGGGATCTGAGATTCGCTACAGAGATCAAATAGATGGATTTGTAAGCAGACCCCGTGGCAAGACTAAGAGTGTCAACATTCATAGCTGTGTACCAGCAATTCACACCTAGGTGCAAGGTGGACACTTGGTAAATACTTAGCATGTGCATGCTAAGTTGCCTCAGTCATGTACAACTCTTCCATGGAATTTAGCCCACCAGGCTCCTCTGTTTATGGGATTTTTCAAGCAAGAATCCTGGAGCGGGTTGCCATGCCCTCCTCCAGGAGGCCTTCTTCATCCAGGAATCAAAGCCGGGCCTCCTCATTGCAGGTGGATTCTTTACCGTCCAAGCCACACATCCTAGTACGTATTTTAAAATTTTATTTTCTATCCCAGAGATAAAGGTATGCATGTACATTTGTCAGAATATTTTGGTTAAATAATACACATGCATAGATATAAGCTGATTCCACAGAGCCCAACTGTACCTCTGTTGCAATTTTCATTTAAAAGAATGACTGGAAAAATAAACAAATCTGTTTGTTTTCGTGAATCCAGTAGAGGATGAATAAATGAAACAGAGTCAGCTGAACAAAGCTGATGGAAGAGGGAAGCCCCTGAAGTAGGTTTTCATTCTCACAGAGATGTTACAGAATACGTTTTCTTCAATCCTTTCCCTTTGCTGTGCTTCTCGATATGTTAGTGTATTCTGTTCTGTCCTAGAGGGACTGGTGAGAGTTTTGATGTGAGGAGATCTGAGAAAAGTGGAATAAGAATTGCTTCTGGCCAGCACTTTAGACAGAAAAAAAAAAAAAAAAAACAAATTCAGAGGTGCTTTTACTTCTTTCCTGTGCTTTCTCTTTTCTTTCATTCTTTATTGAACCAGTATTGGACAGCTACACTTTGTCTAGTATCATTTTAAAGGTTCTACAATACAATAATTACCAAGATGTAAAAAAAATGAATTTAAAACTGTTGCTGCAAATGGGATAGAAAAATTCATTGCAGCAAGTGCCACAAACTGTTTGTTCATACTTGAAAATTCCCTAAGGCTTGAACATATTTTTGGTGATATTTATTTCTATTGGTATATTTCCACGTGGTAGGAAGTAGAAAATTAACTTTAATAAAAATATAATTCAGTATAGATAGTCTTCCTTCTATCTATATCCAGCAGTTCAATGAAGAAGCACTGATTTACATGGTAAAATGAGGAGAGAGATACACAGACAAGGGAGAGAAAGACAATGCGTGATTAATATTGAAACCAACCTAAGAGTATAACAATGCACAGAAGGATTGCAATCAAAGCCCCAGTGCTAAGTCCTACAGGTAGAAAAATTGCTTCCACGTTACAAGACAGGATGGTACCATCAGAGTCACATCGACAAACTCGAATAGTCATTGTGTTTGTGCTGCTCTGGACAGGATAACTGCTGTCTTCTATTACAACAGGGAGGAAATACAACTCTTGCTGCCTGCGGCTGTATCCATTTCTTCGGGTTTCAATTCCAGCAGTGTTGTCTACAAAACATGACACGTATAGTAAGATGGTTACTATGAGTATCACTTCAAATCTTCAAGTTGGTATCTGTTAAACATTAGGAAGCTCTTCTTGAGTCAGTAAAATACATCCATATTTCAATTCTTTCTTTTATCATTATGAAAGCTGCCAAAATGTAATCAGATGTAATCAAAGAAAATCCTTTGGAAAAGAAGAAACATTAATCTTGTCTGCAGTGAGAATTAAATTTTCTATAGAGAAAGAATAGAAAATTGTTTACAAAACAAGAAATCTGTTGCATCAAAACTTTTTTTTTCTGACATCAAAATCTCACAGAGAAAACAAAACCTCAGTGGATGCTTTCTTACATGATTAGAAGAACAAAGATTATAAAGGATGAATCAGCATAACATTTTACCTAAGAATGTAGTCTTTAAAATATGACACATATCAATATACTATTTCAGATGAAATTTGATTTTTTACTTTTCCCAACTCTTTATCTATGCTACATATATGTATATATGTGTGAATATATGTATACATTTTCACTTTTCTAAAACAGCATAAGAAACATGGAAAAGAAAATAAAATGTGTTAAATCATCAAGATTCATTAAAATTTGTAAGGAGTTTGAATCATAATAACCATCAACTCTATCAATTGCCAGATAAAGAAATGTGATATATATGTATATATATAGATAGATATACATATATACACACACAATGGAATATTATTCAGTTATAAAAAGGAAAGGAATCCTGCCATTTGTGACAAAATGGATGAATCTGGAGGGTATTATGCTAGTGAAATAGACCAGACCGAGAAAGACAAATACTGCATGATAAAACTTACATGGGGAATCTAAGGAAAAAAAAGAAAAGTAGAACCCACAGAAATAGAAAGTAGAAAAATAGTTGCCAGGGACTGGAAGTGGGGAGAAATGGGATAAAGATTTTAAGAGGCTTAAAAACTCTCAGTTATAAGATGAATAAAGTCTGAAGATCTATATTATAGTATGGTGACTGTAGTTGATAACACTGTACTGTATAACTGAAATTTGCTAAAAGAGTAGAACTTAAATGTTCTCATAAAATAAAGGTGGAAAAAGTGTCTATCCATTTGAAACCAAAAAAACTTCCAATTACACTTAAAATATAACAAGATAAAATGGGGATATGGTAAATGGCATGAGTGGCAAATACATGTTCAGATCATGAGAATATACTATACCATGAGGCAAAGATGATCTGATTCATGCTATTATGAGTAACCAGATATAGATTCTCCAGCAAAGATAAAATGGTGGAAAACAGTCAATACTTTGGCTCCTGAATGATATGACTGTCTACTTAGTTGCCCAAGCCAATGGTCTGCAAGTCTTACTAGTTTTCTTCTTCATCATTTTTACATGGAATCTAGGAGATCTAGCATCAAGCTTATGTATTCTATCTCCCAAGTCACTAACCTCCATCCTCACAGTGCTACTGCTGCTACTGCTAAGTCGCTTCAGTCGTGTCCGACTCTTAGCAACCCCATGGACTGTAACCTACCAGACTCCTCCGCCCATCCTCACAGCCATGCCTCTAATTCAAGACACTTTCAACCATTTTCTGCAATAGTATCAAATATAGTCTTGTCTTCCTCTATTGTTTTCTACACTGGATCCATTCTGATCTGCTAAAATGCTCTTGTGTAAACCTTTCAAAGACTACTCAGGTCATTGGATTCAAGTTATAAACTCATTAAATGGCTTATAGACACGTTAACTAAAGTCAGCACAGCTGATCAGTTGCCAGCCTTAATGTATTTAATCCAGCGTCCTTTGTATTTTTGTAGTGATTTTAATAACAACAGATGTAATAATATTAGTAACAGTGATGGTAGTAGCAGTGCTGGTAGATATGTAAGTTAGTTATGATGACAGAGCTGGTAGCTAAAATTATCTTAAAGGTAATAGGTTCTAGGCACTGTGTTAAAGAATGTGCATTACATCACCTTATTTAATAAAACAAGCATGAGGTTAATTTATGTTAACTATGAAGTTGAAATTATTTAGTATACTTTAATGTATTGAGAATCTGTCATTTAGGTTGTATTGCAGTAGGAGTGAAAATCTGTATTATTTTCACTAAAAAGCCTGCGCCATACAGATAAAACAATTACTTGTATGCACGAGCAGCGCATGTAAAACAAATGATATATTTAAAACATGAAAAGTAATTTCCCGGGCAGTATATTAGTTGTCTGACTCATTAAGGGAATGCCCCCATTATAAATGGAAGTAACTTGCCTCATTAGATATAGTCTACATAGGTTAAACACTTAGTTTACTTTAGTCATAAATTTTGTATTTCTCGTATATAGATTTCTATATTTTATGAAGTTGAGTGCTTTTAGGAAGAGCATTGATTTCTACCTTTGTGACAAAGTTGCCTGATAAAAGCTAAATTTTTATGTGGTTAAACTTACTTCTGAAGTCACGAACTGTAAAATTTGGTTTGATGGCAGCTTCAGGTGATAATTTAAAGGAGAATTGCTGTCCAGCAGGTGAAAGATCCCGGTCTGCAGCACTGACTATCTGAATTATCTGAAACAAAGTTGAGATCAGACTTGAAATCAGTCATCGATTTCAAAGGGAACTCTACATACCATGCTAATACATATATTTAATGGAACATGCAAGGATGACATTTTTAGAATTTATATCATTGGGCCAATCATTTACAAATACTTTTATAAACAGTAAAATATTTAGAGTCAATAGTGGCAGGTACAATTACAGGGTATGGACTAATTCTAAATCAATATTCACATAACCAAAGAAAATAACAATGTTGAAAATTCTCACTAATAAGCAAAATAAAATTAAAATGTACTTGCTTGCATTTTAAATTAGACAAGATAAATGCTTTCTAGCCTAAATATGAAAATACTTACTGGAGACAAAATCTCTGATTATTTAAAAGTCCTTTCAAGGAAAAAAAAAAATATCATTATGTTTGTGAGTACGAGTTTTATCTTCATAAATAAGTAAAATGGTGAGAAAGAAGCAGAGGATGCAGATCTGTTGTTGCTGTTATGTCCCCCCCACCCCAGTGGGTGAGAATATAAATTATGTTTTCTTGGAGTTTTTTTCTTTTAAGAAGTAATCATGACAAACTTTGTTTCAAAAATTTTCCTAAATTGCTCCCGAAAGTGGTATATCTAAACAGTTAAAATTCTAATACATCAATGAGATGCCCTTAGGAATTTGGTGATTAACTTTCAAGAGCCAAGCTATGAAACTGATAATTCACTATATAAATAAACAAATACAAATGGCTTTGAGGTATTTCTTTGTTAATATATGCAATGATTTTGCATCAGGAGGAAATTGCAGGACACGTGTGTAGAAGAGGAAGGCAGTGTGCTGCTCAGGTGACCACATTCTTAAACTAAATTTGAATTTGCCAGAGAAGACCTTAGATAATCATGTGCACTTAGATTGATGCCATTAAACATGAGAGTTATCTGCCCCTATTTGTTTTTATTCCATGGTTAAAACTCAGACTTATGACTGTTACCTGCCTTCTGTATAGCTGTGTGTTTTGGTGGACACACACAGGACCACGCACAAATATACAACATATATACTGGGGCTTCAAGTTCAGTACTAGGTAATTTTTAATTTGATCATGGAATCTCTAATGAGAATTTCAGTTGCCTATTTTACTGTGGGGGTTTCTAGGTGAGTAAAGTGGGCTTCCCTAGTAGCACAGATGGTAAAGCATCCGCCTGCAGTGCAGGAGACATGGGTTCGATCCCTGAGTCCAGAAGATTCCCTGGAGAAGGAAATGACAACCCACTGCAGCATTCTTGCCTGGGAAATCCCCTGAACAGAGTAGCCTGGTAGGCTACAGTCCATGGGGTTGCAAAGAGTCGGATATGGGCATGACTTAGCAACTAAACAGCAGCAAGTTTTACTGTGATTCAGTCACAGAGGATCTATTTAGCCTTTAGAATTATCATGGATTCAACACCAAAGGCCAAATTGTGGAATACGGCAATTTAGTCAAATAATTACCACATAGACCCTGTAAAGCTTCAGAAGAAAAAGAAAAGAAAGCTTCAGTTTTCCTCAAATAAAACCATGTACTCAGATCACTATATCTCATCCATAAAATTTCTTTAAATTATTTGGGAATTAATTTGCCAAGTTTTGTTTTGTTTTGCCTTTGCTATCAACTAGTTTAATTATTTTTTATAATAAATCAACATCAAAATTTATCAAGAAAATAACTTCACGATAAAAGAAAATCTTTTAAAATAACATACAGGGGTGATCTTTTTGTTGTAAACTGGCAATGATCTGGAATTGACACTTGGGAGTTATTACCCTAAGGAACTACTTAGGCCAATACTTCATTGATTCATCATATAAATCACTATTGACTTATGCAGTATCATCTTTTCTCTTCTTTTGACAGGTAGAAATAGGCACAGAGTTCGATAGATAAGGCATATGTACATACATACATACATGTGTATTAAGTTATTATATAATCCAAAAGAGGTCATTCCTATGCATAGTTTCTAGACCCTTAGGATGGCTGGGGTCAAAAGCAGAAAATGCTCATATACTGTATTTCTCATATTTCAGGGTTATATTTTGTGTGTAAATATGGCTCAGTCGGTAAAGCATCCACCTGCAACATGGGAGACCTGGGTTCCATCCCTGGATTGGGAAGATCCCTTAGAGGAGGGCACGGCAACCCACTCCAGCATGTTTGCCTGGGGTATTTCCATAGACAGAGGAGCCTGGCAGGCTACGGTCCTTGGGATTGCAAAGAGTTGGACACGACTGAGTGACTAAGCACAGTGGCCCAAAGAGCTACAAATGCCTGACTTATATTTATGAGGAAAAAGAGCTTTCGATGACCGCACAGATTTCTTACCACTTTGTCTGAGTTTATGAAAATAAAGTCGTCTTTAATAACTTCTACTATTCCAATTTTTTAATTTATTAGAGAAACATAGAAGCATTAGAGTTCTATTTCCAAAAGTCTTTCAATTAGTGCGTTACACGATTCTGATTGCTATGAAATCACCAATGTCCCACATTACCTAAAAATAAAGGACTAGCTTTGAGGGACAGTTGGAGGGCTCTGGAAAGTAGTAAATACCTCTAAGCTGTCAAATTTTGGTAAACTTCTTATAACTTTTTGTTGTGTTCTCAGTTGCTCAGTAGTGTCAGATTCTTTGGTGACCCCACAGACCATAGCCCATCAAGCTCCTCTGTCCATGGGATTTTCCAGGCAGGAATACTGGAGTGGGTTGCCATTTGCTACTCCAGGAAATCTTCCCAAACCAATGATTTAACCTGCGTCTCTTTCGTCTCCTAGGTTGGCAGGTGGATTCTTTACCACTGTGTCACCTGGGAAGCTTCTTATAACTTTGCAAATAATGAAATCCAGCATAAATTTTGCCTGTATTTAGAGGGATAAAGCATTTCCATTTTTTTAAAAAAAACTGTATTTCTGTCCATTTAAAGGTGCAAATTTATCACTTGGGAATGTATGATTAAATAAGTAATCCTGTAATAAAGTTAATGAAATGAATATGTTAGTTGCTCAGTCATGCTCAACTCTTTATGACCCCATGGACTGTAGCCTACCAGGTTCCTCAATCCATGGAATTATCCAGGCAAGAATACTGGAGTGAGTTGCCATTCCCTTCTCCAGGGGATCTTCTCGACCCAGGGATTTAACCTGAGTCTGCATTGAAGGCACATTCTTTACCATCTGAACTACCAGAGAATATTTCCCAAATTATCAAAAGAAGTAATAGAGCAACACAGTCCACTAGAAGTTTCTGTACTGATGGGGACACTCTTCATGTACACTGACGAAAATGGTAACCACTCGGAAACTGGGATTAACAAACTACCATATAAAAATGTATAACTAATAAGGACCTATTGTATAGCACAGGGAACTCTACTCTATATTCTGTAATAACCAATATGGGAAAAGAGTCTGAAAAAGAATAGATACGCATCTGTGTATAACTGATTCAATTTTCAGTACACCTGAAACTAACTGAATATTGTAAGTCAACTATACTCTGATAAAAGTTTGTTTTTTTTTTCAATATTGTAGCCACTCATCTCATATAGCTACCAAGCACTAGAAACAAACAAGTGTGAACGATAGCTTTTAAAATTTATTTAATATTAATC
Source organism: Giraffa tippelskirchi (assembly GCF_054371585.1). Taxonomy (NCBI): domain Eukaryota; kingdom Metazoa; phylum Chordata; class Mammalia; order Artiodactyla; family Giraffidae; genus Giraffa; species Giraffa tippelskirchi. The sequence continues at coordinate 44,608,670 of NC_137282.1, read as the reverse complement.
AAATATATATAAGGCTAGTGAACATCACATGACTATTGTAGCCACTCATCTCATATAGCTACCAAGCACTAGAAACAAACAAGTGTGAACGATAGCTTTTAAAATTTATTTGATATTAATCAAATATATATAAGGCTAGTGAACATCACATGACTAGAGCTATGAGAGAAATATTCTATGAAGCAGAAGAAGACATTCAAATGGAAACAAATATTAGATATTAAAGAAGGATCTTTTTAATAAAGATACAGTTCAAATATTGAGATATTTCCTCAAGTAAGAATTAAAACTTCACGTTTACTTAAAGAAGTAGTTAAATAGTTATTCTATGTAAAAGAAATTGAAATAGACGTCAAAACAAAGCATATTGATGGATTTTTCTTTTGGAACCTAGGTGCACAATATTGGATTAATTACATTCTTATTGCATAACACACTCTTACCATCTGCTCATGCCTGGTTCCTATTTTATATTACATCATATCATGTAATATCTCCATTCATTCATTTATGAAAGTGAAAGTGGTAGTTGCTCAGTTGTGTCCTACTCTTTGCAACCCTAGGGACTGTAGCTCCTTTGCCTATGGAATTCTAGAGGCGAGATTACTAGAGTGGGTAGCCATTCCCTTCTCCAGGGACTCTTCCTGACCCATGGATCGAACCCAGGTCTCCTTAACCACAGGCAGATTTTTTTTACCATCTGCGCCACCAGGAAAGTCCTTTATAATAGTGTTTAAAAAAAAAGCTGGCTACTCACCATTACCCACATAAATGCTAGGATTTTGACAGTAACTTTCAATAACAATGTGGTCCTTCCTCATATGCTCTCCCCACTAGAACCTCCCTCCAGAGTAATACTTGGTAAGAAAATGTAATTCAGATATTTTGAATAACCCAGATGTTCTATTCAAGGCCACCAGAGAAAGTTTTCCATTCTTCATTGGCTTAAGAGTATATATGCACCCCTTCATCAAAGCATGCCATCAAAGCAAGAAATATCAGAAGAATATAGTAGTCTAAAATTTTTTGCTTACTGGACTTGCAGTCACAAGTTTTTTGGAAATTTCTCAGTCTACAGAAAATAGCAGAATATGCAATCCTTGAACTGTTAGTTATAAAGAGAATATTCACTAGGCCATCATCATTTTTATCCCATGTGGTATTAATTCCATATCCAACACATGCCATTAATTCAGAAGAATATACTACCATTTATGGTTTCTTCTATGAAGATATATGATCCGTGTCTATATACATGCATGGTCTCATAACCTAAAACAAACGCATATAGCATATAGTCTTTATAAAATCTTACTTAACAACATTGATAAGATACCTGTCCTGGTTTGGCATTTTCACACACAGCTGTCTCATATGGCACAGATATTTCTGGAGGAAATTCATTGACATCTAGGACATTAATTAATATGTTGACTCTGCTGGTTAATAATGGGTTACCTGTTAAAAACATACAAGGACAAAAGATGATTGCAAAATCTGATCAATCATTGCTTTTACAGTGAATATCATTAACATTTAAAAATCAGCATTCATATGGAATCCAGATGACCTTTTCTTTATGGGAAACTGAGGCATTGTGCCAAATATAAATGATAAAAAGATGAATATGGGTTCTCTCCCTGTCTTACTGTCAGAGAACCAGCAGTGCACTACACAAGAATTTATCCCTGAAAATCATCCCCAAAGTTAAGGGCAACCATTTAGCTCATATTTCATCAAAAGTGCAGCCATCAAACCAGAATGAGTTAACAGGACCAATCTTTACTAAACAGCGATATTTTTCATTGAATAAAACATGTTTTTATATGTGTATCTATAACTTTATCCAATAGTATCATCTACATACTTAAATAACTTTCTCAAAATGATTCCCCCTAAAAAAAGACAATAAATTACAAGGAACATGAAGGAGAGATAGCTTTTTATAGATGAAAATTAAAATAACTTAAGGAAGTAGAAATAAGAGATTATGGACAGTTAGGATGCACCCGAAAATTACTTGCTGATAATGAGAAAGGACAAAGTAAAAAGCATTTCCTTCCTACAGTGTCAAAAAATATTGCTTTGTAAACTTGCCTCTGTCAAAATCCCAACACAAATTTTAGTCCCAGCCTGCAATATGGTACCAACTTCTCTGTCCTTTGCTGAAGAAGACCAGGCATAATTCAACAAATAAGCCATAACATAATGGGTATGTTTCAATTTATTTATTTTACCTAATAAAACTTTACGGATGGATAAAGTGCGCTAGGCTGTTGAAGTATCTTGTCCAAAGTCACATGTCTAGAGGAACTGGGAGCTAATATCCAAACTCAGGACTATGGAAATACAAGTATTATGTTCACTCCACCAGACCCTTTTTAATGATTGGTTATTGTGTTAGATTCTTCATCTGCAGGGCCACTGATGATTCACAATATTGGCATTGTTTTATATCTCTGTCTGGATGCTTTTAAAGAATGCATACAAATCTTACCACATGACTGATTCTGACAAGCCTACAATACTCTGTTATACTAAAACTGACTTAAGGAAATAAAAAGCATTGTCAGCAGTAGCTTAAGAAATGTTCACATATTCATATATGACAAAGTGAAATCCATCGTCATATGCCAGTTCAGGCACAGGTCACATAAAGGGAAGAGAAATGGAATGCTTAATAAGTTACTGTGAGGATGGGACAAGATTTCTCTCCCAATTATATTTATAATACAGATTTATGTTTATAATGTATAAACATGTTATTAATTTAAACTGATTTTTACCCATGAGAAATTCTGTGTTGGTAGTTTTAAATATTTATCCTCCTGAAATATAGATTTTACATCTGTCCTACTGAGTAATGTGTCTCAAAATATAATCACTACTGTAATATCTTATTATTAAAAGTGTTTCTCAAAGATGAGCTTTTGGTATTTTAGCTAAAGCCAAATATTTTGTTGTGTGAAATTTTCCTGTGCACTATTGATAGGACTTTTAGAATTACTATATAATGAATGTCACTAGGCATCACTGTGGCAATTACAAAACGTGTGTTAGTCATGTTCGATTTTGTGACCCCATGGACTGTATAGCCTGCCAGGCTCCTCTGGCCGTGGAATTCTCCAGGCAAGAATACTGGAGAGGGTTGCCGTGCCCCCCTCCAGGGGATCTTCCTGATCCAGGGATCAAACCCCGGTCTCCTGCATTGCAGGCAGATTCCTTACCATCTGAGCCAACAGGGAAGCCCCTAACATAACAGTAGATAGTGGGCTTTATAACATGCACAGTAAAGGAAAAATGTGAAGAGATACAGCTGCTAGTTGTACTCATTCTTGGGACAAGAGGGTAGAAGTAGAAGAGCCTTTTTTGGCTTTTCATGGAAAGGATGCAGAGTAGAAACAACCACACAGCCTTTGAGTACTTCCTTAAAAGAGGGAGAGAGGGAGGCTTCCCTAGGTGGGTTCGAACCCCCCAACCTTTTGGTTAGCAACTAAATGCTCCAACAGACTGTGCCACAGAGACACATGCAATTGCAAAATAAGTACCCAAATAAGAATAGAGGAAAAACTGTAACAACGTCAAAGACAGGTTATTCATACTGTCCAAACTGAGTGATGGGTTTATAGTTTTCAATATATAACTCTTCTATTGTATATTTTTAAGACTTCTTATGATTAAAGGTTTAAAAATGTCACCTTCTATTTGTAAATCTGGTTAGGTAAGCAGCAACATTTCTCTTTGACAACTACTGTACTCAGGTAAGAATTGACCTTTTCACAAGGGAATATTTTTATTAGAGTAATATAGCAGTTTTTTGAAAAAAATTAAAGCCAAATTATAAAAATTGAGAATAAAGGAGAAGTGAAATACCATAAGTGAAATGCATATTATAAAATAATATTGTAAATTTATTCCCAAAGTTCAGTCAACATGTTAAACTGGACAAATTCCTAGAAAGACATATATTGTCACATGTGTACATGCTAAGTCTCTTCAGTCATGTTTGACTCTGACATCTTATGGACTGTAGCCCTCGAGGCTCCTCTGTTCTTGGTATTCTCCAGGCAAGAATACTGGAGTGAGTTGCCATGCCCTCCTCCAGGGAATCTTCCCAACCCAGGAATTAAACCCACGTCTTTATGTCTTCTCCATTGGCCGGCAGGTCCTTTATCACTAGCATCAAAATGAACTAGAAAATCTTAATAGATTTAAGGCAAGTGAGGAAAATTAAGCCTTAAGAAAAAAATCTCCCAACCAAGAAAAAGTCATGCCCACATGGCTTCACTGGGAAAGTCTAGCAACTATCTATAGACCACATAATATCAATTCTTCATAAACTCCTTCAGAAAATAGAGGAGAAAACACTTACCAGCTTATTCTTTGTATTGTAACACCAAAGGTCAATCAGAAATATCAGGAAAAAAAAAGCATGGATTAACCTCATAAACACAGATACAAAAATTGCTTAAAAATATATTAGCAGCCAATCCCAGAAGTATATTATAAAGCTAATATATAATGACCAAATATCACTTATCCTAGGGATGTAAGGTTAGTTTAACATCTAATAGTATTGTAATCAATGTGATATATCATATTAACAGAAGAAAGAACAAAAAATGCATAAGCATTTTGATAGACTCAGCATTAACATTTGACAAAATCTCATCCATTCATGATTAAAAAAAAAAAGACCCTCAATGAATAATGAATAGAAGACAACATCCTCAATCTGACATAGCCTATCTATGCTAAAGAAGCCCATAGCCAGCATTATATTCAGTGGTGAGAGACCAAATATTTTCTTTCTAATATTGAGCATATGGCAAGAATGTATGCTCTTACCACATATTCACCATTGCACTTGAGGATTTATTTAGGGCAATCAAATAAAAATAAAATTTAAAAGTATTCATATTGAAAAGAAAAAAAAATATTTTTTATCAAAAAATTTCAAGACCCTGTAGGTTGGAAACCCTAAAATATCCACAAAAAAACTCTTGGGTATAATCAAGGCTGTACATCAAGAACAATATTAAAAATGGTTATTGTGTATCTAATATACTAGCAAACAAACGTTAAAAAATTGACAAAAAATTCAAGTCACAATAGAGTCAAAGATAATAAAATATTTAGGAATAAATTTAGCAAAATAAAGGTAAGAGTTATAAACAGAAATTGACAAATCATTTCTCAGAGAAATAAAAGGGATTCCTGATAGAAAGGACTGCCGGTGGAAATATAAAGTAGTACAGTCACTTTAGAAAATAGGTTGAAACTTTCTTTAAACACTGAAGTGAGAAGTGAAATTATCTCAGTTGTGTCCAACTCTTTGCGACCCCATGGCCTATACAGTCCATGGAATTCTCCAGGCCATAATACTGGAGTGGGCAGCCTTTCCCTTCACCAGGGGATCTTCCCAACCCAGGCATCGAACCCAGATCTCCCACATTGCAGGCAGATTGTTTAGCTTCTGAGCCACAAAGGAAGCTCAAGAATTAAACTCTGAATGTGAATTTATAAGCCAACAGTTCCACTACTAGATGTCTACCTAAAAGAATGAAAGGAACATCCACAGAAAACCTGTATGCATATGTGCATGGAGGTATTATTCATGTGGTCCCAAACTGGGAACAATTCAAATGTCTATCTTTTGGTGAATAGACTAACAGAGGCATATCCATACAATAAAATTATGTAGCAAAAACAGGAAACAAAACAGTGATATGTTCTACAACAACATGAATGACCCTCCAACATTTATGCTTTATTGATAAGACTAACAGCACTTCTTTCTTTTGTTTTAGTCCCTAAGTTGTGTCCGACTCTTTTGCAACATGATAGACTGTAGCCCTCCAGGCTCCTCTGTTCATGGAATTTTCCAGGCAAGAATCCTGGAGTGTGTTGTTATTTCCTTCTCCAGGGGATCCTTCTGACCCAAGGATTGAACCCGCATCTCCTGCATTGGTGGCAGTTTCTTTACCACTGAACATCTGAGGAAAATCAATACCACTCCTTGAAAGTGTGAATCACTCAGTCATGTCTGACTCTTTGTGACCCTATGGACTGCAGCCTGCCAGGGTCCTCTGTTCATGGGATTTTCCAGGCAAGAATACTGGAGTGGGTTGCCATGCTCTTCTCCATGGGATGGGGACCTTCCTGACCCAGGGATAGAACCCAGGTCTCCTGCATTGCAGGCAGATTCTTTACCATCTGGGCCACCAGGGAAGCCCCTCTTACTTGGAGCTTATTTAGCTGCAGAAAGCAAAAAGTTTCAGAGCCTTTGGGCTTCTGACACACAAGAACTTCCCAGAGATTCCAGCCCTCTGCTGTCAAGTCTTCTAGACTTCCTGGAGGCAGATATTAAGACAGACCCTTTTAGAATACTTTTAGGGCTTCCCTCATGGCTCAGATGGTAAAGACCCTATCTGCCTGCAAATCAGCAGACCTGGGTTTGATCCCTGGGTTGGGAAGATCCCCCGGAGAAGGAAATGGCAACCCACTCCAATATTCTTGCCTGGAGAATTCCATGGTCAGAGGAGCCTGACGGGCCACAGTTCATGGGGTGCCAAAGAGGTGGACACTTCTGAGCGACTTGCACTTTTAAGAATTCCTGACCCCAAAATGTTCTATCATGATCTATTATGCAGCCATAGGTGACCAATTCCAATGATAAAAAATATCAAAATGCATATTAAAAGGAAATAAGCTTTCCTACTAGGGTTACAGCTGCAATGCGCCCTGCAGGGCACAGTGGCCATGGTGTTGGGAACGGTATTCTTTCCAGAGGTCTTGCAGGAGCTTTTCTCCAGGGTCTTGTTGTTGGGCTGGGGAGAGCTCCCAGTTGGTCCCAGGTCTGCAGACACATCAAGCAAGGCTTCTGCTTCCAAGGAGTTTGATGCAGCTATCAGCTCCCACAGTCACCAGACCTCCTGGAGTGGAGTCACCATCCTTCAGAGCCATATGTCACTCTGTCCTGACTCACAGGGGCTCTAAACCCACCTACCTGCAGCTGTGGGTCAGGCTAGGCGGGCCCCTGCTGGGACATGGAGCCTGGCCTGGACGATTGGCCAGCAAGGCTAAGGAAGTTGGTGAGAGTTTCTGGAGCTCTCTTTCCCTATCATCTGCTGAGGAAGATCACAGCTACTCTCAGGACTCTCCGGTCAAGTCAGCATCCGGCACCACTTCAAAATCCGGACTTTGAGAGCAAGCAGGACAGTCGAGGCATCATGTGTGACATCAGTATGGACAAGGTGTGGTCAAGCTGGAGGCCACACAGATCATTGACTTCCTGCCCGTCTGCATACTCACCTACTTCTTGGGGTGCTGGTGTCTCTAGCAGGCCACCTGTCAAGTCTTCCCTCTGAATTTCATTATGCCTGCTCCCAGCATCTGGCCCGTTCCAGCTACATCATACCCCACATATTCTATGTGAGCACAGAGGCTGAGAAGGAGCAACTCATCAGGAAATCCAAGGCCCAGATCAGCAGGATGGGATGCCAATAAAGCTTGTTTTGTTGGGTTGTTGTTTAGTCACTATGTCTGACTCTTTGTGACCCCATGGACTGTAGCCCACCAGGCTCCTCTGTCCATGGGATTTTCCAAGACAAGAATACTGGAGTGGGTTGTCATTTCCTCCTCCAGGGGATCTTCCTGACCCAGGGATTGAACTCACATCTCAAGCTACTCACAAATTATTCATTAATTATGTGTATATTCAAATGTTCTAGAGGGTATGGCAAGCCATACATATCAAAGATGTATAAGATAAAGTCCTGGCTACTAAGAAGTTCACATCTGAGAGGATCCCTATGCAAATAGGTGAAATACCATATAGTTCATAATGCCAATAAAGTAATATTGACAATGCAAACATATTTCCAATGTAAAAATACTATTTTTTAATTCTAATTTTGATAGGTGAAGTTAAAACTTTTCTGTACATATCTAAAATATAATTTTATTCAAATTTCAACCTTTAGGTGACAAGCTTATCATGTAGTTTTAATTTCCGGAGAAAAATCAGATGCTAATTAAGGAAACAAAAGCCTGACACAGTTGTGTATGTGATTCTGATAGAGCAATTTTACTGGTTTAAACTACTCCTAAGTTAGCTTGACTACAGTAGGGCACCCATAAGCAGTTGAAAACTTACAATAAAATATAAACAATCACAACAAATTTGGATTCTATTATATTTACACATCATTCAGTTGTGAGAAAATTGATATCATTTCTAAATTAAATCCATGAGTATACTGGCATTAATAATTATTATCACCATGTAGACAACACATTGAAGGCTTTATGAAATGGTTGAATATTTATAAGTAATTTATGAAATTATGTATTACTTCCCTGTATACACATACTACTGAAATGTTGTCAATGCTGATATAAAACAAAGTTACCTTTCTTTGAGAATACAAAATATTGATAGTTTCATACTTTACTTAGGAAAAAAAGGAAAATGTTAAAAAGTAGATAAACTACCTAGACTCATAAATGTAAAGTAAGGTACTCATGGAGAATAAAAGAAAGGCGATTAGAGGGAAAAAGCAATAGCTTCAAGCCAGAATTGAAACCAATGGTTTTATTCAGCCCTCAAAAGTCAAGTAGGCTCTCTGAGTAAGTACATGTCTTCATAGTAACATTAAACTGCTTTATTTCCCAAATCCATGCTAATATTTAAAGCTCTAGAGAATTTGGCAATTTGGTTTCAACATCAGTATCCATCTGGTGACCTGGGTATCATTTTTAAAGTGGAGATTTCTTGGCAATAATCCCAGAAGTTCTGATTCAGTATGTCTTGAATGGGGTCCAGGAACACTAACAGTTGACTCTGATGCAGGTGAGAGTTGGGAAGTTGAAGAACAGTAGTAGAAATGAAAGGGCCAACCTTCACACTTACTCTCAATAAATGTACACTTGACTTACAACACTCAGAACAAAAGACTAGCCAAATTAGAAAGAAATGTCTCCTGCTCAAACACTGCAGAGAATCCAGTCACTCCTGTTGCTTGATTCTTGTGACATAAACCTCCGTGGATACAGTGTAACCCAGACAGTGCTGATTTATAGAAAATGCAGGTCCCTTGCATAACTACCTTGGGGAATTTGAGAGGTGAAATATGCCTCTTTGGATATATGCTGAGCTAGAAACATACAGTATTGATGGAAACAACAGAAAAGAGGATGGGCTCAAAACACACCTAAAAACTTGGCAGTTTCTCCATGTGCATTTAAGGCTCTGTTTGACAAGGCCTCTGACTTTCTTTTATTTCTTTTTCTAAAAAATGGAGATATATTAATATTTTACATATGGTGGTGGTGGCTTAGTTACTAAGTCATGTCTGGCTCTTTGTGACCCAATGGACTGTAGCCTGCCAGGCTCCTTTTTCCTTGGAATTCTCCAGCAAGAATACTGGAAAGGGTTTCCATTGCCTTCTCTGGGGGATCTTCCTGACCCAGGGACTGAACCCATATCTCCAGCTTGGCAGGTAGATTCTCTGAATCACCTGGGAAGCCCATAATTGACATACAACATTATTTTAATTTAGGTGTACAACACAATGATCTGATATCTGTATTGATCTTGAAATGGTTGCTTGAAGCAAAAGCACAAGTGTGCAAAAAGGTGAATGTGATCAAAACATCCAGACTTCCAGTTATAAATACATCAGTCCTAGGGATGGACTGCACAGCATGTGACTGCAGCTGACAATAGAGTTTTCTATACGATAAAGTCTTTCAGAGAGGAGCGCTCAGGCTGACTTTCTGAATGCATTTTCCTTACCCTCCTCTTCACACTCTGGACACCCACTGTACCACCCTACTTGTAATTTTTCATCCAAACATGAGCTTTGATACCATTCTGTCTTTGCTAAAGAGGTTTTTTCCACCTAGAACCCCCTCCTCTCTGCCTTTTTCATATCTTCTCCATCCTTTAAAGACTCAGCTCAAATGATAATTCCTATGATGTGACATACTATGCTTATGCTTTTAAATTTTTTTAAAATAAAAAATATTTTTGATAATAAAAATAATTAAATAATTACTTTTTCTTAAAGCACTTCGTATTTTGCTTGTATTCTTAATGAATTCAACCAGATCATTGTCTTTGTTACAAAATTTTCAGGCCTAGTGATTAAGTAATGGGCTTCCCAAGTGGCACTAGTAGTAAAGAATCTACCTGCCAATGCAGGAGACTTAGAGATGTGGTTCAATCCCTGGGTCAGGAAGATACCCTGGAGGAGAAATGGCAACTCACTCCAGTATTCTTGCCTGGAGAATCACATGAACAGAGGAACCTGGTAGACTAGAGTCCATGGGTGTGGCAAAGAGTCGGACACGATTGAAGTGACTTAGCAGCAGTGATCAAGTAATACATCCTCTAAACTCTCTTCACTTTTAGAGACACTTGTCTTTGTGTGTGTGTGCTTAGTCACTCAGTCATGTCTGACTCTGCAACCTCATGGACTGTAGCCCGCCAGGCTCCTCTGTCCATGGGGATTCTCCAAGAGAGAATACTGCAGTGGGTTGCCGTGTCCTCCTCCGGGGGATCTTCCCAACTGAGGGATCAAATCCAGGTCTCCTGCATTGCAGGTGGATTCTTTACCAACTGAGCCACAGACTTGTTTAGTTGCTGAGAAAATACATATGCTAGGCAACCTTCTAAAATGGGTCCCAAGGATCCCCACTTTCCGGTACCCACATGAGTTGTGTGTCTGAAGTGACTTCAGTCCTGTCTGACTCTGCGCGTCCCTATGGACTGTAGCCTTCCAGACTCCTCTGTCCATGGGATTATCCAGACAAGAATACTGGAATGGGTTGCCATGCTCTCCTCCAGGGAATCTCCCCGACCCAGGGATCAAACCCACATCTTTTAGGTCTCCTGCACTAGCAGGTGAGTTCTTTACCGCTAGCGCCACTGGGAGGCCCACTCACATGAGTCACCTCCAGGTAATTTTCGGTCCTGAAGTGTGGCCTGGATCCAATGACTTGCATTTATTTAGTGTGTGTGTGTTAGTCATTCAGTCCTGTCCAACTCTTTGTGAACCCATGGACTGTAGCCCATCAGGGTCCTCTGTCCATGGGATTCTCCAGGCAAGAATACTGGAGTGGGTAGCAGTCCCTTCTCCCAGGGATCTTCCCAACCCAGGGATCAAACCCTAGTCTCCTGCTTTGCTGAGGCAAAGGTAATGCCACTGATAAGAAGTGGCACGGCATCGCTTTTGCAGGGGAGCAGAACTCTATTTGAAGAAGACAAAGCCCATGGAGTTATCTGACTTCTCCACCTCCTCCTTCTTCCTCTCTCTTTTCTCTGCTGATGCCTGGGCTGAAGCAGCAGCAGGAGTTGCAGAGCCACCCTCTAGAGGTGGGTTGGCCAGCTAACACCCTGGGCAATGACTGATATCTTCAGTGTTGTTTTCCTTTCAGCTCACCGGTGACCTTGCTGAGCCAGGTCATCATCCACCTCATTGGTACCTGCTCTGTCCAGGATATTCTTTGTATCTTTGGCACTGAAAAAGGCACTGCCACTAAGGGCAGCCAGCAGGTAGGAGGGGGCATAGCATAGGTAAATAGGATTTTTTAAACATAGGAAAATTATCACAATGAAATCATTAGGAACTGTTGTAGTTTTTTTTGAGTGTGATCTAGTGATGCATACTTATTGGATACAGATCGAAATCTACCCACCTAAAACATGGCCACACACATACCACTGAACATATATTTCCCTGGTCTCGTATTTTGAGTCTTTGTAGATCAGGCAGGAAAGTATCTGCCTGCAATGTGAGTGTCCCAGGTTCAATCCCTGGATGGGGAAGATCCCCTAGAGAAGGGAATGACTACCCAGTCTAGTATTCTCACCTAAAGAATTCCATGGACAGAGGAGCCTGGTGGATTACAGTCCATGGGATCACAGAGTCAGACATGATTGAAGGACTAACACTTTCACATTCACATATTATTTTTAAAATGCAAATTAACTATAGAACTCTAATAGGTAAGTAATATAATGAGCTTAAATATAGATGGATAGATAGATAATAGATGCAAAGATTAACAATCATTTCAATTCAATTATTTGTACAATGCAAATGTACATATAATTACTATGTTGTTTTTCAGTTGCTAAGTCATTTCCAACTCTACAACCATATGTACTGCAGCCCGCCAGCCTCCTCTGTTCATTTAATTTTTCAGGCAAGAATACTGGAGTGGGTTGCCATTTCCTCCTCCAGGGGATCTTCCTGACCCAGGAGTCAAACCTGTGTCTCATATGTTTCCTGCCTTGGCAGTGGATTCTTTACCATCAGTGCCACCTGGGAAGCCCTGGGATCCAGTCTTGTTTTGGTTAGTCATTCACCGTGTGACAAATGAAATATATCTTAGCTTACATTTTCTTTACTCTTGCAATGTGGATAGTAATCAATTAAGTGAATATATATAAAGTTACTATAATAGTTTGATTTACTAGCTTAAAACATTTCTTACAATTATAGAAAAATTAGGTATTTTTTTCTCATTTGGCTTGAGGAAATGGCAACCCACTCCAGTATCCTTGCCTGGAAAATCTCATGGACAGAGGAGTCTGGTGGGCTGCAGTCCACAGGGTCGCAAAGAGTCGGACACGACTGAGCGACTGACACGTACTTACACTTACTTACACTATTCCATGTCTATTTGGCACACAGGCAGAAGGAAACCCTTTAAAATATTCTATCAAAAGAGTTTATTTATTTTGTTTAAATCTTTCATTTCTTAATGACCAGTTTGGTCAGTATAAATCTTTTGCAACTTTCCCCTGGAGGCTGTCTGAGAGTACATTTAAGTCTGTTGAATTCAGCATAAGTTGCATAGTTTTAACTAACTAAATTAATTTGGGGGATCAACTTCTAACTATTCCCAAACTCTCCTTAGGAACAGACTTCAATCTTAGTTTTAACCCATAACCAATAATGCTTTGAATGTAAATAATGTTCTATAGAAGTTTATAAAAAATTAGATGAAATTTTGTTGAGCCTGTTATAGATAATAATCTCAGGTTGATTTTTCTCTACTGAAGATGACATTATTTGCATTATGTTGAAGTAAGAAACATTAAAGCAAAGTAGTTCTAGCGTTAAATAATCTTAAAAATTAATTACCTACAGCTTAATCTCAGCTTATAATGGTGTACTTACATACAACATACTTCCCATATTAGTAAATCTATCACTGATTTCTTATCTGTTCCACAATGAATGGGAACAATATATTACCATCTGGATAACTAACACAATCAAGAAAAGAAGAATCATCTCTGGTATCATCCATTTATTTTATAATTTTGTAAATTTTCTAAAGCTTTAATGTAGTTATTTATAATTATCTTTGTATAATAATATGTGTTATAGTCAACACCTCCAAAAAATCCCACCAAAAATTAGAAACACTTGCTGTTGAAAATTTCTGATATTTGAATGAAGTGAATTTTTGAGGCTTCCACTTTTTTTTCAATTTGCAAGATTAGTATCATAAAAACAGCAAAGCAGTAATGCATTAAAGAATTATTAGGAGTGTAATAAAATTATTTGGACCTTCAACTATTGTAACACTGATTAATGACTGCTTTTTAATTAATTGGAAGTTGTTCAATCATTGTACTAGTTCATTTCATCTGAGAGTTTTTATAGAAGGGTCAGGGCCAAAGCATATGCTCGTATAATCTGCAATAAGGTACACTTACACAATTTTTTTCCACTTGGCTGGGCAAATGTGGGCTATTTATTTCTCAGTCATTCACCATGACAATAATTTCCTGTTCAGGCTGGCTAGTTTGAGCAGAGAAAGCAACCTTATGCATTAAAATTTAAATATAGTTGACTTTCAAACTCTGTGAGCTCAGATAAAACCCACAATAACCTATTCTTATTGTAGAATCATTAATTACCACGTGGTATGTGCTTAGCCTCTTTTGTTTCCATGGAAGTGTAAGGTGCATAGTGTTTGTCTCACCAGACTTCTTTGAGGATGCTAAATTCCTCTCAGTAGTCTTTGAACAGACAGTGGTGTGGATAGAGGAAGATAATTTAGAAATATTAGCCAGCACCCTCTGTGCATATGTATGGGTTGTGAGTCTAAGTCCTGGTTCTGCATATGTCCCAGTAAGTGCCAACATAACTATGAGACTTCATACAGTGGGGTTTCCTAAGTCACATTTAGGTTATAACTACATAGGATGTGACTGCAGCCATGAAACTAAAAGATGCTTGCTCCTTGGAAGAAAAGCTATAAGCAACCTAGACAGCATATTAAAAAGCAGAGACATTATTTTCCTGACAAAGGTCCATCTAGTCAAAGCCATGGTTTTTCCAGTAGTCAAGTATGGATGTGAGAGTTGGACCATAAAGAAATCTGGGCACCGAAGAACTGATGTTTTTGAACTGTGGTGTTGGAGAAGACTCTTAAGATTCCCCTGGACTGCAAGGGGTTCAAACCAGTCAATCCTAAAGGAGATCAGTCCTGAATATTCATTGGAAGAACTGATGCTGAAGCTGAAACTCCAAAACTTTGGCCACATGATGCGAAGAACTGACTCCTTAGAAAAGACCTTGATGCTGGGAAAGATTGAAGGTGGGAGGAGAAGGTGACAACAGACAATGAGATGGTTGCATGGCATCACCAACTCAATGGACATGAGTTTAAGCAAGCTCTCAGACTTGGCAATGGACAGGAAAGCCTGGTGTGCTGCAGTCTATGGGGTTGCAAAGAGTTGGACATGACTGAGCGACTGAACTGAACTGACCTGACCTGACATAGAAGGTAGAAATTGGAGTGGAGTCAGTGTGTGCCCTAATTATATTGATAATTAGCAAAATATGGCCTGAAGATAGCACAATACTATGCCCCAATGTAAAATAAAAATTAAAAAAAAAATCTGGTTCTCTAAGTTTGAAAAATGACAAATTTAGGAACAATGACGCTTGCATTGTAAAGTGCATACTCCCTTTACATTCTCCAAATGGTTGAAGCCCAGGCTCTGACCTGAGGTGTCGAACCTGCTACTACAGGTGCCCTCACACCACGATGATGGTTTTTGGTGGCTTTTGTAGCCCGTAGGGAGAAGGGGAACTTTTAGACCTACAGTACAGGTGAGTGAAGAACTAGAGGCAGACTTTCATCTTGAGTTAAGGTATTGGACCTAATACTCTGCCTTAAAAAAAAAAATCCACATTTTGCATGTGTATTAGCAGAAAGGTTAGGTGATCCAGGATAGTTTTAATGAAAAATATTTTATTATAGACAATATGCCTTAGAGAATATAAGTTATTTGAATAGGCTACTTCTGGTCAGTTATTACCTAATACATCCAAATCATGAAAGTGAATATAATGTAGTTCAAAGAGGTCTTCTACCCCATAACTTAGACATCTCATTTTCACTCTACTTGTCAAAGATCTTAGAAAACTAAAGTTTGTTTTCTAACTATATTATGGTTAAACTGCCCCCAGTATTATGGATAAAGGAAATAATTCAGAATTGAAATAATTGAAAGTGTGAAAAGGATGATGAATAACATATGTAAACATAATAGGAGGTGATACGGGAAGGAAGAAAGATATCCAGCAGGAAAGGAAACTTTAAATCAGAAAAGCATTTAAAGAGAAGGGGGAAGCCAGCATTCCATTCTGTTCTCCCGATAGCGTGTCTGTTCAGGCAGCCGACTGGGCGAGCCACTCTGAGAGGCTGACTGAGCAAGGAAGGCAGATTTGAAAGGAGACGGCAAGACAGAGAAGCCTACAGGAGAGGAGCAGCCTTCAGTGGACGTGTTTAGCATGGCAGGGATGCATGAACGTCCTCAGGATCCAGTGCACACAATAGAAAGCTGGAATTGAGAAACCATGCTATGAGCTCTCCCAAGAAAACCATCTGCTGCACGAGGGGACCTGGACCTGAAATTAAGAAGCTGTAAGGTCTACCACTGTGTGCTCATAACAAGTTCATGGGCAGATGGGATGCTCAGAACCCCAACACCAAATAACTCAAAAATTACATGAAGAGAGTCAGTATTTGGGCAGTCCACTTAGCCAGTCCGTTTTAATCCTAGAAGCAGTGTCAACAACCGGGGGTATATGAGAGAGATTTATGTGAAATAATAACATTTACAGCAACATGGATGGATCTAGAGATTATTAAGCTAAATGAAGTAAAGCCAAAGATAAATATATGATATCACTTTTATGTGGAATCTGAAAAAATAATAAAAGTGAACTTATTTGCAAAACAGAAATAAACTCACGGACTTAGAAAACAAACTTATGGTTAGCAAAGGGGAAAATCAGAGAAGGGATAAGTTAGGAGTTTGGTATTAATATATATACACTAGACTATATAAAATGGGCTTCCCCAGTGACTCAGTCGTAAAGAACCAGGATGCCAATAGAGGAGACACAGGTTTGATCCCTGGACCAGAAAGATCTCCTGGAGAAGAAAATGGCAGCCCACTCCAGCCTTCTTGCCTGGGAAATCCTGTGGACAGGAGCCTGGCGAGCTACAGTCCATGGAGTTTCAAACAGTCGGACACAACTGAGTGTGACTAACACTTTCTTATGCAGAAGAACTGCTATGATGCACTTCCATTATAGACAACTACCCTGATCTGTTACCTTAGGAAGCTTGTTACCTTGACAATATCCTCCATTGTCCAGCCAAAGACACATGACCTACCATCACTCTCAGTCTAGAGGATTCTGGACCAAGCAGAAGCCAACACAAAGAGTAATGCCTAACAATCCTATAGATTCCAAATGACTCCTTGAAGAATTGCACTTAAAACTCCTGTATATTCCACAGTGGTGTTCGTAAAAACATGTTCGCTAATGAAAGAAGAGAGAAAGAAGAAGGGTGACTTTATAAATGCTCTCTTCAGTACTTCACTGGGTGAGCCAGTGTTTAAGACTCTGTGCATCCAGGAGGCACAGATTCAATTTCTAGAATGGAGATCCCACATGCTATATGACACAGTAAAATAAATAAATAAATAAAATCATGCTCTCTTTAACTTCAAAAACTATTTCAGAATAGGTGATTTTATGTGATGATGATTCCCTCCTGCCTGGCCTATGAAACTCTGCATAAAATATACAGGGGCGCAATGTGTAAAGACATCGGACCTATGGCGGATTTTTAAGGTTACAAGGTGGAAAGACGTGAGCTCACACCATGAAAAGCACTGCTAGATATTCTTGCCATCCTGCAAACAAGGTGCAGTGGCAGCTGTCACAATTTTTCTGGACTTAGGCTATGAGGAAAAGGAGCAAGTTTCTGAGTTTCCCCAGGAGACCACTCAGCTGTCAGTCCAAAACTGAAAAACAGCTCAGCAGGGACTCGTTTAAGAGTGTGAAATTCAAAGAACTGCAGTATAACATTGATTCCGTCCATGCCATACTTACTAACTTTACTCGCAATTATGGAGAAATTATACTGCGCGGTGCTTTCTCTGTCTAGTAATTCATTAGTGGCGATGGTTCCTTCAGTTGCATCTATTGTAAAGTAGCTGTCCCCATCACTCTTCCAATCTATGAGGTACCTGTGTATAAAAAGAAGAGATGCAAATGTGAAATGATTACACATTCATCATAATGGCAGTCAGGCTAACTTGACACAGTTCCTTATTTTTCTCCCTGTAGCTATTACCCACCTTGCAATAAAGAAGAGTGTAAGTGACAGCTTCTTTATTGCAAAGTCAGTATGCTCAAGGGGAAACTGGAAATAATGAAAGATTTAGTACTCCTGCTGTTCATATTATTTTAGGGTCTTGACACCTTGAAAGCTCAGCAGAGACTAAAATTCTAAAGCTGACCATGGGTTTCCTTAACCTGCTGAATATTAAAACTTTTTCAAGCAGTAAAAGATTCCTTAATGGTGGCTGTGGGAAGAGCTGGGGGTGGGGTAAGCATCTGGAAACAGCTACAAAGAACTTAGGTCAGAACAGAGGTAGCATCTTTGCTTCCATGGACAGAAAAAAAAAAATCATGTTAGGGAAACTAAAGGAAAATTTTTAAACTGACAGGTGCTATAATTGCACAGAAATATTTTCCTCAAACGCACAAAAAAGGGCCATGGTTGTTTTATTACTTTTAAGCATCAGAACAAGTTTCTTTAAAAAAGTGACCTTGGCTATATTGTCTCTTTATGTTCTTTATTAGCCAAACTCCTTGATAGTGAGTGATCCACTTTCTTTATGTGAAACAGTTGGAATAATAAATCCAAGAATATGAATTTTTAAAAAACCATATGCATTTGTATAAATCTTTTTGAACATATAGAGTGATATATGTAAAATTATCTTAAAGGTATATTTTCAATCATCATATTAATTGACATTTTGAAATCTTTCCATGTGCCAGGTATTGTTCTAAATATTTATGTATGTTAATAAATTCTCACAACAACCCTACATAATGATATTATTAATCACCTCATTCCACAGGTGAGGAAATTCCTGAAGTTTACAAAATTAGAAAGTTTTAGAGCTGATATTGGAGAAGGCAATGGCACCCCACTCCAGTACTCTTGCCTGGAAAATCCTATGGAAGAGGAGCCTGGTGGGCTGCGGTCCATGGGGTTGCTAAGAGTCAGACGCGACTGAGCAACTTCACTTTCACTTTTCACTTTCATGTATTGAAGGAAATGGCAACCCACTCCAGTGTTCTTGCCTGGAGAATCCCAGGGATGGGGGAGCCTGATGGGCTGCCGTCTCTGGGGTCGCACAGAGTCAGAAACGACTGAAGCGACTTAGCAGCAGCAGCAACAGAGCTGATATTTGAACCAGGTCATAAATGTTTCACACATGATTATCATTGCGTAGTCTTACCAGTTTTAAATGGGCCATTTTAAGTGAAAAGGCTCTGCTAATCAAAAGGCTAAATGCACAATATATTTATCACCATTTTTGTGATTAGAGAATCAAGGTGAAGTCCTTACAAACAGTGGCTGAAGACAGATGACCTCATTGTAGTCAGCCCCTCTAAATCCCCGGTCATCATGAAATGTTAATTAAGGCTTGTGTTTAAAAATAGTAAGTTATAATCTTGACAAACAGGTTATTTAAAATTGGGGCAGTGTGCATAACATTTTATAACTAGATCAAAACTAGTTTGTCTTTATAGGTGGGGATTTATAACTTGTCAGTATTCATTAGTAACTAATAGGATCAGAGTAAGAACCAAGCTTTTTATCTGCCTTTGATATTTCTATTGTTGATTTTTGAAATGCATTGATGCTTTATGAGTTCAGTGTAGCATCCTGTCTCATAGAAATGATCTCAAAAATTATAAATGAACTTAAAAGCCAGAGTGTACAGCATATAATGAGCTTCATTCTCCCTATTGCAAGATGCCCTTTTTGGAACAAAAATGCATCTTCTCACAGTACCCATTTTCAGCACCTTTATTCAACTTGGTAACATGCCTAATTTGAGGTAGATTGTTACTGAACTTCCTTGGTGACTATAGCATTTCTGAAGAATTGCTGGTGTAGACTAACAGTGGCTGGTGTTTAATGGTAGAATTCACTAAATATTTGCTGAATGCCCACTATGCGGCAGACATTGTAGTAGGGTAGAAGCACAAAGGAAATTATAAAGTATAATGCTCACTAATAATGAGTCTAGTTGGAGGAATGTATATAAAGAGGATTATTATGTTTGATAGAAGGACAGAAAAGACAATACAGGAGTACAAAGAAGATCCCTGTTTCAACACCTACTGGTTCAGGCAAACCTTCCCGCACACGATGTTTGACTGGCATTAGAAGGCTATAAAGGAATTATTTATGAGAGGAGAGAGGCAGACAAAGTAAGGAGAGGAGGAAAGATATTTTAGGAACATCAACAGCAGCAGCAAAACCATAGACTTCAAAACCAAGCCCACCAGGTTCCTCTGTCCTCGGAATTCTCCAAGCAAGAATACTGGAGTGGGTAGCCCTTTCCTTCTCTGAGGTATCTTCCTGACCCAGGGATCGAACCCAGGTCTCCTGAATCACAGGCAGATTCTTTACAGTTTGAGCCACCATGGAAGCCCCTTTCACTTTCAGAAGGCTATAAAGGAATTATTTACGAGAAGAGGGAGGCAGACAAAGGAGGAGGAACATCAACAGCAGTAGCAAAACCATAGAGTTTTTGTGAGAAACTATAAGCTGTTAGGAATTTCAGTAAAATATCAGAAAGGAATAATAACCTGAAAAAAGATAAACTATTTAGGTCAAGGAGGGTCTTGTAAATTATATTAAGGAGATGAAACATGATCTTGTAGTTAATGAACAATTCAAAGGATATGGGATAACTGTTAACCACTTTTAAGGCAGAGGGTGAATGTATTTTGAAGGGGACAAGACTGTAAGCATTTCCTGTAAGCCAGAATCTTGCCAAGAGACAAGGAGAGTCACTAGAGCTGGAAAGAGATTTAATTCAATGGGTTGTGGGTGGTTGAAATAACTAGGGTTATGCAGGCTGGGCTTCCCAGGTGGCACTAGTGGTGAAGAATCTGCCTGCTAATTCAGGAGACATAAGAGATGTGGGTTCGATCCCTGGGCCCCGAAAGATCCCCTAGAGGAGGGCATGGCAACCCACTCCAGTATTCTTGCCTGGAAAATCCCGTGGACAGAGGAGACTGGTGGGCTACAATCCTTGGGGTCGTAAAGAGTCAGACACAACTGAAAAGATTTAGAATGCATTCACATGCAGGCTGAAGGAAAGAAGACACAAAACATGCTGGTGGCCTTTACTTTGACCAGGATACTCATGTGAAGTGACTATCAGATTTATTTGTCATATTTCAGTGTGATTGAGATGGGACAGGAAAACGGAATCTACAGAAATTATTATTTTGGATAAGTAGAACAAAGACTTTGATGTCAGAGCTGCACAAGGTCATAACGGGTTTCCTCAGAAAACCATAAGCACCAAGAGTAATCAAATATTGATGTCAAAATATTCATGTTTGGTGCAGATATGGTAGAGCGTTAAATCTAAGTGTGATTTGAGAGCCTGAATATAACTTGCAGTGCTGCGATTCTATTACTAATTTCTATACACAATGGATGGAATTCCCATACACTTTTCATGGATGGAATATTTTTTTTAATTATTGTTTCCTGTAACTGTTCTGTGCTGATCTTAACAAACATATTTTGCTCCGAGCACTACAATAAAGTCTCACTTTTCAAGCATATGCTTCCTTTTTTCCTAAGCCCTATTTTAAATAATAGCTTTATCCACATACTATTGGAGAAGGGAATGGCAAACCATTCCAGCATTCTTGCCTGGAGAATTCCATGAACAGAAGAGCCTGATGGGCTGCAGTCTATGGGGTTACAAAGAGTCGGACATGACAGAGCGACTAGCACTTCACATACTATACAATTTCCCAGTTTAAACTGAACAATTCAATCATTTTCATATATTCAAGTTGGGCGGTAGGTGGTAAGTTTTAAGATGTATTAAACTTATTAGTTCTTTTTTTTTTTTCATTTAATTCATTACTTGGGGTAAACTCCAATTACCTAGAAATTTCACTTCTATAGATTGAAGATTGTGAAGGTGTGGTGTTTCTGGATTTCTCCTCTGCTACTTCCTTTTGCATTGAGTGCATATTATGCCGATGGAATATTAATTCTTTTATTAAATAATAATGTTATACTCTATATTTTTAGTTATTTTCTTTTTTCTGCTCCAGGTTTTACTATATACTGCTTAGCATAGATTGAAATTTATGTTAATTTAATTCTATAAAATATAGAAATTTTACTCCTATGTAGCCACGTGCTATTATATATATATGAAAATTGAAAGTGAAGTCACTCAGTCCTGTCCAACTCTTTGTGACCCATGAACTGTAGCCTGTCAGGCTCCTCCATCCATGGGATTTTCCAGGTAAGAATAATGGAATGGGTTGCCATTTCCTTCTCCAGGGGATCTTCCTGACCGAGGGATTGAACCCAGGTCTCCTATATTGCGGGTAGATTCTTTATCAGCTGAGCCACAAAGGAAGCCCATATACACAAAAACATATACATTTATATTAACATATTTTTTCCCTGGTGGTGGCTCAGTGGTAAAGAACCCATCTGTCTTTGAGGAGACACAGGTTTGATCCCTAGATCTGGAAGATCCCCTGAAGAAGGAAATGGCAACCCACTCCAGTATTCTTGCCTGGGAAATCTCATGGACAGAGGAACCTGGCAGGTTACCATCCATGGGGTCACAAGAGAGTCAGACACGAGTTGCCAACTAAACAACAACAATCTATAGTATATTGATACAGAAAAAAATTTAGTAAAACATTTTTATAATTAGTACTTTTATAATCTTATGTCTATTAAAGCTGGAAAATAAAGGGAAGCAAATATTTTGGGAAGAGCTTAAGTTGTCTAGTCCTACAGACTCTTTTACCCTGGGAAATTCTCTAACTTCTACAGGTACTGGATGGAGGCAGCATGGTCTTCTCATTTCGTTCTCATTTAGACTCTGCAGGAATGAAACAAACAATGTGAAGTGAGGGTGACTAGACTCCAGATTTTCAGCCTGCCTGGGAGAGGACTTCTGCCCTGTGAGTGAGGTCGAGTGGAGGAAGCAAGCTGCCAACCGCTCAACTAGGAATTTCGCTTCTGAGGATTCAGAGGTGGAAAACAGAAATGCTGGCATCCTGCCCCTCCCAGCAAGATGATATATCCCACGATTGAGAGCTGAGGACAGAGGAGCCATCTTTTCTCAGCCATTCTGTCCAGGGTCCAGAGAAAATTCTCTATCCGGCTGAACTGGCAGATGAGAGTGGAAGTGAGAGAGCAGGTCCTGGGTCAAGTGCCACAGCCTCTTGTTGTTCTTAACAAGTTTTAGTCGATCTTCTTGAATAAATGTTTAATCATTTGCTATATGCTTTTAGGAAATCTTCCAGAAAGAGCAAATGGTTTTTAGTAAGCTTTAACAAATAACTTTCACCATTTATGCTTGTTTCACTGGAATGACTTCTCATGCTGCCACTCCTTAAGTAGTATCTCCATTAGTTTCGGGAATTCCTTTCTTTTTTTCTCATTTACTCCAGTTAAACTGCATGACATTATTTAGAGCTCTTCTGTATTTAAACCATTGTAAAACTATGCAATGAATAGGTCCTTCTTTGCTGCCCTTAGCATTCAATCGTTTTGCAGATTTTTGGCAAACATAAGACAGATTACATTCATTTTGTGCCTGTGTTTGTCTTTCTTACTCAAGGCCCTCTAAATTACTTGTGGCCCTTTAGCTCTGTGTTGCCAAACCTCTGAGGTGTTACCTGCACACAGCATCTGCCACCTAAACCTTACCATCAATGCACAGGTCCACTACCCATAGAATAGTCAAATATTTCTACTTCAAGGAAACATATCTAGGGCTTTAAGAGTGTCTTACATAGGACAATTCACTGTTTCAGGTTTGCCGAGTGAGGACTTTCTCAGTACTAGCTCTGAGTGTCCTAAGGACCCCCCAAACTCCTTGGTCCCAGAAAAAAAAGGGAACACTGATCACTTTACTTCTACTTAACACTTACAGCATGTTAAAATTTATAAAGCTATTCAAACAGAATATGTATACAATGAATCAGTATACACTCACAGGTCATTTTTTAAATATAATTTTTACAAAAAATTTTATTTATTTATGTGTCTTGGCTGTGCTGGATCTCTGTTGCTGCATGGGCTTTTCTCTAGTTGCGGAGAGTAGGAACTACTCTCTAAATGTGGTACACAGGCTTCTCCATTTGGTGGCTTCCCTTGTTGCAGAGCATGAACTCAACAGTTGCAGTGTCTGGGCTCTAGGGCATAGGCTCCACAATTGTGGCCCACGGACTTAGTTGTATTGTTGCATGTAGGATCTTCCCAGACCAAGAATTAAACCCATGTCTTCTGCATTGGCAGGTAGATTCTTTACCACTGAGCCATCAGGGAATCCCCACAGGTCATTTTTAATTGTGGTTTTAATTTTTTCTGGTAATGAGTTTCAAAAATTCAATAACTTAAATACTGCATACATAAAATATGTGCCCATCTCTGTTGATACATACACATATATACATATATGTATATATATCAAAGTAAAAGAAAGTGAAAGTGAAGTCACTCAGTTGTGTCTGACTCTTGGTGACCCAAGGGACTGTAACCTGCCAGGCTCCTCCATCCATGGGATTTTCCAGGTAAGAATACTGGAGTAGGTTGCCATTTCCTTCTCCAGGGGATCTTCTTGATCCAGGGGTTGAACCCTGGTCTCCCACACCACAGGCAGACTCTTTACCATCTGAGTCACCAAGGAAGCCATATATGTCAAACTAAAATTCAATATATTGGAAAGTGAACAGACAAATTTCAGTTATTTAGTTATTTCAGTCTAACACTGAGATAAAGTTTGCATTCCATAAATTAACCACCACTGAGAGGCAAAGAAATATATATATAGAATGAAGAACATGTACTTTTTGGAGAGATAACTAGGGAGATATACAAGTTCCCTCACTTTCCTTGTGCAATTAGGTTAGGAATCTTTCTCTCTATTGTCTGTTCTCCTTGTCTCCTATAAAATTTGGAAAATAATACCGATGTAGCCATGTAAGGGAAAATGTGGTACAGATGAAATGAGATAAGATATATGTACCTAGGTATAGAATCACACGTGGGATGTTTACATGCATGTACATGTGTGTGTATGTAACCTTTCCTCCCACTCTCTTTCTACATTATCGATTATTTTGTATTATTTTTCATTTAAAACAAAATGCCTTCTTCCTAACACATAATTACATCCTTTGTAATTGTAACATATATATCTTTCAACCTTAAAACATCTGAGGTTCTTCCCTGGTGATCCAGTGGTTAAGATTTCACCCTCCCAATGCAGGGGATTCAGACTGGATCCCTCATCAGTCAACTAGAGCAAGATCCTGCATGCCACAACTAAGGCCCAGTGCAGCAAAAAGAAAAAAAACCTCCTGAACTACAAAACCCCCACAAACCCTAGAAGTACAGAGCACTGGAACAATGACAGGCTTTATTTCTTACAATAGTGCTTTTGCCTGGTCCTCATTCACTGTTTTCTGGCATCTAGTTTTTATCTCCATCATCTTGTGGCCGTTGTTACCCCCTTTGTTTGTATGTTATCCTCTCAGAAAGCTTGGTGGTGGTTTAGCTGCTAGGTCATGTCTTGCTCTTGGAAGACCATGGGCTGTAGCCCACCAGCCTCCTCTGTCCGTGGGATTTCCCAGGTAAGCATACTGAAATGGTTGCCATTCCCTTCTCCAGGGGATCTTCTCACTCCAAGGATCGAACCTGAGTCTCCTGCATTGCAGGCAGATACTTTATCAACTGAGCCATCAGGGAAGCTTCAGAAAGCTTACTGCCTTCTTAATATTTTCGACTTAGTGAAACATCTTCAGCATCCTCCTGGAACTGGTCAAACTCTTAATACTAGGTCCTGGCATTTTCCTAAGATCCTATCTTAGTGTGACTGGCTAATCTCTATGCCTGACTGAATGATAAACTTGAGACAATGACCATTTTCTATTGTGATATTTTGCCCAGTATAACAATTACAGGATATTGGTAAGAATTAATCATCAGTGAACTGACGATGAAAACACTCCTATATTTCCTGGATATTTTCAGAGAAGACATGACCCAGTTCTAAAATGCCTTTGATCAGTTTCTGGAAAACACCATCCCAGTGTGAGCATCACTAGTTTACTTTGCTACAGCTCACATCCAATCTAAGGGTAGATTGATATCTTAATTGCAACTAATCACAACAGTATAATATGAAATGTCTAACTTGGCCCAGCTCACCAGTTTAAATGAGTAAAACCTTTAGATAGTGACTGTGTTTAAGTCATCTTATACTTATTAAGTGAGTAGATGATATTCAAATGAAAAAGGTATTTATGATCTAAATGATACAAATCTACAGTTCCTAGTAGGCATAGTGACTGTTGCTAAGAAATTTGTTTTAATAATTGAATGGAAATCAAAAATTAATGTATTAACTTAATCTGCACAAACCACTTGACAGAGAACAATTTTATTACTTTTCTGCAAATGAGTTTTCAGAAATGTCTCAAAGTTTTGTTCTCTTCACTAGGTAAGCATTTTCCTTAAAATTGTTTCTTTTAATTTGCCTAATAACTTTCTCACAGTTAATGGAAAAGCTAACTTTGACCCTGTCCCAATTCTCAAACACATTTTATACAAAAGTTCTTGATGACACAGAGTTATATTAAAAGTATTACATTTCATTCTTTAAGCAATAAAGTGTAGAAGTAATGGCTCAAGTCCAGGAAGGAAATATTATTTTGTTAAATTACTAAAAATAGATCAAAATATTTTCACTCTTCACTATTCTCTCATGTTTGTTTGCCTTTAAAAAAATTATGTCTGGTTGCAGATAACTAAATGAAAATAAATTCAGTTCAATTTATTTCCATAAACATTTTACAGAGAACTTAGGCCAATTAAAATGTAATTGCTTCATCAACATCACAATTACATTGTTTTCTTGGGAATCCCTATATGTTTCTCTCAAACTTTTTTAAATAGTAGTTCTAATTTCCCCGCTATTTTTTTTTTTTCTAATCCTCCTCTTCATTCTTAGTTTCCTCTCAGCAGAATTAAGTCATATATCAGTTAAGATAGATTCCCTTGTTTATTTTAAATGCCTGATGAAAAGATAAACACATTATCAAATTATTAAATTAATAAAGGCACAGTTCTTCTACCTTTAAATTCCATCTCAAGGCATGTAATAAATGTAAAATAGATCTCTAATGATAAAGGAATATACCATAATCTACATAGTATTGAAATCATAGCTGTTATACTTTATTTTCTTCAATGTGGCTTAAGCTCTCCTCATTATGGGGATTTTTTTTTAGTCATTTTTTTTAATAATCACACATTGTTTTCTGCCTGTGTATGGCCTTACATAACTAGATGTCAACTCTCCTCTGCCCTCAAGGCTTTAAACCTGGTCTTTGATTTATTCAGCAGGGACCTCAAAGCAACTTCCTCTAGTGGAAAGAAAATTAAGTTTAGACAAATATTGATTAAATATGGGTTCTACACTTAGCTTAGATAGAAAGCATGTAGTGAAAGTTTTTTCAGTATTACAAGTATGAACAGTAATACCTGGCTAAGTGAGTAAAGAATGTGATCATACCTTTGCTCAGGTCTTCCCATGAAACCTTGCCAAAACCCTCTAGGAAATATTTGTTGCTTCCTTAAAAAAAAATAGGGGGCTTCCCTGATGGCTCAACAAGTAAAGAATCCACCTGCAATGCAGGAGACACAGGAGAAATGGGCTTGATCCCTGGATCAGGGGGATCCCTTGGAGAAGGATATGACAACCCACTCCAGTATTCTTGCCTAGAGAATCCTGTGGACAGAGGAGCCTGGCTGGCTATAGCCCAAAGGGTTGCAAAGAATTGGACATGACTGAGGGACTGAGCAGCAGTGTTACAAAATTCTATATTCTTACTTCTTTTATCTTATTTACATATTTGAATTTTTGTTAACAGTCTTTCTCAAATGAGAAGGATAAAATAATTACACTTTGTTTTAATGATTATGCAGAAAGTTTCTTTAGAGTAGGGCTGGATTTATTGTTCCATCCATAATATCTTGTACTTGCATGCATGCATTGAATTATCTTATAAAGATATCTGACTGTTCCTCTTAATAATGACCTGATCACATTTCAAGCATGGAAATATTTGTTTTATATCTTTGAGTATCCAGATTTACTTATTCTGAAGTCTTTCTATGTAGCCATATCACAATTATTCCCTTGAACTGAATCAAATGCCAGTTGTTGCATATCAAGTTGAATCTATTTACTCTCACTGAACGCTGTGGCCAATGTCTCTGAAGAAAGACGTCATTGTAACTAGAGTCATTTACTGTTTGATACACAAATATGGGCATCACGTTTGAAAGAAAGCTTTTATTTTCTGTTTGCTTTTTTTTTCTTTCTCATAACTAATCTTCCATTTCTTCCTTGTGATTTGTCAACTCTTTAGCTCCTTTTCTCTGAAAATTACTCACATTCTCTTAACTCAAAAATAACCTTGGACAGCCTATTAACTGGATTCTGACTATTACAATAATTTTCATGGTGAAAGATTTATATCAATTTAGGATATATTTGAAGTAACAATCTTTAGAAAATATAAAAATTCTAAATAACTGATTAAAAAAAAAACTATTCTCTAAAAGTATGTAAATTATAGAGAGTAGGGAAAGAGCTGTGAAATTTACACTTACATAGAGCCCTCAACCCTTTGAGACAAAGCAAAGAAACTGAAACTCTAGCAGACAAAATGCAAACCCCAAACATTTAGGTAAGTAATAAAGAACATAGATTTAAGGACTTCCCTGGCCATCCAGTGGTTAAGAATCAGCAATTCCAATGCAAGGGGCATGGGTTCAATTCCTGGTCAGGGAATTAAGATCCCACATGCCATGTGGCATGACCAAAAACAAAGAAAAAACAACAACAATGAAACAAAAAACATAGACTTGGACATTGCTTCATTCTGAGGAGTTACATGAAGCACAAAAAGATAGCTTCAAGACATTCACCGTCATAACTAATATCTGGACACTCAGCCATCATATCATTACAAAAATGCAAAATTTATTTTAAAATAAAACCAAATATATCATTGGATATCAAGATCCAATCCTTATAAAAATTAGAGCTATATATCTGTATCATAAATTCACTGAATTTTATCAGTAAATTCTTAGATCTAAATCTTGTAAGGACTTTGTAGTTGTATAGAAAAATAAAAAGTACTGAACCTCAAGTAATAACCATTTTTTTCCATATGTACAAAAACGTCAGCAAAAGAACTGTATTTTTTTTATTTTATATTTCTAGCCTGACCAATGTCAATGTTCACATACTTGAATACAACACTTTTCAGTTTTAAGTAAAGTTATTGTAAGTTTTAAACAAGATGAACCTATGTAAAGTGCTTAGAATGCTTGCAGGCATATAATAAGGTCCATGGTTATCACATGTTACTGACATGTTTTGGCATTCTATTTTAACAAGATACTGAAAATTATTAAATTTTATTTGTATTCCCCAAAATTCTGGAATTACAAAGCAATGCAAAAACCTAGATGAACACCTCAATAAATGCTTATTATCAAAACAATTAGAATCTAGCTAATTATGTTCATATTAGTCACTCAGTCATGTCCTACTCTTTGTGACCTCATAGACTCTAGCCCTCCAGGCTCCTCTGGTCATGGAATTCTCCAGGCAAGAATATTGAAGGGGGTTACCCATCTCCAGGAGATCTTCCCAACCCAGGGATCAAACCTGGGTCTCCTGCATTGCAGGAATATTCTTTACCATCTGAACCATCAAGGAGGTCCTTCCCATTTTACTGAAGTCATACCTGAGTTTTCCTGGCCCTCAGATTCTCTCGCTATAAAATAATCACTGTGATGCTTAAAAAAACTCTGGCCAAAGAATAAGCTATTATGACATCATTATTTGCTGTTAGCTAATTGCCACTGAGTATGACTAAGATCATGGCATCCAGTTCCATCACTTCATGGTGAACAGAAGGGGGGAAAGTGGAAGCAGTGATAGATTTTATTTTCCTGGGCTCCAAAATTACTCTGAATGATGACTGCAGCCATAAAATTGAAAACAAAAACAAAAAACTTGCTTCTTGGAAAGAAAGCTGAGCTAAACCTAGACGGTGTATTGAAAAGCAGAGACATGACTTTGCTGACACAGGTCCATATAGTCAAAGCTATGGTTTTTCCAGTAGTCATATAGGGATGTGACAGTTGGACCATAAAGAAGGCTGAGAGACAAAGAATTGATGTTTTTGAATTGTAGTGTTGGAGAAGACTCTTGAGAGTCCCTTGGACTGCAAGGAGATCAAACCAGTCAACCATAAAGGAAT
Organism: Giraffa tippelskirchi; assembly: GCF_054371585.1. NCBI lineage: Eukaryota > Metazoa > Chordata > Mammalia > Artiodactyla > Giraffidae > Giraffa > Giraffa tippelskirchi. Next base: position 44,578,677 of record NC_137282.1, on the reverse strand, counting down.
CAACTCTGAATATTCATTGGAAGGACAGATCCTGACACTGAATCTCCAATACTTTGGCCACCTGGTGCAAAGAGCTGACTCACTGGAAAAGACACTGATATCGGGAAAGATTGAAGGCCAATAGAGAAGGGGCCGGCAAAGGATGAAATAGTTAGGTAGCATCCTGACTCAATGGATGAGTCTGAGCAAACTCTGGGAGATAGTGAAGGACAGGGAAGTCTGGTGTGCTGCAGTCCATGGGGTGGCAAAGAATTAAACAGGATTTAAGGACTGAACAACAGGACGATAAAGAATAGAAATGTAAAGGAAACAATAGCTAGAAATGCAGCTCATGGCAAGAGAGGACAGGACATGGATTATTTGTGAGGGCATTACACCTAACTGAACTTTTCTTCTAAAGTTGTGCAGTCCCTGGCTAATGCCATTGCTTTCTGGCTCTTTGCTTTGCTCAGTGATGATGAAATAATAACATTAATAAAATACTCAGTGATGTGGAATACCCTAGTCTTAAATTAATACCAGGCACAATAACCCTATGAAAATGGTAATGCAAATCAGTAAATGCAGTAAAGCAAAGGCAAACAAACAGAACACATCTACACATGCCAAGTAATTTGTTGTTTTGATGCTTATTTTTCATAACATATTTTTACTATCAATCTTATGTGAGCAAACATGTTTTCAGGCTTAGAAGTGATTCATACTCCACATTCCTCAACTGACTTGATTCAAGTCTACTGTTTCCTCCAAGGACATGAAAGTAAGACAACTTTTATGTTGATTCAAAACCACCTCTGTCTTTTGACAACTCCTCACAGGGATCAATTAAATCCATCTGTGTCTACAGCTTCAGTGACTCAGTCTGCCACCCATTAGAAATAAGACTAAGGATGCTCCCTTATTTCAAAGTAGCACTTGTCAGACACTAGCTTCTGTGACATGAAAAACAAATAAACAAGATAGGCTTGTAGCTGGAGAATTTCTCTACAGTGTAGCCTTTCTTTATTCCACATACTTGGGTCTTGATATAATTATTTCCTTATGCTTAGAAGTTTGTAATTCTCACCTTTACCTTTACAGGGTGATATTTTTAGTTGTAAATGCTCTGATTTTTTTTAAAGTATTTCATTAAAATAATATTTTATTCTTAGCTTGACCCTATCATGCTATGATCAGTATTCAAAAATAGAACATACAGCAAATTAAGCAACTTAGCATGTCCCCTAAGATATCATGTCCCACTATGTCCCACAATTCTCATCTATTGAAGTGTAGAGAGTTTCAATTTATTTACCTTTTTTATTGCTTTCTTTACAACCTTCCATATTTCTTCCATTCTATTTACATTCTTGAAATTACCTGTAAATCTACTCAGCAGGCATTTTCTACTTTCACAATGACTAGCAGCACACACGGGGTGTTCAGGAACAAGACTGATGAATGATGACAGATTAATGTATAACAACTACTAAGGCAGCAGATTCTTGAGAATGCCCCTGCAAACACTGATAATAAACAGACTTTTTTGGACTTTAACTGAAAGTGAACCATGCAGTAATTTGAGCATGTATAACAAGTTGAACCCAATGAGCAAATGAGCCAGGATTCAACCTGATAGGTAAGGGTGCTAATAATGGCACTTTTTCTTCCCTTTCTCAAGACAAATGTGCTTTTAGAGTTCTCTCTTGATCACAGACATGCTTCAAGAAGGAAGGCATCCGGGCCACTTTGGGGGATAGATGTGACACATACAAAGAGCAGAGCTTACATGCTTTCAAGCCATTGCCTGAGAGTTTTCTCTATGCTATGAGTGTGTTGAGGCTACTGCTGAAAGGTTGATCCTTTTTTTTTTTTTAAATCATAAATTACCCCACGACTTGAAATCTTTTGTGTATCTATGTATTTTTCCTATGCAACAGAGTACTGTTTTGCTTTAAAAGTCTATTTAATGTGTTCTTTGGTTTTGATTTTGTATACTAAGCTTCGACCCTTTAGAGTTAGAAGATTCCGAACAAACCCCATTTTTTTCTCTCTCTGTCTCTTTTTTAGTTTGCATCCGCTAATCCCAAACTCCCAGTCCTCCCCTCCCTCACCACACCCGCCCTTGGCAACCACAATGTCTTTGGGTCTGTTTCTGTTTTGTAGATATGCTCTTTTTTTTTTTCCGTTTATTCCCCACTCCTCCTGCTCTTTTTGTAGGTGCATTGACACATGGTACAGATTAAGTATCCAGAAGAAGCAAAGTTGAATCAGAACAAATCTCAAAATATCTTACAGGAGCAATTTATAAGTGAGGAAAAAGGAATGCTACCATGTTTGAGCAATATAAGTGGCATTTATGGGTGGAGGAAGAGTGAATATTTTCTTACACTTTCTTACTCTTGCTTTGTCTTACTGATTGCTTTGTCAGACTCACTACTCAGCAGCCATATGCCAATAAGGAGCTCCTTGCCAAGTCTGGACTTTGAGCAACTCCACAATGCATCTTACCTTAAATCTGACTGCAATTGTGCTTCTTTCGGGAGATACAATTGCCACAGTGAAAAAATAAACTGCAAATTACGAATGGTCGAACAATGTTTTTTCAAACACCAACTTTGGGTAGGGAACAGAGATTTTAGAATAATTGAAAAATGTATTTTATATATGTGTGATATTTTGGGGACTGTGAACGTATCTTAATATCATTATTTGTGAGACTCATCCTTTTAGGCTGACTACTACATCCTCTTAGTGGATGAAAAACTGAGGTTGATCAGCTTGAGTGACAAGTCCAACATCAGGTCACTACTAAACCCCGTTACAGGGATTGCTATCAGATGTTTTTGCTCAAACCCTATGAAGTGAAAGTTGCTCAGTCATGTCCAACTCTTTGTGACCCCATGGACTATACAGTCCATGAAATTCTTCAGGCCAGCATACTGGAGTGGGTAGCCATCCCCTTCTCCAGGGGATCGTCCCAACCCAGGGATTGAACCCAGGTCTCCCACATTGCAGGGGGATTCTTTACCAGCTCAGCTATCAAGGAAGCCCAATGGCTCTTCCTTTATTCTACTTACCATGAAAAGTCATTACGTTTTCAAGCATTGCATTCTACAACTAAATCATCCATACAAGCCTGGTCAGAGTCTTTTCTTTCTCTTTCTGACACATAGAACAGAAAGCACTGCTTTTTCTTACCTAACGGCACTGCTGCCCACGTCCAGGTCTTGTGCAGTGACAGCGCCAATGATGGTCCCTACGGGAGTGTCTTCATAAACCTCCATGGTGTAGAGCGGCTTGCTGAACACCGGCGGCTCGTCCACGTCCAGCACGCTGATCTTCACCGTGGCCGTGTCCTTGAAAGGACCCGCGGAGTGAAACCGGTGGTCCAGGTGAACGTTGGAGGCCTCTACTTTAAAAGTGTAAGCTTTCTTTGTTTCAAAATCTAATGGCTATAGGGAGGACAAAACAAAAGTGAGAGATACGTTCATACAGGATGTGGCGAGGATGATGGACCTTGCTGCAGAGTAACTTGCAAGTTAGTAGCAAATTATCATTTTCCTTTAAAAATCGGTGGGTAAGGGAAGTAAAAGTTAAACAGTTTAAGACAAGAAGCGACCACTTGTAAAAGTGCCTGGGTAACTTGTAAAGATAATCAATTGCATACATTAAAATGACATATGCACACACATATGCTGCTGCTGCTGCTAAGTCGCTTCAGTCGTGTCCGACTCTGTGCGACCCCAAAGACAGCAGCCCACCAGGCTCCGCAGTCCCTGGGATTCTCCAGGCAAGAACACCGGAGTGGGTTGCCATTTCCCTCTCCAGTGCATGAATGGGAAAAGTGAAAGTGAAGTCTCTCAGTCGTGTCCGACTGACCCCACGGACTGGAGCCTAACAGGCTCCTCCGTCCATGGGATTTTCCAGGCAAGAGTACTGGAGTGGGGTGCCATTGCCTTCTCCGCACTAGGAAGGGCTTATTTCTTTCCTGTGACTAGTTAAAACAGCAGATTATCTATGGAGTGTTTTATGCTCTTATCCAATACTGACCTCTGGTGGATATAAGCAGTAATTACAAATACAATAAAATTGAAATAAATGCTTTTTTTTCGATTTCAGCTGAGAATTTGGTGTAGCAAAATGTGTTTTGTTGTTGGATGATTTTTATTATTTTGACAATAATACCCTTTTCTATTAAATACTTTTGAATGTCTAAGTGTTTTTGCTGTAAAAGGTCTATGTGTGCTGCTAAGGTCTGTTTCTAAGTCCTGTCTGAGTCTTTGTGACCCCATGGACTACAGCACGCCAGGCTTCCCTGTCCTTGACTGTCTCCCAGAGTTAGCTCAAACTCACGTGCATTGAGTTGCTTATGCTATCCAACCATCTCATCCTCTGTTGTCCTCTTCTGTGCCTTCAGTCTTTCCCAGCAGCAAGGTCTAGTTTGGGGCCTTTGTGTTGTCAGCTTTACACATATAATTGGTAGGTACTATAATGCATTATCAGGATATTTGACCAAGCATTAAGGCTTTGAGCATATATAATTAAAGAACAACATTAGACAGACTATTTGGATGTACTTTGTCCCTGGAGTCACTGATCCTTGATTTATCACTTTGCTTACATTTACCCTTTTCCTGAATATCAGTTTTATGTTCCCAATAACTGGAAATATTACATTATAGAAATATGCTGCTGCTGCAGTGCTTAATTAAAATGAAAACTTTAAGGTCACTGGTTCTGACTTCTAATCACCTATGACAAACTAAGACAACATGAAATTAACATGAATATAGTTAATTAACACAGTGATTTTCTGGGACCTTTAGAAGTTTCTCCCTGTAGTATAACTCCAATGATGTGCTAATTGCTGTGTTGACACGTCCCTTTTTGGCCTTAGTACACCTGGGGGAAATAAAGTGGGTACCTTTCATTCTTTTAAGGACAAGATTTCTGTTTTATGCATTTCCTGTGAAGAAGGGAAAAGAATAGGAAAAAAAAATGTTGTAAAATCAAAAAAAATCGCAAAGTAATCAAGTTTATTATAGCAAACAGTAACACTTCTCAGACTTCAAATAAAGTCTCTTTCACAATAATTTTCACTCAGGGGGATCTATCTTTATTTTCCCTGTAGTTATTCCCTTTACTTCGTTTAATTCGTCCAATTTTTACTCATATATTTATTTGCCTTGGATTCAATACTTTATTTTAGTTTTTATATTTTCATTTATTCAGCTCATAAGTTTTTATATATAGTACTTATTTTCTCCAACTTCCATCTCCTTTCTAAGACTTTTCATTTGTCTTAAAGCTAATATAAGTAGAGTTATTGCATAATATGCCATAATTGATATTGTGGCTATTGGTTACACAGATAGAAACATATCTCAATAAAGAGATGATCCCATAATGCTACTGGTTTGATCAGCCTACAGCTTAAACTACTGTGTTTTGTTAAAGGAATCGGGCTCAAGAAAAGACAACCAATTGCCAGAAGAGGATAGCAAATATCATTCAAACCAAAAATTCAAAACTGTTACAATTACTGAGAATGTTTACCTGGAATGAAGAAGATCGAGACAAAAAAAGAACAAACCTTTTCAAATACTGAAGAGCTCTCATGTTCAACATCAGTTCGGCATACTCTATAAGTCTTTCAACAATAGTTTAGTTTACTAAATATGTTAGTTACTAAATATGTCAATTTTAAGTTAAAAAGGAAGAAGTTGCTAACAAATGAAACCGTTCAAAATTAAATTAACGTTAGAAGATATTGATTACCTACATGGTATTAAGACCTGGGAAACATTCCAGGAGGACAGAAGAGACAAAGATAATAAGGTTTTCCATCTTGTTTAATGACTGAGTTGTTTGTAGAAGTACTAAGTCCCCCATCTTTTGATGTATTCAAGGGAAACTGGATGCCAAAAAGATATCTGGGTTATGTATAATTTATAAGCTGCACAAGCTAGTTTAAGGTAACTTATAAAATATAGTTTGCTTTTGCAAACTCCAAATGCTCCATAAATGTTAAACAATATAATTTTTATCCTAGTTATCCGTAACTTCTGGTGGAAGACAATTTTGACTTCACTTTTGGTCCGTTTGTCTAGAAAGCTATTTGATCTCCCTTGGCTGGCACTTATGCCCTTCTCTGGACCAGAATTAACTCCCTTAAAATGAAGAAGTTGGTACCAGCTGTTCTTCCTTTCCCTCTTTACTTCTCCTAGATAAAGGCTTCTGATTGTGGGATTAGGCAAATTCTTTCTTGACAAGATCTCAGTTTTATTCACCTACTTAACAAACATGCCACTGTTATGGACTTGCCACTGATGGGCTTGTCTCCCCACTTTGAAAGTCATTTCAAGCCCAGAAATGAAGGGAAAATTAATAAAAAAACAAAACTTTTTCTACATTTCCTTTTAGGAGATCTGACATAATTTCTGTCTTTTAAGAACTCCCGACCTGTCACTGCGGGCAACTATTTAGTGGCTGTGGAGATAAAGAGTAAGATAAAATAAACTTTCTGTACATACAGATATTCTTTTATGACTGAAAACTTACATCCTGCAGTGATCAAATAACTGAAGAAAATTGTGGGAGAAATGCCACCGTAATATCTTAGATGGCCTTACTTCTTCATGATCCTGGCCCTTAGGTAATGCGATTTTATAAAACTGGATAACTCGGAAAGTGAGAGAGAGAAAAAAAAAAAATCAATATCAGTCTCTCTCTCGTTGACTTTATCCAGCTCATCTGACAGACTGTCCTCCACTTTTTGTGGCTGCTGGGTAAGATGGGGTGGTGCTGAGGAATGAAGTTCATCTAACTTTGCAATCAACAAAAATCTTAGTATTTGAAATAAGTATAGAAAAAAAACAGAATTTTTTGTTATTGTTAGGAAATGAATCATATTCTATAACAGAAATCCGTTATGATGAAGTTAATTTAGTTCTGCCACATTAAATAGAAAACTTTGTGGTACTGCTTGGGGCACATTCAATTTTATGAACTTTTCTAGAAAAGTAAGGAAATGATCGATTGAAGAGAATTTAGTTGAGTAGCTCCTTCTCCTAGGGATGTTTCAGTAAAGCAAGGTTAGCAAAGCCAGAGTTTTCAAGAGGTAATTCACATTGTAAGGGAGTAATATGGTAAGAAAACAACTGTGAAGAAATGAAATAAGATATCTTTACATGTTCTTTAGAATATAAAGGGAGGAATTAATCAAGATATTATCTTTTTGCTTCTATCTTTTAATCCACTTTCTCTGCTTTTACTTTGCTGAGGTCCAGGTCATGTAAAGCTACATAAAATATTAAGTGTCAAATGATTTTTTTCATTTCAAAGAGGGAAGAACACTTTTTGGCATAAAATACAAGAGGATAATTTTCTGGGCTCTTCCAGGCTTTGTCACTTTTCCAGAAAATGTTAAGCAAAAATGGATAGCTAGAGTTATATTTTGAGGAATCTGAGAAGCAGTTTTGGTAGACCAAATTCCAAACTCTCCTGAAGATTCTTGCCCCCAAGGACAAGATAAACTCTTCTATAATCTCTTGCATAATTTTATGCCCTTGAGTGTGTGAGGGTCCTCTGAACTAAAATCATGGAATGCAGTATTACACCATGAATTTGCTAAGTTTTACAGAAAAATAAATAATGCAAATATAATCAAGGTCTTCAATCACTTAACATTGAGTTAATTACAAGGGAGATTTTTATTTAAAGGGTCTGATGTAATCATGTGAGGTTTAGTAGAAGCTACTAATTGTTCCTGGCCTTGAAGAAGTACATTTGTGATGTAGGAGCCCACCTGCCTGGGGTGCATATGGTAACTGAGATCGGACCTTGACCAACAGTCTGCAAAGTAAGTAGGGCCAGCAGTCATAAAGCCCTAAAGAAATGAATTCTGCCAAAACTAGTAACCTTAGGGGGGAAAAAAGGAAACTCTAAGCTTCAGATCAGTTGTAGTCCTACCAGGACTATACCTTGATTTCAGCCTGGAAGACCCCGAGCATAAGACTCACTTATCCTCTACTCTGACCCACAAGAGCTTGTGTTTCATCACTCTTTACTTTCTGCTCTTCTATATAGTCAAGGCTATGCTTTTTCCAGTAGTCATGTATGGATGTGAGAGTTGGACTGTAAAGAAAACTGAGCACCAAAGAATTGATGCGTTTGAACTGTGGTGTTGGAGAAGACTCTTGAGAGTCTCTTGGACTGCAAGGAGATCGAACCTATCCATTCTAAAGGAAATCAATCCTGAATGTTCACTGGAAGAACTGATGTTGAAATTGAAACTCCAATACTTTGGCCACCTGATGCAAAGAACTGACTCGATTTGAAAAGACCCTGATGCTGGGAAAGATTGAAGGCGAGAGGAGAATGGGACAACAGAGGATGACATGGTTGGATGGCATCACCGACTCAATGGACATGAGTTTAAGTAAACCCTCGGAGTTGGTGATGGACAGGGAGGCCTGGCTGCAGCTGCAGCCCATGGGGTCGCAAAGAGTCGGACATGACTGAGCACTGAACTAAACTGATATAGCTTCAGTTTTTATGATGAACATGTATATCTTTCACCATAGTAGTAGAGTCCTCCCTCTAAACAAAATGCATCCTTTAGAATCAACTCTATTGTTTCAATCATATTATAGATCTCAAGGGTTAAGGGAAAGAAAATTCTCAGTGAACTCAAATAACTGAAGACTGTAATGTATCTGAAAGAGAAGATGCTTTTCAAGCAAGCAACTAGCAAACAGATTTATACCAGACTGAACAAGGTTAAAAAGACACTAGGAACAAGCTCTTGTAAAGTAGGTTTATGATACCAGTGTGTGTGTATGCATGTGCTAAGTCACTTCAGTCATGTCAGACTCTTTGCAACCCTATGGGCCAAACCCCACCAAGCTCCCCTGTCCATGGGGATTCTCCAGGCAAGAATACTGGAGTGGGTTGCCATGGCCTCCTCCAGTAGGTCTTCCTGACCCAGGGATCAAATCCACGTCTCTTACGTCTCCTGCATCAGTAGACAGGTTCTTTACCACTAGCTCCACCTGGGAAGCCTTTATGATATCAGGCTGAACTATAAAGATAAGATTTTCAGATCAAGCATCATTTGCCACCCCATGGACAGTAGGCTGCCAGGCTCCTCTGTGCATGAGATTGCGCAGGCAAGAATACTGGAGTGCGTTGCCATTTCTTCTTCCAGGGGATCTACCAAGCCCAGGGATTGAACCCGCATCTCCTACATTTCTTGCGTTAGTAGGCAGATTCTTTACCACGAGCCACCTGGGAAGACCCCAGTGAAATGGGTAAAGGAAATCAAAAGGTTTTTTCTCTTTCTCACATTTACATATTTCTTCACGCCCCTTCCTGACAAAAGACAAACTACATATCCTGAGATAATCATGTATGTGTAATATTTTGAATTTTACTCTCCATTCTCTTCTGTACGAATCAAGTTAACATAACTAGAGGGCTTCCCATCACGTTACACCTTCTTGTCTTCTCCCTCCTTCTGGCTAGTTTTTCTGTTTACTTACCACATCACAGCACCCTCAAGCCCAGCTTTATCCCTTCTCATTTCCCCCACTCACCTGTAGCAGAGCTTGCCCATATCAGAATTCATCCACTCTGAGGTCTAGGTTCATGAACAAGTGTGTGAGTTAGATATTGATATTCTCATAAAAGTAGTAAATAGGGTGAGACCAAACCTGGTACACTTAGTGTTTAATTCTATACCTTATTTTTAAATTGACCTTTCATCTAAGCTGATAACAATAACAAATTAAATTAAAATTAAACTCTGGTAAGAATTTTTTAATGACTTAAGCGAATTAATAGGCCTAGTTGTTTCAACATAAAATATGCATGTGTGTGTGCCTACTAAGTCCCGTCAGTAGTGTCTGACTCTTTGCGACCCTACGGTCACTCTCCTCTGTCCATCATATTCTCCAGGCAAGAATACTGGAGTGGGTTTCCATGCCCTCGTCCAGGGGTTCCTCCTGACCCAGGGATCGAACCAGCATCTCTTATGTCTGGTGCATCGGCAGGCACGTTCTTTACCCCTAGCACTACTTCAGAAGTCCAACACAAAATATATACCTGTTGAGTCACAGAACAAAAGTTGGGAGTGAATATTTCCTAGTTACCCAGACTTTTTTTAGTTTAAAATATTCCTAATTGAAAGGAAATTAAGACATCTCTCATTTCCTTTGTGTTGTTTAATTTTTATTGGGTAATCTACTATTCAAAAACATGTCCACGTACCTTTTTCAATTTGATAACTCCTTCTTGTGTGTCCTCATCTGTGACGATGTCAAACAAATTTCCCCCATCTCCTGGAACAATATTGTATTCAATTTCTGCATTTTGTCCAAAATCAGGGTCCATGGCTCTTATTCTTCCAATAGCTGAGCCAACAGGAGAAGACTCGGGAACTTTCAGATGGAAAATGCCTGATGAGATACATTAATATTTTTTGTTTACAGTGAAGTTAGTCAAATATATAAGATTACTTGGCTTGAAAATACAGTCTACAGAAAATAAAGCAACTGTAAAACATAATAATGCAAAACCAAAAGGCAGTTTGTTCTCCAGTTAAACATTATAATTAGGAGTAGTACTTTCACTTTTCACTTCAAAGGATTCTGTTGTAGAATTTCAATCATTAAAAATAGAAAGTGTTGAAATTACTATAAAGAAATATTTTACATACTAACACCATCTAATACTTGCATCTAGTATCAAATGTGAAGGTGAGGATATCCATGAAATAAATTGGTACTAATGTAAAAGAATCCAGGATATAAGACATAGATTAAAAAGATGCATAGAGAGATGATAGATGAATAGATAGATGAGCACACTGAAAATAGAAGAAAAATATTCAGATACTTAGAAAAATAAGGTTATGTATCCTAATTATTAAAAAATAAAATATTTATCTTAATATTTATATATATTATCCTAATATTTATGTATCCCATATTTATTAAAAATATATAACATAAATATAATAAAATGAAATATTTATTCAATGAGTATAATCATTAAACTAAAAATCACCTTGAAATAAATATAGGAGTATATATGAATTAAATGTGTGTACATATATTTAATCTAAAATGGATTTAAGTATATTGTGCTATAGTACATTAAACTTATATTTAGTCAATTTTTCCTGCATTTCCTTCTAGGTATTTTTACACACTTTTAAAATCAGGACATAAATTTCTCTCTCTCAATTTTTTATTCTTAAAGAAAAAAGTAAAATGCGTGCTTTGTGCCACCAGGGGGAGCACCAACATTATTATAAATTTGATACTGAGTCAAGCCTAAAGGAAATTGCAACCCTCTCCAGCGTTCTTGCCTGGAGAATCCCAGGGACAGGGGAGCCTGGTGGGCTGCCGTCTATGGGGTCGCACAGAGTCGGACACGACTGAAGCGACTTAGCAGCAGCAGTAGCAAGCCTAAAAAAAAACTCTATACAAAATACAACAGAATCACAAAAAAAATTAAAACATACATTGTTTACAAGAATTTGAAAAATTTTATAAGGTATGACATGAAGAAAAAGATGTAGGTTACTTTATTGATATCTCACCAATAAAAATATTAATTGATTAAACAGTAGTCTGTTTAAGTCAAAATAAGGAAAACAAAGAAAATAGGAGGAAATATAAATGCAAAATCAAAACTAAACACAAAAATACAAAGTTTCAATTAATAATGACTTTGATTAAAATTTCTATTAGTTGATTTTGGATTGTAATTTCTTATAAGTAAAGCAACCAGGGTAATTAATTTGATTTGCACTTCTATGTAACTAGAAGTTATAGCAATTAAATTAGAAAGTAAATATTTTTTTGGATGGTGAAGTTCATTCAACATACTAGATTATAATATTACAATTGTTTCTTTTAAGTGATATGAGAAAAAATAATAAATCACATTTGGGAGATTCTGCCAAAAAATTTAGTCTTTGCTCCCATCTGTTTTTATAGGTTTTATTATTCTTTCACAATCAGCTTCAAAATGTTATAAATTAATTAGCCCTGGTAGCTCTTAAATCTTGTCATCTGCCTTTCTACCACTCCCCCAAAAAATTTATACCATTTGCTCTTATATTGTTAATATTAGCCTTATTTATATCCATTTAATGGACTTTGCCTCAATGGGACATATATTTATGGCCCAGTGGGACATATCTCAAGAGAGTTAAATATTTACCTAAATCTTTCGTTTGCATGTAATAGAAAATATACAGAGGTATAATATTCTTGTCTAATCAGTTTATTTAATAGTTAACTGACTGTATGTTGTTGTAATTGTTCAGTCTCTAAGTCGTATCTGACTCTTTGTGACCCCATGGACTGCAGCATGCCAGGCTTCTTGTCCCTCACTATCTCCTTGAGTTTGCTCAAACTTATGTCCATTGAGTCAGTGACGTTTTCCAACCATCTCATCCTCTGCCACCCCCTTCTCCTTTGGCCTTCAATCTTTCCCAGCATCAGGGTCTTCTCCAGTCATCTCTTTGTATCAGGGGGCCAAAGTATTGGAGTTTCAGCTGAAGCATCAGTCCTTCCAATATTCAGAGTTGATTTCCTTTAGGATTAACTGGTTTGATCTCCTTGCAGCTCAGGGGGCTCTCAAGAGTCTTCTCCAGCACCCAATTCAAAAGCATCAAAAGTAGCTTAGTTGTAAAGAATCTGCCTGCCAATGCAGGAGGCGCAGGAGACATGGCTCTATCCCTGGGTCGGGAAGATCCCCTGGAGGAGAAAATGACAACTCACTCCAGTATTCTTGCCTGGGAAATCTTCCAGACAGAGGAGCTTGGTGGGTTATAGACCATGGGGTCGCAAAGAGTGGAACACAACCGAGCACACAGGCTTTCCAGGAGGCGCTAGTGATCAAGAACCTGCCTGACAGTGAAGGAGACATAAGAGACGGGGGTTCGAACCCTGGGTCGGGAAGATCCCCTGGAGAAGGAAATGGCAACCCACTCCAGTGTTCTTGCCTGGAGAAGCCCACGGACAGCGGAAGCTGGGGGCTACAGTCCATGGGGTCTCAAAGATTCAGACATGAGTGAAACCACTTAGCACACACATTAGCAAGCACTAAAAATATAGCTGCCTTCAAAAGAGATATGAGAAATCTCTCTAAAAGAGAAAATGTTATACAGATAGATAAATAGACATAGACCAAATAAAAATACTTCAAGTGGCAATAATGGAGCATTAGATAGACATGATAAAATAATTTGGGTTGAAAAACTCATATTTATCTATCAAACTAGCAGTTTTCCACAGACTATAATCATATTCATTAGGTTTCATTCCCTAAACCCTTAAAAGAGAGGCTAGCCTGTAGAGTTGCTCAATGTTTGTGGTCTTAAAGTAGGGTTTGAATTTGAGGCAACAAGAGCAAAGAAAAATAATAAAATCATAGGTAACATTTTTATATACTCACAGCCTACAGAAAAGGTAAAGACAGATATCAAGGGGAATTTGTATGAGTTCAAATAGTCATGATTATGTAATCAGAACATGATGCAGCTTTTTCAACCTAGTTTCTTTGGAGCATAAGTGTCTCCAATAACTATATTAAACTCTGACCCTAATGAAGCTCTCCTGAGATGTAAGCAAGCATAAAGATGCCTGAATTCCTGTTTAATGCAGCAAGAAAGCATGTGACACAGTTATTAAAGTTGTACTAAACTTCTCAGCCACAAACTCCAAACAAAAACGAAAAGGCATAGAAGATGTGAGATATTGTTTATTTCTTTTATTCTTTTTTTCTTAATGACTGTGATTTATCAGAAAGGTGTTTGCATCCTTTGCATCTCACTGTGTGTTTGTGATATCGAATGGAAGAAATACCAAAAACCTTGAACCTATAATGTGATCTGTCATGGTCTACTCTCATGGTACATCAATAAGTGTTAGGAAAGTTCTTGAGCTTTTCCAAATAGAGGGGTGGAGGTATAGGTTGAAAAATAAATGCTCCTTTAACAGGGTGTTTAGTTAAGAAACATGACTTTATGTGTTCAGTCGATCCTTCTTGTCTCTTTCTTTGCAACCCCATGGACTGTAGCCCACCAGGCTCCTCTGTCCATGGGATTTCCCAGGCAAGAATACTGGAGTGGGTTGCCATTTCCTTCTCCAGGGGATCTTCCTGACCCAAAGATGTAACCTGTGTCTCCTATGTCTTCTGCATTGGCAGGCAGCAGTCAAGTGTGGTGGATTTCAAACTAAAAACATGAACAGCTGGACATGGTGCTGATAGTGATGCATCATTGGAGCAAGGGGAGTATTGAATGAAACCTTTAGGAAAATATGTGTCTAACTTATTATTTTGGAATATTTCTTACTCTATCCTATCTATTTAAGGGAAGCAAATATGTTACATGTTAGGTTTAGGAGTTTGCTTCTCATATGAATATTTAAAAATAAAAAAATAGAATCAAAAAGTCAAGGAAAATCATCTAGTCTGGAATCATCACTTGGGGATTATGTTTAGTGAAGGCAAAGCATTTAGCCAGAATTGAGACTTTTCAATGTTAGAAAAAAAGTTGAAACTCAGGAAGGTTATCTAAAGGACATCAGATAATACAGAGCATGGATGAAAAAGTTCTCCTTTTGAAGACAATATGCTGAGATATGAGTTCTATGTTTTATAAAATAACATTTTATGAGGCTAATAACAATAAATGTGAAGATAGCTATTATTTGTATTATGCTATCAATATACATTAAGTAGCAGCTTTTAAAAAAAACTGTCAGCATACAGTAAGCCTGCAAAACTCACAATTATTTAATAGCATTGGAGAATTGGTGATTAAAATACAATACTATCCTTGTCCACAAAAGATCTACTCAATAACATTTCATTAACATGTGTTACCCAAATTAAGATATAATAGAAGTAAAACAGTGGCTTCCCACCTACATCATTTTTGTACACTGAGGTTTTAGTGTACATAAAACAAACACAGAGACAGCACTGAATATTCTGTTGTTTACATAAGAGGTATACATATTAGTAAGGTGGAAGATGCATTCATTAAGGCAAGCATTTCTCAGTAGAACATCATAGTTGGTAATAAAGCCTGCAGAATACGGAACAAGTCAGAAAACCTGTGCATTAGTCTTGTCAGATTGCTTACACTCTGTCGTTTTATTTTCAATGACTTGACATTTTATCGCTTCTAGAAACTCAACAGCAATAAAGCTAGGGTCATTCAGATTAATTCAAAACTGAAGTAAATCTTCAACTGTGCCAAACTCGGATGGCTTTTGATGTACTATGTAATTACACTGCCATCATTTTCTGGGCATCCTACTTTTGACGCATATGAAACATCTTAATGGCACTACCTGTCCAACACAGATTAAGATATAAAACAGGTGACAAGAAATTATTCACAGTGTCAATACTAATATATACTTACATATTTATCAATATGAATGCTATGCTTAACTATGAGAACTAATAAATGAATTCAGTGAAGATGTAGTATCCCAAATTAATTTGCAGAAATGTGTTTCATTTCAATACACTAGTAATGAACTATTGGAAGAAAAATTAAGGAAACAATTCCCTATACAGTTCCATAAAGAAGAATAAAATACCTATAAATAAATATAACCAAGGAGATGAAAACCTCTATTCTGAAAAATAAAAGACATTGATAAAACTACAATCTAAAGATTTGATGCAATCCTAATAACATACAAATAATGTTTCACAGAACTGGAAAAAAAAATCTTTAAATTTGTATGAAACCCCCCAAAACCACTAATAGCCAAAGAAATCTTGAGAAAAAAGAATAAAGCTGAAAGTATCGTGCTCCCTAATTTCAAGCTATAGTACAAAATCAGCCATAAAAAAAAGAATGAAATCTTGCCATTTTATGCAACATGGATGGATCTAAATAGAAAAATACAGAAAAGGACAAATATCATATGGTCTCACTTATATTTGATATTTGAGAAACAAAACTTGACTTCCATTGTTGTATGGCAGAAACCAACACAACATCATAAAGATTAAAAAAAAAAATTAAAAAACTGACAAAACAAAAGTAGACTCATAGATAAGGAGAATGGGGCCTCCCAGGTGGCACAGCAGTAAAGAATCCACCTGCCAATGCAGGAGACAAGTGACATGGGTTCAATCCCTGGGTTGGGAAGATCTGTTCCTGCCTGGAGAAGCCCATGGACAGAGAAGCCTGGTGGGCTACAGTCCATAGGGTTGCAAAGAGTCAGACATGACTGAGGGACTGAGCATGCACGCATACACACACAGAGAGAGAACAAACAATGGGTGATTTCCAGAGGGGAGGGAAGTGTAGGAGATGGGCAAAATAGGTAAAGGGAATTAAGAGGTATTTATTTATAAAATAAATAATCACAGTGTTATATTGTACAAAGTAATGAATACTATCAATGGTATTGTAATAGCTTTCTATGAGGATAAATTGTCATTAGATCTTCTCTACTGATCTTTTAGTGATGAATTTAAGTGCCCGATCACTATGTTGTACACATGAAACTAACATAATATTGTATGTCAACTGTGTGCCAATTTTTTAAAGTAAATTAATTGTTGATACATGCTACAAAATGGATTAACTTTTAAATATGTTAAGTAAAACATTTGATATAAAGATTTAAATATTATATAAATCCACTATATGGTGTGTACAGATAGGCAAATCTATAAAAGAAAAGTAGATAAAATTATGCATGGGAGTTGGGAAGACAAAGGAGAGGGATGGGGGAATTATTCTAATGGGTATGCAGTTTCTTTGAGGATGATAAAAATAGTCTAGAATTAGATAGTGGTGATGGTTACACAACTGTGTATGTATAATAAAAAGCACTGAATTGTATGCTTTTACAAAACAAAAAAAATTAAAAAACGTTTTTTAAAGTTTTTAAAAAATAAAATTTAGAAAATAAATGTGTATTACTATAAAACTGTTGATTCGGTGATTGAAGTCAAACATTAATGATCTGCATGTATGATTTACCACCTAATTAGAGAGAAGTAAAATGCTGCTTTATAAACATTTTAGTGTTTTAATTACTTAAGTATGTGTGTGTGTGTTAGTAGCTCCATCATGTTGGACTCTTTGCGACCCTATGGACTGTAGCCCACAGGCTCCGCAGTCCATGGAATTCTCCAGGCAAGAATGCTGGACCTGACTGAACGACTAACACACACACATACTGGAGTGGTTTGCCGTTCCCTTCCCAAGAGATCGTCCCGATCCAGGGATCAAACCCAGGTCTCCTGCGTTGAAGGCAGATTCATTACCATCTGAGCCACCAGGGAAGTCCTAATGCACACAAAATGATCTTTCTTTATCTATAGAAGATAAAAAGGAGATGAAAGCAAACATCATATCTCATATGATGTTGCCTCATATTTTACAGAAAAGATAATAATATCATATAGAGGATAGATCAGCTTCCTGAACTTTTAGACTATGCCACATTATATTACCAATAGTCTAAAAAAGCACAATGTGTAAGATGCAATAAAACCCTTTTCCTTTGTCTCCCACTGTTCCTTTAGAGTTTCTTCATTTGCCTTTTCTGTTCATCTTTAAATAGACAGTCCTATGCTGACTTTAATTACCAAAATCTGAATTTGTAAATCAGACTTTTCTAGTATATCATACTTATTAATGTTTTGATCCTTAAGCAAAATGAAGACTTGTCTCGTCTGCCACTCCACCTCCAAGCCAAACTGGACCAGGGCAGATGGGGCTTCAGTTTAGAAATGGATGTCTTTACAGGATTTCCCTCTGTCTTGTCATTCACTTACCAGTGAAACTCCCACCCTGGTTTACTTCAACACAACATCACTGAATTCAGATTTGAGAGGAGATGTGCATAAGTGACTGTGAGGATTGTGGTAGGGCCAGCTCCAACATATAGATGAGGAAATTGAGGTGCAAACATGTAGCTACTTACAGTCAGTAAGTTGAACCAATCAAGTGTTATCTCTGCTCTAAACTACAGTCCCTTATTTGGTCTGCCCATTTCACTTTACTTTTTTTTTTCCTGCCTTAGTGTCAGTCAAGTGGAGACAATTGTTGAGTTAACAAATAAGCCCTTTACAAATACAAATAATTCAAGTTCTTCTTAATTTCAGCTGTATTGATGAATGCAGACTCCAATTAAGGGTGGATTGAGTCTGTTGGATAGACTTGGGCAAAATTTCTCTTTTCAATCCTTATAAAATAAATATCAGTGAAGATGTAGAGAAGAGAGCATTAAGGGATGTAAGAGGTTTCCAGGAAAGGGATGTGACTCTAAAGATAAAATGATTCCTGCATCCAAGAAAGGAAGGATTTATCACATCTCTTTCTGTCTTTCCAATTCTCTCTTTCTTTTTACACAGCTCTCACATTTCAAGTACAATTTTTTTTTTATATTTAATATCATAGTTCTACTGATTTGTAGATTCAGTAAACATGTGGCTATATTTCCGTGTGAAACAAATTACTCTTTATAATATTATTCTTTTTCAAGACGATGTAGTGAAAATCCCAACAAAAAATTCCAAATGAATTATGAAACAAAAACCAATTTACATTACTTAATAATTCTCAGGAGATTCCTTGGTGGCTGGGGGCTTCCCTGATGGGTTAGTGGTAAAGAATCTATCTGCCAATGCAGGAGATGTGGGTTTGATCCCTGAGTTGGGAAGATCTTCTGCAGAAGGAAATTGCAACCCACTCCGGTAGTCTTGCTAGGGAAATTCCGTGGACAAAGGAGCCTGCCAGGCTACAGTCCATGGGGTTGCAAAAGAGTCAGATAAAACTTAGCAACTAAAAAGTAACAACAATTGTCAGAATAACAACTGTTCCTGATTTTCAAATATATATATATGTATATATTAATATATGTGATTTATATAACCACTCTTCCCATTACATAATAGTAAGCATGGTGGAGAGTTTGGCAGGAGCACACAACATTTCAAGAGCATCAATAACCTTCCACTGTACATTCATTTTATGGAGTACATTTAGTATTCTCTTAAAACCTCCATTAACTATATAAAACTATCTTTCGTCCTTGTCTATTTAATTTCTGATTCACCTAATAAAACACAATAGGTGGATAATTCTCATTGATACTTTCCAATAATTTCACAAAAACAGGCCACATCAGAGATTTTACTATAAATTATAAATATATTCAGCATCTTACAAACTAGGGTCTTAAAAAAATGTTTGAAATTCAAATTCACCTGGGAATACTTATTTAGCCAAAAGTTTGACTTTTCAAAGATTTTTTGAAATATTCTGATGCTAGTCTAGAAAAGTGATATTTGTTAATAGTCCCTTCCCACATGATATTTTAGTTTCTTAAAAGAAACTAAAGCAAATTTAATTTTTTCAATAGCAACAAGTTCATTGATCTACAAATTTTATTTCTAAATATTCAAATGTTAGTGCATCATGTGCACATGCAATAGTTTAAATTTTCTGTAATTGTCTATATTTTATTAGTTGACTATTCCATATCTCGTCCCTATTTTGTTACTTATACCTAAAATGTTTCACTTGCCTACTACTCCTCATTGCCCTTTGCATAAATCCTATTTTTCATTCTTTCAAGGACAGCTTCAAGTCATTTTTGATGAAATTTGTCCTTGTGTCTTTGCACTTCCATTTTTTCACTATTCTTTAAATTATGCATTAGGTTTTTTTCAGTGTTTTAGTATATTTTGGTACACATTTGCTGTTCCACTTATTAACTCTTATTAGATATTTCATAGATAGCATTGACATTCTTTCCTTCAGCAGCCTCTCAGATATACTCTGTAATGATTTGGGTGCCCATCTGACACATTTGTATATCACTGTGTGCATAAGTCCATCATTTACTTTACTTCAAGTAGTATAATTGTCCATTAATTTAATCTCCCCATTATACACAGAGATGCTTGAGGGAAGAGATTAATTTTTATCTCCTTTATATAGTACAAAAATGAGATAGCCATTGATTCTTCAATAAAACTAGCAATCCATGAAGCATTATTCACTAAAGGATACAATTTATTGTGTCCAATATTTGGTAATGAACTGTTTCTTATGTACAAAAATTTTTGTTTTTATGATTTTTAGTATTGTTTATACATGTTTAACTCATAAATATTGTAGAAGTACAATTTCTTTGCCCATTTATGCTTAGACCAATAGTAAGGCAAATATGAAATAGATTTAAATCATGTGAAATAAATGGGAATTTAGGATGCTTTCATAACTGTGATTAAAAGTGTACACCATTGTCAGAAATATGTTTAAATGTTTGAGGTGGTAACTTCTAAGCTTCTCCTTATACTTTCGTCATTCCCTTTCCTGGACTTTCTTATACTCAAAATTAAAGATTTATGTCCCCTTTATTCTGATTAAATTCATCCATGCCTCAAGTTTCCTTTATCATTTCTATCTTTATGTTAGAAAAGTTTTTTTTTTTACTTTTCTCTTTGAAACATCCTGTATTTTCAGCTGTATTTTTTCCTGATTTCCACTAATTTTAGTATATCAACAGAAAAACCATCCCTTAGTTTAAACAATATCTTTGTCTGCTCTTTATTTTACTTACCTCTGAATCCAGCAGATCACAAAGTCCTTCATATTCTGCTACTTCAGATTTCTCAATTCTGCATCTATCTATTCCAAACAGCTGCCCTAGCTTTGTGCCACATCTTCTCTCTGCTTCAGTGTTTACCAAGTTATTTTTCTAACTTATTGATTTATGACATTGCCACTCTAATCAAAAGCACACACATACATACATAAACATATGTGTCTGTTTCAGGTTCATGGCACTCTGCAACCAACTTTCTCTCTTTCAGTCTGCTAAATTTTTAACTATATACACATTTCTTCTTAAATTCTATATCCTTCACAAATATTTCTTAAGAATTCTAGCTTGACCAAATAGCTGTATTCTCTTTACACCGATAATTATTCTTATCTTATTACTATTTTGGAATTTTATAGTGGTTGTTATTTATTTGCACCTATAGATATTTGTCTTATAGAATGCACTGTAGGGTAAGAAGAATAAAGAGAGTAATATTCAATTCACATCTCTTAAGAATCAAGAACAAGTATCATAAATACATATATTTGATTATATAAAAGTGGCAGGAATTTTTGACAATGCAATTTTCAAAGGCTACAGTAATAATAAAATAAACTTAAAGCATTTTAAGACAACTGGAGAAATGATATTAACAATCAGAGGATATATTCTTTACTCTGACTAAAATTGTTTGATAGTATTAATATTATTGTTATAATTGCCATCTCAATGACATCACTTGCTATCCAGCTCATAAGCTCAGTTCCTCTGAGAGTCTGCTAATAGGGCAATGGAGCAACCAGGTTCCAATCTTCTCCACTTTGCAATATTGGGAACAGGACCAAGTAGATCATAAAAAAGTGTCAGCACTATTTTAAAAAGACTCATATACTCACCTGCAAATCACAATATGATATTCACAGGGGCAATAATAATAAAGGAGAAATGGTTTTAAAGTTTTATTGTTTTTCATTTGGTTACATCTGCTTACACATTCTACTGAAATTCAGTAGACCCATCTCACTGGAGAATTGGGAGTGCAAAGCTTTTCACTGAGCTTGCATTCAAATTGTACTCACTTTGATAAAATTTGAGTTCAGCCTTAAAGCATCAGTATCTGACATCCATAAACTCTTTGGAAGATGTCTAAGCAAGATATAAAAATGTATATGAGTGCTTAATTGTTAAAAAAAAACTTTCAAAATCCTTAATTTAAAATGACTGCAGTTTAGTATGTAGTCTCCACCCATATAGGTGGAATTTTATAGGAATAGAAATTTGTGTGAATCAAAAAATTCTCATGAGATGCAAAATAATTAACTCATTACCTCAAGTTAATGAATAATGAAAAAGCCATCTCAGAGAATCAACACTTGCCCCTTCATCACAGTAAACTGGTAGATTTCAAATTGTGCCCGGCAGACTACATATACCAGAATATATTGGAATGCTTATTTACAATTCAGATTTCTGGGTCTAAGCTCTGTCAATTGAAGCACAGCTTTTATTGCTATAACATAGGATCCCAAAGGATTCCTAAGGCAAACATGCTTTGAGAACCAATGGGAGACCCAGATTATCAACTGCATGTCTTATCTTCAGGAGATAGTTATTTCTTATTTGTTTTTATTGAAATAGACAAAGACTCATTTGGGAATTAAACTGAAAGTATTTATTCCACTTAGTGAAAAACTAGTTTTATAATGTGTCTTGGCTTATTTTTTAAGAATAGAAATAGAATTATCAACTATAATGACTCATGCTTACATTCTACGTGAGAACTGAACAATTCTTGAGTATAAACTCTTTGTGTACTTTTTTAATCCCTAAAATTTATGATTTTTAATGCTTTTTAGGGCTTCCCAGGACTTCCCTGATGACTCAGAGAGTAAAGTGTCTGCCTACAATGCAAGAGACTCGGGTTCGATCCCTGGGTTGGGAAGATCCTCTGGAGAAGGAAATGACGACCCACTCCAGTACTCTTGCCTGGAAAATCCCATGGATGGAGGAGCGTGATAGTCTTCAGTCCATGGAGTCCCAAAGAGTTGGACACAACTGAAGCAACTTAGCATGTTGCTTAACATGGGCTTCCCAGGTAACGCTAGTGGTAAAGAATCATCCTGCCAATGCAGGAGATGTAAGAGACTCAGGTCTAATCCCTGAGTTGGGAAGACCCCTGCAGGAGGGCACAGCCACCCACTCCAGTATTCTTGCCTGGAGAATCCCAGAGACAGAGGAGCCTGATGGGCTATGGTCCATGGGGTCACAAAGAGTTGGACGTGACTGAAGCAACTTAGCATGCATGCACAGAATGCTTTTTAAACATTTCCTCCCAAATGAAGAGAATATCTAATTGTCAAATATCATAGACACATACAATATTAAAGATCAACTTATTTAATTTTTTTGTCTTAGTCATATCTTTGTGAGGTATTGAGCAGCTGAGCACACACACACACATGCAACATAAAAGCCATAGTTTAGATTAAATGGTCAGAGAATGCTAGAAAAAGTGCTAGGTGTTTGAAATTTCTTAAATTGAATTGAACTATGGGAATTAAACTGTGTATTAAAGTTGATGCTAAATTGGCACTAGTATTAAATTTGAGAAACATACACAAACATGAGTTTATATCATTAACCCCTTCACATATTATTTTTTTATCACCACTTGAAACCAACACCCAGTTCCAATTAAGGAAAGCCTTAACTTGCATTTGATGTACACTGTTAAATTTGCATACAACTTATCTATGCCACTCTTCCAGTCTCCAATATTTCAGTGAAGCTGAAGTAGGCTTTCTCAATTAAATAGTAGTGGAACTTACATAAGACCAATTAGTTCAGTTATGGTTGTTCTGGTACTTCTTTCAGAGTAATTGCTACCATCTCTTTCTAATTCGTTCACCTAAAATAACATATCGGAGACAGTGATAAGAACAGAAGTTCCACCTTTGCCTCAGAGGCATCTTTGGAATCATGCTGGGGTTTTTAACAGTTTATTTGTACTTGACCAGCAGGTAGGAAGCAGGCCCTTGGCCAGAGTCTCCAGATAAACTAGAAGGTAAGATTTGTACATATTTCATTCCCTAACAGGCCCAGAAGGAGATTGTGAAAAGAACTGAAGTGATTCTCAGCATGTACATATTTATGTGTGTGTGTGCTAAGCCGCTTCAGTCATGTCTGACTCTGAGACCCCATGGACTGTAGCCCATCAGGCTCCTGTGTTCATGGGATTCTCCAGGCAAGAATACTGGAGTGGGTTGCTATGCCTTCCTCCAGGGCACATATTTACATATTCAGCTATATCCTGGGCACTCAAATTTCAGGAAATATTTTTTCCTATGGTGTTATTTAAATAAATATATAAATCTATATAAAGTTTTAAATTTTCAAATTGCATATTAAAATCAAATATAAAATATATAAATATGCACAAATATATCTAAAAATAAATTTAAATCATGAACACGTATCTTTAGTGGGTGATCTCAGTCATCCTCATAACAATCAAACTTTGGACACCTGGGAGAATGTGAAAGTCCATTTTCTAAGACTGGATCTGAGTAGTGGTTTTTAGTTCTTTATTCAGAATAACTTATTACATGGTTTTACCAAGAAAATTTCAGTGTCAAAGCTCACCATTTTCCATTTAGCAAATGGTGAACAAAGAGAAAGAGACTTTGCGACCCCTCTGGGTGTAACTGGGTTCATACTAATTCTAATAAATATCTTGATTAATTACATATTGTAATGACCACTTCCTTAAACAAAATATTATAAATTTTAAACTATTAAAAGATCCAATCTTGACCTGGATGCCAAAAAAGTAATGATAGGATGAAATGAAGAGATATGTTTTAATTAAATAGATCAATATTTTTCAATAAGTAAAAATATTTTTATCACCATTTACTTAATAATTCAATAATTAATCTGGGCATCCTATCATCTTTCTATATCATACATTTACAATTTAAGAAAAAATATATAGTTGGATATATGTATGTATATATTTGGGCTTCCCTGGTGTCTCAGACAGTAAACAATCTGCTTGCAATGCAAGAGACACAAATTTGAACCCTGTGTCAGGAAGATCCCTTGGAGAAGGGAATGGCTACCCACTCCAGTATTCTTGCCTGGAGAATTCCATGAACAAAGTAGCCTGGCGGGTTACAGTCCATGGGGTTGCAAAGATTCAGACACAACTGAATGACTAACAATTTCACTTTCATGTATATATTTATGCATAATTCTGTAGTTTTTGCTAGCTTATTCAAAAAAGAAGATCAGATATTGCTCATTGTGCAGTAGGCATTTTGGCTGATGCATTTAATTCTTTAATTTTAGATTGTTTTTATATTAACTGAAGAACAAGAACATTGTTCTCTGCAGTGAATTTTAATATTTGTAAAATTAACTAACAGTAACATGGATACAGTATATGTTTTATAAAGTAACTATTGTACAAATTATCGACATAATTGAATATTATATTATTATATTAATATTATCAAAATAATTGTCGACATATTGACTGTGTCGACATAATTATCAACATAATTGAATCAAAATTCCTATAATGAGAAACAGTCTGTATAAACAAATATGTTAGTTATTAGACGAAAACAGACCTACTTTTATTTGTTAATTTTTTGGCCTCACCATACCAAACCACTTATGGGATCTTAGTTTCCTGACCAGGGATTGAACTTGGGTCACTACAGGGAAATCACTGAGTCCTAACCAGTGGGTTGCCAGGGAATTCCCCAAAAAAACAGACTTACTTTAAAATATTGTTTATGACTAAGAAATTTTCTTAAAACAAATATTAATGACCTATGTTCTACATTCAAATTTGTATACCATGCAAACAGTTCTTATGCACTTATATTGAAAAAAAAGCAACTACTTATTTACATTTCCTATAAATTACCTCTTTTCATCTAAAATATGAAGGGTTTATTTCACCTAAGTTACTTTCTTATTCATTACAAAATTGTTACATAGAAGAGATAAGTGAGAGAAGAATTTTGCCTAATGTGAATTGACCACATCACTTAATTGATTTGATCTCATAGTGTATAATTTAGATAAGCTTGTTAGATGGTTTTGTCATTTAGAATTCAAGTAATGGAAACCACCAGCATATTGCTGGTAGCTTGTTTTGACAGATGGATGTCCACAGATGTACTTGATTATAGCAGATGGAAGTTATATGATTATATGTAAAAGATTTTACAAAGAAAACTTTTAATCTTCATCTGACTGCAGGTAGAGCTCTTTTAACATACTGGCATTATTTCTATTTCTAAAACAGTATTCCCTCCTTTTTTTGTGAACAGTACTCTATATTATCTGTGGGACTTATGGCACAAAACACGGATATCAAAGGTAAATTGCCTTTTAAGAGGGAAAGTGATAAAAAGTTAGAGTTTGAAGTCCCTTCATAAGATGAGGTCTTTGGTTCTCCTACCTAGGGGCTGTGTGATCTTGGACAAGTTACTTAACTTTTATTAATAATACAACCTTGCTATTTCATGTCTAAAATTGAGAAACTACTAGACAGTCATTGTAAAGCTAAATGGGAATATATATGCAAATCACTTTGCATAATGCATGACACGTGGTAACTTATTATTAAATATCATTGTCACCATCATCAAATTAAATTGGCAGGAAATTTTGATGCCTCAGGAAATATCTATTTTTCAACAATAAAATAGTAAACTATTTACACTTTCATCATACAAATGGCTATACCATTTAATTTTATTTTCATTTCTAACAGATTTATAGAAGGAAATGGATGGAAATGGGTGCTTAACAATGTTACACATGCATATGTACACACACAAAGTCAAAACAAATTATGATTAGTAAATTTTAAGAAATAATCTTGTGCATTTTTAAGCAACGATAAAATGTAGCTCCATGAAGTTTATCTGAAGGAGAATTTCTTTTCCAGTATAATTGATTAATAGATAAGAACGAATACAGCTGGTTACGGGAAATTCTCTTTTTAAGTTACAATATGTATGAAATATATGTTTTCTTGACTTTTATATTCAAAAGGTTAGTATTTCAGTTTGTCATTTTATGTCATATTTTCACTTTAATTGATCCATGTGAGAAACACTCCTGCACAAAGGGCATGACTTCTGTAGAGGTGGCTTTTCTGTTTTTAAATGTATTCTGTATTTTCCTCTGAAGGATGTAATTCAAAATGACAGTACATTAAAAAGAGCTTGACACAAGTCATGTAAAGTTTCAAGGGGATTAATTTTTTATTCATGCAAAATGTGAAAAATCCTCTTCTTTCTCATGATTCAAAAATATCTCTCACCCTACTTGCATATTTGAAGAAAGAAAATAATTAGATCACAGTGATCCATCTGGTATATTTATTCTATCCTTTCATTTCTGTTTACAGTGACAATTCAACATATGTCATGTGACTTTTTGAGATGTGTCTAAAAAGTATGGTTTTAGAGTTGCAGGTAAAAGAAAGCAATAGATTTTCATTTTCTTATTACGTTGAATTAGAAGAAATTTGAACTACAGAGTCAAAAAAAAGTTTGCCAGTTTTGATGATCTTGGGCAAATTAATCTCTTTAAGCCTCAGTTTTCTTCACAGTACCCTGGAAAATCCTATGGACAGAGGAGCCTGGTAGGCTGCAGTCCATGGGTTCGCTAAGGGTCGGACACGACTAAGCGACTTCACTTTCACTTTTCCCTTTCATGCACTGGAGAAGGAAATGGCAACCCACTCCAGTATTCTTGCCTGGAGAATCCTAGGGACGGCAGAGCCTGGTGGGCTGCCTTCTATAGGGTCGCACAGAGTCGGACACGACTGAAGCGACTTAGCAGTAGCAGTAGCAGTTTCTTCACAGTAAAATGTGGAATATTAAAGACCTCAAAGTATTTCCAAAGAAAATGATAAAGTTCCTGACACAGCATGTAAATACTCTAAAAGTTCAAATACCCTTACCTCCAAATCCTTTCTGGGTCTCATCTAGTTACTCTTAGACCTACAGATTCAACTTTGAATAAATTCCAAACAGGCCTGCTGCTTTATCTATATTCTCTTCCCTAGCAAACACCTGGAGTTGATTTTCCTGTTGCCCTGAGACCTGAGTGTGCCATCTTGATTCCCTGACTATACTCTAGCTTCTCTCCCACTGAGACATTTTCATTTCCTTGTTGTACCCCTGTCTATTTGTCTGATGGCAGTGCAAACTTTTGTGAACTACCCTTCATTCATATTCAGAAGCTGTTTCTTTCCAATGGTTGAGTTTTATACTCCTCATCTGAAAAACTTCATCATCATCCTTGTGAATAAGAGTATTGACACCACCTAAGAAGATCTCTGTTGTCTCCTATACACTAGACTGAACCTATTTTACATGCACAAAATCCAAAACAGGATTTTAAATCACAATACTACCTTTTATGTAAAAGTATACTAATCCTTCAAACTAGTCTCCTCAATTAGCTGTTACAAATTGCCACAAATACATAGTAAAAATGTTAAAAATCAGTGTTTTGCAGGTGGGAATATGTTCTTTGTTAATGCCATATGATAGAGAATCAAATACTTAATTTTTTCCATTTACATATTTATTTATACTTTTTCTGTTTCCTTTAATAGAAGAGAAAGAGAAAGGGATACTCTAGGGCTCTATTAGTCATAACATATTATTGGTAGCTTTTTGTCATACACATCCCATTTGCTAAAGTAGGGTGATTTCTAATTGCCAGTCTTATAACATTTGTTCAGTACACTGACTTTCTGACCACTAACTAAAGATATTTTCACAGAAATATGTTGGTAGTTTTAAGAAAAAAATGACCAAGTATTAAAGTATGTAAAACCATACAGCTAAAGGAATAAAATATCCATTTAGCTAAATGTTCTCAGTGTTACATACTTTGGTAGATAAAGTCGCCTGGAATTAGATGAGGAAAATCATTTTGCTTTGTTTTTAAAACTGTTCATGTAAAACAGTGACTTCATCAAGTTCCTTATAGAAACAACGATAGAAATATTCAGTTTCTGTATTCTAAGTTCTAGGAACACTGAACTACAATCCTCGAAAAGTACCAAAAATCAAACAGGTACTTATTGGTGTTAAATGTAATATTACAAAAGAAAACTAGATATAACACCAGTGAGAGGTGATCATTTTCAACAAGAAACATAGAACTGCAGAGAAGAGATAAGTGTGAATTATTCTATTATCATAGAAACTGTACCAATTTTCACCTACTGCCAAACTCAAATAAAATACAACTAAAGTAATGAAATAGCATCGCTATATCATATGATATATCTCTAGGGAATTATACAGAAACAATTCAACATATATAATTGATAAAGTGAAGACAGAAAATTTTATGTTAGTTATATGATATAACAAATAGTACAGTGGGATGTGCATCACAAGTCAAATTATACAGTAATTTTCGTATTTGTATTACTTTTTCAATTAGTAAGAAATTAGACAAGATCCCAACCTACTATGAATATTTTACTTTCATATGAATTGATAACATAACTTGTATAATTATTGACTCATTTATGTTATTTTCTATTAAAATCACACTATGTATGACTCTAATGGAAAAATGTAATTCTGAGGACATTTACTTTTTAGCTTCTGCTTCCTAAAGAACAAAAGTGTCTGGAAAATCATTACAAGTCCTGTAAAATTCAATGAAATGTAAGACATTTTTTAAAAAGCTGCACTGATTTAGACTTAACAGGAAAGAACATACTTTTGGGGAATCGAGGTGGATTGTCATTGACATCCGTGAGGGTGATGTTGACTATTGTCGTTCCAGCTAACCCTCCCAGCTGTCCGCCCATATCCTTGGCTTGGATGAGGACTTGGTATTGTTCTTTGACTTCCCTGTCCATGTTTGGCAAAGCTGTTCTAATAACACCTTAAGGGGGAAAAATAAAAAACAAATATCACAAACATTCAGTTTTCCAAAATAGTCCACAACAAGAAAATGATTCTATATAGATTTTTAGCAAAGACATGCTAACAAAAATTATGTTTTTTTAAAAATTAATTTAGTTTAATTGGAGGATAATTACTTTACAATATTGTAGTGGTTTTTGCCATACATTGACATGGATCAGCCACGGGTGAATGTGTGCCCCCATCCTAATCCCCCTCCCACCTCCCTTCTTACCCCATCCCTCTGGGTTGTCCCAGAGCACCAGCTTTGAGCGCCCTGCTTTATTTACGGAACTTGCACTGGTCATCTATTTTACATATGGTAATATACATGCTTCAGTGATATTCTCTGAAATCATCCCACCTTCGCCTTTGCCCACATACTCCAAAAGCCTGTTGTTTACGTCTGTGTCTCTTTTGCTGCCTTACGTATAAGATCGTCATCACAATCTTAAGTTCCAAATATATGCGTTAATATACTGTATTGGTGTTTCTCTTTCTGACTTACTTCACTCTGTATAATAGGCTCCAGTTTCACCCACCTCATTAGAATTGACTCAAAAGCATTCATTTTTATAACTAATATTCCACTGTATATATGTACCACAACTTCCTTATCCATACATCTACTGATGGACATCTAGGTTGCTTCCATATCCCGGCTATTGTAAACAGTGCTGAGATGAACATTGGGGTATATGTGTCTCTTTCAATTCTGGTTTCCTTGGTGTGTATGCCCAGCAGTGGGATTGCTGGGTCATAAGGCAGTTCTATTTCTAGTTTTTTTAAGGAATATCCACACTGTTCTCCACTGTACCAGTTTGCATTCCCACCAACAGTGTAAGAGTGTTCCCTTTTCTCCACACCCTCTCCACCATTTATTGTTTGTAGACTTTTTGATGGTGGCCGTTCTGACCAGCGTGAGATGATACCTCATTATGGTTTCGATTTGCATTCTCTAATGAATGATGTTGAGCATCTTTTCATGTGTTTATTAGTCACCTGTATGTAAAATATTACATGTGTTAATTGAGTATTTGGTTTGATCTGAGTTATTTCTCGAAGTGGCTATTGAACTGTAGGATTTAAACATAGGACAATAGAGTTAGTAAACACCTTTACTAACATATACATTTCATTCAGGCACTATTAACTAGATTTAAGGGTACAGGGGCAAACATGCTTCCATCTGCTTCTCCAGTTCCAATCTCTATACTTTTCTAGACTTCTTTCTCCTCCCTGGCTTCTGGTTGCCTTAGACCAATATGCAAGAGATTGGATAGTAGACAGATGATGAGGTTGGGCTTTTCTTTCCATAAATTCCCTACATTCCACACTCTCTCCTGCCATGGTCTGCCTGTTTCTACCCCCGTCTCCTCATTTTTCAACTCCAGTGTGGAAACTGCAGCCCCTTCTTATTTCTTCTCCAGATTCTGCCTTATCCTTTATGGTTGCCTTATAATCTGCTCACACTTCCCATAAAGAGTCCTTTTATTAAGCTAATTTCAAATTGCCCAACTGGGTATCATCTTTTTTCATCTGGGAAAATAATTGATAGAGTCTCTTATAAGGTCCCTTCATGAATTGTACATTTAATGGGTATGTGTTCCTGTGGAGTGGTGCAAAGCCCATAAAGAAGCTATTAAATGATTAAGCTAATTTCAGATGGTGATTGGTGTTATGAGAACAGTGAAACCAAGTGCTTTTGAAGGTAGTATCAGAAACGTCCTCTGTAAGGAAAGGCTTTAGAGCTGCAATTCTAGAGAAATGGAATAGGTAGACTTGGAAAGAACACAGGGAGGAGTATCCTAGTGATGAAAAGGAGAACATTACTTCGTCAAAGCTTACAAGAAGAGCACTTGGAGGTCGATGTGGCTGCAGCATACCACTGTTGAGAGAGATGGTATAAAAGAAGACCACAGATAGGGAGAGAAATGAGATAGTGGTTTTCAAAGATAAATAAATCATCTGGGAAAACATCTTGAAAATCAACAAGTAGGACTATGTCAAACTAAAAGGCTTCTGCATAGCAACAGGAGTAATCAACAAAAATGAAAAGGCACTCTTTGGAATGGGAAAAACTACCTGTAAATTATATATCTGATAAGGACTTAATATCCATAATAGAAAAGAACTTATGCAACTCAATAACAAAAAAAAATCTAGTTTAAAAAATGGGCAAAGAAACAGAATAGAAATTTATCAGAGAAGTAATACAAGTGTCCAGTAGTTGCATGAAAGGGTGCTTGACATCAATATTCATCAGGGAAATGTACAATTATCAAAGCCACACTGAGACGAAAACCTTAAGATTTTAGAATGGCTGTTAACAATAAGTCAAGAACAAGAGATAATAAGTATTGGTAAGAATACTGAGCAGAGAGAACCCTGTGCACTGTTGGTAGGGATGTAGCATCCAGTTCCATCACTTCATTGCAAATAGATGGGGGAAAAGTGGAAACAGTGACATATTTTATTTTCTTGGGTTTCAAAATGACTGTGGATAGTGGCTGCAGCCACAAAATTAAAAGACACTTGCTCCTTGGAAGAAAAACTATGACAAACTTAGACAGTGTATCAAAAAAGCAGAGACATCAGTTTGCCCACAAAGGTCCACCTAGTTCAAGCTATGGTTTTTCCAGTAGTCATGTATGGATGTGAGAGTTGGACCATAAAGAAGGCTGAGCACCGAAGATTTGATGCTTTTGAATTGTGGTGTTAGAGAAGACTCTTGAGAGTCCCTTGGACAGCATGGAGATCAAACCAGTCAGTCCCAAAGGAAATCAATCCTGAATATTCACTGGAAGGACTGATGCTGAAGCTGAAGCTCTAATACTTGGCCACCTGATGCAAAGGGCCAACTTATTGGAAAAGAACCTGATGCTAGGAAAGATTAAGGGCAAGAGGAGGAGGGGGTGACAGAAGATGAGATGGTTGGATGGCATCATTACTCAATGGACATGAGTATGAGCAATTTCTGGGAGACAGTGAAGGACAGGGAAATCTGGCATGCTACAGTCCATAGGGTCACAGAGTCAGACACAACTTAGTGACTAAGGAACAACACGAACAACACTAGGAAAATATTATGGAATTTCCTTATTTTTTTTTAAAATAGAGCTATTATATGATTCAACAGTTCTTCAAATCTGAGTATATATTAAGAGGAAGTAAAAATAAAATCTCTCACCCCATGTTCACTGCAGAATTATCCACAATAGCCAAGATATGAAAACAACAGAAGTGTCCATCAACAGATCACTGGATAAAGATGTGATATAATGGAATATGATTCAATAATTCAGTCATGAGAATGAAAAAGAAAATCCTGCCATTTGCAACAACATAGAAGAAACTTATATTATGTTATGTGAAATAAGTCAGACAGAGAAAGATAAATAAGCTATGATATAATTTATACATAGACTCTAAAAAGCTAAACTTATAGAAACAGAGAGTAGGATAGTGGTTACCAAGGGCTGTGAGGTGAAGGAAATTGGGAGATTCTGGTCAAATGGCACAAGCTTACAGTTATAAAATGGATAAGTTCTGGGAATATAATATATATCATGGTGCTTACAGCTAGTATTACTACATCATATACTGAAAACTTGCTAAGATAGCTCTTACAAGTTCTCATCACATAAAGAAAATGGTAATTGTGTGACATGATGGAGGTGTGGCTAACACAATGGTGGTGATCATTTTCCAATATACAAGTGTATCAAAACAATACATTGTATACTTTATATTTACACAACATTATATGCTAATTATATCTCAACAAAGCTGGAAAATGTTAATTATTAATTTGAGACTATTCATATAGATTATGTGGATTGATGGATAGATAAATAGATAAAGATAGATAAAGAAAGACAGAATGAACTATAGATGAAAGACCGCATTCTTGATTCTCTGAGGATTAGAGTCCAGAGGAGACCTGGATCACCACTCTGTTCTTAAAAGGGCAGCCAGGAAAGTGAGGTCTGAGTGTGAAGCAGGTCACAGAGCCCCTCCTAGAGGAGATCCTCAGAGACAGTGCGGGTCACTCAGATTGAAGAACTCATATAATCTTCACTTTCTCACTTAACTCTGATCTTATCTTTTACAACTCCCTCTTTTGTTCACGAGAGCTTTGCAACATCGCTTCCCTCTGCTGGAAATTTCTTTCGAAGATGAATAGGGCTTCCCAGGTAACTTCAGTTCAGTTCAGTTCAGTCAGTCAGTTGTGTCCGACTCTTTGCGACCTCATGAACCACAGCATGCCAGGCCTCCCTGTCAGTCACCAACTCCCGGAGTTTACTCAAACTCATGTCCATTGAGTCGGTGATGCCATCCAGTCATCTCATCCTCTGTTGTCCCCTTCTCCTCCTGTCCTCAATCTTTCCCAGCATCAGAGTCTTTTCAAATGAGTCAGCCCTTCGCATCAGGTGGCCAAAGTATTGGAGTTTCAGCTTCAACATCAGTCCTTCCAATGAACACCCAGGATTGATCTCCTTTAGGATGGACTGGTTGGATCTCCTTGCAGTCCAAGGGACTCTCAAGAGTCTTCTCCAACACCACAGTTCAAAAGCATCGGTTCTTCAGCACTCAGCTTTATAGTCCAACTCTCACATCCATACCTGACTACTGGAAAAAACATAGCCTTGACTAGACGGACCTTTGTTGGCAAAGTACTGTCTCTGCTTTTTCATATGCTATCTAGGTTGGTCATAACTTTCCTTCCAAGGAGTAAGCACCTTTTAATTTCACGGCTGCAATCACCATATGCAGTGATTTTGGAGCCCCCCCCCCAAAAAAAATAGTCAGCCACTGTTTCCACTGTTTCCCCATCTATTTGCCACAAAGTGATGGGACTGGATGCCATGATCTTAGTTTTCTGAATGTTGAACTTTAAGCCAACTTTTTCACTCTCCTCTTTCACTTTCATCAAGAGGCTCTTTAGTTCTTCTTCACTTTCTTCCATAAGAGTGTTATCATCTGCATATCTGAGGTTATTGAAATTTCTTCCGGCAATCTTGATTCTAGCTTGTGCTTCATCCAGCCCAGTGTTTCTCATGATGCACTCTGCATATAAGTTAAATAAGCAGGGTGACAATGTATAGCCTTGATGCACTCCTTTTCCTATTTGGGACCAGTCTGTTGTTCCATGTCCAGTTCTAACTGTTGCTTCCTGACCTGCATCAAGGTTTCTCAAGAGGCAGGTCAGGTGGTCTGGTAGTCCCATCTCTTTCAGAATTTTCCAGAGTGTATTGTGATCCACACAGTCAAAGGCTTTGGCATAGTCAACAAAACAGAAATAGATGTTTTTCTGGAACTCTCTTGCTTTTTCGATGATCCAGCAGATGTTGCCGTTTGATCTCTGATTCTTCTGTTTTTTTAAAACCAGCTTGAACATGCAATAGAATGGGAAAGACTAGCGCTATCATAAAGAAAATCAGAGATACCAAGGGAACATTTCATGCAAAGATGGGCTCAATACAGGACAGAAATGGTATGGACATAACAGAAGCAGAAGATATTAAGAAGACGTGGCAAGAATACACAGAAGAAATGTACAAAAAAGATCTTCACGACCCAGATAATCATGGTGTGATCACTCACCTAGAGGCAGACATCCTGGAATATGAAGTCAAGTGGGCCTTAGAAAGCAACACTATGAACAAAGCTAGCAGGGGTGATGGAATTCCAGTTGAGCTATTTTCAAATCCTAAAAGATGATGCTGTGAAAATGCAGCACTGAATATGTCAGCAAATTTGGAAAACTCAGCAGTGGCCACAGGACTGGAAAAGGTCAGTTTTCGTTCCAATCCCGAAGAAAGGCAATGCCAAAAATGCTCAAACTACCGCACAATTGCACTCATCTCACACACTAGTATTCTTGCCTGGAGAATCCCATGGACGGAGGAGCCTGTAGGCTACAGTCCACGGGGTCGCAAAGAGTCGGACATGACTGAGTGACTTCAGTTTCACTTTCACTCTCACATGCTAGTAAAGTAATGCTCAAAATTCTCCAAGCCAGGCTTCAGCAATACATGAACCGTGAACTTCCAGATGTTCAAGCTGGTTTTAGGAAAGGCAGAGGAACCAGAGATCAAATTGCCAACATCTGCTGGATCATCGAAAAAGCAAGAAAGCTCCAGAAAAACATCTATTTCTGCTTTATTGACCAGGTAACTTAGTGGTAAAGAATCTGTCTGTCAATGCAGGAGACACAGGTTTGATTCCTGGGTCCAGGAGATCCCCTGGAGAAGGAAATGGCAACACACTCCAGTATCCTTGCCTGGAAAATCCCATGGACTGAGGAGCTTGGCAGGTTGCAGTCCACGGGATCGCAAAAGAGTTGAATTCAACTTGGCAACTAACAACAACAACAAACCATGAATTAGCTGTTCTACTTTTTTCATATCTCTCCTCAAAGTCATCTTCACAGGACTGTATTGCTCATTCTATCTAAAATTCTACACTGGATTAGTTTTCTATTGCTTCTGCAATGAATTTTTTTAAAAGCTAGTTCATTCTTAAACTTTATTAAAAATGTCATGTCCATCACCACACAGAAAAGGGGTATAATTTATAAAAAAATGTTGCCAATAATATATTTTGAGGATAAGAAGAGTTATCAGGTTATCTTGAGAAAATCTGAAGTGTGTATGGTCAAACTTTGCACCTAGAACATACCTTAACTGTTCTTTGAGATTTAGAAGTCACTTCCCCAAAGTTTTTTTTTTTTTTTTTCCTCAAGGAAATTTCCCCACTCTCATCAGCCTACATCTAGTGCCCAGTAGTCACACTATGTATCAGAGAATTGTATCCTAGGAAACCCAAATATAATTTTCTGAGGACCTGATGACCTCCTTCAGATAGATGGGGAGCTATTTGAGGATCGACTTGATTCATATCAGAATCCTGGCACACAGAACCTGCTACGCCATTGGTTATAGATAACTATGCATCAAGAAATTAATACTAAAATCCAGCACCTTATCACTCATTACCTGCTTTAACATTTCCAGTAATGTGAAGCTCACCATCTCATGAGGTGTTTGTCCCTCTTATTTACGGACAAGCATTAACATCCTTTTTTTTTTTAAATGAAACCAAAATTCTTTTCCTGTAATGCCTGCCAGCCACTGATAGTCCTTTTACTCTTGAGCAACATAGAATATAGCTAGTTCCTCTTCTATACAACAGCTCCACAGCTTCCTAAAGACATACCCCTGGAGTATTTTCCTTTCAAGGCCAAATATTCTTATTTCTATCTGCTGATTTGTGCATTCCATGGTTTCTGAAATAAGGCAAGTAGAGTTCACACAGAGTTCTCATGAAGGGTGACAAGGCAGAATACAAGGAAACCATTGTCTGCGGTATATTTTTAATAACGCGATTGATTGTACATATGCAAATTATTACAAAACACGTAACAGCATATGCTGGTTAATCTTAATACTTGTCTATTTCCAATTTCACTCTTGTAAAAAAAAAATCTGTTTTTCACCAGCATTGACTGAAATGTCTGAATCTTATAAGACTTTTCTCTGACTTATATCAAAGGCATGTTCAAGTCATGAAACAGTGTGAATATGTACCTTGTAGCTTATATAAAGAATTTACTCAAAATCGGGTCTGACACATGCTTTAATTTTAATATGGCACTTTAAAACACTAACGCATTTTTTAAGACTGAAAAACATAAATATCAGTCAGGGTGGAGGAGGATTTATTTAGGAAGTAGGCTTAAAGAGAATAATCTCTAAACAAAATGTGCTAATGGAACTGAAAGAGGAAAAGTCTTGAGAAAGTATCAGTTCTCTCAGTATTTTATCAAATTTCCCAAACAGAAGCGAGGACAGAAACACAGAGCCTGGAATCTTAGGATAGTGGATATAAGAAAAAAGAAAATAACTCAGGCTCGCAACCCCATTCTCACTCAGTTGTTTTCATGTGATTTCTCAAAATGTACATTAAATACGTAGCAAAGTCTTATAAATACACTTTTTGACAGTGCACATAAACAAAAAGACATTAATGACAAATTTCTAAAGATGGTTGGTGGTGATGTTTACACAGTGTGAACATTCATAATGTCACTGAATAGTACACTTAAAATGGTTAAAATAGTAAATTTTCTGTTATGTATATTTTACCATGATAAACAATTTAAACTTTATAAATTTTAGAATATGTTGATCTAAAATAGTCTTATAATGCTTTTTCAGGTAAAGCTGAGTATATTTAGAAAAATCAGTGTATCATCACATGATACACAAAATAGCAATATCAAGTTATCCAACTCAGACTAGATTTTGAAATCATTTAGAGAAAAATTCAAATACTTCAGAAGAATTTTAAATGCAAATTGTCATGAGATCAATTATTTATAATAACATTTGTTTTCCTAAATAAAATAATTTATCAATACTATGGAAACACTTAACCTCTCAATTTCATGCATCAAATAAAATATTACAATGCCTCTCATTTAATATTTTATGGATTATAAAAATTTTTATAATATATAATAAATATTAAGCCTATAGTATATATAATATAAAAGTATGTCAATATGACAAACATTTTAGTGTTTAATTTATGCTAAATATAAAAAGGATCAATATTATTTGATGTTTATAAATCCATCTACCCTTTAGCTTTTTAAAAATATTTAATAATCATTTGAGGCATATACATGAATGCATGCAAATGTTAATCACAGTGAACAATCTCTTAGGTAAGCCATAGAATTACTAAATTAGCCAATTTTAAAAAGAACTATCATTTGGGGACTTATTTCATAGAATGCATCAATTTATATCATTTATAAATAAACTGGCCTTATTTGTATATTGGATAGAGAGTCAAGGAATGTTTGTCAAACAGCAATATCAATGAGAATGTAAAACTTTTATCATTCCAAGTGAATAATAAATGGTTATATTTATCTTTTTATAAATATTTAGGCACCAGAAGTTTTGATGAGGCTCTTCACTTAGAAATTATTTTAAATTGTTTTCTATAGTCAAATGTGGAAATTTTTAGATAGTATTAGTTTTTCATGCATTTTATTTCACAACAGCAAAAGGAATCATAAAAGGAAGCTATATGGCTGGAACAAATGGAGGCTATTTCTGAGAAATTGCAATTACCCTTGATTTTTGATTTATTCTGATCTACTACAAGGTGATAAATTTGACAAAAAGTCTCCTTAATGGTTTCTGTGCATGAAGAACTAGTTATCATTCTATTAATGAAGTGCTTCACCATCCACTCTTTTCCTGTCTAGTGGTCTGGGGCATTGTTAGTATCAAGACTTCTGTCTCCAGTGAAAATCAATGCTTCAAAAAATCTATTCCATAGTTCATGCCAGAATTGTTTCACCTTCAGTTTTAAATAAAAGGCTTCATATAAAAATATAAATACATAATTAGAAAAGCCTTATGATGAATATATATACTCTTCTGTAAAATGATGCTTTCAGAAGACATTAGAATTTATCTAAATTTGATATTGAACAAGTCAAGAGGAGGCAAGTATTTGATTCTTATAATTGCCTGTTCAATATTAATTTGACCAGAGCAATTATATTCTGCACCCATGATTTACGCTTCAATTCATCTTCATATTTTGTGTTTTTTTAGTTGGATATTATCTCCATCTATAGTTATTTTGCCAATATTAAATCTTTAATCTTTCTTCTGCCACATTTATTCTGAGTATATAAACTCATCTTCTGTATAATCAATACAACTCAGTAAGTTCAGCCTAATACTAAAAACTTTCCCCCTCACCAATGTCTATACACCTTCCGTTCTCTTTCTCTTATGCTCTCTGTAAGAAGTGCTTCTCAGAGGTTGAAGTGATCTGAGACATATGCTGTTCTTACTTCTATTTCTGTTAGATTTTCCAAATATAATTGTATAAGAAAAAAAATAACCCATAGTGTTTTGATCTCAAAAAAGGCTGGATAGTATCTTTGATAATCTCATTATTTGTCTATACGTTTGACATACTGTACAAACCATCTTAATCCCTCTGACACATTGTACCATCATAAACAACTTTCTCAAACTTTTTATCAGCAGTTTTCCTGTTTTTTTTCTTCCTATAAATATACAAACTTTCCAAAGGTAAACAATAACCACCACAAAATTTCCTCAGTACATATACTGAAAATATTTACTTCTCGTATCCTCTCTGTCTACTTCTTATAAACAACTTATATTTTAGGTATAATCTTCCCATTACACACTCACTCTTAACATTTGCCACTCTGGCTTTTGATTTCTGATCTTACTTCCAAAACAAAAGAGTTTCTTTGTACCAAACCTTTCTGTATTTTCTTCAGCACTGATGTTCCTTTCTTAATGGGCTAATATTGTCTTTACAACTAGTTACCTTTCTTTTTTCAGGTGTACAAAAGGGAGCAACTCCCAGGCTTATTCTCGTAACGTTTGGATGGCTTCTGTCTCCCTATTGGCTTGATGAAGAAGGTGAGAATTGAGGACAGAATGTCAGGTTAAGTTGACAGAAAATTTGCAGGTTCTTTATTTTCACTTAATTGACCTTGTGTTTCCAGGCAGCATCCATCCATGGTTAATTATTAATTAACCTATGTCTAACTGGTATTCCAGATTCCACACACTTCTGAGGAAGTATAAGTTTTGAAAAGTTTAACTCATTTGCATGTATAGTGTCAGAAGTGAACACCTTTCAAATCAATGTAGCTCTTTAAAGATCTATTTACAGATTTTAAAGGTAATTTATCAGTCTAGTATATTAACAATTGATTCCATTACTTTAAACTAATGTGATAAATAGTATGGAATTCACCATGCGATATGTTATGAGGTATTATATGAATTGATAAAATAACCATCTTTATAGGGTTTCTGCTTTAACTGTGACACAGAACACCTCCTTTGATCACTGGTCAGCTTGACTGGAGTTCCTGAAAATCATTGTTATTCAAAAACAAATTCTCTACAAACAGGGGTACCTTGTTTAATTTTAAAGAGAATGCATAATCTTCCTACATGTTTTCCTGCCTTTTCTATACTTTCCATAGATTCTTATATATTGGGCTTTCAAAACCAGAATTTCAAAAGTTTGACTTAAAAATGAGACTGAATTCAAAAACATAGAGCAGAAAAAAATAGTGATCTTGGGGTTTCAAGTTTGTCAGTCCTCTCCTTTTCCCTAGTAGAAGCATTAATCTATATGTATCCGAAGTCACCATCCATACCACTTGATAAAGAGAACAATAGAAATTCCATAATCTTGAGTTGATTTGGCCCCCAAATTGAAAATTGAACTCAACCAAGAAAAACTGAAATAAAAAGCTATTTTAGCTAGAAGAAGCAAACAAACAAAAAATATTCCTAGCCTTTTGAAAATTTAAAGTAAATTATACAGAGAATTTCTAACAAATGTGGACTTGACATATATATGTATATATATATACATATATATACATATATATATAAAGATTTATTTTTATACCAATTTCGATCTGAAGGAAATAGCTCTGTAGCATCAAGCTAAGATCTGATCTTCTTTGTTTGACAGTCGGCACACTGAATCTTTATTGAGGTGTTAGAAGAGGCAAGTTCCCATGCCAAGATTTAATTAAAGTTTAAATATTTGAAGAGGAGGTGATAATGTTGTCTCTAATAAAAAATTTACCTGTCTTGGGATCAATAGAGAAATAAGGTTGTCCCTGAAGAATGCTGTAAACGACTCTGGCACTGTTTCCATAGGTTGGATCATCAGCATCCGTGGCCTTGACTTGGAGAACATATGCACCTGGAAAATAAGACAATATGACTCTAGCAACTTTGTTATACAGAGCTCAAGGGTATGTCTTTTATCCTCTGGACTCCTTTTTCCTTTGGACTTTTAATCTGTGAGTGTAAGAAGACACTGAGAGTAACTCAACTATTATAACCAAAATGTTGAGCAACAATATTAGCTGTTAGTGCAAATGATACCTCTTTTAACTAAGTATCATTTCCAGTAATGCCATCATAGACCTAAAAGTCATTGCAGTAGCTTTATTGATTTGTACACTGAGGAAAACATGACTCCGCTTACATTATCGCATCTGCTTACTGTAGATGTTTAATTGCATGATTAAGATATCAAAAGAAGAGATAAAAGGTTTAAAGCCTTCCTGAACTTTAGAGGGTATAAGTAATTTGCAATTGCAATTTAAAAATCAACA
Organism: Giraffa tippelskirchi; assembly: GCF_054371585.1. Lineage (NCBI taxonomy): Eukaryota > Metazoa > Chordata > Mammalia > Artiodactyla > Giraffidae > Giraffa > Giraffa tippelskirchi. The sequence goes on along the minus strand of NC_137282.1, from coordinate 44,536,891 downwards.
TTGACACACTAGTTTAGGAAGTCTTTAATTAGGACAGAATATTTGATAATGCGAGGAACCAAAAATAATTGCAATAGTATCTAGAGAAGCACCTTTATGCCTCAAGGTTTAATTACTCTGAGTGATCACTGATATTGGGAAACTTCAAAGACAATCCAATGCCAAAGAATGATTGCAATCCAATTGCCCAAAAAAGACAATGCCAAAGAATGCTAAAACTACTGCACAATTGCTCTCATCTCACACGCTAGTAAAGTAATGCTCAAAAGTCTCCAAGCCAGGCTTCAACAATATGTGAACCGTGAACTTCCAGATGTTCAAGCGGGATTTAGAAAAGGCAGAGGAACCAGAGATCAAATTGCCAACATCCGTTGGATCATCGAAAAAGCAAGAGAGTTCCAGAAAAACATCTGTTTCTGCTTTATTGACTATGCCAAAGCCTTTGACTGCGTGGATCACAATATACTGTTGAAAATTCTGAAAGAGATGGGAATACCAGACCACCTGACCTGCCTCTTGAGAAACCTGTGTGCAGGTCAGGAAGCAACAGTTAGAACTGGACATGGAACAAATAGGAAAAGGAGTACGTCAAGGCTGTATATTGTCACCCTGCTTATTTAACTTATATGCAGAGTACATCATGAGAAACGCTGGGCTGGAAGAAACACAAGCTGGAATCAAGATTGCCAGGAGAAATATCAATAACCTCAGATATACAGATGACACCACTCTTATGGCAGAAAGTGAAGAAGAACTAAAGAGCCTCTTGATGAAAGTGAAAGAGGAGAGTGAAAAAGCTGGCTTAAAACTCAGCATTCAGAAAACTAAGATCATGAAATCTGCTCCCATCACTTCATGGGAAATAGATGGGGAAACAGGGGAAACAACAGAAACAGTGGCAGACTTTATTTTTGGGGGCTCCAAAATCACTGCTGATGGTGATTGCAGCCATGAAATTAAAAGACACTTACTCCTTGGAAGGAAAGTTATGAACAAGCTAGACATCAGTTAAAAAGCAGAGACATTACTTTGCCAACAAAGGTCCCTCTAGTCAAAGCTATGGTTTTTCCAGTGGTCATGTATGGATGTGAGAGTTGAACTGTGAATAAAGCTGAGCACTGAAGAATTGATGTTTTTGAATGTGGTGTTGGAGAAGACTCTTGAGAGTCCCTTGGACAGCAAGGAGATCCAACCAGTCCATCCTAAAGGAGATCAGTCCTGAATATTCATTGGAAGGACTGATGCTGAAGCTGAAACTCCAATACTCTGGTTACCTGATGCGAACAACTGACTCATTTGAAAAGACCCTGATGCTGGGAAAGATTGAAGGCGGAAGAAGTGGGGGAGAGAGGATAAGATGGTCGGATAGCATCACTGACTCAATAGACATGAGTTTGAGTAAACTCCAGGAGTTGGACAGGGAGGCCTAGCGTGTTGCAGTCTATGGGGTCACAAAGAGTCGGACACGACTGAGCGACTGAACTGAACTGAAAGACAATCCAAATTGTCTGTGGCCTTCCTCATCTCTTGATGCTTTTCATACTTTTTATGTACTAAGAGAAGTTTTAGGCTCCAAAATCACTGCAGATGGTGACTGAAGCCATGAAATTAAAAGACGCCTGCTCCTTGGAAGAAAAGCTATGACCAACATAGTTCAGTTCAAAGTAATGTCTCTGCTTTTTAATATGCTGTCCACGTTGGTCATAACTTTTCTTCCAAGGAGCAGGCGTCTTTTAATTTCATGGCTGCAGTCACCATCTGCAGTGATTTTGGAGCCCAGAAAAATAAAGTCTGTCACTGTTTCCACTGTTTCTCCATCTATTTGCCACAAAGTGATGGGACTGGATGCCATGATCTTAGTTTTCTGAATGTTGAGCTTTAAGCCAACTTTTTCACTCTCCTCTTTCACTTTCATCAAGAGGCTCTTTAGTTCTTCTTCACTTTCTGCCATAAGGGTGGTGTCATTTGCATATCTGAGGTTGTTGATATTTCTCCCAGCAATCATGATTCCAGCTTGTGCTTCTTCCAGCCCAGAGTGTCTCATGATGTACTTTGCATATAAGTTAAATAAGCATGGTGACAATATATAGCCTTGATATACTCCTTTACCTGTTTGGAACCAGTCTGTTGTTCCATGTATAGTTCTAACTGTTGCTTCCTGCCTTGAAAGAATTTCTTGCAGATTTCTCAAGAGGTAGATCAGGTGGTCTGATATGCCTATCTCTTTCAGAAATTTCCAGAGTTTATTGTGATCCACACAGTCAAAGGCTTTGGCATAGTCAATAAACCAGAAATAGATGTTTTTCTGGAACTCTCTTGCTTTTTCGATGATGCAACAGATGTTGGCAATTTGATCTCTGGTACCTCTGCCTTTTCTAAAACCAGCTTGAACATCTGGAATTTCATAGTTCATGTATTGTTGAAGCCTGGCTTGGAGAATTTAGAGCATTACTTTACTAGCATGTGATATGAGTGCAACTGTGCAGTAGTTTGAGCAATCTTTGGCATTGCTTTTCTTAGGGATTGGAACGAAAACTGACCTTTTCCAGTCCTGTGACCACTGCTGAATTTTCCAGATTTGCTGGCATATTGGATGCAGCACTTTCATAGCATTATCTTTTAGTATTTGAAATAGCTCATGAGAACCTCATGAACAGTATGAATAGGCAAAACAGTAGGACACTAAAAGGTGAACTCCCCAGGTCAATAAGTGCCCAGTATGCTACTGGAGATCGGAGGAGAAACAACTTCAGAAAAAATGAAGAGGTGGAACCAAAGCAAAAACAGCACCCAGTTGTGGATGTGACTGGTGATGAAAGCAAGGTCTGATGCTGTAAAGAGCAATATTGCATAGGAACCTGGAATGTTAGGTCCATGAATCAAGGCAAATTGGAAGTGGTCAAACAGGAGATGGCAAGACTGAATGTCGACGTTTTAGGAATCAGCGAACTAAAATGGACTGGAATAGGTGAGTTTAAATCAGATGACCATTATATCTACTACTGTGGGCAAGAATCCCTTAGAAGAAATGGAGTAGCCATCATAGTCAACAAAAAAGCCGAAAATGCAGTGCTTGGATGCAATCTCAAAAATGACAGAATGATCTCTGTTCATTTCCAAGGCAAACCATTCAATATCACGGTAACCCAAGTCTTTGCCCCGACCATTAACACTGAAGAAGGTGAAGTTGAACGGTTCTATGAAGACCAACAAGACCTTCTAGAATTAACACCCCAAAAAGATATCCTTTTCATTATAGGGGACTGGAATACAAAAGCAAGAAGTCAAGAAAACCTGGAGTAACAGGCATATTTGGCCTTGGAGTACAGAATGAAGCAGGTCAAAAGCTAAAAGCGTTTTGCCAAGAGAACGCACTGGTCATAGAAAACATTCTCTTCCAACAACACAAGAGAAGACTCAACACATGGACATCACCAGATGATCGACACCAAAATCAGATTGATTATATTCTTTGCAGGCAAAGATGGAGAAGCTCTATACAGTCAGAAAACCAGAACCGGGAGCTGACTGTGGCTCAGATCATGAACTCTTTACTGCCAAATTCAGACTTAAATTGAAGAAAGCAGGGAAAACCGCTAGACCATTCAGGTATGACCTAAATCAAATCCCTAAGGATTACACAGTGGAAGTGAGAAATAGATTTAAGGGACTAGATCTGATAGACAGAATGCCTGATGAACTATGGACGGAGGTACCTGACATTGTACAGGAGGCAGCAATCAAGACCATCCCCAAGAAAAAGAAATGCAAAAAAGCAAAATGGCTGTCTGAGGAGGCATTACAAATTGCTGTGAAAAGAAGCAATTAAATTGCTTACAAATTGCAAAGGAGAAAAGGAAAGATATACCCATTTGAATGCAGAGTTCCAAAGAATAGTAAGGAGAGATAAGAAAGGCTTCCTCAGTGATCAGTGCAAAGAAATAGAGGAAAACAATAGAATGGGAAAGACTAGAGATCTCTTCAAAAAAATTAGAGATACCAAGGGAACATTTCATGCAACGATGGGCTTGATAAAGCACAGAAATTGTATGGACCTAACAGAAGCAGAAGATATTAAGAAGAGGTAGCAAGAATACACAGAAGAACTATACAAAAAAGATATTCATGACCCGGATAATCATGATGCTGTGTTCACTCACCTAGAGCCAGACACCCTGGAATGTGAAGTCAAGTGGGCCTTAGGAAGCATCACTATGAACAAAGCTAGTGGAGCTGATGGAATTCCAGTTGAGATATTTCAAATCTTAAAAAATGGTTACCAACCTAGACAGCATATTAAAAAGCAGAGACATTACTTTGCCAAAAGATGTACATCTAGTCTAAGCTATGATTTTTCCAGTAGTCTTGTATGGATGTGAGAGTTGGACTATAAAGAAAGGTGAGCACCGAAGAATTGATGCTTTTGAACTGTGGTGTTGGAGAAGACTCTTGAGAGTCCTTTGGACTACAAGGAGAGCCAACCAGCCCATCCTAAAGGAAATCAGTCCTGAATATTCATTGGAAGGACTGATGTTGAAGCTGAAACTCCAATACTCTGGTCACCTGATGCGAAGAATTGACTCATTTGAAAACCCCTGATGCTGGGAAAGATTGAAGGTGGGAGGAGAAGGGGACGACAGTGGATGAGATCGTTGGATCGCATCGTCGACTCAATGGACGTTAGTTTGAGCAAATCCGGAAGTGGGTGATATACAGGGAAGCCTGTTATGCAGCAGTTAATGGGATCACAAAGCGTCAGACACAACTGAACTGAACTGAATGGAGGAGAAGTTTATGGGAGTTTTAGTTATTTTGTCTCATATATTCATAGTCACAGTTAAATCCTTCTCTGAGAACTAAGTGAGCATCTCTACTTAATGTCTATTCAGTTCAGTGTTACTATTTAGAATTAAAAATAAAGTAAAATCAAAATTATCAAACGTGCTGTTAATAAAATAATATGTTGCTGATGAGGAAATAAATATCTGTTGAGCATAAAGGGAGTGATATATACATCCAGAGTTATACAGTGGACAGAGCTCTCTTCCTCTCTTGGAGACATTCAGTGTAACTGTCAGTTTGGAGAATGCAAGATTGCTTCATTTACTCATTCAGGCTTTTCCTTTAAGACAGTGCAAGCCATGAACAAACTCAGTCTTAAGTGTTTCCTCTAAAAGCTAAGATAATGAACCATCCCTTCACCTCTTTTTTTGGTTATATGTCGTGTCAAAATGCTAAAAGAAAAGTAAGAAATAACACTCAGTCGACATGTGTGCTTGTGGTTAGTCACCCAGTCCTGCTGGACTCTTTGCGACCTTGTGGACTGTAGCAATGCCAAATGTTTTACCTTAAGATATTTTGGTGAATTCTAGTTATATCAACAGATGAAGCATATGTGTTATTACAACAGCCTTTCCCAGGAAAGGAAACTACTAGAAGGAAAGTAGGCAAATATTTCTAAGCTTTAAAGAATGAGAACTATTGTTCTTCATCATCCATCATCTTTATCACCAACAACAATATCTGTCTCATTATTTATAATTATTTGACAGCTAAGTATTGATAGGTAGGCACTGGAGTCTTGTATTAAAGGTTATCAAAGCTATGTCCTTCATAATGCTGTAGGAATGAACAGTTGCAAGAGTAAATTCCCATTTCTCTTCTGACTCCCCTGGTAGCTCAGACAGTAAAGCGTCTGCCTACAACGCGGGAGACCAGGGTTCGATCCCTGGGTCGGGAAGATTCCCTAGAGAAGGAAACAGCAACCCACTCCAGCACTGTTGCCTTGAAAATCCCATGGATGGAAGAACCTGGTAGGCTACAGCCTATGGGGTCACAAAGGGTCAGATTCGACTGAGTGACTTCACTTTCTTTCTTTCTTCTGAATAGTGATTCTTTTCCCCAGAAAAATAAGTCACCTGGATCTCCATTATCATTTAATGACATATGTGCTATACAGGTAAAGTATACACATATTAAATAATGACAGTTCTAGATACAAATATTGAAATTCTATGTATAAATATATGCATTGTTTTACTTTGAAGAAAACATTATTAAATCTTCTACAAAATATGTAGTAACAAATTTAATAAACTTTTACCTAACAGTGACCATATACTCAACGCAGAATTCAAGGACAAATAAGATAGTATCTTCCCTTTTACATTTCTGTTGTTAATATTAACATGAACCTTCACTAAGTATGTAGAAAAGTATGTTCCAAATATATACTAAATTCTTTATGTTAACAGTTTTAATCTCAAATATTAAAGGAGTTTCAAAGTATTCCCATAAGTGATAGAAGCACCAAATTCAATTCCATTTTGCCCACCTCAAAAGGATCACTGAATAGCAAGAATAATGCCACTTGTTTCATTGGTACTATCGTTCAGAGTACCGAAAAATGATTATCCTCTCAATTTCAATAGAGCTTAAGTCAGGTTTAGTGAAAAGGCAGTTTCTGATGTAAGTTATTCAAGAATTCTTAGAGCTACCTCAATATGAGTTTACAAGACAATTAAGCAGCATTGTATCAGCTTCTTTTGCTGACTGCTCCATGACTTTCACCAAACTAATGCAAAGGAAGACTTGATACTCCCTTCATTAAGGAGACACAACTAATTGTCTGGAGTATGTACATCTCCAAATACTACCTTGGTTAGTGCTTGAATAGCATCTCAGTTTCTGACACTAACAAAACACTAAATACTCAAGAGGTAGGAGGCGGTTGGGGGCCTATTTAGTGTGAAAAAAGGAAACAATACAATCAATTACATCCACAAAAACTGGAGTCACCTTCTTGTATGTAGCCATCATCTTAGAGTTTATTCTCTTATCACTCAAATGTAACCACCCTAAATGTTGAAGCTCAGAAAGTTTTCATTATCTCTTCTCCCTAAATTCTATTCAGTGATCACATTGTGGGTTCTGGAACCTAGTGTAGACAAATCAGCATTCTTTCATAACACAGCTATACTCTTAAGCTTACTTCTGTTTGCTGTGTAAAATGCAATAGTCACACTGTATTTAACTTTCTTAAAGATAGTATGATCAAGGGGGATACATTTTAGAAATAATCTAACACAATGTCTACATTTCACAATTAATTAATTGAAGCCCTATGATATCAAAACCATTCCTGTTGATACTAAAAGTCATTCTCATACATAATGGTAGAGAGGTAGAAGCAGAACTGAGCCCTACTATCTCATGATTTCAGCCTGAGTGGGAATGGATCTGTTGATTCATTCATTTCTTCTTTTAATAAAGAAACACTCAGTGATCCATAACATGCACCAGGTACTACTCTCATAAAAAATAATTCTTTATATAATTATTTATTCTGTCAAACACTACTTCCAGCATGACAGGTTTATTCTTGTGTGTTCAGTCCTCAGTCCGCTTTAACTCTTTGCAAGCCCGTGGACTGTACCTGTCCAGGCTTCTCTGTCCATGGGATTTTACAGGCAAGAATACTGGAGTGGGTTGCCAATTCCTACTCCAGGGGATCTTCCTGATCCAGGGATTGAACCCTCATCTTCTATGTCTCTTGCTTTGCTGGCAGGTTGTTTCCCCACTGAGACACTTGGGAAGACAGATTTATACTCCATGTAGTTTGCTGTTTGTATTTTTTTTTTTTTTTTTTTGCATTTGGGATAGTAAATAAACAAATTTTCTAGAAATACATTGAAAATATAAGCAGATTATATTGAATTTATGACCTCTTGTTTAACTTCCCAGATGTATAAGGTCATTCTAAAAATTGAATATGTTCTTTGCTTTTAATCACCCCTGCCACTATCTCAACTGGTTTGAATCTTCACTCTCAAGTCACAAGGCTCCAAAGCATTCTAATTGCTTCCCCTTCCAACTCCTATTACACAGGAGAATCATTTTCCCATAATACAAGATTGATCAAGTTATTCTCATTCATTAAAAAGAAAAAGTCGTGATTGGAAAAAAAAAAAAAAAACAACTTTTTAATGGATTTCTATTCCCAATGAAAGACCATTATCTAAATTCATTGACATGCTATGAATAGCATGACATGAATGGGTTTCAATCTCCCTCCCAGATTAACTTCCAACTAGGGACCCTTGCAGTGATTATACATACTTATTTACTGTTTATTCGACACATTTTCACCTGTGTTCTTGCTCAAGTGACCTTGCTGCCTGGAGGATATTGGTTTCCACCATCTGGAGCTATCCCATTCTTGATGTCGCAGTTCTACTGTCACTTCTGTGAGTCTGTGCTTTTCTGCTCCCAAGCAGAGAGAATTTGTCCACTCCTCTGTACTCCCAGTAGCCTTAGTATATTTTGATCCTTAAAACTCTACACATCATGTGTCCTTTTCATGGACCACGCAGTCTTTTACATCAGCAGCTCCTCCATATTCATTTCTTGTACATCTAATGTCGGTCATGAATTATATCCTAAATAAATGTTTATTGGTGGATGCTTATCATATTCACATGTACACAAAAAAGACAAAAATACAACACATAACACTCTAAATGGCCAACCTGAAAGCTAGTTATGAACTTTAGAGTCTCTTTTAACACTAAATTGGTAGTTTAACTTGTCTTGAATTTCTAACGCGCATCACTGTTCTCATTTAAGAAAGCAGAACCCAAAATGAGTGACATTGCATTGAAAAAGATCACGTAAGTAAGGTTTAGCCACAGGTTGGGGCACAGACCTGAAGAAAGTCAATATAAGTATATTCACTGAATAATGTTAACCCTCTCACCGATGCATTAAACAGGAAAGGAAATAAACATGCAATGCGGTGAATCATTTTCTCTTTGTGTTTGCCCTTTGTATACACTACAGTATAATCAAGAAATAATACAATTAGAGTTTAAAAGGTACAGAAAGATAAATATAATACACTTTCTTTTCAAATAGGATTGGAAAATAAATGTACATTTTATCATATCAGTAAGACATTAAACAGCAGAGAGAGCTTCAGAACCAAGTCACACAGAGGGAGCAAATAAGGGCATGTGCATACATGGGACATTTTTTAAGGGACTAGGATGCTATATGACATTGAAACTTGAGTTCTGCTAAAGCAGACTTTAATTATACAGTAAAATTAAACATAAATGCATAGCGGTTGAGCCTAGTCTTTAAAGGAACTGGGTCTTTATCAATTTTACATTATATTTCTCTGAGCTGTTTATGAACACTTGGCTCTTAGATTCCTCGGGCGAATTCTCTTCCTGTGCTGCTGTACTGCCCTTCTGCTCAGTCATGTCTGATTCTTTGTGACCCGAAGGACTGCAGCCCACCAGGCTCCTCTGTCCATAGTATTCTCTTCCTGTATATGCTCCTTAAAGTTGTAAATAGCTTCTCTGCCCCCTTTATCTTCAACCAGGGCTGCATATAAGACATTTGCAAGGGTTATTAAGAACACCACTTCCTGGGCCCTCATCGGAAAGTCTAATTTAATTGTTCCTGGTTGGGCCAGGTTTCAGACATGATTAAAAATCTCCGTAGATGAGTCTGATGAGTAACCATCACTGAGAAGTACCATTACACACATATTCCTGAGGAGATTTCTTTAATTAGGAGGGATGGCACTGCTTGCCACTGAACTTAGCACTTTTGCCTCTGGGATCTTAATGCCTAAGTTTGAATCCTAGATGTACCACTAGCAAACTGTGTGACCTCAAGCAAATCATTTAATTTATCTGTTTTAGTTTCTGCATATGCAAAAAAGTGAAAAATGAGTACTCATTTTATAGAAGTATTAAACGAGCTAACATCTGCAGAGAAAAGAGTTTTCCATATAGTATGTGCAATTTAAAATAAAATAAACACATACATAAATAAAATAAATACACACTTTTTGTTCTCCTGTATCACATAGAGGGTCACAACACCCAGATGTATAACTGATATGATTCCTGTCTCCAAATCCATACTTTAATATTTGAATATTATTTGAATATTGAATACTAATCTAGATTTTATGTCCCATATGTTAGAAAAATGTGACTTTGAGATGTGTATTTAAGATATATTAAAATGCAAAAAGTAGACTATGATGATATTGGGCCACTTTATTAGAGACACATGAATGAAGAATTTGCATACTTATTAAACCTGCTTGAAGTAATCAGAATTTTTAAGGATCAGAAAAGATATATGCCATAAAAGCCCTCCAGAGTAGAAGTTATGCTCCCTTGAACTGTACTTCGAGGATCAGAGCAGGCAATTTGTTTTTTTCCTGTCTCCAGCTCCAACACGGCTCAGCCTGGCCTCGGAGTACCCCCTGGCACGCGTAATGCTGTGACATCAGCTTGTGATTTGTCATTCAGTCCGATGATCCGAAAGCACTCTAAGGTTATAAAACTTTCCTTCCGGGTATGTCCTAAATATTTTAGACTATACATATTTACACCTTGTGATCCAAATGGACTTTGATGGATAAGTGAATCCATTTTTATGAGCACTTTATCTCTCTGTTGTGTGCCAAGAATTCTATATGACGAACACTAACACAAATTCTAATGTGTGCTCCCAGGAACACATATTGGATGAACTCTGACATCTAGTGATGCCCAATGCTGTCTCCTATGTACTTAATGTAATTTAGAAATTATTTTCACAGAAGTCGTGGTTGGGAAATTCCATAGAAATAACGATAAAAATATTTCCAAGGTAGCGCAGTGGTAAAAGAATCTGCCAGCCAATGCAGGAGATGAAAGAGGCTCAGGTTTGATCCTTGGGTCTGGAAGATCCCCTCAAGGAGGAAATGGCAACCTGCTCCAGTATTCTTGCCTAGAAAATCCCATGGACAAAGGAGCCTGGTGGGCTACCGTCCATGGGGTCTCAAAGAGTTGGACACGACTCAGCGACTGAGCAACAATGCTAAAATATGAGTTTGGAATTCATTCACTCAGTGGCTCTCAGCTATAATTCAGTAAGATCTGTATTTTGGCTGCATAGCCAAATACATAAAGAAATCACTTCTGATCCAAATGTACTTAGCCAAGGTATTAAGGACAAATTAATTAGAGTTTATTTAAAAGACATCCAACACACCTGAAATTATCTGTTTTTATTTGATTGGATGATTCTGCCATGGTAAGAGCTTCCCAGGTGTTTGTAGTGGTAAAGAACCTGCCTGCCAAGGCAGGAGGTGTAAGAGACACGGGTTCAATCCCTGGGTCAGAGAGATCCACTGGAGGAAAAAATGGCAACCCACTCCAGTATTCTTGTCTGAAGAATCCCATGGACAGGATAGCCTGGGGTCTACTGTTCATAGGGTCCATAGGGTCTACTGTCCATAGAGTCGGACATGACAGAAGTGACTTAACATGCACACACGCATGTCACGTTAAGTATAAGAGAGACTTATCTATCTACCCACCTAATATCTATATCTATCTTCCTATCCATTTATCACTTCATCTAGTTTTAGTAAAAAAGGAAAATACAAGCTGTCTACATGTGTATATACATGTGTATGTGTGTGTGTATACACCAGAAGCCAAAAGTACTGTATCCTAGAACCAGTTCTGTAATTAAATAGATAAATGATCTTTTGCAAATGTTTTCAACTCTGTAAGGATAATAGTGTAATTTTAGGGGATAATGCAGTACTCCCCTCCAAAAAAGTTAATCCCCCTAATTGTAGGAATTGTGCATATAATATTCATCTTCACTCTTCAATGTTTGCTAGAAGGAACTTGACTCCCATGGAAGCATTTGATTCCATTCTAAACTTCTTGGCTAATAATGATTGGTTAAGGAATGTAAATATAATCTATTTTAAACCAATAAAACCAGAGGAGATATTTGATGGGACCTTCTAGGGAATGCTCTCTTTTTCTTTTTCTCTGGACTCTGGTGTGCAACATCTTGGGGGAAACGTGACTTGAGATAGTCACATACAAGAGGTCATACACACTTGAGAATCCCAGGGAAAGTAATGAGGAGTCTTGACTCCCCCTGCCTAAAGCTCAACCTCTAAGCATCTTGATGATTTGAGACCACACAGCCCTTTTTGTATGAGATCTTATACTTGAAGATGGATGGGGTTTTCTATTACTTTCAAATTAACAAAATTTTGGCAAGTCACTTAAACATTCCAAACCTCTGTTATTTCAAATAACAAGTGGGAATATAAATAGTAGAGGTCTCACGTAACTCACTTATGCATTAATGCAGCAGTTCTCAGTCTTTTTGGCACTGGGAACTGCTTTTGTGGAAGACAGTTTTTACATGGACAATGGTGAGTGGGAGGGTGGTGGTTTAGGGATGATCATCATAAAGCACAACCTACTTTCCTGGAATGTGGCTCATAGTGGTTCACAATAAGTTCACGCTCCTATGAAAATTTCATGCCTTCAGTGATCTGACAGAAGGTCAGCAATATGAGCGATGGAGAGCAACTGTAAATACACATGAAGCTTTGCTCACTCACCTGACAGTCATCTCCTGCTGTGCAGCCCAGATTCCTAACAGATATCAGTCTGTCTGAGGCCCAGGAGTTTCGGACCCCTGCATCAACTCGTGTAAATTGCATTGTGTAATAAATGGCACACAAAATGGTTGCGAAAATTCTTCAACTTTATAATGATGGGCTAAGATTTCCTTGTTTCCTTCCAATTTTAGTAATTTGTTCGACAAATGGAAACATAATGCAGACTTACCTCTTTTTAAAATAGCTTTTCCATTGCTACAGATTGGTCTTTTTTTCCAAGATTTTGACCGTGCCTGGACTCTGTCCAAATCCTTTGATGTTATGTTATGAATTACTACACAGTATGAACACTTTCAAGACCATTTATTGTCTGATATTCATCTCTTTTTTTTCCATTCTAAACCTTAACTCAATTTTCCAAATCTTCCCTCCAGGAAATATGTTTTATCCACTGTTCAACAAAAATGAAAGCTCTGCCAATTTGATCTTGGGTAACAACTCTGAGCCTCTCATCCCATAATTGGAAATAGATATCTGAATTTCATAAAGAGTTTCACCTCCTCTGGTTTCTTCCACTATTGCCCGTTGCTGAGAGTAATACAGACCAACTCATTCATCGTTACACTTGCAAAGGATGGTTCCATTGTTTCCTTCTTTTAGTTGAAATCCTGCTTTCTTCTGAGTTTAGTACTGCTTATTAGCACATTTTAGGCCCACATTTTAGGAAGCTGCCTTCTTTCAGCTTTCCAATACTCTTTCTGGGTAATTGATCTTTTCTACTGCCAGTAAAAGGGGCTCCTCACGTTTACCTGACTTCTTTTAGGGATACTTATCTGATTGATGTACATCTCTTTCTTCAGGTTGCCTCCAACTACGGTTGGTTTCCTCAGTGTCATTTATTCTTAGCTCTCTCCTTTCTTTCTTAATCACAGTTTCTTAGTTTTTTTCTACACACCCTTTGCCTTTCCCTGCCCTTAAAAGATTCATGTATCACAGGCTTCTCTCTCTCCCTATATGCCTAAATCTACAGTCTTACTCATATTTTCCTCTAGGTTTTAGTGACTGGACTATCATTTATATATTCCAGTTGCTTAAATTACAAAATGTCCAGTTGGCTTGGCAAAGATACACTGAATTTTTTAGTTGCATTTTAAACATTTTTCAAAATCTTTTTTTTCTTCTGTTTACTTCCAGCCCAGTATATTTTATTTGACTAAAAGTTGCTAAAATATGTTTGCCCTTTTCATTCTGCCACAAATTTTCTTCAAAATGTTACTGCTTTTTGGATTCCCTGGTGGTCCAATGGTTAAGAACCCCCCTGCCAGTGCAGGAGACACAGGTTCGATCCCTGGTCCAGGAGGATTCCACATGCTAAGGGGCAACTAAGCCCATGTGCCATAACTACTGAAGCCCATGCACCTAGAGTCCAGGCTCCACAAGAAGAGAAATCACTGCAATGAGAAGGCAAACTAGACTGGCCCCTGCTTGCCACAATTAGAGAAAACCCACACATAACAATGGAGACCCAACCCAGCCAAAATAAATAAAATTTAAAAAGAAATCACTGCTTCTTTCCTGGATTATGGCCTTATAATATATAATAATCACTCAATTACCTGCCATAACCACCTATCATTCACCCTGTGTACTTAAAACCATATTCATCTTTCAAAAAATCAAATTTGATTTTGTCCTCAGCATCATCTCTAATGCCCTTTGTGACTTTGTCTCTACCTACATTTCCAGGTTTATCTCTCGCGACTCTTTCTGTCTACTTCATGTTGCCTCAATACAATATTACTTCTCTAAGCCATGGTACTATTTCATATCCTGCTGTTTATAGATTGGGTTTTGATTATCAGAAAAGTCTCATTTCACCCAGGTGAACTTTAGCCTAGATTGAAAATGGGACCCAATAACTCCTCTTCCAGAAACTCATTTCCACATGTTCACAGAGCATCAGGTCATGTCTCTCATGCTACCACTAGGCAGCCAGCACGCCCTACCTTAAAGACTGCTTACAGTTCTTTTTTTAATTCAGTACTCACTGTGGAGCTTGGTACCTAATAGGTACATGATAAATTTCTCCTGAATAAATTAATAAAAAATATATGAGTTTCTCTTAGAATTAATCTTGATCGGCCCATGTTAGCAGTTTCCAGTGAAACCTTTGTTCCATCTCTTGACTCAGGTCCAAAACCCAAGGTCCCCTCATCTCAGCCTTTGTGGCAGTGATGCTGTTTTGCTCTCTGTTACAGATATCAAATGAGCAACTTTAAATCGAAAGTGACATGAGAACTCTTAATGAAAGTGGCAAAAGAATACAAGAAATCAATTAGTAGCATGTTAGTGATCTTGACATATCAGGCCCTGCTAACTCTATTAAAGAGTATATGACTCTACTCTCAGTTTCAAAGAAGAGGATGAACTTTTGTAAAAGCAAAGACTCTACTGAGGTCAATATCTATGGAAATTTCATTATAAGTCCAGAACTAGTTCTCTCAGTTTACGTAACCTGCAGTTCAGTGATCTTAATTATTGATTATTTCACAACTCAAAGACAAGATGATGCCATTTTCAAAAGTGCTCACAGATAGATTCGTCCACTGACGGAAAGCATGTTCAGCTATGAAGTAGCATTGATTTTTGACATTATTGATTAAATAATCTTAGCTAATAGAGAAAGCTGTGTTATTTTTATACAAGTGCTATGATTTCATATTAAGGTTTTGTTCCTTTTATATTGCTGTGGTTAAATGTTGCAGTGATTTAGGCTGAGGTTTAGTTGCTAAAGAAATAAAAGACTTCCATGTGTCAGCTGGTGCTCTGTGATGACCTAGAGGAGTGGGATGGAGGGGAGGGTGGAGAGAGAGTGGTTCAAGAGGGAAGGGACACATGTATACTTATGGCTGATTCACAACATTGTAAATCAATTGTCCTCCAATCAAACATAATTTTTTAAAAGTATGCTATAAAAAAGAAAGAAAAGACTTTAACACAGTACAGTTGACCCTTGAACAACACAGCTTTGAACTGCATATGTGTCTGTGTGTGTGCACGCGAGCGAACGGGCGCTTAGTCACTCAGTCATGTCCGACTCTGCGACCCCATGGACTGTAGTCTACCAGGCTCTTCTGTCCATGGGATTCTCCAGGCAAGAATAATGCAGTGGGCTTGCCATGCCCTCCACCGGGGGATCTTCCTGACCCAGGAAATGAACTGGGATCTCCTTGTGGCTCAGCTGGTAAAGAATTTGCCTTCAATGCAGGAGGCCTGGGTTCAATCCCGGGGTTGGGAAGATCCCCTGGAGAAGGGAAAGGCTACCCACTCCAGTATTCTGGCCTGGAGAATTCTGTGAACTGTATAGCCCATGGGGTCGCAAAGAGTCAGACACGACTGAGCAACTTTCACTTTCATTCCTTCATTGCAGGCGGATTCTTTACCAGCTGAGCTATCTAGGAGCTGTATGAGTCTACTTATAAACAATTTTTTTCAATAGCAAATACTATTATAAGTTACCAAAGGATCCAAGGTTGGTATCCATGGGACTTGGAATGTGAATAAGGAGAAAACCATGAATATGAAAAACCAACTATAAATTAAACCCAGGTTTTCAATTTCATAGAAGTTAGCACCCCTAGCCCCTGTGTTGTTCAATGGCGAGCTGTGCTTGTTCTGCTATATCCGCTGTAATCCAACATCAAGATAGAAATGTACTTCAGCTAAACAAAATTCAAACTTTACTATATGTCATAGGACTTCTATTCCAAATTCTCTCAGTTGGTGAACAAATAACAACGGATAATACAAATCACCTGATCTCAATTTATTCATCTATGTAATGGAAGGTTTGGAATAGATGTCTATAGATTCCAGGATACAAACACATGTTGTAATTCTAGACAAAAAAAAAAAAACAAACTGATTAAATTGATAGATAGTCAATGAGATCAAACTGTGATGGGTCTATCAACTTTATTTTATTTCACCAAAGTTTCTATCAAATGGTCACTTCATATAAGTTTCTCTCCTGAGAATGGAACCCAAGATTTTAATTTGAAAAGTTATATTTATCTTTCTTATGGTGATGTATGTTTTCATTCAAAAAAAATCTTCAGAAGTTGGACATGAGTTTTAAAACTCACCAAAATAGAAAAATAACATATGCATTATCACTGTTTTATAGAATAATGATCTGCTTGTTAACCACTTTGAACTTTTCAGAGTAATACATAGAAGGATAAAAAAAAAAATTATCACTAAACCATAATTTTAATGCATACTATATGGAACATTGATCTCAAGTTATTAGCTTCACAATGTATTCTGATAACTTAGAGGTATTCCTGTTACTTAAATTGATACAATTTGATGCTACTTTAGAATGCTTGATGACAAAACTATAACTTTGCCATTATTTCCAAATAAAAGCTATATCTCTTAATTCACTTATAATTCTATTATTTTTCATGAGATTTCTCCTATTATGTTAAATTATTCCTTTGGAATATTTTGGTGAATATATTACTATATGGAGTTGTTCATATACAGTATTTTTTTTAAAAAAAGCTTTCAAGTTGTAAGCCAGCCATAAAATATAGTGCAGATTAAAAGATAAAAAGGGATTAAAAGTCTAAGAGAAAGTGAGTTATAGCTATATGGGGTTACTCATGAATTTATTTTATGATCTAGCTGAGGAGACAGAAAAGAGATCAAATGAAAAGTAGGCAGACAACATGAGACGGTGTTCCAGAAGCACAAGAATATTCAGAATATTATAGTCATGAATTCGACTCATATTTGATTTAAAGGGTAGATTGAAAACTTGGTGAAGAGCAATTTTGCTTGGTACAATTACAAATTATGGGTTCCTGGTATTATAAAAGAAGCTGTGAGAAGATAAATTTCAGGAAAGGGTTTGATGTTCTTGCTTGGAAAGCTTTAGCAGCTGGCCAGAAAGTCCACTGGCAAACCACAGTTCTTAATGCACGAAGGGGTGAGATTCAGATCCAAGTTCTCCTCTTCCTCCTTTAGAGCTTTAAGCCTAGTGCCAAACTCAGTAGAAGTTTACATGCCTTTGAAGGTTTGGATAACAGTTATGTCCATTCTCTAAATCTACCCAACTGAGGAGAGATGAGTCAAATAAAAGTATATGTCTTGGTGCTGTGGTCTCTCCCTTATTGTCTTGTCCTTAGGTATTGACAGTTTTTGTTTTTTTTTTCCCCACTGGAGTCAAGCCCAGGAGCGTGGCATTTTTGTAATCTGTGAATTTAGGGCTGCTGCTGCTGCTGCTGCTGCTAAGTCGCTTCAGTTGTGTCCGACTCTGTGAGAGCCCATAGACGGAAGCCCACCAGGCTCCCCCGTCCCTGGGATTCTCCAGGCAAGAACACTGGAGTGGATTGCCATTTCCTTCTCCGGCTAGGGTCTGTCTATTTATTACGCTCATTCTCCAGTTGGGTTGCTCTACATATATTGCTTTTTGTTTCATTTTTTCTCTTTTTGCCTTGATTTTTCTTGATCCCCAGGAATCCACTTCCTGTAAAATCCAAGTAATAGAATGCAGGGTCCTAGTAGACTCCATTTTTAGAATTTTCCATCTAAGAGAGAAAGCTTCAATATCTCACAACCTCTGTTTCTTAGCTCTGAATGGTGAGGTGTTGCACTGAGGTAACGCCTTGAGTCTTTCATAATGTCCAGAGAACAGAAACCCAAGAATCCCAACCCACTACTAGAGTAGTTAAGGCTAAACACCAGGCAATCTCTCAAATATGCTCTAGGGGGGGAAAAAAAATTCACCAGTTTTTCATTTATTGAGCAATCAGTTAGATGACTGTTGTTGTGGCAGCTAATACTACACTAGGTACTGAGAATATAAGAAATTTTAAAAAGTAAAACCAAAAGAAAACCCTGTTCTTAAAAAATAGTTTTCAAAGAACATAAGCTTACTTTATATGATTTCTTTTGTGGAACTCAGAAAATTATACTCATCTGCAGCTCCCTCTTCTTTCTGAAAAAAAGTTTCAAGTACAACAAACATATATTGGACAGCCAAGTGTATCAAATAATGACCAAAAGATTTTATGTGTTTGTTTCACTTAAGGCTTGAAACCACCCTACCTCCTATAATTAACTCCACTTTTACAAATAATAAAATACTGCTTGGGATTCCCTGATGGCTTAGATAGTGAAGAATCTGCCTGTAATGTGAGAGATATGGATTCGATCCCTGGGTCAGGAAGATCCCCTGGTGAAGGGCATGGCAACCCACTCCGATATTCTTGCCTGGAAAATACCATAGTCAGAGGAGTCTGGCAGGCTACAGTCCATGGGGTTGCAAAGAGTCGAACATGACTGAGTGACTAAGCACAAAGTACTGCTTGCTCCTTGGAAGAAAGGCTATGACAAACCTAGTCAGCATATTAAAAAGCAGAGACATTACTTTTCCAACAAAGGTCCACACAGTCAAAGTTACGGTTTTTCCAATTGTCATGTAGGGATGTGAGAGTTGGACCATAAAGAAGGCTGAGCACTGAAGAATTGATGCTTTTGAACTGTGGTGTTGGAGAAGACTCTCGAGATCCCCTTGGACAGCATAGAGATCAAACCGTTAATCCTAAAGGAAATCAACCCTGAATATTCATTGAAAGGACTGATGCTGAAGCTCCAATTCTTTGGCCACATGATGTGAAGAACCAACTCATTGGAAAAGACTGATGCTGAGAGAGATTGAGGGCAGGAGGAGAAGGGGGTGACAGAAGATGAAATATTTGGATGGCATCATTGACTCAATGAACATGAGTTTGAGCAAACTCTGGGAGATAGTGAAGGGCAGAGAAGCCTGATGTGCTGCAGTCCATAAGCTCATAAAAATTCAGACATATTGAGCGACCGAACAACTTAAAAGTACTCTTGGTATTCTGTGGAGCTGGGAAAACTCTGGTTTTGACAACAAAGACTTTGCCCTTAGCCACTCCCCTGCATCACCTCCAGGACACAGGAATTTTGTAAAGTGACTGAGCTTTTCCATTTTCCTTGGCTTTACTTGATACAACTTTCTTTTCTTTCTTTCTTTTCTTTTTCTTTTTTTTTAAATCTGGAATTGAGATTTTAGCAATAGATTACATGTTTTAATGTTTGTACTTTTCTAAGATATTTTAAATTCAGGAAGTGTGATACCTTCAGCTTTGTTATTCTTTCTTAAGATTGCTTTGGCTATTCTGATTTTTTTTTTTTTTTTTTTTTTGCAGCAGTTCAAAATGAATTTTAGAATTGTTTTTGTCTATTTCTGTAAAAACTACTATTGGGATTTTGATAAAAGTTACATTGCATCTGTAGATCACTTTGGGTAGTATGGCCATTTTAACAATATTAAATCTTCCATTCCCTGAATGTGGATGTCTTTCCATTTATTGGTGTCTACTTCTTTCATCAATGTTTTATAATTTTCAAGATACAAGTCTTTTATCTACATTGTTATTACCAAGTGTTTTACTCTTTTTGATAATATTGTAAATGTAATTATTTTCTTAATTTCTTTTTTTTTATAGTTTGCTGTTAGTGATAGAAATGAAACTAATTTTTGTATACTGATTTTGTTTCCTGCTGTTTTACTGAATTCATTCATTAATTCTAATAATTTTGAGGGACATCTTTAGGATTCTCTACAAATAAAACTATGCCATCTTCAAACAGAAATGATTTTATTTTTTCCTTTTAGCTTTGAATGTCTTTTTCTCCCTTATTTTTTTTTTCTTTTCTCTTTTCCTATTTGCTCAGGCTAGAATTTCTAATATGATGTTGAATAGATATTTTCAAAAGTGGGTATCCTTGCCTTCATCCCAATCTTTAAAAAAATAAAAAAGCTTTCAGTTTTTCACCATTGAGTATGATATTAGCTATAAGCTTCATTCTTTCATTTCAAAGTAACAGTATAGGTCACTGGAACAGAAAAGAGAGCCCAGAAATAAATCTATGCATATAAGGTCAACTGGTCTATGATAAGGGATACAAGAATACACAATGGGAAAAGGACAATCTCTTCAACAAATGGTATTGAAGAAACTGGATATCCACAGGAAAATACAATAAAATTGGACTAGAATTACTACATACACAATAATTAATTCAAAATGGATTAAAGGCTTAAGTGTTAAAACTCGAAACTGTAGTAAAAACATAGGGAAAATCTTCATAAGTGTAAGCAAAGATTTTTTGAATATGTCCCCAAAAACAAGCAATGAAACGAAAAATAGACAAATGAGACTATATTAAGCAAGAAATCTTTTGTACAGCAAAGTGAACAATCGACAGGGTGAAAAGGCAACTTACAGAATAGAAAAAAAAAATTGCAAACTATATATCAGATAAAAGGTTATTATCCAACAAACTTTAAAAAAAAAAAAAAAGCAACCTCTTACAACTCAACAGCACACACACAAAAAAAAAAAGAAAGAAAGAAAGAAAATAGGCCAGCAGGCAATTTGATGTTAAAAATGGGCAAAGAATTTGAATAGATGTTTTTCCAAAGAGTACATACCAATGTTCAACAGTTATATGAAAAGATACTCAATATAATTTATCAATCTGGACATGCAAATCAGAATCAAAATGAGATATCACTTCATACCTATTAGAATAGTGATTACTTTTTTTTTTTAAGTGCATGTGATGTGGAGAAATTGTTATCCTTATCCTTTGTTCATGTTTGTGGGAATGCAATATGATGGAAATGTAAAATGGTGCTATAGAAATAACATGCAAACTTCTCAAAACAATAAAAACTCAATTACTGCATTATAGACCAAGGCCACTTCGGGGTATACATCCAAAAAAACTGAAATTGAGTTCTCAGATATCCACAATTCCATGTTCATTGTAGCATTATTCACAATAGGAAAATATAGAAACAACTTAATGTCCATTGACAAATGACTGGATGAAGGAAACATGAAATATACACACAACGGAATATTATTCAGACTTTAAAAAAAAGAAGAAAATCTTCACATATTCAACACCACTGATGAATCTGGAGAATAAGACAGTCACAGGACAACTACTGCATGATTCCACTTATGTGAGGTATAAAAATAGTCAAACTGAAAAACAGAGTAGTATATTGGTTGCCAGTTGTCATGTATGGATGTGAGAGTTGGACTATAAAGAAAGCTGAATGCTGAAGAATTGGTGCTTTTGAACTGTGGTGTTGGAGAAGACTCTTGAGAGTCCCTTGGACTGCAAGGAGATCTAACCAGTCCATCTTAAAGGAGATCAGTCCTGAATGTTCATTGGAAGGACTGATGTTGAAGCTGAAGCTCCAATATTGGCCACCTGATGGGAAGAGCTGACTCATTTGAAAAGACCCTGATGCTGGGAAAGATGGAGAGCAGGAGGAGAAGGGGACGACAGAGGATGAGATGGTTGGATGGCATCACTGACTCAATGGACGTGGATTTGGGTGGACTCAGGGAGTTGGTGATGGACAGGGAGGCCTGGCATGCTGCGGTTCATGGGGTCACAAAGAGTCGGACATGACTGAGTGACTGAACTGAACTGAACTGAACTGATATTGGTTGCCAGGGGCTGGGGGAAGGGAGAATGGGGTGTTGCTGTCCAACGATTACAAAGTTTCAGTTTTACCAGAAAAACAACTTCTAGAGAACTGCTATAACACATTCTGCCTATAGTTACTATATTGTCCACTTAAAATTTTAGAAAGACAGATCTCATGTGTGTTGTGTTCTCATTACAATAAAAGAAAAAAGATTATATTATACTTTTTTAAAATTCAAGTAGTCAATAGTCTATTTTGTTAAACTTAGTATTATTTTTAAGTTTCAGTCTGTCTGATATTAACCCACTCCAGTATTCTTGCCTGGAGAATCCCATGGACAGAGGAGCCTGGTGGGTTACGGTCCATGGAGTTGCAAAGAGTCAGACATGACTGAGTGAGTAACACTTCCACTTCCGCTAATGGATCTGTAAATATGAAGAAAATACAAATTTCAAAGAACTGAAGGCTTAGTTACACACTGGGTCTCCTGTGTCTCCTGCATTGGTGGCTCAGATGGTAAAGAATCTGCCTGTACTGCAGGAAGCCCTGATTCAATCCCTGGGTTGGTAAGATCTCCTAGAGAAGGGAATGGCTACCCACTCCAGTAGTCTTGCCTGGAGAATTCTATGGACAGACAAGTCTGGTGGGCTATGTTCTAGAGTCCCAAAGAAATTGATTAGACTGAGTAACTAACACCTTTTCAAGAATAAATAGGAGATATGCCCATTGAGGCTTAGATTTATTTATTTTAATCTTATTATTTAAAAGTCTAGCACCATTGAATCCCATGTGTTCCCATTCAGGAAAACTGGAAATTAATCTTATATATAATATAGAGGCATTTTGATACTTCATGATTTAACTGAAAATAGATTACAAAGCAACATTTGTAAGATTGTAGCAAACAATATCACCAATATTTAATTAAGAAGCAATGTCTGGATTTCAGCATTACATTTTTAGTACCAGACAGTTATTTTCAGTAGATTTTTTTTGTTCATGTCGTTATAAATTAGACACTGATATATCATGCGGATTCTTCCATTACTGGAAATCACATTTGATTAGTATTTGTTCTTAAGTCAAGATGTTTGTGTTATCCGTGCAATTTGCTCTGAAAAGAAGTGAAAGTCGCTCAGTCATGTCTGACTCTTTGCGACCCCATGAACTGTATAGTCCATGGAATTCTCTAGGCCATATACTGGAGTGGGTAGCCGTTCCCTTCTCCAGGGGATCTTTCCAACTCAAGGATCGAACCCAGGTCTCCTGCATTGCTGGCAGATTCTTTACCAGCTGAGCCACAAGGGAAGCTCAAGAATACCGGAGTGGGTAGCCTAACCCCTCTGCAGCGGACCTTCCCCACCCAATAATCGAACTGGGGTCTCCTTCATTGCAGGTGATTCTTTACCAACTGAGCTATCAGGGGAAGCCCTACATTTACAGAGACATATACAAAGATCATGTGGAGCAATTTTGGAAATAATCAAAAAGATGCATTATTATTATTATTTTTTTATTAATGTTTTCAATTAATTTTTTAATCAAGAAGTCATAAGTCATTTGAACCAGAAATAGCCTGCATTGTTTTAACATTTTGGCAGGTCTTTCCATTATACTTCAACTACTATACTGAATTGCTAACCTTTCTATAGAGCTATATATTTGACAGTATTCTGTTTTCACTAAAATATAGTGAAGTTGCTCAGTCATATCCTACTCTCTGTGACCCCATGGACTGTAGCCTACCAGGCTCCTCCATCCATGGAGTTTTTCAGGTGAGAGTACTGAAGTGGGTTGCCATTTCCTTCTCCAGGGGATCTTCCTGACCCAGGGATCGAACCCAGGTCTACTGCACTGCAGGCAGTTGCTTTACAGTCTGAGCCACCAGGAAAGCCCTTATTTAAAGATAGTTTCACCTAATTTTTGCAACTGCCCTATAATGTAACAACTAATTATAATAAGCTTTGTTCTAAGCACTTCTCTTTTATTAGTGCATTTAATCCTCACAACAATATTGTGAGAAAGTAATTATCATCTGCTTTTTACAGGTGATGAAACTAAGGCAACAAGAGTTTATGTCATTTGCCCATAGGTGAATACCTTTAGAGATAGCTCATGATTCAATCTGTCTGATTCCTCAGCTGCTGTTTGAATACCCTGTTGCTGCTGCTGCTAAGTCGCTTCAGTCGTGTCCGACCCTGCGCGACCCCATAGATGGCAGCCCACTAGGCTCCCCCGTCCCTGGGATTCTTCAGGCAAGAACACTGGAGTGGGTTGCCATTTCCTTCTCCAATGCATGAAAGTGAAAATGAAAGTGAAGTCGCTCAGTCATGTAGGTCTCATCAAAACAGTTATATGCAGATAAATTGGGATGGTTAGCTAGAGACATAATGTTTAGTTTCAGAATGGTTCACTCTTATAACAAAAGATTCATGCAAGCTCCCTAATATATGTTCAAACGCAACTGTGGGTAGCAAATTTGAACCCATAGCCTAGATATAATTTCATATTTCATCATTCTGAATTACAGTTGCATCTCAGTATATCTTGTGCATCGATTCATATGGGTGTCCCTGGTCTCTCAGGGGTAAAGAGTCCACCTGTCAAGCAGAAGACATGGGTTCAATCTCTGAATCTGGAAGATTCCCTGAAGGAGGAAATGGCAACCCACTCTAATATTCTTGCCTAGGAAATCCCATGGACAAAGGATCCTGGCCAATACAGTCCATGGAGTTGCAAGAATCAGACACAACTGAGCAATTATACAGTCACAACAATTGACTTAAATGTGTCAATTATAAACATAGCTTAGTTTAACATGGAATAACTTAATATGGCTAAAAGTAATAATCCCTAGCCTGTTTGTTACATTTTCTTTATATGAATGTTTTGTTTTTTATAGGGTTTTAATTGTATTTTTTCTTTACACTATTTTTCTTTACTACACCATCAAGACTTTCCAAATATCCCAAAGTTGCATCAGTATCAGTATGTTATTAAATTCTTATTTTGTTAATTGGTTCTTCCCACCGTCTTCCCATCCACCTGCTTTCCCATACTACTTGACCGGATGGATAGCTCTGAAGTCTCCATGTCATGTTTAACTCTTTCTTGGGTTAGTCCCGTATTTTTGGAGAAGGAGATTCTAGTATGACTTTCAAACATGTATTGGGAATGTTTATTGTATATGTACTTCTTTGAATTTAACCTTGAAGTAGATGTGACCATTTACATTGGTCATTCTTGGTTGGAAATCACCTTTCTTTGTAACACAAAATCCATTGCTTCATTGACTCCTTAGCCTCCATCCTGTTCTCATGCTGCTCCTGAGAAGACTAATGTAATTCTGATTATCCACTTAGAGTGAATTGTTTGCTTATTCTCTTCTTTTTGTTTTCGTTTGCATGTGTGCATGTATGTTTCTTTCCCTCCTTTGAAATTTTGGGATTTTCTCTAATCCTTGTTGTTCTAATATTTTTGTCTCTTCTTTTCGTTCATTATCCAGGTTGTTCAATGGGTGAAAAATTTCAACCTCCTGCCCATGTCTGTTGATTATATACCTCTCATATACTATTTCTTTCATAAGTGTCTAAATGTCTCTCAGTCTTATCTTTCTAGAATTGTTATTCTTAGATCCTCTGCATTGATGATTTTCTATTTCTTTCTCACATTAAAAAAATAGATGTTTTGTTGTATTTACATGGAAAATGTCTCAGTTTTTTTCATTAAATGTGTCTCCAAATAACTCATAAGACAAAATCTTCTTTCTTCTTCTTTTAAGGGTTTGCGTTGCAGTTTTCTTAAAATGTATGTTGATCTTTGATTCTGGCTCATCTTTTAAGATGGAACAATAAAATCATTTTGACGGTTCTCTGTGTGTGGTCAGAATATGTTTATTTAGGGCAGAGCCTTCTAATCCACGCACCATGGACTAACGGTGTGCTGTAAAGGTATTACAAGTTTAGCATGGATTTGCCTCTACCCATGAAGCAGTAAGACACAGTATGTGGTCACCTTTGCCATGGAGCCAATAATTTCCTCCAATGTTCAGTGAAAATATTCTTGTTATCTATATTTGTTTTGTCATGGCAATATTTTATTAATATCAATATTTATGTTATCAAATGTGATAGGAAAGGGGTGTGCGTGTGCTAAGTTATTTCAGTGGTGTCTGGACTCTGTGCGACCATACTGACTGTAGTCTGCCAGGCTCCTCTGTGCATGGGATTCTCCAGGCAAGAATATTGGAGTGGGTTCCATGCTCTCCTCCTGGGGATGTTCCCAACCCGGGGGCCAAACCCACTTCTCTTATGTCTCTTGAATTGGCAGGCAGTTTCTTTACCACTATCACCTCCTAGGAAGCTTACTGAGATCTTAAGCAACAAATATTAATACCACTGAAACATTTAGGTTTTCATAATTAGTCATACAAAGTAACTGATGAAATAAAGGATATTCTATGTCTATATTCATGTATGTAAGTTTTTAAAGAAATCTATCCATCTATGTATCTATCCATGTATCCATCAATCTATAATTCAAGAAATGTCCTAACATCTCTAAGGTCTGTTTTCTTATTCTAAAAATATTAATGATTAAAAGTATATATCTCCAGAAGTTACCTTCAGTTAAAAATGAAAATCTAAGGAAGAGAGAAGCTAAGATGTCTTTCAGTGCTCATACATCAAATAACAGGTAAAGCTGAGTTTATTATTTATTTATATTTAAAATATAGACTTTTTTACTCAGTCACTGGAGTTCCTGGGATCCATATTTTTATGTCTCCCTATTACATTTTCAATGATTAGGAATTTGATGTAACCCCCAAAATAGTGAAATGTTTATTCCATTTTATGTATGTTATATTCTCAGACTTTAAGAAGTTTGCAATCAAGTATAAGATGCACAAAGCAGTTAGAAGCAGTTAGAAGTTTTCCAAGTGTAAGATGCACAAAGCAGTTAGAACAATAGACCAGACAGAACATAACTTTATGACAATCATAAGTTATGACTGTCATAAACTTTATGAAAAATAGTTTGAAGAGATTGATCTACATCTTTAGAGTAGCTGAGAGAAACATTTGTGGTGAATGTGACTGAACTTTGAGTTTGAATAATGGGTTTAGAGGAGAAAAGTATTGGAAGGAAGCTATCCAAGTGATAAAAGTGGTATAAAAGAATACCAGAAAGCAGAAATGAGCATGCCCCCCAAATCCACAAGATAATTGTTCAGCAATAGTATGAGTTGAATTATGAAGAAAAATGAAAACAAAAATGAATAAGGTCAGAATGTGGGTTACAATCTCCCTCAAGGCCCTCATCAACACATTTAAGAAAAGTTTCTTGAGAGCGTCCCATAACCCTCAAACTGTTCATGTTACTTTGTTCATGTTAAAGACAAAATAGCTTTTAAGATTTGCAGAAGGCAATGTTAAAAGGATTTTTTTCTATCCCAATACAAAATATTTAGCTACCAACAATGAAATTTTCTAACTACTTAGAATATTATTATCACAAAGTTGTTGTTCAGTCGCTAAGTCATGTCTGACTCTTTGTGACACCATGGACTGCAGCATACCAGGTTTCCCTGTCCTTCACTATCTCCCAGAGTTTGCTCAAACTCATGTCCATTGTGTTGGTGATGCCATCCAACCATCACATCACCTCATTAAGAATTTCAACTATTTTATTTCTCTATTTTTTTAATTCCCGATTTATTGGCTGTAGACCACCAGCATTTAAGATAGTAGGTGGGCCGATTATTAAAAAGATGGCTGACCAACCATCACCCTTTCTCTGCGTGATCATCAATGATAACACAAGACACTGCTGGTGTTTGAATGATCTTCAATCATTTAAAAACTGGTCTCCTGTGATATTCATCAAGTTATCCCCATTTTGCTCTCTGGAGACACTGAGGATCTGTGGCTTACATGTGGATGAGTGAAGTGAAAGTTGCTCAGTCATGTCCAACTCTGTGCGACCCCATGAACTATACAGTCCATGGAATTCTCCAGGCCAGAATACTGGAATGGGTAGCCTTTCCCTTCTCCAGGGGATCTTCCCAGCCCAGGGATGGAACCCAGGTCTCCCACATTGTGGATAGATTCTTTAGCAGTTGAGCCACAAAAGAAGCCCATAGCCTGCATGATGACCCTCACACATTGGAAGCTAGCTGTCATGTTCCTCCATATTGTTATTACTTTTCTTCCAGCTGAATACTCTATCCATTCAGTTATTTCTTGGATAGCATGGCTTTTCAGCGTGTCCTTCTTGTTTTGCTTCTCCTGGTCTCTCCAGAACTGCTAATTGTCATTCCTGGCACTCAGAAATGAATTTTTGAGTTGTAGAAAAATCAGTACTAGGCTTCCCTGATGGTTTATTATAAAAAAAAAATCTGCCTGCCAATACAGAGATACAGGTTTGACCCCTGACCCAGGAAGATGCCACATGTCACAGAGCAACTAAGCCCCTGTACCACAACTACTGAGCCTGTACTCTAGAGCCCAGACACTGCAGCTACTGAACCCACATATCACAGCTATTGAAACCCACATACCGTAGAGTCTGTGGTCTGCAACAAGAGAAGCCACAGCAACGAGAAGTCTGAGCACCACAAATAGAGAGTAGCCCCTGCTTGCTGCAACTAGAGAAAAGCCAAAGAAGACCAGCACAACCAAAAAGAAATAAATACATAAAATTATATTTAAAAAAATAAAAGTCAGTGCCTAGTTGTGTGAGACTGTAGTTTGTATTAATTTAATCAGAACATGCATTAACTACATTAGGTAACTAATTGTATTGTTGGGCACAGGAACTAGGAATAAAACTTCGCTTGGCTCCATGCTGGGAGTAGATGGCATAAGCAGGAACTGCCTTGAATCCAGTCTTTCTTCTTTTAGCCCCAGGTTATCTTTCAACTGTTTTCTATTAGCATCAAATCGTTTAATTGAGCACTCCCTCTACATAAAATGCCTGAGGGTGCAAGTTAAAAAAAAAAAAAGAAAGAAAAACAGAAGCATTCAAGAAAGTCTTACAAGAAGTCTATATTAGCCAAGTTTGAGGCTATAACACTGGAGTAGGAAATGTCAACCCACTCCAGTATTCTTGCCTGAAAAATTCCATTGTCAGAGGAGCCTGGTAGGCTACAGTGCAAGGGGTCACAAAGAGTCAGACAGGACTGAGCGACTGAGCACACATGCCCAGGGCCGTAATGTACAGGCAAATATTTGGTTACAAGATATGCAAAGCTTAAGTTCTAAATTGATGTTAACCTATTTGCATAGAGGATCTGAAAAAGAGAGGACCTGCTTTCCTTTCTTTTTTCTCCTATAATTTAGTTTAATGTAAATTCAGATTATTAAATATTTATTTCTTTAAATGAAACATGGAGATTTCTTTGCTTTCAAGCTTTAAGGAGCTAGTTATTAGTTGATTGAGAACATCTGATGGTTAGCTCAACGCTAACATAATTTACTAACGCCAGGAGACAGCACCTCCATCTTGAAAATAATGTACATTGTTTTATCTAAATACAGAAGTAATACATCTTTATAGAAATTAAATTCAGCTATAATCCCAATATCTAGGAGCCATTTCTGATAATACTTTTAAGTTTTATTGTCATTTCCCCACAGATTTAAGTGAATTGATAAATACTAAACCTATGCTGTGTGTACACTAAGTTGCTTCAGTTGTGTCCAACTCTGTGCAACCCCATGGAATATAGCCTGCCCGGCTCCTCTGTCCTTGAGATTCTCCAGGCAAGAATACTGGAGTGAGATGCCATTTCCTTCTCCAGGGGATCTTCCCAACTGAAGGATGGAACCCACGTCTCTTATGTCTCCTGCATTGGCAGGCAGGTTCTTTACCATTAGAGCCACCTGGGAAACCCATATACTACTCATAATATATTATAACCTACTTTTTAAAATTTAATAATATATGGTGTGAACCATTCTGTTTTTAAATATTACTGACATACTATTAATAAACACACAGTATTTCATCAAATGAGTTATCTCACTATTTTTTTAAAACTAATCCATCATTGATGTCATCTAGTTTATTTCTTACTTTTATCATTATAAGTAAGGGCACAATGTATATCCTTACATGTATAAATGAGCGCATATTGAAGAATTAATTTATTCTTAAATAAGTATTTAAAATAGAAAAGAATATCTCATTATATCCATGTATCTTATCCATATCTGATCTAATAAGAAATGGAAAGTATTTAAGATGCTACTCATGTATTTAATTAGGAAGATCAACATGCCTCATTGTACGTAATATTTTTTATAAATATTTTATATTTTATAATGATTAAAATTTTTATAAATGATTTTTTATAAAATCATTATTTTTCACTTTGTTATTGAAGAGCTATTTAAAATAAAGATTTTATCTAAAAAAATAGCATTATATCAACAAAAGTACTTAATTTTAAAAAGGTACTAATTTCTGAACCCCAAAGTGTTTAAGAGACATTTTTCTTTAAGCAGTAATGTAACTGAGCTTAACAAAGTGGGCGTGGGGCAGTCTGGCTTCTGGCTCACAGCAGAGGAGCATTGCAATTTCATCAGGAGGCCCCCAGGTTCTGAGCATATTCCCCTCCCTGTCACAGCAGGTTTTAGCAAAGCTGTAGTTGCTGCACCTGTAACCAGACAGGTCAACATCACGTTTCTGGGGCTTATCTTTAGAAAGAAAAGTATTACCAGTAATATTCTGTGAAGCTAGACTCTTGAAGCTACTTTTACACACTGATGTGAAACAAAATATTTTACCCAAAGCCTCTTCCTTGTCTAGGTATTCAACATGTGTGCAGCCTTGATAACACACATCATCACTGTGTTGAATGTTGAACAAAATGAGGAAGGAATATTTTTCTGCTCTTTTGCATTCAAGACATCACAAAATACACAATTTTTTTTTTTCTGTTTTATCCTTCTGATGTAAGAAGTAACCAAATCCATAAATGTAATACCACTGGTTTTCTAGACAGATGATGAAAAACAGCTGCCTTTGCCTAAAATCCCTTTTTGTGCTGGCACTGGAAGCCAGAGTTACTTTTCTGAGCATATCAATTATCAACAACTGCAAGATTTGACTTTTGTGGGTCATGGAATGAAATAAAGTATCAGGTATAGTCTGAGACACTTCCTTTATAATACAAACTATATTTGACCAGCAAAACATAAATCTCAGAGCTTCCTTCTATGTTTCAGGAAATATAGGAAGGGAGTTTAAATGACTGATGCTTAAGTTAATCAATTCCGGATATAATGTCCTATTTTTAGATTTGTTAAATTATGGTAAGCACTCTCACTTTGTGTGTGTGTGGGGGGGAATGTATTGTGTGCGCTTATTTCTATTTTAAAATCTAAACAACTGTTTTGCTCTAGCTGCTAAGATTTACTTCCCTTACTAATCTCCCCATGTCAGACACATTACCCAGCACAGCACTCACCACAAATATTTAATTAATCGTTACTTAAATGACTCTGAATAACTATTTGTGAGTGAAACTTTTGAATAAATGTGCAAAGTCAATTATTTGGTATAATTGTTAATGGAAAATAAGAGTAAAAAGACCTGCATTCTTACTTTCAAATAATCATTTGGTTAAGTAAGGATGTCAGTTGGTGTATTTCTCATGTGCTCTGGGTATTCTAATGTACACTGGACATCAAACTCAGTGGAGAAGGATAAAAAATTAATATGTGTTTTTAGTATGTTTTATACTCATTTATTTGCATTTTTATATTGTTAAATATGAGTGTGTTCCACACCTACTTTGCTGTTGTTTAGTCACTCAGTTGTGTCTCTCTCTGTGACTCTATGGACTGCAGCATGCCAGGCTTCTCTGTCCTTCATTGTCTCCCAGAGTTAGCGCAAACTCATATCCACAGAATCGATGATGATATCCAACTATCTCATCCTCTGTATTCGCCTTCTCCTCATGCCCTCAACCTTTCCCAGCATCAGAATCTTTTCCAACAAGAAGGCTCTTCATGTCAAGTGACCAAAGTATTGGAGCTTCAGATCCACAGCCATTAAAGCACAGTTATAGAGATAAAAGTTCCTCAATATATGTAGATCAAGCAACAGAGATGCCCATTAAGTACAAGACTGTCTGTGATCCCGTACATATTTGAAAAGTAGAATAGCTCAATCAAGCCTATTTTATAAGACTATATCAAAAGTACAAGAATATTGTCAAGTATACTTTGTGATATAAATGTAAATAGCAATATTAGAATAATATATAAATAGAAAATTTAAAGTAAAAAAAATTAAATTTAATACCGTTTTATACTAAAGAAACATACCAAAATTTAAAAAAAGCAAGTTGAAGAGAGAAAAATCTAACTTTTTACACTTGGCATAAGTGTTGTCAGTGTTATCCAAATGAGGTAAATGTTATATCTTCATAGAATGTAGACTAGAATTTCAATCAGTGATGACATTAAGCCCAAACATAAGCTGTCAATATACCCAAAACACCTTCCCAAAAGAATAGCCCACCATGTGATATGTGTAAGTTGCTTACATATATTATAATTGCAAAGCATAATTGTACATAATTACATACATATATTGCAATTTCAATGTATATTTCTATACTAAGAATAAGATCACATTCATTTTACTGTCAGTATACTATTTGTGATAAACTAGGAGAAAATTGAGAGTTCCAAAAAAAAATACAACATCAGGTGTTTGATATTAAATTCCAATCTCTTTTACACCTAAAACAAAACCAACTTACAAATCTAGAATTTTCAGGCCCAATCCTACTTTTGGAAAATCAAACAAGAAATATTAATACTGCATCCATCATAGAATCAGAATTATAAGCTAGAAGTTACTTAAAATATCTCTTTACCCTCCGTTTTTTGAAATCAAGACAATAGACAGAAAATGTTTAATGAATTATACTATCAAAGTTGGGAGAAAACTTAAGTCCCTCTGTTATCAAGGCAGTGCTCTTTCCTCTGCCCAACATTAAAGAACATCTCCACTCCACCATTTCTTACAAAGGCAAATATGAGGGCACATAAATGATGTGACTAGGGAGACAAACACAATGAAATTAATGCGCATTTACCTCCTTTTCTGGGGCTCCTTTTCATAATAAATAACACTCTGCAAGGCCTCTCCACAGGCTAAATGATGATCAGAAGTCAAACTTTGGATTAAGTCATCTATTATATATTTGGAGGTGGCCAAAGTAGGTGAATTTCTCTCTGCATGGGACAGTAAAAGTTTTCTTCAAAGAAATCAATATGGTCTACAGTTTCTATGGTTGCAGTTTCTATTTTTACTGAATTCTTCTTGCTAAATGTGCCTTATCAATTATTTTGAAACCAGGCAAGAGTGTGTGGCTAGATCAAATCAAACCTTCAAAAGAAGGGAGGAAGGAAGGAAGGACCAGAGAGTAAACTAGGAAAAAACTCTAAATTTATTCTTAATTGATGGCTACTAATTTGAGTTCTTTTGGACTTGTTCCAACTCTGTGATGGGAAATTTAGTTGACACTAAGACAGTTTTAAATACATACAATTGCTTTGACTTCAGATTATTAAAATCATATTTAAATTGTTACAATTTTCATCAAAGAGTAAGAAAGATTATAAACTGAACTCTGGTTTGAGAATAAAAAAATGTAAGTTTTAAGATGAGTACTGTGTTGACTGTAGTATTAAATCCATTTGTTTCCATTTAATAATAAAAAACCAGTGATTGATAAATAGCTTCTGGGTTTAGTCATATAGATATTTGGTGAGGCTCAGAGTGATGTGGTTATCAATCACAGTGATAAGCTGTCTTGTTGGTTTAGCATGATTTTTCCTGAAATGAAACAATATCCCCTTAGAGAATCCTGTAGCTGTAGAGTGGATGGTGCTTTTAGGATGGCAGTGGGAATAAGTGGCACATTTATTGTTGTCACTTTTCTCAGGTTTCCCAATCATACGCAGACAGCTACTTAGATCCAGGATTGAGAAAGAAAGAAACCTTCCTCTTCTTTCTAAATTTATTCATCAGAGGATTAAAAGCTATACATTCTTCCTGTGACAGAAATTCAGGTCAGATTTTTTAAATGTTTATTTGATGTAAATATATGAACATCAGCAAATATATTTAAAAATAATGTTTGTACCAAAGTAAATTTATCTACAATGGGAAATCTTTTAAGAACTCTGGTAGGAAATGGTTCTCAAGGAACTGATTTATGGCTCTTCTGATCCTCAAAGAAACTGTGATGCTACTTGAAGTGGTATTAGAAAAAGCAAAAGCATATTCTTCTCTGTTTTCTTCCTTACAAAAGCTGGTTGATCCAATAAATTTACTTAAATAACAACATAATTTATAAAGTAATTTTATCCCCAAATTTATAAATACGATGTAGAGCAATGTTCAGAAAGAGTAACCAAACAATGAACCATGCTTCCCATAGAATTGATCTTACTATGAATACAAGGATTTAGTAGAGCAAAGCTGCCTTCCCTTGATGGCTGTATCCTATTCTCTACCACTTACCAGCCATTTCACAACATTCTCCTGCATCATACTCTTGTCCCTAGCTTTTGAACATCCATATCTACAAGTTGATATCTCATCAGAACACTTTCAATTATTACCTTTCAAGTAATTGTGACACTGGAAGTATGAAAGGATTATTCTAATGGGTGTTTGTAGAAACTATTAGTCTAAGCTGTGGCTGAGGGCAGAAGATGGGATTCAGAAATCACAGTAATAGCATCTGAAAAAAAACAAAAAACCAAAAAGCCGCAATAAAAGGAAAATTCAACAGAATGGGAGAAGAGAACAAATTTAGGTCCAGAAATGCACAAAGAACTCAGAAATGGGCACATCAAAAAAAGGGCAAATTCAGACACATCTCTTCATGAGAACAGACTCACCTAGAGAAATATCTGGGCTCCTTCTTTCTTGCTAAATAGTGCTGTTCACATTTATTAGCTGCATATAACTGTCAACTTGGGCAAACTCTGGGAGATGGTGAGGGACAAGGAGGCCTGGCATGCTGCAGTCCATGGAGTCACAAAGAGTCGGACACGACTGGGCAACTAAACAATACTGTCAATAGCTGTATCAAAAATGTCTTTGAATATGTGCGATATCAAACAATTATGCTTTTTTGAGCTATTCAACTTCTCAAAAAATTACAAGTATTTTTGTAATTTTGATTCATATTAACTGTAAAATATACATATTTAGAGTCACACTAATATTGTTTTAATATTACTAAAGATTTTTAAAGATATTTAATATTACTAAGATTTCTTTCTCTGTATCATTAGCCAGAATTGAGGAATAAAGGTTTTACTTCTTCAAAGCAAGATTCAAGTTTCATACACACTACTATACAAAAAATAAATAGCTAATGAGAACCTTCTGTTAGCACAGGGAACTCTATTCAATACTCTGTAATGACATATATGGGAAAAGAGTCTAAAAAAGAGTGTGTGTTTGTATTTGTATTAATGGATATGTGTGTGTGTGTGTGTGTGTGTGCGCTAAGTCTCTTTATTCGTGTCTGACTCTGGGCAACCTTATGGACTATAGCCTGCCAGGCTCCTCTGTCCATGTGATTCTCCAGGTAAGAATACTGGAGTGGGTTGCTGTGCCCTCCTCCACCGGATCTTCCGGATGCAGGGATTGAACCCGTGTCTCTTTATGTCTCCTGCATTGGCAGGTGGTTCTTTACCACTAGCACCATTTGGGAAGCCCGTATGTGTTAACAAACTGACTCAATTGCTGTACAACCGAAACTAACACAACACTGTAAATCAACAATACTCCAATAAAACTTTTTAAAATGTTTATAACCTTTTCATTCAAGAAATCATTTATTTAATACTTGTGAATGAGGCTGCTGAGGGTGCTGGCACACGGAAATGATTGGGGAAAACAGACCTAAAGCAAAGTACAATAGGTGTTCAGTAATTGTAGAAATACACTTAAACACACACATACAACCCCCCCCCACACACACACACTGAAATAAATATGCAATTTGGAAAAGGAAGTAATCTTTTCTTTTTCACCCTGTAAATGTGTTCATAATTTTATCCAAATCATATAAAAAAATACTACTTTTTTTTTTGAATTTAGAATGTATTTGAAATTTCCAAAATCTTTTTTTTTTTTGACCAAGCTTTAAAACCAAGACAGAGTTGTTTTCCTTATTATCTGTATCACTTTAGAACATACAAAGGAATCTAACAGTATCCACATTAGTCTCTCTTTCTGGATGGCTTGTGACTATTTTTGACCCCTCCAAAAGCTCCCATATGAAAGAATGATGGCATAGAACATAAGTGGTTGGTAACATTTGCTCAAATTA
The DNA here is from genome assembly GCF_054371585.1 of Giraffa tippelskirchi. Taxonomy (NCBI): domain Eukaryota; kingdom Metazoa; phylum Chordata; class Mammalia; order Artiodactyla; family Giraffidae; genus Giraffa; species Giraffa tippelskirchi. Next base: position 44,500,522 of record NC_137282.1, on the reverse strand, counting down.
ATTTAAGTGCAAGGCAAAATGAAATCTATATAGAAAATAAACTGAGAAAATTCTGGTTTTCAGACAACAATTACCTATTAACCTGCTATTTTATCACTAATTAGTTGCCTTTTAATTTCATTTAGTTTTGTTATAAAAGGGGAGCATAAAAGATAATGTAGGCATTGGCGTATATACACTACCATGGGTAAAATAAAGAGCTAGTGGGAAGTTGCCCTATAACGCTGGGAGCTCAGCTCCATGCTCGGTGATGACCTAGATGGGGAGAGGGAGGCTTGAGAAGAAGGGTATATATGTATCCTTATAGCCAATCCAGGTTGTTGTACAGCAGAAACCAGCACAACATTGTAAAGCAATTATCCTCCAGTTGTAAGTGTTAGTCACTCAGTTGTGTCTGACTCTTTGTGACCCAATGGTCTGTAGCCCACAAGACTCCTCTATCCATGGGGATTCTCCAGGCAAGAATACTGGAGTGGAACAAAATAGAAAGTCCGCAGATAAATCCACACACCTATGGACACTTTATCTTTGACAAAGGAATCAAGAATATACAATGGAGAAAAGACAATCTCTTTAACAAGCAGTGCTGGGAAAACTGGTCAACCACTTGTAAAAAAAAATGAAACTAGAACACTTTCTAACACCATACACAAAAATAAACTCAAAATGGATTAAAGATCTAAATGTAAGACCAGAAACTATAAAACTCCTAGAGGAAAACATAGGCAAAATACTCTCTGACATAAATCACAGCAGGATCCTCTATGACCCACCTCCCAGAGTAATGGAAATAAAAGCAAAAACAAACAAATGGGACCTAATTAATCTTAAAAGCTTTAGCAGAATGAAGGAAACTATAAGCAAGGTGAAAAGACAGCCTTCAGAATGGGAGAAAATAATAGCAAATGAAGCAACTGACAAAGAATTAATCTCAAAAATATACAAGCAGCTCCTGTAGCTCAATTCCAGAAAAATAAATGACCCAATCAAAAAATGGGCCAAAGAACTAAACAGACATTTCTCCAAAGAAGACATACAGATGGCTAACAAGCATACGAAAAGATGCTCAACATCACTCATTATTAGAGAAATACAAATCAAAACCACAATGAGGTACCATCTCACACCAGTCAGAATGGCTGCTATCGAAAAGTCTACAAACAATAAATGCTGGAGAGGGTGTGGAGAAAAGGGAACCCTCTTACACTGTTGGTGGAAATGCAAACTAGTACAGCCACTATGGAGAACAGTGTGGAGATTCCTTAAAAAACTGGAAATAGAACTACCATATGACCCAGCAATTCAACTGCTGGGCATATACAGTGAGGAAACCAGAATTGAAAGAGACACATGTACCCCAATGTTCATCACAGAACTGTTTACAATAGCCAGGACGTGGAAGCAACCTAGATGTCCATCGGCAGATGAATGAATAAGAAAGCTGTGGTACATATACACAATGGAATATTACTCAGCTATTAAAAAGAGTGCATTTGAATCAGTTCTAATGACAAAGATGAAACTGGAGCCTATTATACACAGTGAAGTAAGTCAGAAAGAAAAACACCAATACAGTATATTAATGCATATATACGGAATTTACAAAAATGATAACAATGACCCTTTATGCGAGACAGGAAAAGAGACACAGACGTAAAGAACAGACTTTTAGACTGTGTGGGAGAAGGTGAAGGTGGGATGATTTGAGAGAATAGCATTGAAACATGTATATTATCATATGTGAAATAGATTGCCAGTCCAGGTTTGATGCATGAGACAGGGTGCTCAGGGCTGGTGCACTGGGATGACCCTGAGGGATGGGATGGGGAGGGAGGTGAGAGGGGGATTTAGGATGGGGAACACATGTACACCCATGGCTGATTCATGTCAACATATGGCAAAAACCACTACAATATTGTAAAGTAATTAGCCTCCAATTAAAATAAATAAATTAATTAAAAAAATACTTGACTGGGTAGCCATGACCTTCTCTAGGGGATCTTCCCGCCCCAGGGATTGAACCCAGGTCTCCCTACATTGGAGGCAAATTCTCTACCATCTGAGCTAACAGGGAATCCTCCAATTAAAAAAAAAAAATTAAAAAGATACTAGACACACACATGCATGCACACACACACACACACACACACACACACACACACAGAGAGATAATGTAGGTAAGAAAATAGACCTAAGGAGATCAATCCTGGGTGTTCATTGGAAGGACTGATGTTGAAGCTGAAACTCCAATACTTTGGCCACCTCATGCGAAGGGTTGACTTATTGGAAATGACCCTAATGCTAGGTAGGATTGGGGGCAGGAGGAGAATGACAGAGGATGAGATGGTTGGATGGCATCACTGACTCAATGGACACGGGTTTGGGTAGACTCTGGGAGTTGGTGTTGGACAGAGAGGCCTGGCGTGCTGCAATTCATGGGGTCGCAAAGAGTCGGACACGACTGAGCGACTGAACTGAACTGAACTGAGACACACACATGCACACACACACACACACACACACACACACACATAATGTAGGTAAGAGAATAGACCTAAGGAGAGGAAATATATTTGCATGAAGTTTCCAAGGACTTTCTGAGGGACATGGAATAAACCTCCACCATCCATCTTCCACAGCCTGCTCCTCACACAAACCTTCTGTAGGGATACTAATGAGATTAACATTTGTAGTCCAAACCCAAAATGTAACAGGGAAGGCCAGGATGTTTTTTCACGTGAAAAAAAAAAAAAAAGCCAAAAATGAGTAGGCTTGTCCTAGAGCTGAGTAGAGAGGCTCTGAATCCATGTGTTTTATTAATGCATGGAGCCTTCTTGACAGAGCATATCACAGAAGGCTTATCCTCCCATTAAAAAACCTACTGTTCCATAAACAAACTTCAGTGTGTTAGGGAAGCAGGTTTTTTTCCTCTAAGCTACAAACATCTGAAACTGCATCACTCTGTTAGCTAGGCTGCTGCTCTTTCTTTCTGTCCTCAGGGGCCAGCTGAGCTGCTGACAACAGATAGCTTCTTGCCATTAAAAGTGTGTCAGAGCCCAGAGGGTTCTCTGCTCCCCACCCACAGCCACTGAAGAAAGGGCACCCAATCCTACCTTCTGAAAGAGGTTCAAGTCTTCCCAAGTGGACAGACATGAATGTCCATTATTGAATGTAAAGTTAGATCATGGGAAAATTTCCTTCAGAAGATTGAGCATGATGGTAAAGATACTAAGACACCCCATGAATGACGTAACAGAGCATAGATGCCCACTCTTGCACCAGACAGGATCCCTCACAACTTACGTCCATTCAACAGTGTGTGGCCCTTGGCTGCAACCCGAGTTCCAGGAAAAACTGAATCAGGCTAAACAACTTCCTTCCCTTGGGAGTTACCAGATTGTTTTTAGGGAAAGCAGATTGACTTTCCTTTAATTTTCAATTTATTTATTTTTAATTGGAGGAAAAATGCTTTACATTATTGTGTTGGTTTCTGCCATACATCAACATGAACCAACCACAGGCATACATGTATTCCCTCCCTCTTGAACCACTCTCCCACTCCCCACCCCATTCCACTCCTCTAGGTTGTCAAAGAACACCAGATTTGAACTTCCTGTGTCACACAGAAAATTCCCAGTGGGTACCTATTCCACATGTAGTAATGTATATGTTTCAATACTACTCTTCCTATTTGTCCCACCCTCTCCTTCCCCTTGTGTATCCACAAGTCTATTCTTTCGGTCTGCACCCCCATTGCTGTCCTGCAAATAGATCCTTCAGTACCATCTTTCTAGATTCCATTTGTTGTTGTCCATGTGCTAAGTCATGTTGACTCTTTGCAACTCCATGGACTGTGGCAAGCCAGGCTTTCCTGTCCTTCACTGTCTCCCAAGTTTGCTCAAACTCATGTCTTTTGAGTTCGTGAAGCCATCCAACCATCTCATCCTCTGTCATCCCCTTCTCCTGCCCTCAAAATATACGTATTAATATACAATATTTGCTTTTCTCTTTCTGACTTACTTCACTCTGTATAATAGGCTCTAGTTTCATCCAACTCACTAGAAGTCATTTGAATGTGTTCCTTTTTATGGCTGAGTATTATTCCATGGTATATATGTATCACCTTTAACCATTCATCTGTTGATGGACATCTAGGTTGCTTTCATGTCCTAGCTATTGTAAAGAGTGCTGCAATGAACATTGAGGGACATGTGTCTTTTTAAATTATGGTTTTCTCAGGGTATACAGATATGTCTTTTCAATGTCTCCATCAATCAATGGTCATAGATTTTCTTTACAAAACTGGCTGAGAGAAAGTTTCAGTATCAACCTATGAATTCAATTTCATTGGTCAAAAATATTTGCTGAATGTGACTTTGGACATCTAGAAAGCTTCTGGCATCCTCATAGAATATGATTACATGACATTGATTTTGCTTGTATTTTGGTAACAACAATACTGAAATCTCCAAAATGAAACTTTTATGTTACTGAAGAGAAATAAAACATAGAATGTATGCTATGTTAAGTGAAAATTTGTTGACAAAGGTGATCTGAAGTTTCTACGATAGCTATTATTCACCTATCTTATATACCTTGAAGTTTCAGAACTACCTAAAAAACATTGACATAACTGTCAATTTTTTTTTATGCTGCATTTGAGCTAACTCTAAAACAATCATAGAAATGTGAATATAGTATGTTAGTTATGTATACATATGTTTGCAACAAAATTAGTTTTATGTGAAGATTTCCTGATATAATTTATGAGATTAAAACCTCAGGGTTACAAAACATATATCAGAGCTATTTTTAAATATCAAAGTAAAAATAGCTCTCCACATTTCATCATTTGCTGTATATCAAAATGCTTCTTCATTTATGACATTAATCAAATACTTCCATAAAAACACTGAAATTTAAATACTTATATACCATAATTAAATTAGAGAAGGTAACATTTTAAAATGTTAAGAAAATTGTGTGGGTTATACGGCACTTAATGTTTATAATAGCTTTGGTATTTTTATTAAAGTCATCATAAAATTGACATGTTCCCACTTAATGACAGGTATGACCTTATGTAGTAAAAGAACTGTTGAATATTTAACAACTGCTTAAATCATCAGAATTAATCAAAAAGTTTGGTTTGTTAGAAGAAATTATAAGAGGAATGCATACTAGTGGCCATGAAGCATAGATTAAAATTCTTAAAGAAACTTTTTGAGGAGAGAGAATTTAAATTTTATGAAAGAAACTTTTATAAGCAAACAATAACATCAAGTTGAATGAAGATAAGTAATCAAGAAAAATGGGGTGGGGGTGTGACCACCATATATCTTGAATTTTATCATGGGGACTCAAAATTAAGAAAGAATCTATAATGGAAAAGGCACTTCTCCATGGTGAACACTTCTCCAAAACTCTCTTTCTAGCCAATTCCTCACTATTTGTCTTATTTCCAGGGAAACTTCACTTCTCAGTTCCCAAATATAGTCTTTCTACCTCTATGATTTAATTCATATTCTTCTTTCCACCTGGGGGTTCTTCCTGCCTACAATTTTTATATTTGCTGTAAATATACTCATCCTTGAAATCTAAGTATCATAACCACCATGAGTTTGTCCATGACCTTTCTAGCTAGAATTAATTTTCTACTCCCCTGTGCTTCCACAAAACTCTCTACTTATATTAAAGTATTTATTGCATGCCACCTCACATTACAGATCTTTATCTAACCAGCTAGCTTCATTCCCGGTCTGTACATTTCTTGGAGGCAAGGGCAAGTCTTAAGGTATCTCTCATAATAACTAGAGCACCTTGCATAGTGTTCCTTAGAAAATAAATACTTTGTCAAATGTCATAAAAGGAGTTCATGGATATGGCCAGTCAAGACCCTAAATAGCTTGCTCTGGCTTCCTCGATGTCTCAGTTGGTAAAGAATTCATCTGCCATGCAGGAGACACAGGAGATACAGGTTAGATCCCTGAGTCAGGAAGGTTTCCCCCACCCCCACTTCCCCAGAGGAGGGCATGGCAACCCACTCCAGTATTTTTGCCCAGAAAATTCCATGGACAGAGGAGCCTGGTGGGCTACAGTCTATGGGGTCTTAAGAACAAGACCCGACTGAGTGACTAAGCATGCCCAAAGTAACTAGGCTAGAGTTACAAGCTTTCAAGTTTTCTGTGTTTGGAAAAATCAAAGATAAGCATTCTTCAGGAGAAAAAGAAAAGTTTCAGAATTTGAACTCATTTAAAATTTAAAAGGTCTCCAATATTTGAGAACTTCCAGTGGCAGAACAATAAGAGTTTTCAGACATTTAGGGCCCAGTATCCCAACAGACTAGTAGATTGTTGTTTACTCGCTAAGTCATGTTCAACACTCTGTGACCCCAAGGACTGTTGCCTGCCAGGCTCCTCTGTCCATAGGATTCTCCAGGCAAGAATATTGGAGTGCATTACTATTTCCAGGGGAATCTTCTCCAGGGGATCTTCTCGACCCAGGAATTGTACCTACATCTCCTGTGTCCAGGCAGATTCTTTACTTACCCCTGAGCCACCAGGGAAGCCCCACAAAGGGCTATAGCACATCATTTATATCATGCCGTATTAGCTTCATTAATGTTATTACACTCACCATTTATTACAGTAAATGATGCATTAAAAACTGGCAGTGAATGGGGAGTTACATACAGTAACAAACAAATGTTGGGCATTCAACAGGAAGTGTCATGATATTGCTATTTCTTCACTCTGGGTGATCACTTCTAATTTGGACTTTGAACAGAAAGCGAATATTTCAAAAAACAGACCCAAGTGCCACCTCCTCTGATGCTGAGCACCATTTCAGCACAAGCCAGGAATATTCTGAAGAACCCACAGAGTTAACACAGTGGAAAAGCCACACTGTTGCTAAACACTCAGAGATGCAAAGGGCTGTGGTATCACACAGTCATCTTTAAAACTTGTGCCTAAATAAAGATGATAAATCCTTGAGAGAACAAATGAGCATCACAGCTTCATAGCACTTGTCACATTGCAAACAAAGGCTCATGCTGCTCTCTCTCACCAGCATCCCTGCATGCAAAATCTCTGGCACAGAGCAATTGCTTGGCAAATATTTGTGGAATAGTATAAATGAATTTAAAAGTTTAATCTAGACTCAGCCAAAGAAGAGGTTACTTGTGTTCCTTCAAGATTTTCTCCAAATCTGTAATGAGGCGGTTCATGTTCTAGTACACATTGCAAGTTTTTCACTGTAAAATGTAGGTTGAATCATTTCAAGAAAACGTTTGGGTATTCTAAAATCCAATAGTAAAGAAAAAAATGTTTTTATGCAGTCTATGGGGTGCCCAGAACTGTTGTTGTTCAGTCACTCAGTCATGTCTGACTCTTTGGGACCACATGGACTACAGCACACCAGGCTTCCCTGTACTTCACTGTCTCCCAGAGTTTACTCAAATTCATGGCCATTGAGTCGATGATGCCATCCAACCATCTCATTCTCTGTCACCCACGTCTCTTCCTGCCCTCAATTTTTCCCAGCATGAGGTGGGAGTTGTCTCTTCACATCAGGTGGCCAAAGTATTAGAGCTTCAGGTTCATCATCAACACAAAAGTTAGGGATCATATTAATTAATAGAGTTATGATTCCAGTTCCAACAGTGGGCAAAACAGGAGAAAATGCACCTTTTATAATTATGCCTAATTATGACTTATTTCTACTCGGTAGGGTCTATGCTGCATGTGGTAAAAACCTATGAAAATCTTCAATCATTCTAAATCTAGCTAAATAGCTTCTGATTCAAAATTTTTCAAATATCCTTTTTTTGTTGGAAATTCAGAACTATTCTAGCTCTGCGACATGCTTTCTCAACTGAATTTAAAGGTGATATCTCAATATTGTTTGATTTATATCTCTGAAACTCCTGCTTCAGTGCTTTCTGATTTTTTACGTACATTGTAAAATTTCTTATTGGCCTATCAGATTTTTTCAAACAACCACCGTTGTATCTCTCTGGATGCTATCTTTGTCAAGTCTGTAATCTCACTTCAACCGTCCACCACTACATATGATTTTTTTGGCATCTCTGAGTTCCCAAGAAATCAGTTTTCCTGACTTGGTCTGTTTGCCCCTAATCTAGACTTGGCAAATAATATCCCAGCCCCTCAGTCTTCTATAGCTATGGTGATTTTTCCAAACATCAGTTGTTCAATTATTTTCTTGACAATTTTTGATCTATCTGCATATCGCTTGCACTATTGAATGGAGAGCAGACACTGACTGAGGAATCAGAAGAAGATCAGAAGTTCTGGGGAGAGGAGGGGTGAACACAAGAGGAGACAGGAGGAAGGAGACAGGACGGTCAAGGAAGGGCCCGCAGGTACTGGACGCTGTCATTCTAGAGAGCAGTCATGCCAGATGAGAGTGGCTAGAAAAGACTGAGGAAGACTGCCCCAAGACCGTAAGTTCAGGAAAGAGCTAATGTTCTGGGACATGATTGACAACACAGGCAGGGGAGGCCGAGGATACACACAGAGGAGAAAGTACATAAGGACGCCTCACCTCCAAAATAACCATCAAGTTCACAAGTGTATTAAGTAAAGGGAAATCAGGGAGACATTTATTTGCATAGCACAAAACTGTATGCTTTAATTGCCACTAAAGTTCTATCTTTTGCAACAAAATGTAATTAGAAAAAGTTCAAAAATATGTTCAGGGCGCATTAGTGAGCACAGACAGTTGGTTGAGGCAAAGGAGAAAGACAGCAGACAACTTTGTAGGGAATTACTTCAACTTAGAGCATTTTGGAACCATTTACTTCAAAGTATATGCTTCAAAACTCACCGAAAATAAACAAATGATAAAAAAAAGTGTAAACAAAATAATTTTTAAATGAGATGAGTGGATAATTTTATACCATTGTGACCATATCCTAATTTTATTGGAGACTTTTCTCATAGAGTACCAGCAAGGTAGTCTCCTGGGCACTGGAAAGAAAGCAATGAATAAAATAGACAACCACTACTGACCTCCCAGATTATCTTTTCTTCACTGGTAGGTTGGAAAATGACTGTATGAAGTCAAATTTACTTTATGATTTTCTAACTTCAGGTTTTAGAACTTTTACAACTGCTTATGATGGCCAGCCTGGAGGAGGGCATGGCAACCCACTCTAGTATTCTTGCCTGGAGAATCCCACGGACAGAGGAGCCTGGTGGGCTACAGTCCATGGGGTTCCAAAGAGTCAACATGACTGAAGCAACTTAGCGGGTAGGCACGCATGATGGCGAGGCTCTAGTCACCATGCGGCTTCCTCCTCCTGTCATTCTCCAAATCTCCCCGTTCAGTTAAAAGATCACTCCCCCCAGTCTTTGCCTCTTCTGTTTTCCTGGGCTAGAAAGTTCTGGCCTAAATCCAAATTGGCTTATTCATTCTAGTCTAGAGTCAGATGCTATCTCATGAGAGAGTCCTCCTTGATCAAGATCTTTAAAATACTACCTCACAAGAAACTAAAACAAAAATAAATAAGCTACATCAAATTAAAAACCTTCTACACAGCAAAAGAAGCATTCAACAAAATGAAAAGGAACCTTAAGAATGGGAGAAAATATTTTCAACTATATATGTTTGATAGATTAATATACAAAATAAATAAGTAATGCATACTGTGCTGTGTGCTTAGTCACTTAGTCATGTCCCACTCTTTGCAACCCCATGGACTGTAGCCCACCAGACTCCTCTGTCCATGGGGATTCTCCAGGCAAGAATACTGGCATGGGTTGCCATGCCCTCTTCCAGGAGATCTTCCCAACACAGGGATTGAACCTAGGTTTCCTGCATTGCAAGCGGATTCTTTACGAACTGAGCCACCAGGGAAGCCCATAACTCATACGTTTAAGCAAAAATAACAATCATAATAATAATCCAATGAAATCGTGGGCCAAGGAACTGAAATATACTTTTCCAAAGAAGTTATAGAAATGGCCAATAGGTATATAAAAAGATGCTTAATATCATTAATCATCAAGGAAAAACAAATTGAAACTTTAATGAGGTATCACTTCATATCCATTTGAAAGGCTGTCATCAAAAAGACAAGAAGTAACAAGTGTTAGTGAGGATATGGTGAAGAAAAGGGAACCCTCCTGCATTGTTGGTGGGAATGTAAATTGATGGAGCCATAAAGGAAAATGATATGGAAACTCCTCAAAAAACTAAAAATAGAACTCTCATATGATCCAGCAATTCCTCTTTGGGGTATATAATGTGTGTGTGTGTGTGTGTGTGTGTGTGTGTGTGTAAAGTCAAATGTTATTCAGTTATAGAAAGAAGGACATCCTGCCATTTGCCACAGCATAGATGGAATTAATGGACATTATGCTAAGTGAAATAACTCGGACTGAGTAAGACAAATACTATAGATTATTGCTTATCTATAAAATCTTAAAAAGTTGAACTCATAGAAACAGAATAAAGGGGCTGGGAGGTGGAGAAATTGGGGAGATGTTGACCAAAGGGTACAATGGAATGATTTCTGGGCTCTGATGTATAACATGGGAGTCTAGTTAATAATAATGTATTATATAGTTGAAAGTATTATATGAATTATATAAAAAGTATATTTTATATACTTGTATTATATACATGAAAGTACAGGCTTCCCTGATGGCTCAGACAGTAAAAAATCTGCCTGCAGCATGGTAGACCTGGGTTTGATCCCCGGATTGAGAAGATTCCCTGAAGAAGGAAATGGCTACTCCCTCCACTATTCTTGCTGGAGAATCCCATGGACAGGGAGAGGAGACTGGCAGGCTTCAGTCCATAGTTTCACAAAGAGTCAGACATGACTGAGTGACTAACACTATATACTTGGAAGTTGCTGAGAGAGTAAATCTTAAATGATTTCACCACAAAAATGAGGTAACTGTGGTAATGGATATGTTAACTAACTTTATAGTGCTAACCATCAGATGGTACACCTTAAGTTTACACGTTATACATCAATTATATTTTAATATGGTCACAAAAAAAGTCAAAATACCTACCAGTCTTACTCCTTTTTCTTTTCTCTTTCCCAGCTTTATTTTTATTTCTATCAGTTATAACCACCTGACCTTACATGCATTTATTTATCTTTTTTGATCAGTGTTTCCCTGATTGCAGTTAAGACATATGAGAGCATTTTTATATGTTTGTCTCTTTTTAAATTCATGGTGTCTAGAATACTGACTGGTAAGTATTAGATTCTCAATATTAAATTTTGAAAGAAAATAGGAAGTACATAAAGGAGATAGTCAGACAACAGACAGAAATGAAACTTTAAACTTTGATAATATGATACTATATGCAGACATTTACAAGGTCATTTTAGCTTCTAATATTTAATGTTCAAATCCTTTTTAAAGATTAGTATTTTAGGCAGTCTTAAAAAATAGAACTTGTGTTCAAAAATAGATTAATTTCTTGAAATAGAATATTTTTCAGATGTAGATATAATTGCATGAAGTGGTCATGTCAGCTTTCTTCATAAATCTGGCCATTTTTGTTAATGTTCCTACCGCATGGATTCACAGAGCAGACTTTTGTTTTTATATATTTAGCAAAAGCTGAAGTTTGTAAAGTTCTATGTCCAACATAATGAGGTTTTGACACATACTTTAGAACATAGCAACACCTTATTAGTTACAGAATAATAAATAGATGCTGAAATGAGAGAATCAGACAACTCTGAAGTTCTTCCCATCACCTCAGTCTCCAGGGAAATAGAGGTGTTAAGAGGTGCTGAATAATAATCACAGATGAATCACTTTCTGACTCCGTTGTCTTGCGTGATATACAGAGCATAAACCCTTAGGCTGGTCTTTGCTTTCTCCCTCAACTCCCAATAGGAGATATTCATTTTTATTGTGTTTCTTAAGCTGCAGAGTTTAGGCAACTGATAAGAACTCTGGGACCTGACACTGTTTTAGTTCCAGGGTGAGCCTCATATTTTCCTTAGACACCTGATGCAACACTTTTTACAACAATCAAGTTTCCTCTGAAACCCCTACCGTCTCCAGCTGCTCCCTGGCATTATTCCCAAAAATGAATAAGAAATGATGGTTTGGGCTAGACAGAGCCCAGCTCCTGTGAAACTCAGCAGTGAATGTGATAAGCTGGCTATTACAAAAGACAGCCTCAGTCTTGTGGAGAGAACCTGCTTCAGGACTGTTTTTGACTCAGCAGACTGATCACATGAATTCTAACTTTGCCTCACCCTGTACTAGAAAATCTCTAGTGCCGCAAATCTACATGTAGCCACCAGTTAGAAGATGACAACATGAATAAAAAGTTAAAAACAAGAGGGAGAGTAAAGTTCAATTGAAAACCTGTCTGCCAAAGATCTCTTGTGTTTGTCTGGGGCATGGGTGTTGGGGGGTGGGGTGGGGGCGGTGGGGGGGATTGGAAGAGGAGGCAGAGGAAGATACAGCAGGACAAAGCCACTGACCCAGATAGGAAAAGAAAGGAAAGAGAGGCATGATTTTCTGACTAATCCTGAGAGCACCGGGTGAGGTTTCAGTGGAGTCTGTATGTGAAACTGCAAAGCAAGCACATGAAATGTAATTTGCTCCTGTGCTGGCAAAGGGAGGGGGCTGCAGGTGGGCGCAGGGATAATCTGTATCAGGCAATGTAAGCTTGATGGAAATAGCTTCTGAAAGCATGTGATTGCTGTAACCAATTTAAAGTTGGAAGTGAAATATGATTACTCCATTACTAGGAGTTTCTACCCTAGCTCTAGCCCAGGTGGTAATCAAAGAAGACAGCCTTGCATCCTCCCTTACCCAAATCTTAGGACTACCCAAGGCCTCTAAGGCAGGCTATTGGTAGAAATGAGATCCAAGATAAAATTTCTGGTGTTCTTCTTGGCATGGAATTTTATTTTCACATTTCTGTAGCCAACTCTAGTGTCGGTCTTCTTCTAGAAAATGGAACATTATCTGCCCAGACAGATTCTACCCAAATACTTCATGTACGCAGAATAACATCACCTCTTCACTAAGTCTTTATGTTCTGTGTTATAAAACTGGTATAAAAATGAGCTTGGATCAAGTGAGTTTATATGTATTATAAGCTCAGAAGACAGCCCCGTGTGTTGTAGCTGCTCCAGTAAAGTGAAAAATGTAAGTATTACCTATCCCCTCTCTTGACTTGAGAAGATTGATTATTTCTTTGTGTTTCTCAGTGATGGCCCTGGAGCCTTTGTGTTAAGTGAAAGGAGTGATACAAATCTGCAAAGCTGGAAGGGTTTTCTTTGGTTATTTCACTAAGGGATAGTTGCATAGAAGAATAAAATCATAGCATGGAGAAACAGGGAAAGAGGAGGTAGATTAGCGTATCTGTCAGAGCACTGGAGAATTTGCAGAAACTATGTTTAAAGGGCTTCCTTGGTGCCTCAGGCAGTAAAGAATCTGCCTGCAAAGCTGGGGACCCAGGTTCGATCCCTGGTTGGGAAGATCTCCTGGAGAAGGGAATGGCTACCCACTCCAGGATTTTTGCCTGGAGAATTGCATGGACAGAGGAGCTGGATGGACTACATTCCATGGGGTTCACCAAGAGTTGGACACGACTGAGCTACCAACACTTTCACTTTCATGTTTAAAGGATATACTTAGGAAGTTTTGTGATAACAATCATAACAGTTATTGTCATAGTAAAAATAGCTCAAAATTTATTTGCAAACTATAATAAGCCATTATTCTCATGCACATAGTCCTGCTCATTTAAACTGAGTTTTCCTAGTGGCTGTGTCTCAGACTATGTGTCCAGCTGTGCTTGACTGCCCCGTGTGGGTTTTTGGGCTGAGGTCTTATTCCTGAGATTTTCTTCTGGGACCCAACTTAATGTTGTAAACAGATATCTGGCAGAGGCTCTCTTCTTGGCATTTATAGAGCATTAACAAAACAAAACAAAAGCTTGTGAATGATTATGTCAATTATCTGCTCCTGTCATGCCTCTCAATAAACTAAGAGATCAAAGTCAATCACATCACCAAGCCCTAAATCAAGAAGCAGAGAAGCACCTTCTGCCTACAGTAAGAGGACAGACAAAATCCCATAACAAACGGCATGAATACAGGAAGGGAAGCTGATCTTCCAAACAATGTTACTCTGACCTCTTTATCATCAGTAAATACCCAGAAAAGACTATGATCCTTCAATGCCTTCAAAATCAGACAATGAGAGTGACCTGGTTGTTTGCTTGCTTCATGTGACACTTGTGAGATCTTCTCCAGGTTAGGAGCAGCGGATAAGTGAGGGTGGTCAAAAGAGAGCACATTTGTTTGCGCTTTTCTAGGATTTCTCTGAAGCAGTAGTTTCCAGGAGCTCAGTGTTGGAGAATTATCATTCTTCCTTTGCTTTCTCTGTGTTCCCTTCTTGAAACCAATGGACCACATCAAAACAATAAAGAAAATCTCTCTATTTTTCAATAATTTAGGCTACACCTGTTTGGACATCACTACCCAACTTTTTAAAGAAACCTTTACCTCATTATTCCAGTATCTTCAGCCCAGTGATTCTGGGATGTGTCATAACTCCAATAAGATTATTCATAACATTGAAAACTTTGTCCATACCACTGTGACTGTATGATGCTTGTGCTTGTGTTTAACCCTTTTATTTCATGTCCCATAGTATATACGCCAGGCTGGGGGCTACCCAAAACCCTGTGCTAAGGAGCACACACGTCAATCTGAATCGTCTTCAGGAAAACAAGAAAAGACAATTTTGTAACCTTTATGCTTGTCTCACAATTTTTCACTGTCCAGTAGTGAGCAGTATAATGAGTTGCCATACACTGAAATTAAAATCCAGAAGAGAGTATTTAGTTACAATAAAACACTGGTTCCTATACTTTGAGATTTTTCAAGCCAGTATCATTTCATCATCTTCTTACAACAATGACAACAAAAATACCAGTAAAACTTGGGCTCTATAAATCATTATCCATATTTTATTTTAGTGACTATGGACAGTCAACGAATCCATACAAACATTTAAGAATTATATGACAAATGATAGGTTCATTTCCTTGGAGACATTTTTGAGCCAAAAAAGAAAAAAAGAAAATCTCAGAATAAAGATAATTTAGCTGAAGGAAAAAAAAAATAAAACAGGCTTTCTCCTGGTATTTTCTCATTTTGCCACTCCCTGGTGATAACATCATCACACACTGGAACCTAGGAATCATTACCTTAAATATCTCTTCTTTCACCCATTTCAAGATGTACTTGATTGGTTGTGAAATTTCAAATGTTACGGGGATTCAACTGGGAGATCTCTGGCCACAGAGAGAAAATAGCTGTTATTCGATACAAAACTAGATTGTTCCAGTTTAGAAAATCTATGCTTCTCAGCTATTTTACTATCTCCAGGACTATGTTTAGCAGCTATTCCCCACTTAACACCCAGGCTACCACTTATCTAAATGAGTTACCATGTGGAAAATGCGTATGTACTTGCAGACACAGCATCCTAGATGCATTATTCAGAACTCTTCCGGCTGCCAGTGATAGAAAGTCATCTCACACTACCTTAAGGGGGAAATGGGCTTTATTGACTCTCATAACCTAGGAGTCATCTGGCTTCCAGCATATCAGATCCAGAGATTCCAAGGATGCTGTTGGAACTCACACTTTTCCCCTCTGGGCTCTGTTTTCATCTGCAGTGTCTCTTGTCTCAGACACAGTGACAACAAGGCTGCCTGTGGCTTCAGGTTCACTTTTTTTTTTTTTTTCTCTCAGTCACATCAGGAGAAAGAAAATATTCCTTTCTTAACAGAGTGCTCTAACGTAAGCCCTGGAGTGGGAATTCCTGGCTGGCATGGTGTCCTTGACCTTAACAACCAATTGGCCAAATCTCTTTTTATCTCTGGAGCTGCTGCTGCAATCTATGGTACATATGCATCAATATATACTTTGTTCTTTTTATTTTTTTCTTTTACCAAAAGAAGGAGGAGAAGATGCTGAGACACTGGAGAGAATAAAACTGGGCAGATTCCACTACTCTGAGAAACCTCATTACATAAACCCTCCAGTGAGGCTTATCTACACCAAAGTCATCTCCTCCTCTGTGCTAAAGGAAAGGTGATCAATAGGCCCTTCAAGGGACCTCAGTAACTCAGATTCCAAAGGGTGAAGAAACCAGAGGACTCAACAGCACAAAGTGATAAGCAACTTCTGTCTCTGAAACCAAAATGCCCTCGAGGAATATTTATCAAAAACTTTCATCTCTTTCATGCAACAACCTAATAATAAGTTTTGCAATGTTTAAAAGATTCTGCAAAGTTGATTTATAAGAAGTGAACATAGCACATATATTGTTTTCTTGGCCCTAAGCAAGCATTCAATTTACTTTTTAAAAAAAGACCCCAGATAGACATAGGGACTGTTTCTCTCTGTTGATGCCACTTCATTATTTACCTTAACAGAAAAACTCTGAGCTCTTCACTAAAGTCAGGACCGAAATTCTAGGATGTAGAAGTGTCACATCACTACATATCCTGTAAAAATAAAATCCTCTTCTAAACTAGAAGTCATACTCAATGTTTAATACTTATTAGCATACCTCTAATTATTTACCCCTTGTTGATTTTTGCCTAAGATTTAGTTGGATTGCTAAAAGAAGACTGCTACATGAAATGATGCTACAATATTATCATTAACATTTTTTATAATAGTCAAAAAATGACCATATACATGGTATATTAAGAGACAAAGAATAGTTAAACATGACTGAAACCATCCAAAACTTGTGCTCTGTATGTTGGAAAGGTTCCCCATGAAAATTAATAAAATATAATTAAAAATTGTAAACTAAAGATGTAAAAAAATTAACTTTGATATAGTTCATTCAAACTACATGGAGAACATTCCTCTACACTTGTATTTCTTGAGCAGACACACTAATGCTTTTGTTCTTTTGAACATAATTACTCCTCAGCCTAAAAAATGGAAGTAAATATATTTTATATAAAATGCTATGCAATTATTCAAATATCAATTCTCATATGTAGCACACTTAGGTTTTATTTTATTTTCAAACTTAATTCATCCTCAAAAAAAATCTTAATTTTTTTATTTTTCATTTGGGAAAGTTGCTAACTTCTTCGACTATATTAAATTTATTTGGAATACAAGTTATATTATGTGCATTGAGTTATTTCAAGTACCCCAACTGCAAAATCTGTTAACTAACAAAACACTAAGACTTCTAAAAAATGAATTAGTTTGGACAGTTTTTGTACAATTCTTATCATAAAAGTCAGAGGATATCGAGAGAGAGAGATTATTCCCCAAAATATTTTAAAAATAAAATTATCAGCTGCTAGATATTCTACGACAAAATTAAGAATCATGCTGTGTGATTTTGAGATGTTCAGTTTTGATACTTTTTGATCTTAGTAAATAGTAGATAAGGTAAATGTGATATTTAAAACCAGGGACATGGTATGTTTTTTGACTGAAAACTAAATGAGCCACAGAAAGGAAATGGATTGGAAAACTGTTAAGAATCCTCATTTTTTCTCCCCGGGGACTTACGTAACTCTTAACTCCACCCACCAGTTCTGCATTCAGTCAGGTCACTTCACCAAACATTTACACCACAGGATTTTAAATAGAACTCCTGCTTTCTCAGAGGTTTGATAGAAGTTCCAGGGCTGAGAATGTTGTTGTTGTTCAGACGTTAAGTCATGGCCACAGTTTGAGACCCCGTGGACTGTAGGCCACTAGGCTCCTCTGTCCATGGAATTCTCAGGCAAGAATACTGGAGTGGGTTGCCATTTCCTTCTCCAAATGCTGAGAATAAAAGGTGTCAATTTCTTCATACTTGTAAAGATCTGCAGCATCTATGGAAGGTTGACCCAGAGGGTGACCCAAAGCCAGCTTGCCTTAAGTGGCCCATTAGCCACTCCCCAGGTTAGAGACAAATCATTCTTGGGTAGGGGGAAGGGAGTCAATAGGAAGGGTGTCTTTAGAGCAGGTTTGTCAACCTTGACCACACAGTAGAATAAGAAAGATGCTCAGACCACACCTGGAACGGTACATGTCAGTCTCTGGGAATGGAACACAGTGTTGAAGGCTCCCAGGTGACTGCAGCGTGCAGCCAGATTGGAGAGACAATCTATGCAGGGTTCTAGCTTTTCTCCCTCTCTCCCCACGGTGCTCAAACCAAACCAAAGGGTTATGGGGAGTTTGGGAAGGCTTGACTAGTGTAGTGGGGACCTTGGAGCTCAGAGGGATCACTTGATACACACCTAAACATGTTAAAGGAGGAAGGACCAATAAAGGGGTCCAGTGTGAGGGAGAGAAAACTACTAGAATGGTGGTAGACAAAACTCTGCTTCTCTAACTGCAAGGCAGAGGGACTGCACTGTAAGAGCCAGATGTGGGTGTTCTGAAATAGAAGTATTCTTGAGTAGTTTTGAAAGGAGTTTCATTTAAGAAGAATGTCTAAAGACCGCAAAAACCCCAGAGAGAGAGAGAGTGTAAGTGAAACCAGTAAAAGCAAATGCTAACAATATGAAGCACTGCCTGGACCACAGAATAGAGTCGTTCTCCCCAGCTTGGTACCTCCCAGCAACCCCAGAAGTATTCCACAAAGAGGCATTCTCTGAACTTTGAGTTAGAGAGCGTCAATCAAGATGACAGTCATACTCTTCTGAAGAAACTTGCCTTTTACTGGCTCAGCTTCAGAGGGACCAGATATGGTAGTCAGTGAGTAAAGAGGAGGAAAGATGTTAGCTGGGGCAAGGAGGAGGGGAGAAGCTACTGCTATTCCTCCTACTTCCCCAAGCCAGGTTCCGATCAAGCCTGATCTGAGAGCAAAGGGAAGATTTGAATCAAATGAAAATGATATTTGACAACTGGACTTTTTTGAGGAACCACAGATTGGACACATTTGATATTCAAGTTTTAATCCAAAGACAAGAAGAATATTTCAATGGATCTTGTTTGAAGGTGGTGAAGGAGAGAGAATAAAACTGTTCTATAATTATGATCTTCTCAAATCCAGCTCATTCAATAAACATGTAACTTATTTTAGGTTCCTAATTGCCAGACACTGTGCTAAGTATATAGGAGACAAAGATAATTACATTTCTGTGGGTGTATGGTTTCTGGAACACACAACACTGAATTCCTTGTAGATAGAACACTTACATAAGCATCCTTGTTACAGCTGATGTGTTATGATTACATTAGACATAATAGTAGTATTTGTCTTGGGGCCCAGTATCACCCATACCTGGTCTCATAGATGTTCAAAAATATCTGTTGATATTGATAGATGAATAGAGCTGTGCACACGTAAATTAAGATTAGGGGCTTCCCTGGTGGTCCAGTGGTTGGGACTCAGGTCTTCCTATGCATTGGGTGAAGGTTCAATCCCTGGTTGGGGAACTAAGATCTCACATGCCACATGGTATGGCCAAAAAATAAATAGATGAAAAAATAAATTCATTTAAAATTAAGGTTATAATCACTGGCGCTGTGGAAACAATCAAATTTCTATTATAAAGTAATACAGTACATATTTTATAGTTCAAATTTATGTATTTTTGCTAATTAAAAGAACCAAAATCTTGACTTCTTCTCCCAATAGCCCCACCATGGTCCTTATTTTTGTTTTTCTCCTTCTAATCTATATTGCCACTTTTCACCCTTAAACGCACATAGATATACACACAAATGGTTTCAAATAAAGTAAATTTAAATTTTTTAAAAATGAACAATTCATTTATGGCAGCCCTGAAAGAATTCGTACTGTGGAAAGACTAGCCTGGTGGCAAGGAGAGGTGTAACATGTCTTCTCTGCTCTTGATGTTTCCTGGAGCATTGCACTGGCTCCATACCCCATACAGTAAATCCCCTACATATGAATGCGTTCTCTTCCAAGGGTGTGTTCGTTAAGCTCAATTTGTTCATAAATCCAACAAGGTTAGCCTAGGTACCCAACTAACATAATCAGCTATATAGTACTGTACCATGCTGGGGTTATCATACTTCACACACAAATCATACATAAAAAGCAAACACAAAAAATAAAGAGAACATTTTTAATTTTATAGTACAGTACCTTTTAAAGTACAGTAGCACAGTACAACAGCTGGCATAGAGGACCTGGCATTGAGTGAACAGGCAAGGAGAGTTACTGTCTGGAGGTAGGAGAGGAGGTGGGAGATGGTAGAACTGAAGGATGATCAGCAGTAGGAGACAGAGGACAAGCTGCAATTTCACTCATGCCTGATGCTGATGGCACAGGCTCTGATTCCTTGCTGGAACTGGATGTACATCTGCATGTTTGAAAATTCCCAAGCTGGAGGTTCCTCTGTTGGGGACTTACTGTGTCTTTATTCAGTCCTCTACCCCAAGGAAGGGGAAGGAAACTTCATCTCCTCCAATTGATCTATTCTGGACAGGAGGAGGAGGAATAAGGGCAGGGCTGTGACCCAGCCTCCCACTGTTAATGATTCAGTTCAGTTCAGTTCAGTCGCTCAGTCGTGTCTGACTCTTTGCGACCCCATGAATTGCAGCACGCCAGGCCTTCCTGTCCATCACCAACTCCCGGAGTTTACCCCAACCCATGTCCATCGAGTCAGTGATGCCATCCAACCATCTCATCCTCTGTTGTCCCCTTCTCCTCCTGTCCCCAATCCTTCCCAGCATTAGGGTCTTTTCCAATGAGTCAACACTTCGCATGAGGTGGCCAAAGTATTGGAGTTTCAGCTTCAACATCAGTCCTTCCAATGAACACCCAGGATTGATCTCCTTTAGGATGGATTGATTGGATATCCTTGCAGTCCAAGGGACTCTCAAGAGTCTTCTCCAACACCACAGTTCAAAAGCATCAATTCTGCGGCACTCAGCTTTCTTCACCGTCCAACTCTCACATTCATACATGACCACTGGAAAAATCATAGCCTTGACTAGACGGACTTTTGTTGGGAAAGTAATGTCTCTGCTTTTAAATATGCTATCTAGGTTGGCCATAACCTTCCTTCCAAGGAGTAAGCGTCTTTTAATTTCATGGCTGCAATCACCATCAGCAGTGATTTTGGAGCCCCCCAAAATAAAGTCTGACACTGTTTCCCCATCTACTTCCCATGAAGTGATGGGACAAGATGCCATGATCTTAGTTTTCTGAACATTGAGCTTTAAGCCAACTTTTTCACTCTCCTCTTTGACTTTCATCAAGAGGCTCTTTAGTTCTTCTTCATTTTCTGCCATAAGGGTGGTGTCATCTACATATCTGAGGTTATTGATATTTCTCCCGGCAATCTTGATTCCAGCTTGTGTTTCCTCCAGCCCAGTGTTTCTCATGAAATCCGTCTAAATCTAGAATCTCTTATTTGAAAACCTCCCTCTCTGTAGATTATAATCAACACTCTCCAATACCAGTCTTACTAGAAATGGATGTGTCTCTTTGTCTCCAAATTCTTCCCTCCTGTATCTGTTCATAATTGCCTTAAAACTCACATCATGAGGGGGATTATTCATTGTGTTCTTTTCAAAAATCCCTTTAATAGTCTCTGTCTTTTTCCTCATTTAATGGATCAGATCTTGGCAGTTTAATTTCTGATTCTTTCCCCTCATATTTGCCTTCTTCTCCATGTGTTTACCTGCACAGGGATGAAGCTTGACAGCATAGGATTTCAATATACTATAAACCTTGTGGGGGCTTTCCTGGTGTTTCAATGGCGAAGACTCTGCCTGCGATACTGGAGAGGCAGGAGACTCAGGTTTAATCCATGGGCCAGGAAGATCTGCTGGAGAAGGAAACAGCAACCCCTCCAGTATTCTTGCTGGGAAATCGCATGGGGAGAGAAGCCTTGTGGGCTACAGTTCATGGGGTTGCAAAGAGTCGAACAGGACTGAGTGACTAACACACACACACACAAACACACACACACACACACACACACACACACACACCCCTTGTATTTTCATTTTCTTTCTACATCACACTTTGTCCCTTAGTCATTATGAAAAAACGAGAGTCTACAGAAGTTTTAGTGTCCTTGAAATACAGAGGATAATGTGTAAGCTTGATTTTAACATTTAGTTTCTGATTTATCTGAAGATTATCTCAGACTTTTGGAAAGAATCCTAAAGCTTATTCCAATGAGGTTAGAAAAGCTCTTAAAAGTAGTTTTGTTAAGATACTGCCCTTAGTTTTTCTGAGTCACTAAGGAATGAAGATAAATTATTTAGGATTTTAATTTTTTCTTCTGCAAAAATTAATTTATACATGCAAAACTCATTTGTTCTTGAACTATTTTTCCTTCAAGAAATACATATATAATGACTTTTTATAAGGCCTTAATAATGTCATTAATATTAGATTGAACAAAGAAGTTGGACATTGAAATAGTATTTAATGGAATTGTACTCAGTATTTTTATTATGACTTTTTGAACTTAGCTCTAAGTTATTTTTAATATATTTGTGCCTCACAGGAAGGAAAATAAAAGCAAATGGATTGGGTAAACGTAAAAATAGATTGATGCTTTAGTGTAGACTGTTTTGTTGAAATATAATGCATAAAGGGTTTAAGAAAAAAAGGTGATTGTGCTTTTACAATAGAAGTAATGGTTCATACTTAGATAGTTTTTCATTCTATTCGTTACTTTCTTGCAGCCAAACACTGTCAAACAAGGACACTCTTTCTTCTTCTTGTGTATAATCCAGATCTACTTCATCAGCTCTTCCAGTTGAATAAGCAAATCTCTTAAAATCTGCACAAATCATCCTGGATATCCTTAACTTTACTCTTCCTCTCTTTGATGGACAGCCAAGGCTTCTGAATATGTGGACATGGCATCTAGTACCTATTATTTCTAAACAGAGATATGCTATTAGGATCACTGCTATTTCATTTCATAAGGAAGAAAAAAATGGAAAGCTACCATTTAGATTTTTGTTGTTGTTCAACCACTAAGTCATTATGACTCTTTGTGACCCCATGGCCTGCAGCATGCCAGGCTATTCTGTCCTCTACTATCTCCTAGAGGGCTCAGATTCATGTCCATTGAGTTGGTGATGCTATCTAACCATCACATCCTCTGCCACTCCCTTCTCCTTTTGCCCTCAATCTTTCCCAGCATCAGGGTCTTTCCAATAAATTGGCTCTTCGCATCAGGTGCCCAAAGTATGGGAGCTTCAGCTTCAGCATCAGTTCTTCCAGTAAATATTCAGGATTGATTTCCTCTAGGACTGTCTGGTTTGATCTCCTTACCGTCCAGGGGACTCTCAAGAGTCTTCTCCAGAACCACAATTCAAAAGTATCAATTTTTTGGTGCTCAGCCTTCTTTATGGTCCAACTCTTACACCTGTACATGACTACTGGAAATACCACTTAGATAAGCTCAATAAACGTGTTATAGGTCAACCACTGTAACAAATGCCAGGCCTCAAATTAAGAAATAGAAGAATAAAAGACCAAATTAAAAAATGTATAAATGTCTGAATTTGCATTGCATATTATTGCTTATTTTTTTTTTGCAACTACTATTTAGAACCTGTGTGTCAGCTTAAAAATCGTATCTGTTTGAGGTGTTATTGTTAGCAACATTTTATTTATATCTTATATATGGAGAAATTGATTTTGGGAGAGATTACATAATTTCCCAAAGTTTAGAGCCAAAATAAAACTGAAATATAGATTCATGTAATTACACAACTCACATGAACGTTCTTCCAATGATGAAAAGCAGCCCTCAAAGCAAGTCAGTTATTTAAAAAAATATGGTACAAGATGAAAAATGGTATGTTTTAAGACATTTAGGAGTTGCAGTTTAGGAGCAAGATTATATCTGTTTTATTTTTTATTTTACTATGTATTCTGTTACAGATTCTCATTGTTTGTAGTAATATTTTCATCATTGACACATGATGTCACATGAGTCAATACAGTTATCTTCATCTCAGAAAAGTAGATTGTTTTCCTTTTTCACTGCTAAACAGGCTAGGATGTGTTCTGGCTAAAAGTTTTATTTGCAAGCTACTGCAGCTCTGAAGTGAATATTATATAAAAAAAAATCTTTCTTTTACTATTTCAAGATATTTCTGTTATATTCTTAGTACTTCCTAGATTTCTCAATGATGGTTACTTTTATACATGTAAGCTGAAAATACTTCCAGACACTGAGTTCAGTTCAGTTCAGCTACTCAGTCATATCCGACTGTTTGTGACCCCATGGACTGCATCATGCCAGGCTTCCCTGTCTATCACCAACTCCTGGAACTTGCTCAAACTCATGTCCACCGAGTTGGTGATGCCATCCAACCATCTCATCCTCTGTCGTCCCCTTCTCCTATTACTCAGACACTGAGTATTAACTATTAAAATACCTTTTTTTTTTTCTGTGAAGAACCTACTAAATCTATTTACTTTTCAAGGAATAGTTAGACTTTATAATAGGCAAGATTGATTATTGAGTAACTTCTCAATGAAATGCTGGAGACTTCAGTAGTTATATGATCTTATGGGGTGAAGACTTTGTGTTTGACTAGGCTTTTCAAATAACTGCATAGAAATAGAAGTTAACTTAGAGAAAACAAATATTTATGGAAATATTTCTTGTCCATAAAAAACAAATTACTTATGGCTGCTGGAATGCAATTGATTATTGCCCTGTAGATAACCCAGATTTCCAAATTCATTTCAACAATACTCTTCTTCATATATATTTATGTTTCTTTGATTTCTTCTTTATACCAGTTATAATATCTTACTGGTTCTCTCTTCAATAATGAGATAAACAAAATCTTTAACACTTGCTCAATTTAGCCCTGTATGAAAGCTATAAATTTGTTTTTTATTGAAAATATTCCTTTAATATCTTTAAGATGCATTTTCATATATAGTATATTGATGTACAATGTTATTTAAAAGAGACTTTCAGTTGTCTTATTTTCCTTTAAAATAGACATAAAATTACCATTTAGAAGACTATTATTTCACTATTAATCACCACACACTGGAAAACTTACTTTATTCCAGTTTCCTACATACATTTGGCCTTCTCTGGTGGCTTAGACAGTAAAGAATATGCCTGCAATGCAGGAGATCTGTGTTTGATCCCTGGGTTGGGAAGATTCCCTAGAGAAATAAAGAACTACCCACTCCAGTATCCTTACCTGGAGAAGTCCATGGACAGAGAAGCCTGGTGGGCTACAGTCCATGAGGTCTCAAAGGGTCAGACACAACCGAGAGACTAACATACACACACACACATGTGTGCATTTAAATGTGTTTGGATTGAAGTAATTCCAATTTCTTAGTGAGATACTGAAATAAGTTTATCTTATTTTAAGGCATGCCTGTGTCTAAAAATCCATTTTCTTAATAAAGTATTTGAAAATATCTTAGTATAAATTATCATATTGTCACATCTTAATTTAGATAAAAATTGCATGATACCCCCAGTTAGCTTTATTTTTTTTTTGATAATTTAAGTTCTAGTCATTTTATCTTTGGTTATTAGTATCTTTACCATATAGCCTATATATTTCTCAGTTTTACAGACAGAAATACTTTTAAGTAAGCTGATTGGAAACTAAAAATATTTACCTTATGCCTATTGTTATGCAATATTGAAAGCATTACCTGTTTGCTCTTTTTTAATCTGAAAGTCCAATAAAATACCATTAAGTCATTGTGATAATTACTCCAAAGACATGGATTGATAGCAACTGCATTAAAAGAAATTTTTAGTTACACAGTTTTATTCTATTGAAACAGACAAACTTTCTATGCTATTGAAAATATAAAGTCCAAACTATTCACAAATAAAATTTAAAAAAATATATATCATCTGGTTAAAGTTTCTTTATATTCAAATATAGGGAAGAATCTATTTTAAGGCTTAATTATCTGCACAGTAACCACTTACACAGCTGAGCTATTTCTCCACATTCAATTTCCCTTGCTATGGCTTGTGCTGAAATGTTTGATCACATTTACTTAGAACACATATTTGTTTACAAAGTATTCCTTACCAAACAAAAATATTCAAGTGGAATTTTAATTACCAGACGCAAAAATGCTAACTTTAGTCATAGACCTATTATTTAAATTTTTTTCAGATTTGACAATTCAAAATGTCTTAAATTGCACACGGAAACAATGTGTGCAATAATAATATTAATAATGTTTCAATTCCATTCAAAATTTGCCATTATCTCATAAACTACCTGTTTTCCCACTTTCTTCACGCAAATTCGTCTTAATTTCTATTGAGCAAGACTGTCAGGCTTATACAATTGACCCTCAAATTTCCAGAGGCCCTCAACCTTAGTCATTTGCATTATTTATTTTTACCACTAGATGTCACTACGCTCTTCGCAAAAGCTAGTGTAGCTAGCTTCACGGAAAAACAGAATAGTAAACACACAATTTATTAAATCCAAAAGTCAACATTATCTGCAAGGAATCATTTGGATGCATTAAAATTTTAATTAATATTATATGTACTATTTAAATATCATTATAAGCCTCTGACATGAGGATCAAGCATTCACATTCTCATTGTCAGTTAGCATTTTAATGTTAGAACTTCTGAATGATATACCTTCAAATACTTAAGAAACGAAAGATTTCTATATCTACCACATGTTGATGCTCCCAATGATAATATTAGGAGAAATATCCTCATGCCAATTTTATAAAAATTAAATGAGTGAATATTGAACACACTTTATTCATTTTACTTGATTTCTCATTTCCCTTTTAGTAACATCAGTAATTATT
This sequence comes from Giraffa tippelskirchi, assembly GCF_054371585.1. Lineage (NCBI taxonomy): Eukaryota > Metazoa > Chordata > Mammalia > Artiodactyla > Giraffidae > Giraffa > Giraffa tippelskirchi. Next base: position 44,473,730 of record NC_137282.1, on the reverse strand, counting down.
ATTTTAAACATATGATTATGGATACTGACATCATTCACTGTTAAAAGCTTTGGAATATTGTATATAAGACATTCATTTTCGTTCTTTCATCCATCCATTCAATAAATATTTATTGAGATCAATCCTGTCCAAGAATTTAAGTGAAATGTATAATGCAAAACAGACTGATGTTCCAGTGCTGGTGGAATCTAGCTGTTTATCAATGGCAACCAATGGAAAGATTTTGACTGAAAAAGAGAAGCTTGCCTCTAAAGTCAGATATCTTAGTTCCATCAGAAGATTTTAGAAGTTTGAGAAGAGGTCTTACTTTTAGAAACTCTGAAACTACCTATCAATACTATTCAAAATTGAGGTGCTTACCCTTTTTGTGACTTGGTACAAGAAGGCAGCCATAAAATTAAAGACACTTGCTCCTCAGAAGAAAAGCTATGACCAACCTAGACAGCATATTAAAAAGCAGGGACATTACTTTGCCAACAAAGATCCGTCTAGTCAAAGCTGTGGTTTTTCCAGTAGTCATGTGTGGATGTGAGAGTTGGACCATAAAGAAGGCTGAGCGCTGAAAAACTGATGCTTTAGAACTGTGGTGTTGGAGAAGACTTGAGAGTCCTTTGGATTGCAAGGAGATCAAACCAGTCCATCCTAAAGGAAATCAGTCCTGAATATTCATTGGAAGGACTGATGCTGAAGCTGAGGCTCCCATACTTTGGCCACCTGATGGGAAGAACTGACTCACGGGAAAAGACTCTGATGCTGGGAAAGATTGAAGGCAGGAGGAGAAGGGGATGACAGAAGATGAGATGATTGGATGGCATCACCGATTCAATGGACATGAGTTTGGGCAAACTCAGGGAGATGGTGAAGGACAGGGAAACCTGGTGTGCTGCGGTCCATGGGATCACAGAGTCGGACACAACTGAGCGACGGAACAACAACAACAAGGCATTCAGAGAATGTGTGGCATTTTAAGTTGGTATAGACGCAAGTTTGCAGTTGTGGTGTATTCACTCCTGTAATTTTATTTCATTTTTATGAGCCTCCAACAATCCAACAACATGCAGGAAAGTGACTGGAAAAAGTAGGAATAGTAGTGAGTCAAGGAAAGAGGATCATGAATGTTTAGCTAGTCAAATTTGCTTCAGCAAAGGAAAACCTCCTCTGCAGCAGCTGCTTGCAAATTGCAGATTTTTCCTAATTCTACATCTGCTGCTCACATTTTAGGAAGCCGTTACATACAGAAAAACCTTTTCCTCTAAAACATTAAAATTGTCGTCTCTCTTCTGTGTCTGTCCTTGAGGGACATAAAGTTGATCAACGGCATTTGTAGAGGACTTGATTCTTGGGAAACGTGAGAAATAAAGAAAAAATTAAAGAGATATAAAGCCGTATTGGAGAAGGAAATGGCAACTCACTGCAGTATTCTAGCCTGGGAAATCCCATGGACAGAGGAGCCTGGTGACCTACAGTCCATGAGTTTGCAAAGAGTCAGACACAATTTAACGACTAAACAATTTCAGAAGTACAAACATTATATAGCTTTACTGCTCCTATTCTAAATTCTCTTATAAACCTTAATATCATAAAGAAGATAAATTTACGTAAGGTTAGCATTATCCACATACAGATCTTGTTCAGCTTACCATAGGATTATGTCCCCATAAACACATAGTCAAAAATGCATTTAATTCACCTAACAACATAGCTTAGCCCAGCCTACCTTAAATGTTCTCAGAACCCTTATATAGGCAAAATCATCTAACACAAAGCCTATCTTATGATAAGTGTCACTTCAGTTGTGTCCAACTCTGTAGGATCCTATGGACTGTGGCCTTCTAGGCTCTTCTGTCCATGGGATTCCCCAGGCAAAAATACTGGAGTGGGTAGCCAATCCCTTCTCCAAGCCATCTTTCTGACCCAGGGATCCAACCAGGCTCTAGCTACATTGCAGGTGAATTCTTTACCCTCTGAGCCATCAGGGAAGCCTGGAATATCTCATATAATTGATTAAACACAACTGAGAGTGAACAGAAGAATGGCTGTCTGGGTACAGGATAACTCTGAGTGTATCCTTGGGATACACTTGTTGCCCTTGGGCTGGCCTGGGCTGACTGAGGGCTACCTCTGCTCTGTATCCCAAAAGAGCCTCTTACTGCAGATGATAAAGATTCAAAGTACAGTTTCTACTGAATGAGTAGAACTTTTGCACCATCGTAAGGTTAAAAAAAAAAAAAAAAAAAAAACACATTGTCAGTTGAACCGTTGTACGTCGGGAGCATCTGTACTGTGATGATGTCAAGATGAGTTTAGCCAGGATGATCCTGCCTTTCTTCCATCTGTTCCTGAAACTGATCTGTTTACTTTATTCCTACAGGAAAATAGATGCACTCTTTTTGAAGTTAACTTACTTCCCCTTAAAACAGTTTTCTTCTCCGGCTTCCTTTGCTTCTGAGGAATGCTGCTGTTTCCAATCAAAACTGTGTGAGGCCAGAAGCAAGTGTTAGAGACGATGCCGTTAGAGCAGCCTCCGAGAGTCACAGCGAAGTGCCCTGGGAGCAGTCCAATCACGAGATGAAAAGGCAAGACAGTCCTTTCTGTTCTCTGATACCTCAGTGATGCTGCGTCCTTTCTCTTATAGATATGATGTGGAGGAGAGGAATCCGCCACGACAAATTTCCCTCTGTGCAGCATGAACTGAAGTTTTGCTACAGGAGCATTTCTGCTGGCTTCAACATGAACAAAATTCATCTCAGAACCTTTGAAGCCATCAGGGAAAGACAAGGAAGCCTATTCAAAGCTTTTCCCTGTGTAAAACTGCTGGTTTTCTTTTTGATTTGCTGTTCACTGATTTTAAAATGCCCTCTTCTCTGCATTTTCACAGACTCCCTAACCCATTGGCAAAGTCTCAAACTGTTTCTAAACCAGAAGAGAGAAATGCAACACGTACAAAAAAATGAGAAACATTGTTTTTAAGATTTTCAGGTGAACTCTACCTCTCAAAGTATAATTTTCTTCCCAAAAGTGCTGAATTATGGGTCACCAAATCTACATCTTCTCACCTAAAAAGCTATTGAATATGCAGAAGAATGAACTGACTTCTAACCTTATAACACGTGGTCAAAGACTTCCTGAAAACGTCCAAGTTTCTATTCTCTTATGCAGAAATTCTTCAAGTAAAAGCAAAAGATATGACATTATTAGGCAACATATTTCAAATTTAATGCCATCACCTACAAGACTCATTCAGCTTTAGATAAGTGGAGAGATATACAGGCTACAAAAAAAAAAAAAAAGTGCAAATGCTGTTTCTATACCCTTTCTTCAGATGCTGAAAAACTACATGCAATCCAGTCTACTTCCATCTTTATATTTTTTATCCATTTTTTGCTTCTAGAAAGCATACAGGACTGAAAGCATTGCATGGCCTCTTCTATCAAAATCCCTTTGTAGCATATTTTTCTATCAGTTCAAGTCTATTAATTATCCCTCTTATCACTTTCTTATATCAAAATTCTCTCTTTTCCTATAATACAGCTAAATTATTATATAATCAGTTAAAGAATTAGGAGACCGGAAGAGGCATTTCAAATAGCATCTCACATTTCTATTGAAATGCAAGAATATCTTGTCTATGACCTTTAAGAAACTGTCTCCAGAATATAGGTGAACACATTAACAATCTTCTCACTCCCTCCCCCTTTCTGTAGATAGATAAATATAGATTATAGATATATAGATATAGATAAGATATATAGATAGATCACTTATACATCACCAGTATGTAACTCACTTTTATTAAAACACTCTCAGTGTTAGTTATTAAATACACTGAACTGAGACATTACCCCAAATTATTCCACCATCACCCCATCTCAGCTCTGTCTACCTCCAGGAGTAGCTTCCCTTTAGTCTTCCTCACATTTGTGCTCAGTCGTGTCCAATTCTTTGCAACCCCCTAGACTGTGGCCCTCCAGACTCCTTTGTCCATTCAATGGGTTACCATTTCCTTCTCCATGCTATCTTCCCATCTCAGGGATTTAAATCTCATCTCCTGCCCAGCAGGCAGATTCTTTATCACTGAGCCAGCAGAGAAGCCCTCTATTCTTCCTAGTAGGTCTTGATTTGTCTCCTAGAGCAAAGCTAAATACTATAGTCTTCCTTCAAACTCTTCATATCCCTGAGGATAACTTTTATTTTCCCTTATGCTCCCTATATCTTTTATTAGCTAGATTTGTTCTATTTTCTTTAATAATTCTATAGGAAATACACAGCAATCCTTCTAGAATATTCATATGGATAAATCTCTTTCTTTTTAACACTTGATGATTTTACTATTGCTTTCCCGCTGGCTCAGCAGTAAAATCCAATTGCCAATACCTGTATCCAGTATTCTTGCCTGGGTAATCCCATGGACAGAGGAGGCTGGTGGGCTACAGTCCATGAGCTCACAAGAGTCAGCCATCACTTAGCGACTAAACACACACACACACACACACACACACACACACACACACACACACGGACATAGGCTGTAGCCTGCCAGACTTCTCTGTGCATGGGATCGAGCCTGATACAACTTAGACTACATAACAATAAGTTTACTATTAATTTGTTTCTGTAAGTTTGGGGTGCTGCTTCAAAAAGAGATCTTGTAAGTTGTATACATTTTGATACATTTTTATCCATCACAAAGTTTTTTGTTTGTTTTATTTTGTTTTCTATGAAACAATTTGTAAGTCTTGGGTAAGGTTTTAGATCAGTATTTTTTTAACACAATGGATATGGGTGAGTGTAAATTCCTCCTCTACAGAATTAATGACTTATGGCTGACTGTTGGAACATGCAGATATGCTACCAGCAGTTGATATATTGGATGTGTACTGTATTCATAGTGGAGGAAGTCAAGAGCTTTGAATTGCCAGAGAAGAATTAGCCTACATTTTCCTTCCTCCCTGTATTAATTTACATTTCCCATTTAAAGAAATCAATGTTCAATCTGTAATAACTCCACTAATGCTATTGCTGGGCTCCCCTGGAGAAGGGAATGGCAACCCACTATGGTATTCTTGCCTGGAAAATTCCATGCACAGAGGAGCCTGGCAGGCCCCAGTTCATGGGGTCACAAAGAGTCGGACATGACTGAACAGCTAACACACACAATGCTATTGCTAATTCAAAGTATCAAATAATAAAACTAAAAGGTACAACTACAATCATTAGATGCTTTGCTCCTGTGAACTGGGGGAGAAACAGGAAGACAGTAAGAAGAAATGAAATGGAGGAAGCTGTGTTCAAGTGCTAACTGGTCGGTTACTACCTGCAGCCCTTGCTAGCTTCTCAGTTCAGTTCCATTCAGTCACTCAGTCGTGTCCAGCTCTTTGCGACCCCATGGACTGCAGCACGCCTGGCCGCCCTGTCCATCACCACTTCCTGGAGCCTACTCAAACTCATGTCCATCGCATCAGGGATGCTATCCAACCATCTCATCCTCTGTCGTCCCCTTCTCCTCCCGCCTTCTATCTTTCCCAACATCAGGGTCTTTCCCAATGAGTCGGTTCTTCGCATCGGGTGGCCAAAGTTTTGATAGCTTCTACCAAGTCTCAAAACTTGAGCTGGTAGTGATAAGATTCATTGTTTGATTTGTCCCTCTGTTGTCCTTAACCTATATTTTCTCTCTCTCTCATGTGCTTATTTCTCAAAGCTGGAAGATAACTCCTTTTAAGTCATATTACTATTGGACAATGCAAAGACTTTATGGTCTTCTTTCATGTGACAAGTTTGAGGCTGATGTGAAAATTTTGCTTTGAATACTAACTGCTCACGATTATTCAAATATAGTCACCTTTCACATAGATTTTACGGACATTGTCTCTTCTCTGAGCTTTTCAGTCAATGTTACAAATAACAATATTATTTAGAACTTCTTACTCATTAGGTCACAGTTTACTAATGGTTTTTCCCGGCTGAGATAATCAATTAGAACTATCACATACAATAGTGCACACAAATGTAGATCTTCCTGAGGAATTTGACATGTTTAATTTGATCAAGAATTTGGTTATTTTTTTTCCTGGTATGAAGGAACTGAAAACAAAATGTAAACAACAAGTAAAACCAAGAGGGAAAAGTTAAAAACGAAGAAGAAACCCAGGTTACAGCATGACTACAGCCCAAAGTTTGGACATTAAATCCTGAATGTTCCTGAAGCTGAAGCCACATTCACGTTGTTTTAGTGTACCTCTTCTTGCAAATCACAATGCATTTTACAGTGTTTTACTTTCCAAAAAATTAAAGACAATTGAAAAAAATTCATGAATATATGCAAGAGTGGCTCTAAAGAAAACTGCCTCTCAAGTCTTTTCTAAAACATTGTATTTCTGAAACATTTGACTAAATAGATGCTTTATCATTTAAGTGGGTAAGAGAAAATGAGATAAGCCTCTAATTACAGTTGACAGTAACACTCTAGTATAATATGAATTGCGCCTCTAGTATTGATATGAACACCTCTGAGCATGACTCCTGAATTCTATCTGTAAGCATTTCCCCATCAAAACCCATGGAATTCTCTTTTGACAATATGCCATATATGATTAAAACCTAAAGGCAATATGTTACATTTTAATAGAAGTTACTCTCATGACATTAATTGATACTGTCAATTATAAGAATTTGTTCCATGTATTTATTCATTGGAACCAATTTGGTTCTCCTTTGATTAGCCTTTTCTGTGCACGTCCCTTCAGCTACATTTAGATATAAGAACTATAAGCATCAGTTTGGTCACCTATATGCAATCATGGATTTTTTTTTTATATTACTGGGCATTATTTCTCAATATTTCATGTTTAATTAATAAGGGTAAGTGTACAGAGTGTGCCCGGTGACTGTACTGAAAACAGGCCAGGAAACATGTCCAGAACAATTGAAAGGAGACTGTCAAGTGCTACTGACTTTCTATTCCATTTTCTTGGATGTGAATTATGACTCCAATAATATGCTTTTGGTGGAAAAAAAAAAAAACGGTTTCTGGCCTCTTGTGGGGGAGGATCTGAAGAGGTTTTAAATTATATTTTGTCATGAAAATACACATCTTGTCATCTTTCTTTAGATGTTAGAGTCTTTCATCTCGCTTGAAAGTTCAGATTGATCGGTAACCTTTTTCTGAAAAAAAAATCATATGTCAGGCACTTTGATGTGTTGTGCATATTTTTGTTCTGGAATCTCAGGAAGCTCAGACCATAACTGAGAAATGCAAATTGAATTTTCCTTCCTACTCACTGACCTTGGAATGGTGTTAGAGTGTCCTGGGAATCAGACTGCCCTACTTGGGATTGCTCTAGGCAACTCAATGACGTAACTGTTGATGTAGCTTAATTCTGCAGTTGAGGTTTCTGCAGACAAGACAGACTTCCTCATCTCCTCACCTTTGGTGGACACTTCTAGAAGGAACTTCAGCGTGTTGACCAGAACCAAGGAAAAGCTAGTCCAGTGTTAAACTGCACTGTCTCTGTCTCTGTCTCTGCCTCATTCTCTTTCTCTATGTGATTTTTCATAGGAACCTGTATCTTTTAGGTGAGGGCATTCTAACCACTAATAAACTGTAATCTGTGAATGTGCCAGTCCTATGGCTTGGGAAGTAGGTTGAATAAACTTTTGAAGACAGGACTAATAACAAAAAGCATTTTATTAATCCCAACAATTAAATAAGACAGCTGATGCTCTAAAGCATGATTTGATGTTGCTGGTACCATGGGAAAGGGGAAGGAATGAAAGGGCTTGCTTGTGCGTGTAGAATGTCCTTGAACAAGCAAAAGTGAATGAAAATAATGTCAGTGGAGGGGGTGGTCTTCACCCAGAGTGGAAGAAGTGAAGGCTAAGTGTATGTGCAGAGATGTGCGGGCAATGCTAGAGGTGACGCAGAGATAGTCTTTTCTGACTGCTTATCATTTCTCAGTAAAAATTGAACCAGGATATCAGCTGAGAGAGAATGGAGAAGTTATTGGAGGCTTGTGGAAACAGCATAACAAATAAGGAAGAGTTTCCAGGCTAGTAACCGACTGAACAAACAAGGGGAATTTCATGGGACAGCTGAGCAGCACGTGCGACCAGCTGGAGATTGTAGTCATGGCAGACAGGTTTTCATGGCTGTATTATATAGCCTCCAGACACATTACATTCTTATCATGATAGGTGTGGCGCAAACTTAGAGGTGGATTTAACCACAGTCAGGGCAAAAAACCTTGACGTTGTATGCAAGACAGTGATAATAACAATCAACCATAACCTTTAAGATGGGCAAGAAAGAATGAAATGTCATGGATGTGAGTTCAGTTCAGTTCAGTCGCTCAGTCGTGTCCGACTCTCTGCGACCCCATGAATTGCAGCACGCCAGGCCTCTCTGTCCATCACCAACTCCCGGAGTCCACCCAAACCCATGTTCATCGAGTCGGTGATGCCATCCAACCATCTCATCCTCTGTCGTCCCCTTCTCCTCCCGCCCCCAATCCTACCCAGCATTAGGGTCTTTTCCAATGAGTCAACACTTCGCATGAGGTGGCCAAAGTATTGGAGCTTCAGCCTCAACATCAGACCTTCCAATGAACACCCAGGATTGATCTCCTTTAGGATGGATTGATTGGATCTCCTTGCAGTCCAAGGGACTCTCAAGAGTCTTCTCCAACACCACAGTTCAAAAGCATCAATTCTGCGGCGCTCAGCTTTCTTCACTGTCCAACTCTCACATCCATACATGACCACTGGAAAAACCATAGCCTTGACTAGACGGACCTTTGTTGGCAAAGTAATGTCTCTGCTTTTTAATATGCTATCCAGGTTGGTTTTTTTCTTCCAAGGAGCAAGCATATTTTAATTTCATGGCTGCGGTCAGTATCTACAGTGATCTGGGAGCCCAAAAGAATAAAGTCTGTCACTATTTCCACGTTTCCCCATCTATCTGCCATGAAGTGATGGGACTAGATGCCATGATCTCAGTTTTCTGAATGTTGAGTTTTAAGCCAACATTTTTACTCTCCTTTTTCACTTTCATCAAGAGGCTCTTTAGTTCTTCTTCACTTTCTGCCATAAGTGTGGTGTCATCTGCATATCTGAGGTTATTGATATTTCTCCCGGCAAACTTGATTTTAGCTTGTGCTTCATCCAGTCCAGCATTTCTCATGATGTACTCTGTATATAAGTTAAATAGCAGGGTGACAATATACAGCCTTGACGTACTCCTTTCACTATTTGGAACCAGTCTGTTGTTCTATGTCTAGTTCTAACTGTTGTTTCCTTACCTGCATACAGGTTTCTCAGGAGGCAAGTCAGGTGGTCTGGTATTCCATCTCTTTAAGAATTTTCCATAGTTTATTGTGATCCACACAGTCAAAGGCTTTGGCATAGTCAATAAAGCAGAGGTAGATGTTTTTCTGGTACTCTCTTGCTCTTTTGATGATCCAACAGATGTTGGCAATTTGATCTCTGGTTCCTCTGCCTTTTCTAAATCCCACTTGAACATCTGGAAGTTCACAGTTAACATACTCTTGAAGCCTAGCTTGGAGAATTTTGAACATTACTTTGCTAACATGTGAGATGAATGCAACTGTGTGGTAGTTTGAGCATTCTTTGGCATTGCCTTTCTTTGGGAGTGGAATGAAGAATGACTTTTTCCAGTCCTGTGGCCACTGCTGAGCTTTCCAATTTTGTTGGCATATTGCGTGCAGCACTTTCACAGCATCATCTTTTAGAATTGAAATAGCTCAACTGGAATTCCATCACCTACACTAGCTTTGTTCATAGTGATGCTTCCTAAGGACCACTTGACTTCGCATTTCAGGATGTCTGGCTTTAGGTGAGTGATCATACCATTGTGATTATCTGGATTGGGAAGATATTTTATGTATAGTTCTTCTGTTTGTTCTTGCCAGTTCTTCTTAATATCTTCTGTTTCTGTTATGTCCATACAATTTCTGTCCTTTATTATGCCCATCTTTGCATGTAATTTTCCCTTGGTATCTCTAATTTTCTTGAAGAGATCTCTAGTCTTTCCCATTCTATTGTTTTCCTCTATTTCTTTGCATTAATCACTGAGGAAGGCTTTCTTATCTCCCCATGCTGTTTTTTGGAGCTCTGCATTCAAATGGGTATAGCTTTCCTTTTCTCCTTTGCCTTTCACTTCTCTTCTTTTCACAGCTATTTGTAAGGCTTCCTCAGACAACCATTTTGCCTTTTTGCATTTCTTTTTCTTGGGGATGGCCTTGATCACTGCCTCCTGTACAATGTTACGAACCGCAGCTTTGTGACTATTGAAATCACCAAGAATTATGATAAGGGTAGTACTGGAGAGAGACTAACAGTGGGTTAGTTGCATTTTTATGAGTGTAGGGAAAATGCTTGTTGGATTTATAAACGACAATAAGGAGGGTGGAAAACTCATTTTCACCTCCAGAGTTCCCAGGACAAAGCTGGGGAAGAAAAATCACCCGATGCTTGTCAAAAATTTGGGGAGAGGAAATGTTCTCAGGAAAGACACCAGTGTTGTTCAGAGCAAGAAGGTTAAGAGAATGAGAGATAAGAGATTGGGGATTTTTGCTCGTAACAGAATTTTGCTTATAACAGGTTGCATGCTGCAAAGAGCACTTTGGACACATAGCCAGAGTTGGAGAGGGATGGGGGCCAGAAGGAGGAACAAGGGTGTCCAAAGTTGGGAGACAGATGGGAGATGGAGGTAGGAGAGAGGGCAGTGCAGTGCCAAAAGGGGATGAGAATTTATTTACCATTTGTGTCTTTCACCTTTAAAATGTATGTTCACATTTTTGCTAGTTTTATCAAGAACTTTTTCTGATATCATGTATACTAATTCTTAATTGCATATTTACTTTTGACATCCATCATTCATTGCTAACAAACTGGCTAATGCCATTGGATATTTTATCTTTTTAATGTACATCTTTTGGATAATTTAGAAAATGGCAAAATCTGCACTCTGTCTTGCACTTTTGGATGATTTGTAACATTATTATATAAATTATTCCTTCAATTTTTGTGTTCCTTATCTCAAAGCAGACACATTTTCTTGGTTCTGAAATCATTCTTGATTTTCCTCCTTCATTCTTGGCTCACCCATACATTATAGTATGGATTATATTAGACAAGTCAGAATTCACTCTTCTTGCACAGATTTTTCAGGATGGATGGAAAAAATAAGGAGATTTATGGCAATGGGAGGATGCCTACAGAATGAAAGAGAAATGGAAAGCCACAGGGGTATCAAAATTGGGCTGTAGGGAGCTTTTCTACATCTTCATTTCCCATTTAATATATAACATATGAAATCAGGTGGTTGTCTTTGTGGTTATAAAACGCGAAAATGTTCTCTCTAGTAAACAAAACAAAATGTAGTTTTCAGTTCAGTCACTCAGTCATGTCCAACTCTTTGCAACCCCGTGGACTGCAGCACACCAGGCTTCCCTGTCCATCACCGTCTCCCAGAGTTTGATCAAACTCATGTCCATTGAGTAGTTTTAACTTGTGACAATTGATTCTATAAATGTTTTTTCTCTCTCTCCTGGTCATAAAAGTCTTTTAAGATACATGGAGATAAAATATTTTCCATTTCAGAATGTAGTGACATGGTAATTAGGTGCAAAATATGTGATTAAGAAAAAAATATATACATGATAAGTATCACTGATTAACACACATCTTATTCTCCAATTAGCCAGGAAACAAATAGCCTATTAATGAGAACCCGAAGGGTTGGGGTGATGAGCAAGTGAGACTTACATTTGCTAGAGTTGGCTAATGATTCCAAGGTATCACATCCCTTTATTCTTTTATAATTTTTTCTTCTCATCATGTCCCTCATTGATTTCTACTTTTTTCCTTCTCTTCTTTTCTCTACTGTTTCCCCCACCTGGGCTTAACTGGAGCAGTGAAAGATTTAAAGTATTTTTCTTGTGGTGAATATTCCAATCCAAACATATATCACTTTCATAATCAGAGCTAATAAATACTGAATTTTCAAACTAACAAAGTATATTTGAAAGATAGGAAAGCAGAACAACTTCAGGTCATTATGATTTGTTATCTGGATACATCCTCATGAGCCAATATGACTGATGATACTGCCTTCATGTGTCCCTTAGCCCAAACTACTGTCTGAAATTCTACCCAGAATCATTCATTTTGAATACCAAATAATTTTCCTGAGGACAATGCAATGCAAGTCATTGATATTTTGGTGTAAGTCAAGGACATCAGAAATCCTACCAGTTGGATAGTGACATAGGAAGCATGGACTAGATTTAGTAGAAATAGCATTTCAGATCACTGTGTTACTGGACGGAGTGGGGGGAAGGAAAACAGACTTCAGTGAGTGCTTGTGTTTGGAGCAAGAAAAGTGACCTTGAAAGGGACTGAATAATAATTCTGAGTGGGAAGGGCAGTTCAAAGCTGAAGGGTTTGACTCTGATGCCTGCTTGCTGGTACTACTTCTTGCTAGTCATGTTTGTGGAGGAACAGTTCTTAAGTCTCATTTTCTCAAATTTAAAATATAGAGAGTGATTACCTTTTTTGAAAGTTATTTTGCAGGATGGAATGACAGTGATCCTACATCCTGATTTACCAGGGAAACTGCAGATTTGCAGCTATGTCCCATCATCTCATCCAGTTGACATTTGTCCTAGATCAAAATATCCAAGTTTGGAAGATTCATTATAAGACTGTCCTGAATATAAGCTACATACTGTCAACTCTTTGTACACACTCAATGAATGGTGCTCATAATTATTAGAATAATAACTCACAGTTGTTTTTCACATTATTGTTGAATACTACTGGAAATTCTTCCATTCTAAGTTTATACTGTGTAAACTAAAAGTTTAGTATAGTGAAAGTACCACATGAAATTCTTATGAGTAATGAAATAATGTGTGGGTTAATGGTAAGAAGAACATAAAGTTATTGATAATTGTGGATTTAATAGTCAATAACTTTATTTTTATTATGAAAATCTCAAACTATATCTTAGTTAAGACTGATCAGACTAGCGGATTACTGAATCACATTCCATAAGCAATGGTCTAAAATAGATTTTAAAGGATTTGGGAATAGCATGGAGCACCAAGGACAATTAATTTGCTCCAAAAGATCTTGCACTGTAAGTGTGCAAATTGTTCTTGGTAGTAATTTTAGTTTATGGACATATTTTCTATGACAGAGCTTTTAGCTGAATCATTCAGAAATCTAAGTGTCTCACTACATGCATAGACCCTACATTTTTCCTGCTAGAACAGGATATCTTATTAGTATTCCAGAGCATATGATCCAACGATTTACAGTATTCAAAAGCCTGTGAAGACTGTGAGAATATTGAAAGTTGTGAGGGGGGGGGGGGAAAGCTAAGAAAAGAATAAAACGATGAGCATTTCCTTCACACTTGCTCCCAGCTGGGACTACAGCTGCTTGATTCATACCATCTGGGAGTGTCTAATTAGAAACTACCTAGAATAGGCTTTTAAAGAAGTCATTTGAAAATAAACTTAACATCAGCAACAGTTCACATCCCAGAGGGCTAGGAGTTAAGGCTGCATGAACTTATGGATCAATGAACAAAAGAAATGTTCACTAATCGCTGCACTTGAACAATATTATTCCTGAATAAAGCAAAATGCCACTCGTTTCTTCAGTGCATAATGAAAGTGTTAGTTGGTCAGTAGTTTCTGACTATGTGTGACAGCACAGACTGTAGCCTGCTAGGCTCCTCCGCCCTTGGGATTTTCCAGGCAAGAATACTGATGTGAGTAGCCATTTCCTTCTTCAGGAGATCCTCCCAAACCAGGGATTGAACCCAGGTCTCCTGCATGCATTGCAGGCAGATTCTTTACTGTCCGAGCCATTAGGGAAGCCAAATACCAAGCGGCATTTAAGCTAGTAAATAAAATAAGAAAAAAAGAAGCTATTCATGTGAGACTCTTGCACAAACTCCTTGGTATACTGTAGTTTAAATTGTTTCCCAGTTTTAAGTTCATCTTTTTCTTCTTTTTTATTTTTTCTTGGAGGATAATTGCTTTACAATATTGTGTTAGTTCCTGCCATACATCAACATGCATTAGCCAAATACAACAGTGTGTCATTTCAAAACAAGTTGCTATTAATATTTAGGCTACCAAACAATTTGACTAATGATGGTCAGAATTCCATCCTCAAAAATTGTCTTGGTCTACTAAGAATAGCCTTAAGGAGAAATAAAATTATTTTTTCCTGTTTTATCAATTTAATAAAAAAATTATTTACCAGTCACAATAATTTAGACGTCAAGGTGTCAGAGCAATTTTCCAAATCAAAATAATGCTCTAATAGGACAAATGACCAACATTTGAAATGCACATCCAGAGACTGATGAAAAAATAAATAAATAAATAACGCTTCAATTTTGGAGTCACTGCCTTTTTACTAGTTGTATTGATGTCCATTCTCTGTCACCAGGTTGAGTTTCACAAAAGAACACTAGTATACTATAAACAAATGATACAATATGGGAACACAAAAGTAAGTCATTTTGCTTTGATCATAATAAGATAATTGTTTTTATTTGAAGTATTGAGAATTAAGAATATCTTACATTCTTGTCAAATATAATGTACATGATCAAAACTATGTTAGCACAGAGGAACTTATATTGATGCATAATAAAAATGATGTAGATACTTCCAAACCTAGAAAAATTTAGTCTTAATATTTTTTTATTAATTAGTCATATTGGTAACAAACTGTTTCATTGTCTCCATTTTCTCCCCTAAGAAAGAAATAACAATTCCATCTCCAGGAAAAGAGATACTTTTGCATGTTTAGGTGAGTATATTATCATTATTAATACCAAAATTATAATACTGTTTTTGAGTAAAAAATATTCAGCTCTCTCTCAAAGGAACTGAGACATAATAACATTTGAAAAATCTAGAAATTGTGGTTTCTGGTTGCATGTTTTCACTGCACCATCTGTTACCAAAATATAATTGTGTATTGTTTCAAAGAAAAATTAAAAGAGAAAGACTATTAAATGTTGCAATACTGGACAAAGTCACACACAAGTTCTTATCAAATATGAGTATTCTCTCCTATCATTTCACTATTTTTTCTATTTCTTTTTGAATCTCAGATTAATAATGTGGCTCAAAAAACCTATGAAACAAGACTCATAATTTTGCATCATTCATTATATGTAATATATTGCCAGCACATTTTTTGACTTTACGGAAAAAAATGAAAAATGTGCATTCAAATTAGGAGACCATCATCAGTATTCATTAGAATATCTAATGTAAACAAATGGAAGATATTCTCTTGACATACATAAGTTTAATATATAGATCATAATCACCAAGACAATTTAAAACTGAAGTAGATGAAACAGCATGGTGTGTATACCCAGTTTATAACTATTATTTGAATGTCACCTTATTTGTGCTATTAATTTTATTACTCTGAGCATCAATTATCTGTATTTTTTATATGCCAGAATTAAATATGAGACCAATAACCTGTGTAATCTCATGAGCCTGATGTTTTACTAAAATGAAAGCTACATTGGACTTCAAAGACAGAATTCTAACTGGTAACAGGGCAGAACATTGGTGACATTTTTTTAGTATTCCAAAATACACCTCAAGTGAATCGAGCTGATAACAAATAACACTTTTAAGTAATTAAGGTAAGATTAATTGGGTATATCAAAAATCATCGTAAAGTGGGAGGAGGGTTGTTTAAGAACAGCTGAAAAATGAATTATATAATCTACAGCATTTAATACTTTGGGGGGATCCCTTTTTGACTGGAGATTGTATTAACAAAACAAGCAACAGACTAGTAATGGTAGTACTAGTAACAGAAAGGGGGAGGCGAAACATACATATAAATTATACATATACATATCAATTAACTGTTAGGGAATACTGACATAAGAATGGGGCATGATAATGGACTCCAACACAGACATAGAGAAGAGAATTTATATATAGCAGTCGTCGGATAAAGGAGGTGGAGAAATAATAGTAAAGCAGGAATAATTCATTACACATTTATTCCTTGAACTCAAACATGGCTGTGTACTGCCATGAGAAACTTTTGTAATCAGATAGAAGATAAAACTAACAGAAAGCATGAAGCAATCACTAAATCTTTTCACTATCTGTGGATTCGAGGCACAGCCATGAGATTTATTTGACAAAAGGATTGCTACAGCAAATTGTGTCATGGGGTGTTTTTCATTGGAAAACATTATTCCAGTTCAACTTTTCAAGTTCAGTTCTTACAAACTTAAAGAGTTTCATATTAGAGTAGTAACACATACAGACGCATGCAAACACACACATACATGCACTTCACCAAAATGATATGCAATCATAAAAATGATATGCATTTTAATTGGGACATTTCACAGAAAAACTTGGTCATATTAGTCATGGAGGATTACTTTTGTCAGAAATAGCTATTAAAAGATACTCCCATCTTGTAAAGATTATTCAGCTAATTTGGAGGAGGAACAAGAAGTAATCTCATTTGATGTGTATTTTTCAGAGTTCATGCTGGGAGAAAATAAATAATTTCTATCATATAAGAAAATCTTAGTAATTATTGGTTAAATTATTTTAAATAATAATACACAGTATTACCTTAATGCAGGTTACTACTGTAACAGAAACACGAGGTTTGCCTGAGTATATTGTGCTTCTCAAAAAGTTACCTCATATTTAGCCACACTGCTATTCAGAGTGTGCTCTATATTTAGACAGAGTTGCTATATTAAGTTGATTGATATAAAATGTTTTCATCAAATATCATACAATATCAGTTCCTTTGACAAGGTAATCAAGATGCATCTAACCTACATGGTTAAATTCATAAATTCCCAGTTAGGATAACAAGAATGGTCAATAAATAGAGTCCAAAGAAACAGTTCTCCTGTTTTCACTTCTCAATATCTTCTTTGAACATGACAACTGCTAACATTTGCTGAGTCTCAATTTCTTCCTTTGGAAAGTCTGTAACCTTTCAATTATTCATTCATATTTTTCAGAAAACTCCATCAATCATCTTTTCTCTGCCATGGTTATACAGGTTCTATTTATAACAGTGGACAAATGTGAAGATTTAAATAACATATGATAGTTATTTGTACACCATAAAGTTCCAAGTAAGTGTGAAATTCTTTTATTATAAATTAAAACTAATTAAAAATGCGAACACATCATATAAGAATATCATAAAAGATCTTTTATAAGATCATAAAAGAAAAATGAGGGCTAAGTGTTCATACAGAGCTCAACTAATGCCCCATGTAACCACACAGCAGATTACTCAAATTTCAAAAGAAAAAAAGTACCTACTCAGATAAATCTTTCCAAGACACACTATTGCTGCATAACCAAAGAAATGAAATAAGCTTCCATTAAAAATAAGAAAAGGAGACACATACATATTTATGTACAAAAAGACACAATATATCTACATGTGTGTCTCTATATAGATGAGCGTATTCGTGGTTTCTGGGGGCTGGGAGGGGTTGGTGGGAGAGGAAAAAAAAAGTATCTTCCTCTTTTTTCCGCCCATTCTCCTATTCTCCAGTTCACTCTTCCTCCCCCTGATTTTTCTTCTTCTTTTCCTCCTTCACTTCTACCTCTTCAAACTATGTTTAGATAGTTTACCATATATTGTGTTAAATTAAAAGCTTACAGTATTTCTTAGTGATGGGATCATGGGATAACTTTATATATTTGTTTTCACTTTCTATAATGTTCCACATGTAAAATATGATATGTTGTTAAAAATTTTTATTCAGTTCAGTCATGGTTACACAGACATTAGCAAACTTTTATGATTTACAAATCTGAAAGGGTAAAGAAGAGGAAAAAATTCTTGATCAAACTACTGTGTTTCTATAAATGAAATGATAACATTTCCCCCTTTGATGTTTTTTCTCATATTTCTAAATTAATTGAGAAGAAATATTTAAACAGTCATTAGTCTGTCTTCCTAGGTCCTTTCATTCATTCATTCATCTAATTTCTTATCATACACTTATTTGTTTAATAGACATATTAAACATATATCTTGCCTCAGCCAATGTGCTTTGTGATAAACATACAAAAATAAAGTTTATATTCTTAAGAAGCTTAAAGGATGCAACTACTTAAACTAAGATATCTACTAAGTCTAATAAGTTCTGTAGTAGAGGTATGATAGTTGCAAAGGCATGAGAGAGGAAAAGTGAGTTATATAAAATTTGCTTTATGTTGACATCAGGAAAATTTTAGCAAAGAGGATAACTTCTACAAAGTACTGAAGAAATAATGGTAATCAACTGGTGTATGGAAGAAATGAATCATTTTAGCAAAGAAAATTAAATCATAGCCATGTAGTATTAAAGCAGTCTGGGAGAGTGACATCAGCAAGATGGTGGTACAGGAGTCTCCAGGGCTCCCAGGAGCTCAAGGGTAATGATGAAGATGCACAACAAGGCAGTATAATAGAACAGTAGAAGTTCTATAAGTCAAATGATGAAGGTCTTACATAATGGAAAAGGAATTTTACTCTGAAAATGAGAAGTGTTTTAAGCAGGAAAATATCGGTTCAAAATTTGACGTCAGTAACATTAGCTATGGCTAACTACACTTTTCCTCCTATTTTACTTTTTCCCTCTTAGTCTCTATTTCTTCTCACAAGTCTCTTTTCAAGATCCTAGAAAGTAGACTTCTTCTTTTCTTTCTTTGCTCTACTTCCTTCTCTTCCTCCACCAGATTTAAATGAGGAGCAACCGACTGGTTAAAAATTCGTAGAAAATTTCATTGCTGCTTTAATTGTATACCCAGCTGAAAATGTACATGCATTTCATAACTATTACACTTCCAGGTGAATTCAGAAATACTTTTGTTCTTACATGGACACAAAGGTGTATGTTGAAAACTGTTCACTGAAACACTATTCATAATCAGGAAATCTGGAAGCAAATTATTTATCCCTTAAAAAGGACATGGATAGGCTTCCCAGGTGACTCAGAGGTTAAGAATCCACCTACAATGCAGTCGACCTGGGTTCGATCCCTGGGTTGGGAAGATACCCTGGAGAAAGGAATGGCTACCCACTCCAGTCTGGAGAATTCCATGAACAGAGGAACCTGACAGGCCCCAGTTCATGGGGTTACAAAGAGTCAGACACCATTAAGCGACTTTGAATTTTTTTATGTTATAGAAAAATATGCAGGCCTTTAAAAATGAGTTAGCTGCACATGTACTGACAATGAAAAAACATTGTACAAATAATATGTACACCTTATTAAAAGCTGTATTTAAATGATATATATGTATATATGTAAGATCAAACTATATTTTGTACAGATGTAAAATTATAGAAAAAAAGACTTTGCATATATAGTACAGGAAGAACACAAAAAATTCGCCACATTTTGGATATTATATAAATATTTAATCTCCTTAGACATAAATGATAATCATATTTTTTAAATGCTGATAAGCTGATATACACAAATACTTGATTAGGGCTTAATAGAAACTTTCACAAAATATATATTTCAATAGAGTTTCATATACAGTAGAGTCACAATAAAATTTAACATATTTCCTATTCTTTTATTCAATAAAATACCTAATTTTATTTTTCTTCTCATTGTTTCCTTCTTAAAAATAAGGCATTTTGCATTCATTATGAAAGAAAATCAATTTTAGATTATTAGGAGTTATTTCACAATAGCACACTTCAGGGACAGGGAAGCCTGGAGTGTTACAGTCCATGGGGTCGCAAAGAGTCAGATGTGGCTTAGGAGTGAACAACAAAAATGGACTTCAATTACTAAAATGCTCACAGGAAGTTGTATAAAAATATGCACTAGTCACCATATAGATAATCACATTCAAGGCAAAAATTGCAAAAAGAGACTAAAATATGCTATGGTGCTTTTAACTCTGAAAGCCTGAATATTTATTCCCTATTGAATTTAAAGAACTTATGAAAATTTATTTCTGCTTTGAGTTTGCTTTACCAGTTTTTACCTAATGAGGTTGCATTTCTCCTTTTTCCTAATGATTAAAAATTTCTAAACTTTTAAAAAATTTAAATATATATATATAACTGAATACTGAAAACATCGTTTGATTATGTACACATGCTAAATAAAAATATATCATCCATCTAAGCTTATAACGTAAATTCCAGAATTGTCTGTAAACTGTCCATAATAAGCCTGTGTTTGTACTTAAAATCTATTATGTTAGTGAAAGAGTCACAGACTTCACATTTATGGATTTTCCTTCACTTCCAAATGAACTGAAGTTCTGAAATGAACTTTAGTACTCTTATTTTAATAGTCACTGCTGCCTGCAAGCTAGCTGCAGGTCATTTTAGTCACCAGAAGCTACAGTAATTTACAGTATCATTCTATGACTATTTGTAGGTAAAATTTTGTAGGCAGCTGACTCCAGCCAAAGGCTAGCTTTAGGATAGCAACATAATCCCTAAGAAAAAAAATGTGAAATAACTCAGCCATCAAAAGGAAATGTACCTTACTTGACAATATTTGGAACAAGAAATGGTTTCTGAAGTTGTTTGACATTTATGAAAATATAGAAATTAAGATAACGAGTCATTTAACAGCACATACTTAACACATTCATTTTTCATTATATGAAAATTTATTTTTTAAAAATTTTGAGTCCAGATGTTTCACATTGTCAGTTTGTGCCAGAAACTAAACTTGAAAAATGTGACCGATCGTTCTGATTAAGAAATGAGACTCAAAATCTGTGCCACTAAATCAAGCTTAATTTAGTGATTGTGTACTTAGATGTAGTACAAAGAATCTAAGGATTCTTTGTGTTAAAAACTTTTAAATTATATTTTTGACAAACTGGCTGGAATTCTTTGACTTGAAAGTAAGAGAGACATTAAGAGACAAAGTACACAGTGGAAAGTCTCTACAAGAGAATAGAAGATGTAGTGTTATTCTCAAGTTTCAATATGGAGAATGGTGTGGCTAGTTTCATCTCTAATCTAGCTTCCCTGCGGTTTAGAAGAGTATTTATTTTCAAATTTGAAAAGTGAAGATTGTCTATTGTGGTAGACAGAATAGTGGCTCTCAGAAGTGTCCACATCTTTACCCCTGGAACCTGTTACTATATTACCTAACGTGGCAAAAAGGGCATTGAAGATGTAACTGTCCAAGGATCTTGGGACAGGAAGAGGAATCTGGGTTATCTGGGTGGGACCAATATAAAAAAATGGGCTTTTATGTGAGTAAGAAGAAGAGTTAGAGTGACAGAGGAGATGAGTAACCTTGAAGCAGGGATTGAGGTGATGTGATTCTAAAATGAAGAAATGGGCCATAAAAAAGGAGTACAGGCAGTCTCTGAAAGGGGAAAAAGGCATGCAGGTGGTCTCTGAAAGGGGGAAAAGGCAAAGAAATTAATTCTCTTCTAGAACCTCCAGAAGCAATGCAGCTCTTGATTTTTAACCCAAAAGTCCCTGTTGGACTTTTTACTATGAGTACTATAAGGTAATACATTTTTATTGTTTAAACACACTAAGTTTTGGCAGTATGTAAACAGCCAGTATAAGAGAATAATAAGAAGCTAACACAGGTGAACATAGAGTTAAAAAAAAAAAATAGGAAATCCAGATCTAGATTTTCTGAACCTCTGCCTAGGTTCTTATATCTTTAATTTCATATAATCAGTGTTCTATCAATTTTCTTATATTTTAACTTTATAGTAAGAAACATTTGAGACTATATGTATCCAGTTCAGTTATGTTCAGTTCAGTCACTCAGTCGTGTCTGACTCTCTGACTGTGGCATGCCAGGCCTCCCTGTCCATTGCCAACTCCCGGAGTTTATTCAAACTCATGTCCCTTGAGTTGGTGATGTCGTCCAACCACCTCATCCTCTGTCATCCCCTTCTCCTCCTGCCTTCAATCTTTCCCAGCAATAGAGTCTTTTCAAATGAGTCAGTTCTTCACATCAGGTGGTCAAAGTACTGGAGTTTCAGCTTCAGCATCAGTCCTGATTTCCTTTAGGATGGACTGGTTGGATCTCCTTGCAGTCCAAGGGACTCTCAAGAGTCTTCTCCAACACCACAGTTCAAAAGCATCAATTCTTCAGTGCTCAGCTTTCTTTATAGTCCAACTCTCATATCCATACATACTATATGATAGCTACTATACGTATCCATATAAATGTAAATAATAATGTATAATGTGTATATATGTGTACACATACACATATGCATATTTTCAAATCCTCAAAACATTTTACATCCTAATACTAGCAATATAACTTTCATTTCTATTTGTTTAATGATGTCTTTTCTTTGGAATATTAAGTTCAATCTAACTTTGTGAGTTGTTTCACTAGGCTGAAAAAATACAAGGGTAATGGCAATCTCAAATCCCAATATTTAATCCCAAAATAGTGTCAAACCCCCAGACAACCCTGTAGTATGCTGGTATTGACCACATGCATGCTAAGTTGCTTCAGTCATGTCCAACTCTTTGCAACCCTATGGATTGTAGCCCACCAGACTCCTCTGCCCACGGGATTCTCCAAGCAAGAATATTGGAGTAAGTTGTCATGCCCTTCTCCAGGGCATCTTCCTGGCCCAGGGATTGAACCCAAGTCTCTTGAGTCTCCTGCTTTGGCAGGTGGGTTCTTAACCAGTAGTGCCACTTGGGAAGTCTTGATATTGACTGCTGCTGCTGCTGCTGCTAGTCGCCTCAGTCGTGTCCGACTCTGTGCGACCCCATAGATGGCAGCCCACCAGGCTCCTTCGTCCCTGGGATTCACCAGGCAAGAATATTGGAGTGGGTTGCCATTTCCTTCTCCAGTGTATGAAAGTGAAAAGTGAAAGTGCAGTCGCTCAGTAATGTCCCACTCTTCTCAACCCCATGGGCTGCAGCCTACCAGGCTCCTCCGTCCATGGGGTTTCCCAGGCAAGAGTACTGGAGTGGGGTGCCATTGCCTTCTCCATGATATTGACTAGTGTGAACAATATATGAGCAGGGCAGAGAGAAGCCATACACTTCTATATGTAAATACATTCTTTTTCTATTTAGAGTTAGTTTTTTAAAAGCTTCCAGTAAAAAATTAGATAGGTATATTTACATTGTATTTATTCTTGCATGTAACAAATTGCTGACACATATTTTCACTCCGAGGCTGACTTTAACTTTTCCAGATAGTAATTGTGAATGTGTGGTACTTCTCCCTAATATTGGTGGATAGAAAATAAAATGTAAAGCTATGTTTTAATCAGTTAAAGTTTTGACTTAACCAAAACACTCTAACTAATGCTGGTACAGGAGAGGATCATTTGGGGATGTACAATTGCTTTATAATTACAGACTGGTATTCTACATTATTATTACTCTTTTTACCATTTTATTCACTATTGTAGCAACTCAAGAATGGACTGTGCTATATTTGCAAAGAACAGACATTGTTAAAGAAATAGAAAATGGGAGCCAATATTGCTAGTGCTGTTGTATAAAGTTATTAGAATTTGATATTGAAGAGCAGGAATTATTTTTTAACCACTACATGATTAATTTGATAGTTTTCTAGAGAGGAGTTTCATCCACAAATCAACAGGACCTGTTCCATAATTTGAAGGTCCAGTACAAATTTAAAATGTGGGACACCTTGTTCAAAATTATCAAAAACTTCATGACGGTAACAGCAGAAAATTTTACCAAAGGTGGGCCTTTCTAGCACAGGGCTCTGTGCAAAGGCATGGATCAACAGCTTATAAACCCAACTCTGAAAATAAGTTATTTATAAAACATAAAGGTTTAAGGCTATGGCCCATATCCATTTTTTATTCATATCTGTATCTATATATCTGTATTAATTTGTTGTTGTTCAGTCACTCAGTCATGTCCAACTCTTTGCAACCCCATGGACTGCAGCACGCCAGGCTTCCCTGTCCATCACCAACTCCCAGAGCTTGCTCAGACTCCACTCCATCGAGACGGTGATGCCATCCAACCATCTCATCCTCTGTCATCCCCTTCTCCTCCTGCCTTCAATCTTTTCCAGCATCAGGGATTTTTCCAATGACTCAGTTCTTCACATCAGGTGACTAGAGTATTGGAGCTTCAGTTTCAACATCAGTCCTTCCAATGAATATTTAGGATTGATTTTCTTTAGGATGGACTGGTTTGATCTCCTTGCAGTCCAAGGGACCCTCAAGAGTCTTCTCCAACACCACAGTTCAAAAGCATCAATTCTTTGGCATTCAGCCTTACTTATAGTCCAACTCTCACATCCGTACATGACTACCGGAAAATCCATAGGTTTGAATATTAAGACTTTTGTCAGTCAAGTGATGTATCTGCTTTTAAATACCTTGTCTAGGTTTGTAATATCTTTACTTCCAAGGAGCAAGCATCTTAACTTCATCACTGCAGTCACCATCTGCAGTGATTTTGGAGCCCAAAAAATAAAGTCTGCCACTGTCTCCATTGTTTCCCCATCTATCTGCCATGAAGTGATGGGGCCAGATGCCATGATCTTAGTTTTCTGAAAGTTGAGTTTTAAGCCAGATTTTTTTCTCTCCTCTTTCACCTCCATCAAGAGGCTCTTTAGTGCCACTTCGCTTTCTGTCATAAGGGTTGTGTCATCTCCGTATCCAGAGAAGGCAATGGCACCCCACTCCAGTACTCTTGCCTGGAAAATCCCATGGACGGAGGAGCCTGGTAGGCTACAGTCCATGGGGTCGCTAAGAGTCGGACACAACTGAGCGACTTCACTTTCACTTTTCCCTTGCATGCACTGGAGAAGGAAATGGCAACCCACTCCAGTATTCTTGCCTGGAGAATCCCAGGGATGGGGGAGCCTGGTGGGCTGCCGTCTATGGGGTCGCACAGAGTCAGACAGGACTGAAGCAACTTAGCAGCAGCAGCAGCAGCAACATCTTCGTATCTAAGGTTGTTGATATTTCTCCCAGCAACCTTGATTACAGCTTGTGCTTTATCCAACATAGCATTTTGCATGATGTACTCTGCATATAAGTTAAATAAGCAGAGTGACAATATACAATCTTGAAGTACTTCTTTTCCAGTTTGGAACCAGTCCGTTTTTCCATGTTTGGTTCCATCTGTTGCTTCTTGACCTGCATACATGTTTCTCAGGAGGCAGGTAACATGATCTAGTATTCCCATCTCTTGAAGTATTTTCCACAGTTTGTTGTCATCCACACAAAATTTTAGCATAGTCAGTGAAGCAGAAGTAGATGTTTCTTTGGAATTCTTGAGCGTTTTCCAACAGATATTGGCAATTTGTTCCGTTTCCTCTGATTTTTAATATCAATGTTAATGGCTATATCTATATACAACCTCAGAGTCACTGATAGATCTTTATAAATTTTCTAGTCCAATTTTTTCTTTTTAAAAATTAGAAAACTGAACCTCATAGCATTTTAATTAAATCAGTAGTTGAGATTAGAAATAAAAATAACATCCTTCAAAACATATTTTAGGCATTTCTCTTAACTGCCAGTTTAGGGTCCCTTTTACCATGTCAAAACCTCCCTGCTCCGTATCACTAGGAAATTGAACTGCATATTTCTGTTATAATTCACTGTGCAAAATAACCTTTGAATAGACTATTTTATACTGTATTCAGCAGAATAAAGAATCCTGATGGCAGAGTTCAACAGTTTTCAGGGACAGAGTAAATAATGATTGTTATGTAATAAACAACATATAAATAGAAGAATTATATAATTTATTGTCTAAACTGGAGCATTTTGTGAGTTAACAAGGGCACTATTAATAACTATGTGGAGACAGCAATGAAAATAGTACTGTCTTGAGCAGAACTAGATTTATGTCACTTTACATATAGTGAAAGCTAACATCTGAAGAACTTTAGACAACTTACCAGGCATTGTCCTAAGGGCTTTGTTTGGATTCAGTTCTTGTTTCCTCAGCACCTGCTTATGCACACTTAACACTCTCATTTTAAACATAAGAAAAATTGAGGGACTTCTCTGGTGATCCAATGGTTAAGAATCTGCCTCACAATGCAGGGGACACATGTTTGATCCCTGGTTGGGAACTAAGATCCCATATGCCACAGTGCAACTGAGCCCATGTGCTACAACTAGAAAGTCCATGCATCACAACGAAAGATTCCACATGACTTGACAGAAAACCACATGCCACAGCTATGGCCTGAACCAGTCAAATAAATCATTATTAAAAAATAAAATTGAGACATGATGGGTCTCAAGACAAGATTTTACATATGCATAAATTTATTTATACTCAAGTATGAAGCTGAGACTCAAACCCTGCTCTGGAGTCCACAACATGAACAAATATGCAATGCTCTCTCTCATATAATCCATGGTCATAGGCGGCCTGGATTATTGAGCCATGAGGACAAGTACTATAAAAGAACTTGTGATTAAAAAAAAGAAAGAAAGAAAGAACTTGTGAAAGAATATCCAGTGATCAGACCATCGCCTATCCCAATCCTCACTCTTTGGAAGCAACAACCTGATATGAATCAGAGCCTACTTACCCCTCCCTGATATCAGTGAGGTGTATTCCACACTAGAATCAATAACTGTGTGTGAGTCAGTGCCCCAGTTTCACCAGGAAGTTGACAGTAGATGGAGGGGATAACTGAACTTCCTCCTCACCAATCCCCAGGGGAGAGTTACCCCACTTTCGGCAGAGCAATGCTGTGGGGCCCAACAGGAAGCTGGATATGAATACTCAACTACCCATCATGCTAAAAAACCAATAGAGTTCTATCTGCAAAAAAATTCAGAATCTCATAATAACAATATCCAGAATGCAATACAAAATAACTTGTCATACAAAGAACTAGGAAAAGGACAACTTGAATGAAAGAGAATCAATAGATACCAATAACAGTAAAATAAACTGGAATCTATCAATCCATCCAAGAGACTGGAATCATCTGACAAGAATTTTTACAGTGGCCATTGTACAAATATTTAATAAGTAATAATGCATTCTCTTGAAACAAATAAAAGTAAAAAAAATTCTAATGAAGATTTGGAAGTTACAAAAATAACCAAATGGAAATGATAGAAGTGAAAAATATGACAAGGAAACAATACACTCAGTGAATGGGCACAATATTAAAGTGTAGACAGAGGAGAGAATTGATGAATTTAAAGGCATACAAATATAATTTATTTGGTCTAGGCATCAAATAAAGCTAACTGGAAAACAAACAAACAGAATCTCAGAGACTTATAGGATGACAATAAAATAGATAACGTTCACTATCATCAGAGTCCCAGAAGAAAAAAGATAGTGTAGGATGAAAAAAAAAAATTCAAAAAATATGACTGGAAACTTCCTGAATTTGTTGAAAGGTGTAAAACTAAATATTCAAGAAGCAGAGCAAATCCTGAGTAGGATAAACCTAAAGAAATTCATGTCAAGACCTATCATGCTTCAATTTCTGAAAGCAAATGACAGATAAAAATCTTGAAAGCAGAGAAAAATTGTACATTTTATACAGTCATAATTAAATGATAGTAGATTTCTCATGTGAGACCATAAAAGCCAGAAGAAAGTGGACAAGATTTCTTGAGTACTGAAAGGAAAAACTGAACTGTGAATTTTATATTCAGTGGCATGCTTTAGGGATGGAAAGAAAAGAAAGATATTGTGAGATAAAGGAAAACTAAGGGAATAAGATAATTATGTTTAAAAAGTAGAATTAACATTGGACCTACATCAAAATAAGGTTTCTGTACTTCACTCAAAGTAGTAACACATAAATTATACCAGTCTGTGGTAAGTTACATTTGCATATTATTTTAACTAGAGCAACTAAAGAAACAAAACAAGATCGTATACTCCAAAATATGAATGATGGAATCTTAAGGTGTTCATATAACCCACAGGAAGGCAAAAAAAGAGAAACAGAAATTGGTTGCTTAGTAAACAAACAGAAAACATTAGAAATAGTAAACAAGCTATAAAATATTAGTCATCAATTTAAATGCAAATGTTCTATATAAAACAAGTCCAACAATATGCTCTCTACATGAAACTTCAAATACAACATAGATAAATTGAAACTCAACATTTAAAAACTAAGATCATGGCATTCAGTCCCATCACTTCATGGCAAATAGATGGGGAAACAATGGAAACAGTGACAGACTGTTTTCTTGGGCTCCAAAATCACTGCAGATGGTGATTGCAGCCATGAAATTAAAAGACGCTTGCTCCTTGGAAGAAAAGCTATGACCAACCCAGACAACATATTAAAAAGCAGAGACATTACTTTACCAACAAACGTCCGCCTAGTCAAAGCTATGGTTTTTCCAGTAGTCATGTATGGATGTGAGAGTTGGGCCATAAAGAAAGCCGAGGACTGAAGAATTGATGCTTTTAAACTGTGGTGTTGGAGAAGACTCTTGAGAGTTCCTTGGACTGCAAGGAGATCAAACCAGTCTATCCTAAAGGAAATCGATCCTGAATATTCATTGGAAAGACTGATGCTGAGGCTGAAGCTCCAATACTCTGGTCACCTGATGTGAAGAACTGAGTCATTGGAAAAGACCCTAATGCTGTCATAGATTGAAGGCAGGAGAAGAAGGGGACGACAGAGGATGAGATTGTGGGATGGCATTACCAACTCAATGGACGTGAGCTTGTGCAAGCTCTGGGGGTTGGTGATGGACAGGGAAGCCTGGTGTGCTGTAGTCCATGGGGTCGCAAAGAGTTGGACATGACTGAGCCACTAAATTGACTGAAGTTGAAAGTAAAAATATAGATAAAAATATATCAGGTAAATATTAAGCTAAAAATATGTGGACAATACTAGTGATACCAAATCAGCAACATACATTTTTAAAAAGTAAAATTATATTTCCAAATATTTTACAATGCCTTTTCATTCACAAAAATAACATTGTTTTCAACATGCTAAAATAAGTACCATTACACCTAGATACAGACACAATTATTTCTTAAAGTGTATTAATATTTATAAACTTACCTCTTTCTTTCTAAAATGACTTCATAATTTCCCTTTCTAATTCTCCTTTACTTGATGAAACAGAATTAAACTATATTCACATGCAAAATAAAAACAGACAAACAAAAACATAATAGCTAATATTCTGTGCTAAAAGAAATTCCTTTTGAAACAGGTATCCTTGGTAATAAAAGAAAGTACTTCATTTCACTGTCCGAATTATGTAAATTGAAGTTCTTAAGCTCTCTTGCCAGAGAGGAGGATGAAACTTTCCTACAGAGGGAGTAGACCAGCTGCTCAAGCCAACCCCACTCCACCTCAAAGAAAGTTTGAAAACCTTTTGTAGTGGACTGATTTATTTTCTTTTGAGTTGAGCTGATAAAAGTCTCCATATGATAACGCTAGTCATGGGGGAAAAAACAAAACTTCTAAACAAATAGATACCAATGACACATGAATTAATAACACTGGAATAGTATAACTCCCATCCACTAGGTTGACATGGATGGAAAAAAAATTCTAAGGTGTGTAAGACAAGCTTTACCCTTGCCCTTCTTTAAGCAGCATATCATTTAATCAGAATATATAGATATTATTGAGCACATAAATATAATTTTCTATAAATTATCGATGATAATAATTATTTTCCTTGCTATAATTTTGGCTCTGATATATTGACTGGCAAATAAATATCTTCTTAACTACACAGATAAGCTAATTCAAAACATTTAGAACTTTCTTTGTTTACTGGGACTCCTCCTCATCCTGTCCTTGAAGTTAAAAATGAGATGTTGCATATTTCTCCTGTGTGTGGTTGAGTTTGTGTGCCTTACTTCTGCATCTTCATCCTTTCAGAGTACTGTATGTGCACGTGTTCTTTAAATTAATATGTAATCATTTAAAACTGAGGACTAGAAATTGATGGCTTATTCTGTTGCAGATGGGACAGATTTCCAGGGCCTGGGAGGGGGTTCTTGTTTAATACTCAAAAATGAATTATTGGGGAGACACTTGTGCTGTCAAAGCAGAGGCTTTATTGGGAAGGGGTGCCCAGGCAGAGAGCAGCAGGGTAAGGGAACCGAGGAGAACCGCTCTGCTACATGGCTCCCAGTCTCAGGATTTATAGTAATGGGATTAGTTTCCTGGTTGTCTCTGGCCAATCATTCTGAATTAGAGTCCTTCCTGATGGCGTGTGCATCACTCAACCAAGATGAATTTCAGTGAGAAGGATTCTGGGAGGTTGCTGGGACATACAGAGTAGCATCCAAACTTCTTCCAGCTGTGAGTTTCAATTTAGCTTGTTAGTTGTGCATTCCTTACCAGGACTTCCTGTTGTAAAATAGCTAATGCAAGTGGCTACTATTGGACCTGGCCAGGGTAGGGAGTTTCCGTCAGCGGTTTCCCCAGCAACTCTGCCTTACCACAATGGGGAGAAATGTGCATGGCTCCCCAGCTACCAAGTTGGTGTAACTTTATTAGTAAATTAAATGATCTTTAAAAAAAAAATGCCCACAAGCTAAAATTCAAAAGTAAGATTGCATTCTGAAGCTTTGTGTATTGTTTATAACTATCAGAGCAACTTCCTGCTTTATTATTGTGAAACAAGAGAGATTTTATAATGCTACTGGAGGAAAAACTGATACACTGTATCTCTGAAAGAAAGGAGATCGGTTATTAATTGAATTGATGTTAGGCTTGTCTCAGTAGCTTTATTCTCTAGGAACACTTTGGCTATGATTGTGAGCTGAGTTTAATCTCTAGTAAATGCAGACAGAATAGCAGGAATTCATAAGAGATAGAGGAATGTTGTATAAGTGACACAGTTTGATTTGTTTGGAGGAAGTACTTGCCCCAGAAGATGACAATGTGCTTCATATTATTGAGTAGAGCAGTTCTACCATGTGTTCCCTTGTGACAATTTCATCCAAGAATTTTAGTTGCAGAGGCACAACTGAGAGAGCTAATTACTCAGTTCTATAATTTTCAGATGTTAAGTTAGATTTTTATAAGATGGTTTATTTAAGCCACACACAGCTTATTTATGTACCCCCATTTTACAATGAGAAGATGGAAAAACAGTGACAAATCGCTTGGCTGTGGTCCTTCAGGTGGACATTAGTCAAACTAGTATTGTCTTCATCTAATAATCTCTTTCCACATAAGAGGTTCCAAAAATGACTTACAAAATAAAGTTAATTAGAAAAAGAAAACTGACCCAATATATAAAATATACTGCATATATGAATAGACAAATGAACTTCTCAAGTGGCTTAGTGATAAAGAATCTGCCTGCCAAGCAGAAGATGCGGGTTCAATCACTGGGTTAGAAAAACCAGTATTCTTACTTGGAAAACCCCATAGACAGAGGTGCCTGGCAGGTTATAGTCCATGGGGTCACAAAAGGGCTGGACAACACTTTGCGACTAAATTACCACCATGAATAGCCAAATATTTCAGTTTTCAGTAATGCATGGATAAGTTATTTGAACTACACCTTTCACTGAAAACTGTCCAAAATACCACTTACTCGTACATTTTTAAACGTCTTTTGCACATCATTGAGAGTTTTCTTGCTGTTGTTCAGTCACTCAGCTGTGTCCGACTCCTTGAGACCCCATGGACTGCAGCATGCCAGGCTTCCCTGTCCCTCACCATCTCCTGGAAATTGCTCAAACTCATGTCCATCGAATTGGTAATGCCACTCAGCCATCTTATCCTCTGTCTTCCCCTTTTCCTCTTGCCTTCAATCTTTCCCAGCATCAGGTTCTTTTCAAATGAGTCAGTTCTTTACATCAGGAAGCCAAAGTATTGGAGCTTCAACTTCAGCATCAGTCCTTCCAATGAATATCTAGGACTGATTTCCTTAATGGTAGACTGGCTTGATCTCTTTGCAGTCTAAAGGACTCGCAAGAGTTTTCTCCAACACCACAGTTCAAAAGCATCAATTCTTTGGCATTCAGCCTTTTTTTTATGGTCCAGCTTTCACATCTATACATGCTGCTACTGCTGCTGCTAAGTCGCTTCAGTCGTGTCCGACTCTGTGCAACCCCATAGACGGCAGCCCACCAGGCTCCCCAGTCCCTGGGATTTCCCAGGCAAGAACACTGGAGTGGGTTGCCATTTCCTTCTCCAATGCATGAAAGTGAAAAGTGAAAGTCTAGTCATTCAGTCGTGTCTGACTCTTAGCGACTCCATGGACTGCAGCCTACCAGGCTCCTCCATCCATGGGCTTTTCCAG
Organism: Giraffa tippelskirchi; assembly: GCF_054371585.1. Lineage (NCBI taxonomy): Eukaryota > Metazoa > Chordata > Mammalia > Artiodactyla > Giraffidae > Giraffa > Giraffa tippelskirchi. Next base: position 44,441,457 of record NC_137282.1, on the reverse strand, counting down.
GCAAGAGTACTAGAGTGGGTTGCCATTGCCTTCTCTGGACATCTACGACTACTGGAAAAACCATAGCTTTGACTATACGGACATTTGTTGGCAAAGTAATGTCTCTGCTTTTTAATATCCTGCCTTGGTTTGTCATAGCTTTTCTTCCAAGGAGCAAGCGTCTTTTAATTTCATGGCTGCAATCACCATCTGCAGTGATTTTGGAGCCCAAGAAAATAAAGAGTTTATAAGATTTTAAAGCGTTATCAGCTCAAATTTTTAAGAGAAAAGAGGAATTCAGAGATGTGAGGCTATTCTTGTTCCATCAGTACATTTCTATCCCTACAAAAATACGGATTTATTTGACAGTCCCAGGGTAAAGGAAAAAGAAACAAAAGCCCAAGTCTGACATATGTTAAGAATTGTATCACGAGTGCTCCTCGAAAAGGTTAATATCTCCAAAGCCTACACCTCAGAGAAAGATGAATCCCATGTAAATCTGTTCTATGACCTGGGCTTGTGTGCAGGTCATCTCAAGACTTGACATTGTATAAGGTAGCCCTACTTATGCACTGACCAGGTAGAAGCAAACTCAAATACTTTCTTAAGAAATCTTCAACCTAAACCTTACAATATTCTTGGGGAACACAGTAAAACTAAAGGAAAAATAGAATTAAACAGAAACATAAAATAAAACTAAACCCGTTAAAAACTTTCAATATTGGTCAATATTGGATGATGATAATGCATATTTTACTTATAAATTTTTAAAAGTTCCAAAATTGCAGAAGAAAAATGATAAAAATATTATGTGGTAGATTAAATATAAATGTAAAATTCTCAAATCAAAAAAAAATCAGGATATGTTTCCAGGGATATTAGACAAAATCAAAGATCATAGAAAATAAAGCTTTAAAAAATATGGACATAAAATGGACTGACTTAAAAATAAATTGACGATAGACACATCAGTTTATTTCTCTACTCTGGATTCTATACCACTGGTTTATATATAGGTCTATCATTATACAGTGCCAGTACTGCAGCTTTTCAAAGAATATTTTATATATACTCATGATTGACTGACTAATCATGATTCATGCTTGACAGTCCAAGACCTCACAACTCTAATATTTTTTAATAAATAATTACCTAGCCTTGAGATTGACAAATTATTTGGCTCAAATAATCTGACTACCTATTAAGACTTACTCTATATCAGCAGTGAACTTTTATAAAGTCACCTTCTATCTATTATGTTTAGGATGAAATTTATATGAAAAGATAAGTCACAGTTTCTTATCTGACTGATTTTTAAAAATCAAAATCGCAAAATAAAATCATTGTACAAAAACTGTATTGACTTAATAAACTGGAAATGTTGCCATCTTTAAAGTAATAAGCCTTGGTCATTCAAGGAGATTCTATTAAATAGTTGCTTTTAATAGTCAATTTTTGGGCTTCTCTGATAGCTCAGTTAGTAAAGAATCTGCCTGCAATGCAGGAGACCCCAGTTCAATTCATGGGTTGGGAAGATCCACTGGAGAAGGCATAGGCTACCCACTCCAGTATTCTTGGGCTTCCCTTGTGGCTCAGCTGGTAAAGAATCCACCTGAAATGCGGGAGACCAGGGTTTGATCCCTGGGCTGGGAAGATCCCCTGGAGAAGGGAAAGGTTACCCACTCCAGTATTCTGGCATGGAGAATTCCATGGACTGTATAGTCCATGGGGTTGCAAAGAGTAGCACATGACTGAGTGATTTTCACTTTCGCTTTAGATATTTAGATTCTGGAATACTCTTTTTTTGTTTGTTTTTTGGCAGAGTGGCTTTCAGGATAGTTCCCCAACCAGGGATTGAACGCTCAGTGAAAGTACCGGGTCCTAACCACTAGACCACCAGAGAACACCTTGAAATAGTCTTTTGATATCAGCTTTGTTTTTTCTATTATTTAGCATATTAGTACGTTTTGCCAATGGCATTTTCCATTTCTGACATAGCTGATTCTTGTTTGCAACAGGAATTTTATTTTATTCTCTATGTTAGTGACTTATCTCTCTGAGGATATAATACTACTTAATGTTTAATTATTATCTTTTGTTAATTCTACTTCCTTAACATTTATTTTGTTTTCTTATATGTTATACATTTATGTTATTGCTTTTATTCAAACACTTGATGAGTGCTAGTTTTCTCATCATATCTGGAGTTGAGGGCCTGGATTAAGTATTAGAATTAGATAGAGAGTGTTTTCTCTGCTCACATGAGCATACTTACTTGAGTCAAGTAATTGTAGGTTTTAGTTATTAAAACTCTGGTAATGCTACTTATATGAAATCAGAATGGGGAAGATGTTGGCAGGTATAGAATATCTTTTCAGTGTTCAATAGTTAAGTTTCTGAAAGTGGGGGCATCTCACATCTCTTATGTTTGCTGTGGTGTTCAGGGCTCTGCTTTTCTTAATAAACAAAGGCTTGGTTGGGAGCACCTGTCTTTGAACTCATAATTTAAAGAGATGAACCAAGCTTTTCTTATAAGAGCAAAATATAAGACACACATTGACTATGAATGAGGAAGATGATTATGTGTAATAAATTCCCTGATGGACTCACATCAAATTCCATTCACTCTACTTCTGATTTAAGGTTTCTTTTTTTATTCAAACACACAATAACATTGATAGAAAGTCTTCATTTTTGACAGTATGGGATATGTGACTATTCACATTTATTGGGATTGACTGCTACAAATTTTATGCATGACTGATTGATTAATTGGCTCATTGACTTACTTGCAGTTTTAAAACTTACCTATGCTTATTTGTTTACCTAACTATTAGAATTTAGATGCAGTAAAATGCAGAGAAGGTAAGTGTTCAACTTACTGAGCTTTCACAACTGTATGCATCCATTTAAGCAGTATTCTAAATGATTCTAAATTTAAGCAGTATTCTAAAGACCACTGATTTCTCTACCTCAGAAGAGACTTTAATCTCATACAATTTGTACAATTTTATGGCCTAAAATACACAGTCTTTCTTCACAAATGTTCCAGATAAATTTGATAAAAATATTATGCTATTTTGTGAGTAATGTTCTAAACTGATAGATTACATTGGTTGATAGTGTTTTTGAAATCGCTCATATTTACCTATCAATTACTGAGAATTGAGTGTTGACATATCCAACCACTAGTAAAGTTTTGTTGTTGTTCTCTGTTTAGCTCTGTTAGTTTTTATTCTATGCATTTTGAAACTTCTGAAGAATTTATCCTTCTTATATCTTATTTTATTTCTAGTAACTCATCTTGTATTAAACACCACTTTGGTGTTAAGTCGCTTAAGTCGTGTCCTACTCTTTTTGACCCCATGGACTGTAGCCTGCCGTGCTCCTCTGTCCATAAGGAGAGTTCCTGCAGGAGACATACATTTTCTTCTGCTTATACTTATGTGCTTATATCCATAGTATATCTTCCTTCACTTTCTTTTAGTTTTAAGCTATTTTTGTCTAAATATTTAAAATGCGTTCAGAGTAGAGGGTGTGTAGTTCACTCTTCTCTTTTATTCAGTCTGAAAATTATTGCCTCTTAATTAGAGTATGTTATGAGTTGAAATTTTCCTTCAAAAAGGTTGTGTTGGGATCCTAACAGCCTATACTTCAGGATAAGAACTTACTGGGAGATAGGATTGTTACAGAGGTAACCAATTTAAAATGGGATCATTTCCCTGGTGGTTCAGATGGTAAAGAATCTGCCTGTAATGAAGGAGACCCAGGTTCGACCCCTGGGTCGGGAAGATCCCTTGGAGAAGGGGCTGGCTATCGACTCTAGTACTTGATTGGGAAATCCCATGGACAGAGGAGCCCGGCAGGCTAAAGTCCGCAGGGTTGCAAAGAGTTAGACATGGCTAAAGTCCACAGGGTTGCAAAGAGTTAGACATGATTGAGCAACTAACTTCACTTGAGAATCCTATTCCAAGATGGCTGGGGTCTTTATAAAAAGGGAACATTTGGATACAGTCATGCAAGCAGGAAGAATACTACATGAACATGAAGATAGCCACATAGCAGCCAAAGAGAGAGGCCTAGTACAGTTCCTGCATCACAGCCTTCAGAAGGAATGAACACCTTGCTTTGAGACTTCTAGTCCCTAGAAATGTCAGACAATGTTTTTCTGTTGTTGGAGCCACCGGTTTGTAGTAGTTTGTTACAGTAGCCCTAGCAAACTAATTTAAGTGTTTAGTATATTTGCATTTAGTCACTGATGTGTGTGTGCTCAGTTGTGTCTGACTCTTCTGTGACCCCATGTAGCCTTCCAGGTTCCTCTGGCCATGAAATTTTCCAAGCACAAATATTGGAATGGGTTGCCATGTCCTTCTCCAGGAGATCTTCCCAACTCAACTTAAACCCACATCTCTTGCTTCTCTTGCATTTGCACGTGTTCTCTTTACCACTAGTACTCTTGCCTGGAAAATCCCATGGACCGCCAAGCCTGGTAGGCTGCAGTCCATGGGGTCGCTAAGAGTCGGACACGACTGAGCGACTTCACTTTCACTTTTCACTTTCATGCACTAGAGAAGGAAATGGTAACCCACTCTAGTGTTCTTGCCTGGAGAATCCCAGGGACGGGGGAGCCTGGTGGACTGCCATCTATGGGGTTGCACAGAGTAGGACACAACTGAAGCAACTTAGCAGCAGCAGCAGCAGTGCTACCTGGGAAGCCCAGTCATTGATATAGCTGTATTTAAATATACCATGCTGTCATTTGTTTACCATTTAAGGGTTTTTGTTTGTTTTCAGTTATTTTTATTTTCTTAACTTTTCCAGTCTTACCTCAGATTAAATGGATATTTTTAATTATTCTATTTATTTACACTATTGGTTGTTGTAACCTTTTTGTGTGTGTTGTTTGTTTGAGCTTCTTGGACCTAAAATTGTGAAATTTTTAATCAAAATTTGACAAATATTCACAATTATTTATTCAAACATCATTTTCTCCTTCATTTTGTCTCTTATTTGTCTCGGATTCTAATCCTAGATATATTTGATGGCTTGATATTATCTTATACCCATCTCTTATTTATCTCAGTCATTTTCCTCTTTTATTTTAAGAGTGTATAATTTCAAAGACCTTGATTGTCATTTGTCTTTTTTCTGATACATGTAATCTGCTACTGAGCCCTGCCAATGAACGGTTAATGAGTTATACCAAACTTTCTATGTCTGGAAAGGCCATTATTTGTTGTTAGTGTTCTTCTATCATCATGACAATGTTTTCCATTAGTCTTAAAATATGTTTATATTTTTTATCTGTTTATATATGTTTATGTATGATTTCAAAACCAGAGTCATCATGATGTTTATAATTATTGACTGTTTTTTCCTTGAACACTGATCAGATATTTCAGCTTCTTTAAGGACTTGTATTTGTTTTTATTGTATGCTGAAAATTTTAATAATACACTGTAGAAAATCTAGACGCTCTTATATAGGGTCTTAAGATAATTCTTTGAGGGCAGCTAAATTACTGGCAGGCCTAGTTTAATTATTTGAACTTTTGATCTGTCAGGCCTAGTTTAATTATTTAAAAATGTCTCTTCCAGGTTTTGCTTTTAGACAGAGGACACGGCCTTTACTGAAGGAAATGACTTGTGCTCTTAATGCAGAGGCTTTCTGGGGCCTCACATAAATGTATGAGATATCCAGTGAAATCTCCCCTCTGTGGCTAGTCCCTCCCTTCAACATCTCCCCACCCTTCGTCACAATGGGTATCTCAGCCCCAAATCTGCCTCCCGCAGGACTTAGAAGCTAATTCTGTGTATGCATGGAGCAGCCCTTGGTGAAAACGCCTCCTAAATCCCTCCTCTGACTTTTCAGTGCTTCTCTGTGCCGCTCCTTACTTTCTACACAAATTCCTGCCACTTTAGCAATTCTCAAATTGCAGTAACTTCAGCAGCTCCAAGCTATAACCTGTCTCTGGACATTCTTATTAGAATCACATTCCTTGTGCCATAGCAGGAAAAGTGCCTCTAATCAAAGATTCCAGCTAAATGTGGGGCTTGATTCATGGGAATCTCTCAAGGATGACAAGCGTGTACTACTTGGCACACACGTTAAAAGACTGCTGCCTCATAGACGTTGTCCAATTTTATCACTGTTTATGGTGAAACAATGATAAGGGCTTCCCTGATGGCTCAGTTGGTAAAGAATCCGCCTGCGATGCAGGAGACCTGGGTTCGACCCCTGGGCTGGGAAGATCTCCTGGAGAAGGGAAAGGCTACCCACTCCAGTATTCTGGCCTGGAGAATTCCAAGGACTGTATAGTCCATGGGGTCGCAAAGAGTCGGACACGACTAAGCGACTTTCAGTTTCACTTTATGGTGAAAACATACTGGAGGAATAAATGGCAACCCAATCCAGTATTTTTGCTGGGATAATCCCATGGACAGAGGAGACTGGCAGGTTATGTCCCCAGGATTCCCAAGGGTCAGACACAAGTGAGCATGCAGGCACAGGCACACATGTTGAAAACACAAGCCTGATAGCAGTAATTCCACTGTGGCCAAACCCAGAAGTCCCTATGAAACAGATTATGTCCTACAGAAGTGCCTTATTTTTTGGTCTGCTATGGAACACTTCCCAGCTTCCTATAGTTATATTTTCTCAGTATTATATTGTGTTATTTCAATGGTATTTTGAAACAAAGGAGAAAAAAATGTGTTGGCTCAGTCCACTGTCATGAATTTGAACCCCTAAGACATTACTTTTAACATCCACTAGGCATATTTTTGCACAGTGTTTTATTATATTTTATACCTATCATATCTCATTTATTGTGCTCTGAGTTTCTATTCAAATATTTTGGATGAATGGTATTTCATAAAAAAAAAAATAAGAGTTCTTAGAAGGAGATGTTTTTAGTAATGTCCTTCTTATGTGATTTACTAGGAACAACTTCAAGGATGAAAATAGGAAAATAAAAAATGTCATTGAAGACTCTTCTCCAAATCTAAAAATCCCAAAGAAGAAAAAGCTGCTGAAAGAAAAAATAAATTACTAGCATTTTATTAAAATTCTTGTAGAGTATAGTTTTTATTTCCTTTTTATTTATTTTTTTACAAATGGTATATCTTTCAATCCTTATATTTACTGGCAAAAACATTTACAAAAAGGAAATACTTTTCTAAACATTACCCCTCATGTTATCAAATTTGAATCCAGATCTGCAGTACTCCAGGGTCTATTTGGTTTTCCCTATAATATTCTGACTTTCTAGAATCATGACCTTTCTTGCTAGTGTTCTGTAAACACGCTTTCACCTTTGCTCTTGTCAGTCATACTAGTCCTTTTAAAGATACTTTTCACTAGCATTCTTAAGAAATAAATATATGGACCCAAAAATAATCTTTAAAAGTTTTCCTTTTTCTGATATTTACAAAACAATAGTCTTTTTATTGCAGAAAAACACTCAAAACTATTTAATTCTGAAAGCTCTCCCTGGTCGAGAAACTGTAGACCTGCTTCTGTTACTGGGAATTAACATATGAAGATAATGTTCTTAGTAACTGCATAGGGAGGTTTGTTACTTTTCAAGAAGCACATAAATTATAGCTTAAAAAACAGAGTAGAAATTCTATGTATTGTTTTTAAACAAAATTTTGTGCAAAGGTAAGACTTTGTACAAAGCTAGAAAAATTATTTTTTTATAATCTCATTGGTATTTCTGATGTTTGGAACTCTTTGTTAGTTTAAACATATAACAGATTTTTTTTAAGTAATAAAGGGTAAGGAATATAGGCAATAAAATTTACATGAACTTATTAAATTCTAGAACATCCACTCTGGCTAACTGAACAGAAATGAGAATAATGAAAGAGAACTCAGTTTAAAATGAACATATTTGATAATAGAAATATAAATATAATAATATGAGCTGCTTTTAATTGAGGCCTTAGCTCATTGGGAAATTAATATTAGTTACAAAAATACCACTTCTATGAAGATGACTTTTTTCAGAAATGGTAATGATTATTTTTAAAAAAGATTTTAAAGTGGAAATTGTTTCTCTTTTAAAATGGAAAATATTTTCTTATAGTGAAGTTCCTACTAAATTCTCATGATATCAATATTTTTAGAGTAAATCATTTTACTGTCAAACAGCATACACTTGATTAAACAAAAGGAAAAAGAGAAGAAAAAGGCATGAAACAAAAACTCTCAATAGTCAGGCTACCACCAATTGCTTTCTCGTCTAATTTGAATTACGTAGCAGCTAATCACAGTTTGATATTGTCTTACCATCAAAGCATTTCATGAAATTATCCTATGACAATGTTTTTCTCAGAGGCAAAATTAACATGGATGACAGTTTAATTGACATGTTTCCTTTTCTTCTAGTGCATTGCCAATTAAACAAGTTGTACAAGATTTTGATATTCACTTTTGTTCATTATTTATACAATTGTAGTCTCTGATTTTTTTTTTTTCTTTTTCAACTTTCAAATTCTTAGTCAGAAATGAAAATAGTGCCAACCTTGATAAACTCATTAACCTTATTTTCTGAGGTAGTTTTCTCTAACACTTATTGGGTAGTAGTTGTTAATACGGGCCACTGTTTTCAAATTTGGCTTTGGTGATTTTCGATTTTCCTTTCACCACTCATATGTGAGGCAAAAAACTTAAGAATCCTGAGAAATCATACGGGGAAAGAATGTTTCAAGTGAATCTAGAGTTTCTTTTTTTTCAAACTTCTTAATCTCAGTTTCAATGTTATTTTAATTTAAAAATGTGGTTGCATAATTGAAATAAGAATTATTTTGTAGGAAAATAAAAAATATTTTATCATAAACTTTTAATCCTTTCATGGGCTTCCCTGGCTCAGTGGTAAAACTCTGCCTGTAATGCAGGAATTACAGTGTGTTCAATCCCTGGGTGGGGAAGGTTCCCTGGAGGCGGAAACAGCAACCGACTCCAGTATTCTTACCTGGAGAATCCCACGGACAGAGGAGACTGGTGGACTACAGTCCAAACGGTTGCAAAGAGTCAGACATTACTAGCACATTCTCTCTTAATACTTTCATAAATTCAAAACATTCCCTTCAGCACCAACTAAATGATAGTTGCTCAGCTGTGTCTGACTCTTTGTGATCCCGTGGACTGTACCCCACCAGGCTCCTCTGTCCATGTGATTCTCTAGGCAAGAATACTGGAGTGGGTTACCATCCCCTTTTCCAGGGGATCTTTGTGACCTAGGGATTGAACTTGGGTCTCCTGCCTTGCAGGCAGATCTTTTTACTAAGTGACTGAGGTTTTAGATACCAATTAAATGGGAGCATACAATTTCAAGCCACATGCAACTTGTTTTCATAAGATTTGTTCCTGCCTTCCATTTACCCTCTCATCCTGCCATTGCTTTTTCTTTCTTTTCTTCTTTTTCAGGAAGTTTTTCACTCTCTTTCTTCATGTATCTGTTCAAAATGTTGACCTTACCTTAACCTCCTCTTTGATACTCAATCCACCATCATGGCTCAACAAACTTCCTGTAAAGGATTAGGCTGCATACAGTGTAGGCTTTGCAGGCCTTTTGGTCTCTGTGGCCAACAATTCCACTGTAGTGTGAACACAGACACATATAACACATAAATAGACAGATGTGACTGCATCCCAATGAGAATAGGTGATGTGCCAGGTCAGCCCTCAGGGTGTAGTTCACTGTTCCTACACTAGACCTTTGGAATGAAAGCTTTCTGAAGGTATGCGTTTTGTCTGTTTTCCTCACTGTTCTAATTACAGTTCCTAAGAGTGTCTTGTATATAATTGGTTTCCCAGAAATATTTGAATCCATTAAATATCACATAGCAGAAAACTTTTAGCAAAATACAATATTATATGATTTGGAAAACACTTGGATTCTGTACAAATCAAAGCTTTTCCAAGTAATTATGTGGCTTTATGATGAATTACTCTGTCTGGAATAATAGAGCAGGTTCACATTTTCAATTGAATCAGTGTCACTCTTGATTTTATTGTGAATTTGGTCAAAATAAACAGATTTTCTGGGCTAATTCCTGGAGAGACTTTTATATAGTGATGTGCTCTTTACTGTGTTTGAATTGCATGCTGTTGTCACACTGAGTTATTTTCAGACATAGATTTCCAGTCTTTCATCATGTTTGGGTTAGTGATCTTATTAACTCAATATTTCTGCCATTTTGCCTGTCTTTTGAGTCTGTTCTTTTGATGGCATATTTTCACCTCAGTCGATGAGTATAATCTATCAGTGTTTGGTTGCTTGAAGTTATTTTCCTTAATACCAAACTAACTTTTTACTCATCTTCATACCTCAACACATCGCACAATGGAAAGCAGAAACAAAAATTATTTCAGAAAATGAAGCCAACATCCATGTGGAATACCCAAGCAATTGAACCCCAGAGAACTCTCTGTTGCCCACAGGGTTTTATATACGTGTAACTGTTCTCTCATGATCACTTATCATAAAGCAAGTGACAATTGGGCCAAGGTAGCCTCTTTCCAGCTTTTGTGTACAAAAAAAAAAAAAAAAAAAGTAGAATTGAGCAAATAAGAAGAGAAAAAACACAAACAGAAAAACCAATATCACAGCTGGAAGGCAACTTTAAAGAAAAATGATGTTCATCGCTATCCCGTCAGTAGCTGGCAAAGTAGTTTTTATAAAACATATTTAATGTTTACAACCACTTGGAGGCTGGGAAAAGAGTAATACTTTGAAAATATGTTTAATGTTTTGAACCACTCAGTGGCCAAGAAGCAGCTCCTGCTAACATGTATTTAATGCTTAGAGTCACTTGGTGGTTAGGGGGGAGAAAAAAGTACTTCTTGTTAATTTTTAACATTTATGGCTGATCAGTGGCTGCTAAAGCAGTGATCAATGCAGGACTGTTTATTTTTTAGGCCACACTGTGCTGTTACTAAAACAATTCACATGCTTCTCTCAAGGCCACCCAAACATTGTCAGTCATGTTACCTTTGCAACTCTACTGCTAATAAAAAAAAAAAAAAAGGAATCAAACACAGGGATAAAATGCTCCGGAAACACAGAGTCATAACATCCGATGTCCCTGAAAATGGTTCTGCCATGCTGTGTGCTGTGGATGCTTCACCACCACACCAGAGGGATAAACAGGTCTTGTTCAATGTCATCAGATGTGTAAAAGCCGCTCAACACATTGCAAGGCAAGAGTGTCATCTGATAATTGGTGTTTCTTACAAATCAACAGCTTGTCTTCACACATTAACAGAAAAGAGCCCTCTACACCAAAGTAAATGTAAATTGGGATAGAGAGTCTATTAGGTTCTTATATAGACTTGGCACAGTTTGAACAAAAGACAACAGTAAATATTGAGCTCACATGTCACAGGGAGGGACTACATAGAAAAAGGGGGTAAGATCATTAGCTGAGACCTCTACAAGTTAGGCATTCTCCTGCTAGTTTCCTGAGAATGATCATCACATTATTAACAGGATCCTACCCCATTTATTAACTGCATTGTTTTTTTCAGGCATTGGGATCAGTTCTAAACATACATTTTCTCCTTTACTGCTTGCAGTATACCTCTGGGACATAGGGTACTTTTATTCTTAATTTGTAGGAAAGGAAATCAAATCAAAATGAGATCAAATAACCTATGCAATCCTCACAGCAAGGAAATGGTAGACAGGGACATGAACACTTAACAAGTTCACTGCCAACATTCTGTGTGGCTAGAATACACTACAGCAGAGTTCTGTCTTCTGTCTCTCTGTAGAAATCTCTTTTCATTGACTATGAATGGAAATGATCTATTCCAATATGCAAAATAATGTTTTCAAAAATCAGCATATTTATTTCGGCTTCTGATCATATCAGCTATTTCCTACGTCAGCTTTGGCCTCTCATATCACAACTTCTGGTGGGTCAGAAAATAAAGAATCTGCCTGCAATGCAGGAGACCAAGGTTCGATCCCTTGGTCAGGAAGATCCCCTGGAGAAGGGAATGGCAATATACTCCAGTATTCTTGCCTGGAGAATCCCATGGGTCACAAGGAGTTGGACATGACTGAGTGACTTTCACTCACTCATAACAAATTATGAATTAAAAGCAAAACAAATAAAGGGTCCCTGATTTAGATGTTAACACATGTGTAATATATAACTTAGAGGTAAGCACTTCTATAAGCACCCTAAATCCCTTTAAGAATCAAAAAGCCATTTCCTCTTTACTCATCTTCTAGAATAAATCAGTCCTAAAGCCTTTTGTGCTGGCAGAGATATGCAGTTGGGGACGGGTTACAGCAACCAGATCAAGGTACCTGAGCCAGATCCGAGTGAGGGAGGTGTCCACACAGAAGGGCTAGCAAAGGGTATCAGGGACTGATAGCATGAGTAAGGCATCCATGTATGGGAAATATGTGTGGGAAATACTCAGAGCCCTAATGAGGTGAACAAAACCTCCACCCACAGCGGAGGAGACAAGATGATAGAAAGAGTGAAAATCTTCAAAGCTGGAGTCACAGAGCCCCTGCAAGGTGTCTTCAGGGGTCATGACAGTTAAAGACTGGGCTTGATCAAACAAGAAAATATATTAAGGATAGAACAGCCAGACTTCTCACTCTTGGAAATGAGAATTATAAAATATAAAAGGATTAAAAACAAACAAACCTGGAATAAATGGTGGCATTAGATTGGAGTTGAAGGTACTAGAGCGTAATCATGGTTTTCAACATCTGTACAGTGATGGAGAAATAAATATTTTGTAGCTCAGCTGGTAAAGAATCTACCTGTGGTACAGGAGATCCCAGTTAAACTCCAGGGTTGGGAAAATCCCCTGCAGGAGAGATTGGCCACCTACCCCAGTACTCTTGCCTAGAGAATCCCCATGGACAGAGGAGCTTGACAGGCTACAGTCCACGGGGTCACAAAGAGTTGGACACAGCTGAGCGACTAAGCACAGCACAACATGTACCTGTGTGTAGATTTACTATGCAGCTGTGCCCACTGAAAGGGACTGGGAATGATAATATTCTAATAAGAAAGAGCACATAGAAACCAGATTTTTGCTTCTAAATATTATTCTCCATAAGAGTGAGAAGAGAACTTCTTGGAAAAATAGCTTTCTTCTTGACTAACGCAGCAAACACGCAAAACAAGTCCCAAACATATTTTTGAACCAGAAGGTAAGGAAGTTTTCAACTAATTAAGGATGATACTAAAAGTACATAGAAATTAGCTTAACGAAGATTTCATGGGCCACATCTAAAAAAAATTCAATATTAAATAGTTACCAATAGATTAGATTCAATTTAATAAAAGAAGAAATCTTGAGACCATAGAGATGTAAATTAATAGAAGGATAATTTGAAAATATGATGAGGACTAGGTTATTCGTCCAGTTTTAAAATTCCTCTTAACAGAATACGTAATAATTACAGGAAAGATAGAGCAATTGTACAGTGGAATCAGCATCTAATATAGACAATCTCTATATACACCTCAGTTATGCCTTCCTTCAGTATTCACATCTTTATCTAATCCTATTTGCTTGAGTGTAAAAAGTGAAAGTGAAGTCACTCAGTTGTGTCCGACTCTTTATGACCCCATGGACTGTAGCCCACGAGGCTCCTCCATCCATGGAATTTTCCAGGCAAGAGTACTGGAGTGGGTTGCCATTTCCTACTCCAGAGGATCTTCCCCACCCCGGAATTGAACCCTGGTCTCCCACATTGCAAGCAGATGCTTTTACCATCTGAGCCATGAGCCATCTAGAATGGGCTTATCAAACTGATTCTAGAAAAATACATAGAATATGGCAGAAATAATAGGATATCAGACCTCCCATGTGACACAGCAGTAAAGATTTCACTTGCAATGCAGGAGATGCAAGAGACACGGGTTCAGTCCCTGGGTTGGGAAGATCCTCTGGAGAAGGAAATGGCTACCCACTCCAGTATTCTTGCGTGGAAAATTCCACGGACAGAGGAGCCTGTCCGATTACGTAGTCCATGGGGTTGCACAGAGTCAGAAACGACTGAGCACACACACACAGTAGGATATCAATTCCAAGATAACAACCACACGAGGGCCTTAGTAGTGCTTCTTCTGACAGAAGAATCTTCAGAGGAGACCATATTCCTGATAACTAGCTTGACACGAATCCACAAGAGACTTTGCAACAAAGACACTCAGCCAAATCCATGCCCCAGACAAGACATAATACATGTTTGTAGTTTTGAGTCTCTAAACCATTGGATAATTTGTTACACAGTCGGAGAACGCAATGGCACCCCACTCCAGTACTCTTGCCTGGAAAATCCCATGGATGGAAGAGCCTGGTAGGCTGCAGTCCATGGGGTCGCGAAGAGTTGAACACAACTGAGCAACTTCACTTTCACTTTTCACTCTCATGCATTGGAGAAGGAAATGGCAACCCACTCCAGTGTTCTTGCCTGGAGAATCCCAGGGACGGGGGAACCTGGTGGGCTGCCGTCTATGGGGTCGCACAGAGTCGGACACGACTGAAGCGACTTAGCAGCAGCAGCAGCAGTAGATAATACCAATTTCATACCTAGCAGTGAGGTGCTGCCGTAATAAATACTTAAAATGTGGAAATGCTTGTGTAGTCAGGCAGTGGGCTTTAAGGAGAATGTGTCAGTACAAAGTGCCTTGAACACATGGTTTATTGAATCATCATTCACTTGCAAGGTAAGTGAGGAAGCTGTAAATGAGGGCTTTCAAGAAAGTAAGAACCTTTTACTGGGAACTGGAGGAAGAGGGATCATTGTTATGCAGTGGCAGAAATTTAGCAAAACTGTTTTGCTAAACATTTGAACAATAGAAAATAAATTTAGTGACTTTTAAACAAAAACCTATCCAGATCTTGCTGCTTCTGAAGATTCCTGATCTTTCCACATGGCAAATGACACTAAAATTAAGAGATGACTTTCAAGCAAAGCTTAAATCCAGGACATTGACCTGGAACATTTTACTATACAAGACATTAATGAAGCTTGAATAGAGTCTAAAGATTAGTTGTAATAAAACATCAATGTTAATTTCCTTCTTTTGATAAATGTGTTTTGGTTGTGCAAGGAGAATGTCTTTATTTGTAGAAAACTGGCAAAATTCTTTCTCCAGTCTCCTAATAATGGCTATGTTTATGGGGCACAGATAGAAATCAATGATAGCTTCCCTGTTCATTCTGTACCACTTGAGCTGTTCTATGTGCTCATGGCTGGCACTATGATAAAATATTGCTTTATCATTTTATGTTTGTCTTTCTGTGACACTTATGTGAAAGCAAGAAAGTATGGAGATTTATGCTTTAAAATAATAATAATGGTGCAATAAATTGTGTAAATAAATAATGGTATAATAAAACATTACATTTTAACTATAATCAGAGTTTTCACTATTTCTTTCTTGGATATGGACTATTAAGTATGACCATGCAGAAAATATTCTCTGTTTAAAAACCTACCAACCAAGGCTTAAGCAGTACGCGAACTGTGAACTTCCAGATGTTCAAACCAGGATTTAGAAAAGGCAGAGGAACAAGAGCTTAAATTGCCAATAGCTGTTAGATCAGAGATAAAGCAAGAGACTTCCAGAAAAACGTATACTTCTGCTTTATCGACTACGCCAAACCCTTTGACTGTGTGAATCACAACAAACTGTGGAAAACTCTTCAAGAGATGGGAATACCAGATCACAGTACTTGCCTCCTGAGAAATCTGTATGCCGGTCAAGAAGCAACAGTTAGAACCAGACATAGAACAATGGACTGGTTCCAAATTGGAAAAGGAGTACATCAAGGCTGTATATTGTCACCCTGCTTATTTAAGTTATACGCAGAGAACGTCATGCGAAATGCCGGGCTAGATGAAGCACAAGCTGGAATCAAAATTGCCAGGAGAAATATTAATAACCTCAGACATACAGATGACACCATCCTTATGGGAGAAAGAGAGGAGGAGCTAAAGAGTCTCCTGATTAAATTGAAAGAAGAGAGTGAAAAAGCTGGCTTAAAACTGAACATTCAGAAAACTAAGATCATGGCATCTGGTCCCATCACTTCATGGCAAATAGATGGGGAAACAATGGAAACAGTGGCTGTTATACAATAATATAATATTCATACCAAAGTCTCTACAAGCACAGCTGAGACTGCAAACTAAATTTAAAGCTTCCAAAGAAATTTTAGAAACCACTAACCCTAGAAAAATGATATAACTGATTGCATTAAGTTTGTTGTAAAGAACCTAGGAGTCATTCCTATTTTCTGATCCATAAGAGTTTTCATGGAAAAATAAAGATGAAATAGTAAATGATACTGCATGTAATTATCATGATGGTTAAGGAAAACAGGAAATGCAAATCTCCAATAGTTCACTTGGCCCCTAACTATTGCTCAGGAAATGAGTCTTACTTCATAAATTATGATTCACAGTTGAGATCTATAACATGTGCCATAGGGATCTGGTTATGAATAACCTACTCAGTGGCTTAAAAATGGCTGAGCTCAGGCTAAAGAAGACAATACAGGTATAAATATGGATTTAAATATCTTAAACCTGTCAGCACTCTAGGAAAAGTAATTGAAACTGCACACCCTACTGATGCAAAATCATCAGCTATTAAAGAGGGCACATTACTGTAATTCATTGTTACTCCAATGATCTTACAGAATTAAGACCACATTCATAACATCCAAATTTGTCTCCAAGGAAAAACTTCGAGTTGGGGAATATCTGGATCATAAAGTAATTTCCTTAGGTCAGAGTAAAGGCACTTTATCTGTGAATATTACTTCCATAGCATATTAGATGTAGCACAAGTTAGTGACAAAGTGACCTTTCTCTTAAACAATTCATAGATTCACTAGAATTTTCTTCAACTTTGGGGAACTAAATATATTTCATAGTCTTGAAAGTCTTAAATACCAATTTCCCTCAAAAATTTCTACCATCCTGCTCACCACTACTCTCCCTTTGTAGAGTTATGAGTTTATAATTTTCACATTTGTCAATTTTGATTCCAGGTTTAATTGTTCATCATATTATCAGATGTAAAATTCATTATTGCTAAATTGGCATTTGCCTAATAATTTTTTCTTGACTTTTTAAAATATCACAATTAAGCTATCTTTTTGTTGTCCAATCTTTCAGTTGTGTCCTACTCTTTGTAGCCCTCCCGGTTCTTCTGTCCATGGGGTTTTCCAGGCAAGATTACTAGAGTAGATCACCATGCCTTCCTCCAGGGGATGTTCCCAACCCAGGGATCGAACCCATGTCTCCTGTATTGGCAGGTGGGTTCTTTACCTCTGAGCCACTGCTGCTGCTGCTGCTGCTGCTAAGTCGCTTCAGTCGTGTCCGACTCTGTGGGACCCCATAGACAGCAGCTCACCAGGCCCGCCGTCCCTGGGATTCTCCATTCAAGAACACTGGAGTGGGCTGCCATTTCCTTCTCCAGTGCATGAAAGGGAAAAGTGAAAGTGAAGTCGCTCAGTCGTGTCCAACTCTTAGCGACCCCATGGACCGTAGCCCACCAGGCTCCTCCATCCATGGGATTTTCCAGGCAAGAGTACTGGAGTGGGGTGCCATTGCCTTCTCCTCTGAGCCACTAGGGAAGCCAAAATGAATGTTAATATAACTTGAATATTCTTTGACTATCTGTTGAGAACAAAACATTATATTGAAAGATAGAAGAGTAAGCCAAAATTCCCTGATTAATGAAATTTGAAATCTGCTTGCTCCCGTGTATGGAAGTGGGGCAGATGAGGCTGAATGGAGAAGGAGTGATATTACCTCTCATTGATACAATTTCCTTAGATATGTATTTTTAATTGGCTGTGTCTTTCATTAGAAATGAAATAGGAACATTCACGATTATTGGGGAAGGGTAGTTGTTTCCCAGAGAACACCTCAAACGTGGATATGCAAAGCCAACTGTGAGATTTTCCACAATAGCTACATTGTCCAATACTAGACTGCATATTATTTTAATATTCCAAGGAAAATGACACAGAGGCAGGGATTTCCTAAAAGGGATGTAGCAAAAGAAAACAGAGGGGAAAAAAAAAAAACATGGGACAATTAGAGCAGTAAGCCATTTCCCGACGCCAAGGAGGGTACACTGGGGAATGGAGTTCAGGTGCGCTAGGGACATAGCTGTGATGTTAGGATACAGCAGGGGGTTTTTTGGTCAAGTAAAAGCTGAAACAGCAAATCTCACAAAACTAACCAGGTCTTCTCTTAATAGGTGTATTTTGGTTATATGTATATGTAGGATTCTGGGAGATAGCAAAAGTTGTGCCTGATAGTTTTTCAATTTCTAATATTTAATATGTAAATGGTGCTTATTCATCTTAGTATTTATCTGAAAATGGCATAAAATGTAAACACAATCCAAGAATACCTGGGTGAACTCATAGCATGTGATATAGTTCCACATTCAAAAGAAATACTCCTCTGTTATTAAAAAAACTATATTTTAAAAGGAGGGTGCATTGAAAATCAGTTTAGGTATTTACAGAAGTCTCTTGAATAACCAGTGATAAATTTTGGCCATGGTATATGGCAAAGCATTTTAAAAGAACCTGTTCTTCCATGAATCTTTCCCATGGTGGCACAGCAAACTCCGTCTCACCCCAGTACCAAACCTGGACCACTCGGTTCTCTTACTCACCTACCCTTCGCTTGAATTTCCGGATTTATTTCTCTCTTCAGGCACTAGCTGAAAATTCTTTATATAAAGAATTTTTACAAACCTTTATATAAAGGTTCAGCTCTTCAGCCCTAACCTTTCTTCTAATTGGCATAACAAAAGACCTAGCGGATTATCTAATAAGATAGAATTTTCTAATACTGCCGAGGGATGTGTCTGTTTGCTTTAAGGATGCTATTTCAGTACTAAAGAGTAACTAAGGGTCATGAATTCATGTAAATACTTTATTACTTTCAATTCACATGAAGTAAGCACCAGGTTAAGGTATTTATGTACTGGATTCCATTGTCTTCTTAAAAGCCATACTTTGTCTCAAAGTACTATCTTCATTTTTCTCCTCCCACCCTTTATTTGTCTACTTGTACTTATCTTCAAAGTGCAAGTTTATAAACAGCTATCCGTATTTTCAGGGGCTATTTTCTAATAAGACATTTTCCAAACTGTATTTCTAAATCTCTAGCAATCATAGCATAAAAGAAGCAGTTCAAAAAAAAAAAGTAGCCATGAGTATGCACACAAAAGCTTAAAATCGAAGTGAACTCCTCTGAGCTGATTTCTTAGGTCAAGGAAAGAAAATGGTCTTTGAATGCCTGATAAGGTCACAGACACAGTTTCCAGTGCATTTATGGTAAATCCATGTGACAACTCCTACAGCCACTAACCTGTGTCTGCCCTCAGGGTACCCTGTACAATCTTCTTTGCATGTCTGGGATGGTTGAGGGGGCAGCAGGAGCCCTCTAAGAAACGTCAGGCTTAAGAAATATTAGCAGTGGCTCACATAGAGCACTTCCAGTTGAAAACTAGAAGTGATGAGGAGCTTTATGTTACAAATATGCTAGAAACCAGAAGTTATATGAAATAAATTCAAGGATTGGCTGTGGTGACTGGGCAATAAAAGTTATAATTAAAAATTGTCATTAAAGCTGGAATCCTTAACTATTGGCCCTAAAATACATATTATAGGACTTTGTGAATTTCAGTGGTTGTTGTTCAGTTGCTAAGTCATGTCTAACTTTTTGTAACCCCCATGAACTGGAGCACACCAGGCTTTCCTGTCCTTCACTATCTCCCAGAGTTTGCTCAAACTCGTGTCTATAAAATCAGTGATGCCATCCTTTGGGAATTTAGGTAGTAAAATTTCTATTATATTTAAATTGTTAAGAATTATGGTGATACTATAGCCTAACTGTAAATTTATTCTAGTAATGGCTATATAATGATACTTGCCCCTGGGTTTGATGGAATAACTACTATGGGTTATTATAGACACAATACCTTTTTTTTAAAGTCTCTCTGGATAGCTCCAAAACATGAAACACATCCCTTTATGAACTCCTTCCAGATGCAATACACGTTTTGGATAATTTATTTTGGGCCAAGAATTACTATTTGGTATTTGGTATTACCTCTAGAACTGTGTAGGAGTCTGAAATTGTAATGGCAATCACTTTCAGTACAAAGTGAGTTATGTCCTTAAAATAAAATGACATTCTATGAATTCAGGGAAATATAAAGATTGTAAATAGTGAAGAAATGTTATATATCCTAGATATTTATGTATCTATTCAAGCATTTAGAATGGAGCAAGACAGGAAAAAAAGTTAAGTAGAAAAAAATGTTGAAAAAGTAAATGAAATTAGTTGTATCCTACATAGTGCAAGAATAATCTTCTGGGTTACAAGTAAGACATTTCCATCAACCTGCAGAAAAATACATGTTGAAAAGGCCTCATCGTAGCATCTGATAGAATTTTTATTTGCTTACTCACCCACAGGAGACATTTCTGGAACACTAGCAATGTAAGGTCCATCCAAAAACTTCGGCTCATTATCATTAATATCCTGCACTTTGATGATGAATTCTGATTCAGGCTCCAGGGGCTTCCTGGTTTCTATGTCCACAGCCTGAGCGCGAAGGGTATAGAAAGGTTTTTCCTCTCTATCCAGGCTCCTTATGGCATGAATGTCCCCTGTAGTTTCATCAATGGTAAAAACGGTGCCAGCGCCATCTCCCGAGAGGGTGTATTTTACAGTGCCCTCTCCTTTATCTAAGTCAGAATGGAGCTTTAGGGAGAGAGAGAGACAGACAGAGAGAAACACCATTAAAGGGATGGTCACATGTTAAAAAGTCGTACTTGCAGTATAATTTTTTATCAGAAAAGTTAAACCAAAATCTTATGGCTCTTTTTTCCCTTTTCCCTTTTTTTTCCATCATTTTTTTTTTTTAACATAAAAATTTGAAAAAAATGTATGGTGAGCACCTACATATACTATCTGTCTCAGAGATTCCACTGTTTCCCTTTCACACAGGCTTTTGATTTATCACATAGATAGATCACATATCTATCCTTTCATTAACTCTCCCGTCAATCCATCTTATTTCTCCATGCATTACAGAGGTCAAACGTCTAGCCTCAAATCCATCAACATGCATAAATACAATGATTTGAACATTTACTTCTTTCACATACTTTGGGGGATGAAATTTCATAAAATGAAATGCACAACTCTTAAGCATACTTATTGCTTCATTTTAAATGACTGTTGTATTAAAATAAACTAGCTGATACACATTAAATCAGTCCATGGTGTCACAAAGAGTCAGGCATGACTGAGCATGCACATGCATGCACACATATTAAATCAAAAACCTTCCAAATACCCTGAAGATAGAAGTTGATAATGTGCATCCAGTGAGAGATACAGTAAAAACAAAACAAAACTCAGAAAACACTATCTTTTCATTTGAAAGAAGAGGTCAGTTTTGGCGTACCAGATCGATTTCAGATATGAATGATGGAGTATCTCATTTTAACAGACTGACTTTCAATGAGTTATTCAATCTTACTCAGCCAGATGATGGGTGGAATAACTGATTATTCTTTCAGATTCACAAATGTTTAGCTCTAATCTGTACTATATATTTGAAGTGTAATAATATAGAAAAGTTTTTAATTTCTGCTAATTTCTTTTGAAATTCAGCACATGTCTGATTGATTATAATACAATATGGAATGAGATACATATAAATATAATAGAGGAGAGGATCATCAAGAAGAGAAATTATTATTGTGATACTGTAAATCAGTGTTTTTCAAACTGGAGTCCAAGAATTAACATAAGATGACCCTGATGCTGGGAAAGATTGAAGGCAAAAGGAGAAGAGGGCAGTAGAGGATGAGATGGTTGGATAGCATCACTGACTCAATGGACATGAACTTGAGCAAACTCCAGGAGATAGTGGAGGACAGGGAAGCTTGGTGTGCAGCAGTCCATGGGGGTCACAAACAGTCAGACACAACTGAAGTGACTGGACATGCATGCATATGATATAAATGTTTCATTATATATAATCTCTAACAATATGTATAAGTGAAAGTCGCTCAGTTGTGTCTGACTGTTTGCGACCCCACGGACTATACAGTCCATGGAATTCTCCAGGTCAGAATAATGGAGTG
This sequence comes from Giraffa tippelskirchi, assembly GCF_054371585.1. Taxonomy (NCBI): domain Eukaryota; kingdom Metazoa; phylum Chordata; class Mammalia; order Artiodactyla; family Giraffidae; genus Giraffa; species Giraffa tippelskirchi. The sequence continues at coordinate 44,419,287 of NC_137282.1, read as the reverse complement.
GGTAGTCTTTCCCTTCTCCAGGGGATCTTCCTATACCAGGGATCAAACCCAGGTATCCCTCATCGCAGGCGGATTCTTCACTGCTGAGCCACAAGGGAATTCCCAAGAATATGTATACTCGTATATATAATGTGAATAATATACATTCATATTCTAGTTAGATTTAAAGGATGCATATTTTTATAAATCATATTCATTTTCATCCAGATGCTGATCTGAAATGTTTTAAAATATTTTTATCTGATTTCAATGCTCAAATTTTTAGATTTAAAGGCTCATTCCAGTCAACAGAGTAACCAAAGAAAATATGTGAAATTTCTAGTGTAACCGAAACCATTTGAGCCATATTTTAAACTTCTCATGCAAGTATAACTCTCTTGCAAAATTTTGGATAAAGATGAGTTTTGTTTTTCTTAATGTTTCAACACAGCCTAAAAGGTTTGAAAATATTTTAAACCATATAATGCTGCTGCTGCTAAGTCGCTTCAGTCGTGTCCGACTCTGCGCGACCCCATAGGCGGCAGCCCACCAGGCTCCGCCGTCCCTGGGATTCTCCAGGCAAGAATACTGGAGTGGGTTGCCATTTCCTTCTCCAGTGCATGAAAGTGAAAAGTGAAAGTAAAGTCGCTCAGTCGTGTCCGACTCTTAGTGACCCCATGGACTGCAGCCTACCAGGCTCCTCCATCCATGGGATTTTCCAGGCAAGAGTACTGGAGTGGGGTGCCATTGCCTTCTCCAAACATATAATAATCCTTTGCAAATAGGCATTGTGTGTATTAGTAATATTAAAAAAAAATCAACTCAACTTCACTACATCTTTGTTCTTAAACTCAACATCCTCCTTTAGATTTGGTAAATAACATCATCCTTCATATTAATGTCATTAGATGACTTTACTCATTTTGTGAATTTGTATTTATTTCAAATGGCTCTGAAGTACACTTGCATAAGTGCATAAGCAAAGAATTTATACTGGGTGAATGTTATAATTTAAACAACAAGAAAACTGTGAAGGAGCACCACATCTTTTTTTTTTTCCTTAAAAGTTTCTGTATATTTTACTCAAGTCAAAGGAAAATTGCTAAAAATGACAGGAGGAAGTTATTTTCCTCCTAATTTTTTATAAACTGCTATGAAGCATAGGAAGTTTCAAGCGTAAAATCAAGCTGTAGATAAATGTTCTTTGAACTTAGGAATTTCAAATTACAAATTTCATCCATACTATTAAAGATTTTCAACACAGTGAGCATTACTTTTGCTTTCAAATTTATCTGAAGATATGAGACAGGCAAAAGCAATGACTTTATAAACTGGATCCATTTTGCCAGTGGCCCCAAAGAATATCTGCTAATTTTGTGGGAACCAAGTGAAAATTCTAAGTAGGTTTTTACAATGTGATACAAATAGAGTTACCAAAAATATCTTCATTTAGCCAAAATCAGAACTGTTTTCTTTTCAAACTGACATAAGACTAAAAAAGCAAATGTGTTTTCAGTTCATAGATCCAAGATCCAAATTAAATTCAGTTGTTGCTACTCCTTACACGTCTATCTTTTCCTTCTAATTTAAAGTTGGGTTTTGCAGAGATTAAAGCTTCAGAAGAAATATGTGAAAAGATGTTAAAATTTAAACTGAAAATGAGATTGATGAAGGTAAATTCTTCATTTTAGAATGGATTAGAATGGTTATAGCAGTTTATTGCATGATAATACCTTAAAGAAGACCACCTGCAGTATCCGGCATTGATAGGCAATGCTTAGTTATTCAGTATTGATTGAGTCCACTATATGCATGACTAGCTAAAAGTATAGGTATTTTTGCAACATTAGTTCTAATGTTAAATGATGTTGGCCTTATGTTGGGTATCTTAGAATTTTTTTTTGTATTACATGTAAAATAATTTGAGTAGAGAATGTTATAAGCTAACATGAAAATCCCCACCATCCTCTTACCTAGAGATAACTTCTATCACTTTATACCCTTTCCATTATACATATACACATTCTTATATAAATATATCTGAAAGTTTATGTACATATATATATATTTATATATGATTTTACAGAGGATGAGATCTTTGGATGGCATCACTAACTTGATGGACATGGGTTTGGGTAAACTCCGAGAGTTGGTGATGGACAGGGAGGCCTGGCGTGCTGCGATTCATGGGGTCGCAAAGAGTCGGACACGACTGAGTGACTGAACTAAACTGAACTGATATATGATTTTATGTGCTGCTGAACTGTGCCGTCTCTTCAGTCATGTCCGACTCTTTGTGACCCTAATGAACATAGACCGCAAGGCTTCTCTGTCCATGGAATTCTCCAGGCAAGAATACTGAAGAATGCCCTCCTCCAGGGGATCTTCCTGACCCAGGGATCCAACTCATGTTTCTTGAGTCTCTTGCATTGGCAGGCAGGTTCTTCACCACTAGTGACACCTGGGAAGCCCATAATTTTATATGTATATAACAAAAGTCCGTCTAGTCAAGGCTATGGTTTTTCCAGTGGTCATGTATGGATGTGAGAGTTGAACGGTGAAGAAAGCTGAGGGCCGAAGAATTGATGCTTTTGAACTGTGGTGTTGGAGAACACTCTTGAGAGTCCCTTGGACTGCAAGGAGATCCAATCAATCCATCCTAAAAGAGATCAATCCTGGGTGTTCATTGGAAGGTCTGATGTTGAAGCTGAAACTCCAATACTTTGGCATCCTCATGCAAAGATTTGACTCATTGGAAAAGACCCTAATGCTGGGTAGGATTGGAGGCAGAAGGAAAAGGGGACGACAGAGGATGAGATGGTTGGATGGCATCACTGACTCGATGGACATGGGTTTGGGTGGACTCCCGGAGTTGGTGATGGACAGAGAGGCCTGGCGTGCTGCAATTCATGGGGTCACAAAGAGTCGGACATGACTGAGCGACTGAACTGAACTGAACTGATATATAATATTCTCTTATTATAAATACATATAAACTTGATATAAAAATGAGAAATTGGTCTATATTTTCCATAACTATAATCATTTCCAGTGTAATTTTAAATTCTTCAGAATTACTTTTTAATACCTGCAATATGTTTTTTAAAGGAAGTTGAGTGATTCAATGGCTTTTGCTCATCCTTTCACAAGTGATGTGATGACTATGTGTGTGTTGTCCTGTTTAATTCCATAATAAACAGGCAAATATAAACAGAAGGGTAATTATCCAGACCAAAAATGTGATTATTTTTTTTAATGAATCAAAAGCTTTTGAATCTTGAATGATTCCAGAACTTGATCTCTATAGATGAACTTGATTTCTTAAAAATTTTAGCAATGCAACTCAGGCTCAGTTTACATTATGAAGCTACTTCTTCGTCTTACTTTCATTTAGCGGGAGAGAGGATTACAGAAGAGTTCACTTATTGAGTTTCATCTTTTGGGTTGTGTAACTGTGACCAATCACATGATGCCATTTTACAGAGGAGCTTTAAGCTTCATGTATAACAAGCTAATAATTCCACAGGATAAAATTATTTTCCTTTATAGCAATTTAAAAATAACAGCAAGAAATGTTTCTTATTCCAATTGTTTTGCTTTAAAAGCTATTTCTGAGTAGGTGCTGACTATATTTACAGACTGAAGCAGCCAACTCCAGTAATATCATCTTTTAGTATTGACACTTAAAATAAAATTTCTGCCAGAAACAGAGTTCCATAAATGGTGTATATAGAAATATGAACTGTCCAGGCAGTTGTTTTGTGGAAGTGGTGTTGTTATTTTCTCATGTTTTCCAAGTCATCTCAGATGGAGCGTGAAAATGAGATGCCAAGAGAAGCTTAAAAAAGATACTAAGGACTAGCTTCAGAATGTGAGCAAATCTGAATTCCAGTGCCTAAAAGTTTTGAGAAAGCCAGCCTAAAGTTAAGTGTTTACCAGCATCTCCCTGATTATATTTTAGAAACTGATGCACAAAAAAAAAAAAAAAAAAAAGAATAAGAAATTTATTCTTATTTTCTCTGGGTTTAAAAGTGCATATAAAATGTAAAATACTTTTTGTATCCCTACAACCAGCAGTGATTTTATTTCCATTTGCTATTTCCCAGGATAAGCAGTGGTTACCAGGCATGAGAAGGGCATAGAGTATGTTGGGCAGAGAAATGTATAATTTTGACAAATTTTTTTTACTGGAAAGTTAAAAATTTGTTGTTATTGTTCAATTGTTAAGTCATGCCTGACTCTTTGTGACCCCATTGACACCAGCATGTCAGGCATCCCTATCCTTCACTATCTCCTGAACTCAATCTCATGACCACTGAGTCAGTGATGCCATCCAACCATCTCATCCTCTGTCATCCCCTTCTCCTTCTGCCCTCAATCCTTCCCAGCATAAAGATCTTTTCCAATGAGTCAGTTCTTTGCATCAGGTGGCCAAAGTGTTGGAGCTTCAGCTTTAGCATCAGTCCTTTCAGCGAATATTCAGGGTTGATTTCGTTTAGGACTGACTGGTTTGGTCTCCTTGCTGTCCAAGGGACTCTCAAGAGTTTTCTTCAGAATCACAATTTGAAACAAATATTTGACTTGGTGTAAATACCTGCAAACTACTTTACTAACTATGTGTTTATGGGTATTATGGTATTACGGGTATTAATCTAATCTGCTTTTTAGATTATATTGTAAACAATTGGCTTTTTCAATAAGTATGATTTTATTATATCTATTTATGTTAATCACAAGTATTTTAATCAAAATAATACATTGAAATGGCTAAAACCAGAGTATGGAAGTGTTTATAATATACAATTTTTACACTCCTTTTCTCTGCCTTTTTCACCAGGGAAATCTGTATCTATTGTCTTCCAGAAACCAACGGTAACACTGATGTCTGATTGATATATCCATTACAAGTAAAGAGTTTGTTTTTTCTCCCCTTATATTTTCTTCTAAAATGTTTGCAACCTTATTTTCATTTTGGTATTCTAATTATTTAGAACATTGTCTTCAAGTATGAGTTTATGTGTGCTTGTGTTTTGAATAGTGTGTCCAGATATGAGTTGATAATGTTTGTGATTCGTTCACTGGGTTGGACACTTAGCAAATTCTTTCAATTCAAAAACTATTTTCCTTCAGTACTAAGAAATTTCCTTCTATGATTATTTTCATAAGTTCTATCCTCTGTCTTTTCTATTGTTTATCTAGAATTCATTCATTCAATGTTAGACCTCATGCACCGTCTATACATAGTATACTCTTTCTACAGTTATTCATTCCTACATATTTTGGTCTATTATGTGAAAAATTTAAAACTTATCTTAAAATTATGTATTACTTTCTATATTTTCAAAGTCAGTAAACACGTCCCCATGTGTGCATACATGCACACATACTAGAGACATATTAATTTCCAAGATTTTTTTCATTTACTATGAATGTCCCCACTTAATAGAATCATGCTCTTGTTTTTGCCCACTGGGGATGCCTGAATCTTTTTGAGAACTCTAATTTTATATATCTGTGCATGTGTGTATGTGTGTGTGCCCTAAACTTTCTGTTCCTTCAGGGTCACTTTTTGGTTTTGGTGTTTGAGCCTTTATTTTTCATATCACTGGCTTTCCTCAAATGTTTGATGACTCTCACTCATCAGTTCATATTTAAGAATAGAGTTTTGAGGTTGCAGGTTGAATTTATTGATTACAGTTTTGTCCTAGGTTGAATGGACAACAGGGTTCTATCAGTGGCCTAATTCTTTTCATATTTTCTTTAGAAGAACTTCTTTAAAAAACGAAGTCTTTATTGTTTACATACAACTCATTTATGTCTGGATTCCATGCATTATCAGGCAGGTGGGAGGAATTCTCTACACAAACTATCAGTTAATCTCCATATTTTATCATCCTTTTCTCTTAATCTTTGGCATTTTTGAGTCTTTTTCAGAATTGTTCCTCCTTAGTTGGAACCCTCTCAATACAAATGCTTGTAAGTAGCTTTGAATTTATTTGACCAGTCACCAATCCTTCACCCACTTATAGGTTTATAGAAATTGGCTATACTGTCTGATGCCCTGCACACCACCTCAATCAATATTATAGCCGACATTACCCAGCCATATTCAATTTTCTCCTCTTACACTCTAAATACAGTTCTATATTTTTTAAACATAGATCCAAGCAAAATTCAAGCATTGCATTTGAATTTTGTCTTCATTTTCTTTAAGTTTAGAACAACCATGCCGATTAATATTAATTATGTTCTTGTCATTATCTTCTTCAAGAAACTAGGCTCTCATTCTAAATGTGTCTGCTAAAAAAAGAAGCTTCCTGATGTGTCTTTAAATCTATTCTATCTTAGACTATCTCTTCTTCAGTTTTTAAGTATATATGAGTCAATATGGTGCCACAACAGTGTGTGTGTGTGGTGTTTAGTTGCTTCAGTCGTGTCCACTGTGTGTGACCCTGTGGACTGTAGCCAGCCATGTTCCCCTGTCTGTGGGATTCCCTAGGCAAGAATACTGGAGTGAGTTGCCATTATGCCCTACCTAATATTGATATCCTTGTAACACAAATTACAGACATCTTCCACCAACGATCTCCATAAACACATTCAGTCTAAGAAAAAAACTTCCCAGTATAGGATGTGCCTCAGTAAATTTTGGTGTAATAGCAGCATGTAAGTGGTAATATTTATTTTCAGTTTGAAAATCTATGATTATGAAGGCTGTAGAATGACTTAGTACTATGGTTCAGCAGTTCGTGCATGAGATAGGAAGTAATATTATTTACATACAGGATTCATTCTGATAAATGGGCCAAAATGAATATAAGAAAATTTTATGTGAGTTTCTTTGGCTGAAATAATCTTATTATGTATAAAACAAACTACTTTTGCTACATTTTCCTTGGTGAACAGAAAATACCTAGTGTGTCCTGTTTTGTAGTCGCTCTGTTCTCAGGAAACCTTACAGTGGTCATTGTAAGAGCTACAAAGTGATTAGATTATGTTTAAGGAATTGTTTATTGATGAAAGAAGACCAGACACAAAGATGATCTATAACCCTGCCTGAGTAATGACACAATGCAAAAATTCTGTCTTTTAGAAGCCACAGAATGCCCAAGAATATTTGGCATTCTATTCCATTCTGCCCCTTAAGGGGACTCATTTGTTCTTCCTAGCTTGACTGCTGTCATTTGAACAAGAGGAATACCACTTTACAAGGCTGGGAATTCCCTTTAACAGCCCAATGTGAGTTCAGAACTCCCCTGACTGGGTTACAGACCCAAAGCTATTTATCATCTGGAAATATTTCACCTTCTACTTAAGAGAGTAGAAATTCATTTCAAAAAGGCCCACACCTCCCCCGTGGTAAGCCACAGAAGAGCAAAGAAGAACAAAGACAATTTACAATGCTTGGGAACAATAAAAATTGATGTGCTTGGATATATTACACATCCCATTAAAGAAAAAACATACTCTTCACCGGATGTTCTCTTTCATCTTACTTTTTCTCCTTGAAGATTTCATGTGTGGTTACATGTGAGGAGCATTCTAACTAATTTTTTAGATTGTCATATTTTACACCTTTAGCTTTTACAGATTACTTTATATCATTTGAGAGTGTCACAATGTATTAATAGGTACTTCTGTAAAAGCTTGAGAGGTCATTGGAATGGTGCCTGGATTTAGGAAGAAAAATATGGGTAGACAAGGTCAAAATAATTTCTTTCCTACAATTCCAAAGCTGTAAAACATTTTTCACAAAGTCAGGTTTTTGTTAAAAAAAAAAAAAGCTTAAGCAATAAACTAGCAATAAACTAGTCTTATCAAATTGTCAGAAACAGAATCTCTCTTTGCAGTACAATTGTATTTTATGTATGATTTCAAATATGGTTATTTTTCAGAATGCCAGATAAATTTGTATGATTTATTCTAAATGTAAAGTAAATGCCAAAAAGAATGCAGAAAGTAATGCCAATAATACTGGATTATTAGTAATCATGATATAGTATTATAGCTAGAGGTAATTTATCAATTTATTACCATTTTGTCTGTGTGTTATTACTTTTATTATTTGCCTTTACTGAATAGCAGGCACTGTGTTGTATATTTTATAAGCTTTATTTAATTCTCAAAATGATCAATGATATGCTAAAATTAAAAATTTGATAGATAAATTTTTTAAACTAAATTCTAATAGTTTAACATGTTTAATTTTCAACAGCTATATGTTCTATCCTAAATTCTTAGTAAGTGTATCTAATAAATCTAATAAAGCAAGCAGACCCAAATACTAACTCTAATATAAATCATGGAATAATCTAAAATCCATGATTATGAGCATCAAAATTTAGGTTTACAGTCCTAAATCCACTTGTCCTTACCTGGACATTACTGTGTAACTTAATTCACGTCTTTGGACTTCAGAATCCTCATATGTAAAATGTGGATTCTAACATTTATATCATAAATTTGGGGGATACTGTAGAGAATTTGACTTCATATTGTCCATTTTCCTTCATTTATCTCCATTTATATCCAAATGAGCCCAGGATAGCAATATTTGTTTTCATTTATATCAATTTATATTCACATGTGCTAACTGGATCCAAAATAGTGATAGAAAATGCTATCAGGCTTCTACTTTTCGCTAGACAATTTTTAGTGGTTTTATATACTTTCTATATTTAATGCTCAGAACAACTCTACTGGTACAACTCTATTAACATCATCATTTTGTAGATATAGAAATTGAGGCACAGAGAGGCTGTTTCCTCAGGACACACATAGAAAGACACAAAGCTGAGATTCCAGTCAGGTAGTCTACATTAATGCATGTCACTAGCACTTAAACCAAATGTCTCCTTTCAATTTGGAGATTATAATGTCATTTTCATTAATTTTCTAAATAGTCTCTCTTGAGAGGAAGCACACACATATACATTGAATCTTTGGTCAGATAATTAGCTTAGCCACAGATGGAAGTTACCTAAGTATTAGCTTTGTGACATCAGTTGGAACAATACCCGATTGTAATATTATGGATCGATTAATGAGAATGGTTTTATTCAAACATGCTTTGGACTGCCAACTAGTGATTGCGCTACATACTAGAGAACGTCACTTAGTATTTTTTCTCAAAGACACAGGAGTCCAGAGTCCAGGAGGGAACAATATGAGCCATAATGACAACGATATCCATTCAAAACACTGTCTCTTTCTACAGTTGTGTGCCTCTCAAATCACAATTTTCTATAAAAACTTTTGATAAGCATATACTATATAATTTTAAAATGTTATATTTGTGTTTTATTAAAATACAAAGTGATATTACATTTATAGTTAGAAATCATTATCTAAGTAATATGCTGTGTCAATTACAGATTTGGAACAATTAACAGTCAATTAGAAAGAAGTGAAAATCTCTTGGACAGAGGAGTTTGGCAAGCTAAAGCTCATGGGGTTGGAAAAGAGTCAGACACAACTTAACCACTAAACAACAGCAGAAGTGAACAATATTTATGTTGAAGAGAATATAATTTACTTTTATATCAATTAAAATTATTTTTTGAAGATTTTGCACATGTTTACACTATAATTTGCTTTGAAACATAAAAATCCATTATCTTAAAAACAAACTCAAGTAACTACTTCATTAAAGAAACAGTCATTAACATGTGTGGTCTTTTCATCAATGTACTAATTACAGTGTACTAATAACCACACCAGATAAACATGTGAATGTGCTTGAGAATGTTTAGACATGTGTACATGTTGTATGTGAGAGAAAAAAGAAAGAGTTGGTATTTATACATTTTCATGTGTTCAGACATGCACATTTTTGTAAAATGAGTAAAGGTCAAGTATATATACATACTATAAATCAATGCTCTAAGAACTCAATCTGAAATTACGTTATCTGCTTTTATTTTTTCAAGGGTGGTTTGAAGGTGACCCATTTTCTGTAGCATGGATTACTGTGGGGATTGCTTTATGTATTAAAGCACAAAGCCTTCTCATTGAAGTCTTTTATTTCCTTTCCTCACTTTACAGTAACTTCTTTAAGTGGATTTTGAAAGTATAATATCACCAATGCAGAAAAAATAAATCCAAGTACTTAAACAGGTTGCTTTCTTTTTATCATGAGTCAAGCTGTTTTATGTCAAATTAACCACTAAGAATTCATCTTTCTCAGTCTTTATCCTATAACAGTGTCATAAATATTATCTTATTTGCATGTTAACGTACATATTAAATATTATTTTTCCCAAAAGTATAAAAATGAGTAATCTTAAAACTAAATATCAATTTGTTAAAGATAAATGGAAACAGTACTATTCTATGTAAGGAAGGCAGTAGGTTATATCTTGTTCTAAGTACAGGTTAGCCATGTTTTTTTTTTTAAGCTCTCATTATAAACACATTAAGTAAAGAATCATTCTCAAGGTTCACTTACTTCCCATAGGCCTAATAGGATTCCCTTGAAATCTCCAGAGATAATAGATCCACTTTAGCTCTAACTTTAAAATGAAAAAGGAAAGAATAAAAATAAAATAAAAGTGAACACAGCTTTCATAGATTCTAGGACCTCAGTTTTGACTGCTTTTAGCAAATATATAATATTGAATATCTGCGTGAAATAAATTGATTTCAAGCTATTGCCTTTTTAAAGGTCAATTTTTTTTTTAAACAAGGAATTCAAGATTATAAAAGCAGACACTTAATTTGACATTGATTGAGACCTAAAATTGTGAATAAATCTCTCAAAGTTTGATTGCTTTTCAGAAGAAACTGAATTGCTTTGTGATTAAAATTCCTTAATAATTCATAGAATCAATGGAATCATGCGTATGTATCCGTGTTTGTAGCACATTTTCCTAAACCTGACATATGAATACCATAGAATGTATATCTGCATTATTTCCAAAATTAAAAAATATACATATATTTTACTGGTCTCCTTTCACTGCTTGTTACAATATTTTTCTCTTGATATATCATTGAAGTAATTCCCTGGTGGTCCAATGGTTAGGACTCTGAACTTTCATGCCAGGGACCATGGGTTTGATCCTTGGTCTAGGAACTAAAATCCCCACAAGATGTGCAATGTGGCCAAAAAAAAAAAAAGTCATAATTCATTAAATGCTGATTAAAGTAAGTTATACAGAATTTCTGAGATTAACTGAGGTCCGATCATATACGTCATTGTATTATTATTTTAGATCATATAAACTTGCACATACTCAATACAAAATTGAATGAAAATCAAGGCTTGATTCTCAGTTATGATTGAACTCCAACATATATAATGTGATCAGCGAAATTTTACTTTAATGCCAAGATTGCTCTCCCTTAGTATACAGACTCTGCAAAATTCCCAGCACTGAAAAGACTATGGATTTAACCCTTCAGGTTACTTTATGTTGGGTAAGCCTGACCTAATCACATGCAATTTTTGAAAGCAGGAGGGTTTTTTCCTAGATGTAGAAAAAGGAAGTCAGAGATACATGATTTAGCTGGTTTGTAATAAAATGAATATTCATGCTGAATGTTACTATACTTTCAGAGGGAGTTGAAGACAGTTCCCACACCACTGCTGGCACTATGGAGGGGACCTCAGTTCTACGAAAGCAAGGAAATAAATACTACCATCAGTCTGAATGAGCTTGAAAGCTGACTTCCTCCAATTCTCAAGAGAAAATAACAGCACTGCTGACACCTTGGGTTCAGTCTTGTGAGACCCTGAGCAGAGAACCCCATGATGCTGTTCTGGATTTATCACTGAAGAACTGTGAGTTAATAAACAGGTATTGTCTTAAGCTGCTAAATGTGTGGGAATTTGTTATGCAACAAGAGAAAATTGATACATGTAGGTAATTATAGAAATCAAATATTGTTATTTCATTTTTAAAATGTAAGTCATGATTTCAATTAAGGATACAATTTTGATTTCTTGGTTATGTGCTCCAATTTTCTAACACATTATTTAATTTGCTAGTTTGTTTAATTTTTCCACTAATATATTTACTATTTTTACTAAACTCATCTGCTCCTTCTTTTGTACAAATGATCCTCTGGCAATCCACTGGGTGAATCTAATGACATTGTCAAGTACTGCATTTTGCCCCTTTAACCATTCAGTGGCCTGGAGAAGGAAATAGCAACCCACTCCAGTATTCTTGCCTGGAAAATCCCAAGGACAGAGAAGCCTGGTGGGCTACAATTCATGGGATCACAAAGAATTGGACATGATGAAGCGACTGAATGCTGAGTACAACCATTTGGTGGGAAGAGATCTTAGGTCTGGTCAATGTTGATAAGTATCTGCCTTTCAATTCAAATCTGCTTGACTATCAAGATAGTCCTCACTTCACCCTGCATGCTGGACAACATAATGGAGACTCCTTGAAAACAAGAAAATGAAACCTACCTGCAAAGCAGACTGAGATGAGAGAAATAAGGAAAGGAAAGGGGAAGTCGTGATACCATCATGTCAATTCCAGGAATCATTCAGACTTTCCACATAGAACGAACCCATAAATCTACTCTGAATTTGTTCTTGTCATTCAGTAAAGAAATCTTGTCTAATTGACCACAAAACAGAACCACTCCCCCTTTATTTTTTCCATGCAATAAGCACCTACTGAATACTGACTGTATTCCACAGACCTGGGGAAAAACCTATCAGCAAATCCCCAAAGGTCAACATGGGTAAAGGATCTGTTGTTCCACATCAAACTTGTTTAAAAAAAAAAACTCAAAAGATTTTACTGTTGTTAATTCTTCATCCTTTACACAATTTAAAACAACTATTTCTTGTGTGTGTTAGTAGCTCGGTCATTCCAACTCTTTGAGACTCCGTGGACTGTAGCCCACCAGGCTCCTGTTTTCATGGGATTTCCCAGGCAAGAATACTGGAGTGAGCAGCCATCCCCTTCTCTAGGAGGTCTTCCCGACCCAGTAATAGAACCAGGGTGCCTTGCCTTGCATGCAGATTCTTTACTGTCTGAGCCACCAGGGAAGCCCATTTCTTATATTAGATCAGAATAAAATGTCTGCCAATCTTAACTTTGGAATGAGGGAAATCTAGTTAGTTGATCTGATGTGTGGTGAGCTCGGGATTGAGAGCAAAGTTGTCATCATGTAAATCGTCGTGTGAAGTCAGATGAAATGTGCCGTTTCATTATGTGCAGACACTTACATGGTGGCAAAGGCCTCTGTTCCTGCCATTCAAACAATGACCATTAATTAAAGTTAATTAAACTAATTCAAATGCTTAGATTCACTAATTTTCTCATATTCTTATGAGTATTCTCCAAGTCAGCTAAACATTTATTTTTAATATGAGATTTTTTTAAAAACAAAACAGCAGCTACCACACTATGCAGAATATGTTGAATGAGCCAGGGTCAGGCTCCAGTTCCCCCTAGTTCCCTTTCCCTATCCAGAATCATGGATACACTCTGGAAAACTCATAACAATGCATAGAACACATGAAATCCTCTGCTTGAAACTTCATGATGCCAAGCCAATCCCTCACCATTGTGGGACAGGAAACATTTTGTGTTGAAGATATTTCTTTAATTCCAAGTTTTGATTCTGTCCACATAAAATACGAATAATGATGTATTTTAGTTTAAGATGGGCCTAATTCATTCCCTTATAGAATATTGAGCCTTTTGCTTCTATGACCCTTCAATGTTTGCGGATTTGACAAATTTGCCACCCTTTTTATATCCTGAAGCCTTCTCTGAGAACTTGTATCTGTTGGTTTTGAGTACACACTTGCTGCTAATGATGCTTAAAATTTACTGGCCCTGTTCATAGGGAGGAGAATAAGAAGGCATTTGAGCAGTCGGCTCGGATATATCAATATATATCAGCTCACATGCAAAAACAATTTAAAGGCATTTTACCTGAAGTTTAAACTGCGTCTTTCATGTTCAAGAACTATTTCTACTTGACTCTTGAACTCACCAGTCCAGATCGCTGCATAATTCCTTGGTTAGAGAAACTAACCTCCTGGCTGTTTCCCAATTACTTTGATTATACACAACTCTTAAACTAAGTGATACTAGAGATCAGCTATTCCAATTCTAGTGTAACTGAAGTTGGTAAAGAAGGAGATATAGCTTTAAAAAGAAAAGGACACACACACACACACAGACACACACACAGTTGCATGGCTCTGTCACAGCGTAAAATCAGGCTTTTAGAACCGGAAAGAACCTTAGGGAACATTGTTTCAATTACTTTATTTCACAGTTGAGGAAATTGAGAATCAGAAAGGCTAAGTGATTTCCTCAATATCATAGTTTAGTTAATTACAGAAATCAGAATAGAATCTGGGTTACCCAGCTCTCTGCCCAGAGTTGTTTCCATTACACTGAGTGGAATTATCTGCCACTATTTTAGGGCTAGATGACTCATGAAAGCAGCCTCATAATAATTAATAAATCAAAATACCATGTGCCTATAAAATTTAACACACAAGTGAAAGAGTCTTAGCTTCCTGATAATTTAAGATAAGATACGTGTGTGTGTGCTCAGTTGTGTCTGAATCTTTCAGACCCCATGGACTGTAGCCTGCCAGGTTCCTTCATCCACGGGATTTTTCCAGACAAGAATATTGGAGTAGATTGCCATTTCTTACTCCAGGGGATCTTCCCCACATGGCGATCAACACTGAGTCTCTTGCATCTCCTGCATTGGCAGGCGAATTATAAATGACATTAAATGTACTTCATTCTAATTTCATATATATTTTCATATATAAATTTATATAAATTTCATACATAAGTGTGTTAGTGAATTTATATGAAGAAAAAGTCAGTAAAACAGAAATATCAGGGACTGAGACTACATCAATGCTGGGATTAGAAAAAATCACATCAATTTCAAGCTTCATTGGCAACACGGGTAAAATAACATGAAATAAAATTAGCAGACACAATCTTCATTATCAGACTTGTGTATGTGTGTAGAGAATGATATAAATCAAATGAAATGGGATCATTTTATTATTAATAATTACACTAAAATTTTCTATTTGAATAATTTATATAAATATACTAATTATTTTATAAACATTGTCTTCTTTGGCATCATTAATAATCTTGTCCTCCTTTACTGTGAGAATGAGGAGTCTGAGGATTGGGATATTAAAATAATTGTTCAATATATTGCAGCACCACAGTTGAGAGGCTGGAAACAAAACTCACTTATCCTGACTTAGACTAATTTTATTTTTAATTTTACTGTAACCTGTTTTGGAAGTTTTTCAACAACAACAACAAAACCATTCCCCCTCCCCAACATTTAACCCTATTTTAAATGCCTATAATTTGCAGTCATGAAGAGGCAGTTAACAGTGAATATTTTCTGTACTTCACATCACTTATCACACATTATATATTGTGGAACATAAAATTTTATGAAATTATAGTTACATGCTTGAAATGGACGTTAAATCTCTTCATTTCCTATGTCACAAGTGAGAGCTGTAAACTTGAAAAATTAAAGCTACAATATAATTTATCTTACCCAGAAATAGTCTACTATACCTTATACATTTTTGAAGTAAATAATGATGGATAATACTAAAAACGATATTTCTCCATGGAAAACTGTATGATAAATAACTAGAAATGCCATGATATAACTGGAATTATGTCCCCTGAATATAGAAAGAAGACTCTCAGCTCCTTACTTTTCCACACAATAAATAGTTGTGCATACTTGGTTCAATGCTTCTTTTTTCATGGGACAAGAATCTTTCTCTGTCTCGCGACAGATATGAAAATGTCAAATAATACATGTATTTTAATAGCTGTTTCTTTTTTCCCTGCAAATAGATAAACCAGACAAATATGTTTATTCCAATGCTAATAGACTACATATATCTACAGGGATTTCCCTGGTGGTCCAGTGGTTAAGACCATGCTTCCAGTGCAGGGGCGCAAGGTGTGATTCCTAGTCAAGCAACAAAGATCCCACATGCTGTGGCAAAAAAAAAAAAATACAAAAAGTACTCAATATCTACAGTGATTTCATGCCTTGAAATATTGGTTTCAATTTGGGGTGGAGAATTTTAAATGCTATTGCATAATATAAAATGATGTGAGGTCTGTAGATATATTTCTTTAGCAGGAAAAGTTGCATGTAATTTTTTTTTTTTTAAGACTGCTTTTGCTTTTGAACTTTTTCAATCTGGTAAACTGAGGTCATAATATAAAACCAAGAATTCTATGTGAAAGAGGCCAAAAAAAAAAAATTTCAGTATAGAGGTATAAATTCTCCCTTCTCATTACTTTCATCTTAGTTCCCTATATAACTGTTAATTTCCATCCTCAGTGATGCTATGCAGTTAATTATAATAACTACTATCTACATATACAGCAAAAATAAAACATTTTAGTCATATAGCAGCAATAGTAGTCAATAAACGGAAAAATGAAAACTACAAAGTATCTTTTTTTATTAAATTTGGAGTACAAAATGAAGCAGGGCAAAGGCTAAGAGAACAAAAAATATACAAAAGACTGAGTCATTTGCCAAGACTCTTCCAACAGCACAAGGGACGACTCTACACATGGACATCGTCAGATGGTCAATATAGAAATCAGATTGATTATGTTCTTTGCAGAGGAAGATGGACAAGCTCTATACAGTCAGCAAAAACAAGACAGGGAGCTGACTGTATCCCAGATCATGAACTCCTTATTGCAAAATTCAGATTTAAATTGAAGAAAGTATGGAACACAACTAGGCTATTCAGGTATGACCTAAATCAAATCTCCGATGGTTACACAGTGAAAGTGACAAATAGATCCAAGGGATTAAATCTGATAGACAGAGTGCCTGAAGAACAATAGATGCAAGTTTATGACATTGTACAGGAGGCACTGATTAAGACCGTTGCCAAGAAAAAGAAATGCAAAAAGGTGAAATTGTTGTCTGGGAAGGCCTTAAAAATAGCTGAGAGAAGAAGAGAAGTGAAAGGCAAAGAAGAAAGGGAAAGATATACCCATCTGAATGCAGAGTTCTAAAAAATAGCAAGGAGAGATAAGAAAGCCTTCCTAAGTGATCAATGCAAAGAAAGAGAGGAAAATGGAATGGGTGAGACTAGAGATCTCTTCGAGAAAATTAAAGATACCAAGGGAATATTTCATGTAAAGATGAGCACAATAAAAGACAGAAATTGTATGGAACTAACAGAAGCAAAAGATGTTAGGAAGAAGTGGCAAGAATACACAGAAGAACTATACAAAAAAGATTTTCATGACTCAGATAACCATGATGGTGTGATCACTCACCTAGAGCCAGACATCTTGAAGTGTGAAGTCAAGTGGGCCTTAGGGAGCATTGCTACAAACAAAACTAGTGGAGGTGATGGAATTCCAAATGATCTATTTCAAGTCCTAAAAGATGATGCTGTGAAAGTGCTGCACTCAATACGCCAGCAAATTTGGAAAACTCAGCAGTGGCCACAGGACTAGATAAGGTCAGTTTTCATTTCAATCCCAAAGAAAGGCAATGCCAAAGAATGTTCAAGGTACCACACAATTGCCCTCATCTCACATGCCAGCAAAGTAATGCTCAAAATTCTCCAAGCCAGGCTTCAACAGTACATGAACCAAGAACTTCCAGATGTTCAAGCTGGATTTAGAAAAGACAGAGGAACCAGAGATCAAATTGCCAACATCTGTTGGATCACAGAAAAAACAAGAGAGTGCCAGAAAAAACATATACTTCAGTTTCATTGACTACGCTAAAGCATTTGACAGTGAGTATAGCAACAAACTGTGGAAAATTCTTAAAAAAGATAGGAATACTAGACCACCTTACCTGCCTCCTGTGAACCCTGTATGCATGTCAAGAATCAACAGTTAGAACCAGACATGGAACAATGGACTGGTTCAAAATTGGGAAAGGAGTATGTCAAGGCTGTGCATTTTCATCCTGCTTATTTAACTTATATGTAGAGTACATCATGAGAAATGCTGGGTTGGATGAATCATAAACTGGCATCAAGATTGCTGAAAGAATATTAATAACTTCATATATGCAAATGACAATACCCTTATGGCAGAAAGTGAAGAGGAACTAAACAGCCTCTTGAAGGTGAAAGAGGAGAGTGGAAAAGCTGACTTAAAACTCAGCATTCAAAAAACTAAAATCATGGCCTCCAGCCCCATGACTTCATTGAAAATAGATGGAGAAACAATGGAAACAGTGACAGACTTTATTTTCTTGGGCTCCAAAATCATTGCTGATGGTGACTGCAGCCATGAAATTAAAAGATGACTGCTCCTTGGAAGAAAAGCTATGACCAACCTAGACAGCATATTAAATAACAGAGACATTATTTTGTGACAAAGGTCCATCTAGTCAAAGCTGTGGTTTTTCCAGTAATCATGTATCAATGTGAGAGTTGGACAATAAAGAAGGTTGAGCGCTGAAGAACTGATGCTGTTAAAATATGGTGTTGGAATAGACTCTTGAGAGTCCCTTGGACTGCAAGGAAATCAAACCAGTCAAGCCTTAAGAAAATCAATCCTAAATATTCACTGAAAGGACTGATGCTGAAGCTGAACCTCCAACAATTTAGCCACCCAATGCAAAGAGCCAACTCATTTGAAATGATCCTGATGCTGGGAAAAGTTGAAGGCAGGAGAAGGGGACAACAGAGTATGAGATGGCTGGATGGCAATACCAACTCAATGGACATGAGTTTGAGCCCGCTCTGGAAGATGGTGAGGGACAGGGAAGCCTGGAATGCTACAGTTCATGGGTTAGCAAATTGTGCCCAACTCTTTTGTGACTCCATGGACTGTAGCCTGCCAGACTCCTCTGTCCATGGGATTTTCCTAGCAAGAATACCAGGATCTTCCCAGCCCAGGGATCAAACTCCCAGTCTCTGGCTTGGAAGGTGGATTCTTGACCACTGAGCCACCAAGGAAACCCCCTTTTGTACGTTATCCAGCCCAATATTCTCAGCCTTTACTTGTTCTTTTCCTTATTATGGGAAGTTGAAAGATTCTTTCCTTCAAAACAGGGCATATATAAGGAAAGAAAACTCTGATTTTCACTACAATTCATACACATCTAAAAGGTTGCACCTCACACAGTCAATTAAATACTGAAACACTCTTACAAGGGGGCTTAACGGTCCTCAAGGTAGCGGTCATTGATTTCTTTCTTTTTTTATTTTATTTACTTTTTACAAACTAATTTCTATTTACTATGCTTTCTTAACTGAGATTCATCAGTTCTTCAGATATCCATTAATGTCAACATATTGTTCCACCACAAGAAAACTGTTCAAATAACCTCTAGATGCTTTTCTTGTCACATACTTTTATCTGGGTGTTAAAAATGAAGCATGGACATTTAAAAGGCAGACTTGAGACAGTCTCTTCTAACATTTCCAATGCATCTAATATTGTTTGATTCAAAACATGAGTCTAAGAGCAAATAAAAATTGACTTTTTTTTTCCATTCAGAATACAAACCCACTGGACTATCCCTTCAGGTTTGATGTTCCATCAGTTAACACTACACTATTTTCACAAGAAATATGATTTGATCAGAGAAGAACTGCAACAGCCGGAAACATATATTCCCAGAACGAGTTTCTGAGAGTACTGCAGCCATTAAATGCCTTCCATAATGTCTGTGATAAATCTTACTATTAGTGAACAGTATCAGTTAAAGGCATCTCTTTGGAACTGCTAGTCTAACCTACAGGTGCCCGTTTTCTATGGAATTTTCCAGTCATAAATGTGGATAGGTCAATCTATCAGTGATTTTCTTAAAGCAGTGAATTCAACAATAGTGTAAAGGCTTCCCTTTTAATTTATATATTTTTTAATTTATTTGCTATTTTTGGTAGTTATACCATAGAATATCATTTAAAAGCATGGACTTTGGTACTTAATTGCCTGAGTTTGGTGCTATGACTTTGGGCAAACCAATTAATTTCTTTTGAGTAGATGGGAATAATAGTGGCAATGTGATGATTAAATAAGATAGTAAAAGTAGATTTTGTTACAGTATAAAATGTGAGCCCTTTCATAAGCATTACCATTCCTTCCCAACCCCTTGTGTCTACATTCTTGCTTCCAGTTTTGTTGGAGTCAGTCTGTTTTTTGTTGTTATTCCTGAGGTTTAATCCCAGTTAAACTCTTGCCTTCTGCCCCTTCCTTTGCCTAATGATATTCTGTTCTTTTATCTATTTGATAGGCCAAGCCAACGTCTATGTGTACTCTGTAAAAGACTCTTGGAATACTGAGACTGGGATCTGTCTGAAATCAAATTATTTCTGCAAAACAAAATAGATCAAGGCGATTATTTAAGTCCCAGACAGAGCTGGAAAATTAGACCCAGGCAGCTGCTTTAGCTGCTTAACCTAGGCCAAAATCAAGGGGCTGGACTAAACCTCTTGATTCCTCAGAATCGATAGCAACATAGAATTGGTCCACTACCGTGACTGTTCCCAGGTGTAATGCGACATAATTATTGCTGATTCATTCCCTAATTATAATGTGAGAGCTATTACTGAGTGGTAATATTGCAGCAACCAGAAGGATGCTCACATCTTTGCCATGAAGTAAAAGCAACGATTATTACATTCAATCTTCAAGTGATGGCCAGAATAATACAAAAATTGTTTTACCTGCCAACCATATCAACATAGTGAATAAGCAACTTGTTTCTGTATATTTTTCAGCTATAAAAGTATATTTACACTCTGTCAAATATTCACTCAACTTAAATCGAAGCCTGCAGTAGTTCATAAAATTAATAAATTGATCAATTCCCATTGTTTATTTAACATTATCACTACAAATAAGTAATTAAGAAAATTAACAGTTCTTCTTTTTCTGAGTATTTTATTTAGTCACTGAAAATCTTTAATTTGAATTTTGATTGTTTTTTTCCCCAGCACTGAGCAGCTTATGGGATCTTAGTTCCCTGACCATGGATTGAACCCATGCCTCCTGAAGTGGAAGCCCAGAGTCCTAACCACTGGACCACCAAGAAATGCCCAATTACATGGATTTTGAAAAGCAAAATGAGAAGTTATCAGATAATTGTGTATCTACATCACAAAATAATGTGTTCATTCTAAAATGTCTCCCATTGTATAAATTAAAAAAAAATAATAATAGCAAGACAAAATTGAATAACCTGCCTAATCCCACACAGATGGAAAATAAGGAGTAAAAATGCTGGTGTCTGACTCCACACTCTGCATTTTCCACCTTTAACTGTGGCAGCTTTCAGTAAATATTTACTCCAGAGCATTAAATCATAAAAGACAGTGAGATCTGCTAGCTTTGATTCTACTGAAGTATTTGAACTTCTATTTTTAACAATCTCTGTCCTTGTTAACCTTTTGGGACCTGCTTGAAAAGTCTGCATTGAATATGGCAGGCATTGCTCGAGGCCTACCCAATGTCCATTACCTCTTTCTTCTTATTAATAGAATATTTCCATATTAATAGAATCTATTATCGATGAGCTGTATCTTGGATAGTGTTAGGCCTAATTAAAATGCTTTCCTCCCCAAAATACCTTGGAGACAAGGTAGACATTGGATTCCATTTGACTAATGAGATAAACATGGAAGAAACCTTTAAAATGGACAGATTCATCTGGGTATGTACTTTTTGCTGATTTTCTTTCATCTCTTCCATTTGTTTCCTTCATTTTTTCCATGTCTTGCTGATATAACAGCTAGACACTCAGAAGCCACTTTATGGGGATAGAGAAGAAAGAAAGCTTAAGGTGATGGATTGGAAAATTAAAAGGCCATTTTTGATGTTATCTTGGAGTTGCTGTACCAAACTCCGGGTATCTATCTCTGGACTTCTTTTACACAAGAAAAATAAATCTCAACTTGTTGAAGATATTACAGTTGGATATTTTTTTCCATGTAGCTGAATCCAATTCTGACTTACTGGATGTTTTTCTTCAGGCAATAGTATTTCAGTTTGTAAAAATTACTCACAATTTGTAGTAATAATCACATATATGTAAAATGCATATATAAAGAGTATCTTAAACTCCTTCAAATATTCAATTGCTAAATATCACATAGCAAATAGACTAAATGACTTTGATTGATCCATTTTATGTTGTATTTTTCCTAAATAAATACCTTATGCAAAGAAAATGTTCCATAAACTCTCTAATAATTAGTGAATCAACTATCTTGTAAAGAAGTTTAAAGACAAGGAAATTTAAGGGTAATTGTCTTTATTGAAAACAGAAACTACCCTCTCTGCTGCAAATCAGATAAAAGTTCTACATACTAATTTTAAGAAACTTGTTTTGAACTTTATGTTTTAATAATACTATTTTCAATGTTTAAGTGTATTTTCTAGCAAAATAAAAGATATATTTTGAACCAATAATCTGTCTTTATTGGATTTCTTCTCCATAACTTTCTGCAATGTCATTAAGACTAATCAAACCAGTTACAAATTGTCTATTTTTAAGGTGTTTGCACTTCTGTAAATATATTTGAGCAAAGGTAATTTTTAAGAAGAATTTAAATATGGTGACTTTTTAGGGATGGATAGGCAATTCTATTAATACAGGATATTATGTACAATTTGATTATAGCATTTCACATATCTCCTTTAGCCTGGAGACACAACATGAAGGAAAGTATCTTGTTAGCAAATAGATACAAGATTTAGTGTGCACAGCAATACTGAAAAAAATCAATATTATGAGTATTTTTACAAAGTTCAGATTTCCTGATTAAAGTATGATTCTCTGAAAACTGACTCAGAATGGATACATATCAAAGTACTTGCTTATTAATTACCCTAAGAAAAAATTTGGAATGCATTTATAACTGATAGGTGTCTGATTGACCTTGCTTTGAATGTTACAAACTGTACTTTTAAAAGTGATATAATATAGTTGAAAGAAAATATTTAAAAAAAAAAATCTTTGATTCAGTGTATTTATGGCTAAAAAGTTAATATTTTCATTTTAATGATACTTGTTTGGAAACTATGTGTGTGTTAAGGGATCTTATGTCCAGTCAAAGAACAGAATTTGCATCTATAAATTTATTAATAATTCTTGCCTTATATAGCATATAACATTTTCAGGATAGTGCATGTATATAGTGCTATGGGCTCAGTTGCTTCAGTTGTGTCCAAATAAAAAGAACTGCAATCTCCACACTTTCTCCATGTATTCATGTGATTTCTGTTTAAGTTGAGAGAATAGGGATTTATTTAAGTAGAATTAGTAAACACAGTCAGATTTCAAAGTTAATTAAGATATGATTATTTATCTTGCATTGCTGTTCCTTTAGCAAAGTGACTGAAACAATCCTAAAAGGCTAATCATTAACACTCAAAGTAGATATTACATTTATAAGTCCACTTATCAAGAAGCTAACAATTTCATTTAACCATGGGTCTATTATCTAAGGAAAATCAAGGAGAAAATGTCAGAATAAACATTGTTACTGGATTCAAATTTTGAAATAACTTCAATTGCATTCACAATGGGCTATCCTTCTGAACACTAAAGGACATTGAATAATATCACTGTTGCATCAGCAGGGCTCACACAGTTACCCAAAAAGTGGGTCACTAACATACTTACATAAGTAAAAGCTACAACCTGGAAAGTAAGTGTGAAAATGATAAAAAAAAAAAAAAAAAAAAAAAGGGAGAGAGAGAAATAATTTGAAGAGTAAATTACAGAATCAGTACTTGACTTTCTGTGAAATTATTTTCTAACCAGCTCAAAATTAGAGCAATAGGTCTAGGATACAGTAATTTTAGTTCTTCCCTTCCAAGCAAAGAAATAGAAATTTACCTTAGGTGCAAAAGTTATATGAGAATGCATTTTGGATTATCTTATTTCAGATAAAATAGTTTAGGGACTTCCCTGGTAGTCCAGTGGTTAAGACTCCATACTTCCACTGGAGAGGGCATGGTTTTGATCTCTGGTTGGGAAACTAAGATGCCATATGACTCCAGGTGCAGCAGGAGGGGACAGGGGAGTTCACCCCTATAAAATTCTATAAGGTCAGTTTGCTTTATGCTTAACCAATGTTGTATCTGCATAGTTTAATACAAGATATTTTAGATAATACATTATCATAGCTATGGCTTCTCTATTTTGGTTAGTAGTTACTCGGAATAGAATTAAGAACAATGAGTTGGCTATGTCATCCATTTGGCTTTAGTGTATGATCCTAAAAGGTGGACCATTCATCCATCTGTAGACCCTCAGGTGGCTTCCATGTCTTGCCTTTTGTAAACATTGCTGCAATATACATAGAGGTTCAGGTGTCTTTTCACATTAGTGCTTTCGGTTTGTTTTTTTTTTTAGAAAAATACCCAAAATTGCAATTGCTGAGTTATATGGCATTTTTATTATTTTGAGGAAATTAAAATCTGTTTTTCAAAGTGGCTGTACCAATTTACATCCCCACCAACAATGCATGAGTATTCTCTTTTTGTCACATTTTCACCACTCCTTCTTATTTATTGTCTTTTTGATAAACGTTCTGACAGGTGTGAGGCGATATCTCACTGAGGTTTTGATTTGCATTTCCCTGATGATAGTGATGTTGAGCATCTTTTCATGTGTCTTTTGGTCATATGTATGTCTTCTTAAGGTTTCTGAAAAAGCACTTCCCAATATTCATCTTGATTCTTTGTACATCATGGGTTAATAAAAGCTCATTTTCTTTATTTATTTTTATAAATAAATAGATGAAGCGTCAGTAGTTCAAAAGAAAGAAAGAAAAATATTTAAACTTATGCTAAAACAAATTCAAGAACTATAATATTTAGTTTCTTTTTGAAGCATATTATTTAAAACATATGCTGTGTTAAAACATTTTGGTTTAGAATTATTTTTTTTTCCTCCTTGTCATCCCAGATCCTTGAATGAGCTATTTATTTCTGGAAATGGGATTAATTTAACTAAGGAGAAACAGGCTTGCCCAATTTTGAAAAAACACACACACACAAATTTTTATATTTAACTTATTATGTTTTTTATTAGTGTTACGAGCACTACAAACATTCTTATCAAATCTCCAGTCCAATTTCTTCTTTTTTCTTCCAGTGCAGTCTGCTATTCTTTTCTTCTCTCTGTTCATTGTCAAGCTGAGAACATATGGTCCTGAATCTTCACAAGTCAGTTGTCAAAAGTCAATTCCTCTGTCACTCATTGTGTAGTAACTGTCAAAACTGATGGTGAAGTCAAATCTCTGTGCATATGATTCACAAACTGAGCAAGGCTGGAGGAAGTCAGGGACTACTGCACATAGTCGGCAATGTAAATGGCTCTTATTTCACTGAAGAAAGTTCAGTCCTTGCAATGATCTTTAGGTCCTTCTGTTTTCTGGCCCCCACAGTCCATTCCCACTGTCTCCTTAACCTCTGCTACCTTCCCTCTCCTGTTACTCACTGGTCTACATGCACATGGACTTTCCAGTCTCCTTGCCTAGATTGCTGTTCCAAGATATCCACAAGGCTAATTCATACTTTCTCTGTCTGATATCATCACTCACATATCACCAAAATTAAGTATATTTGCCAGCCCTATGTTAAATAGCAACCCACTCTTCCTTGAACCATTCCTGATCTTCCTGAGCCTGGTCAGCTTGTTTTTTTGTTTTTGTTTTTGTTTTAAGTAACATTGATGATTTTTTCATGAACTGTGTAATGTCTTCTACCTGACATTCAGTGTTTCTTTATTAACCTTCTATTCCCAGAGAGCAGGGGAAATTGTCTGTTTTTACACCCAATTGTGCTCAGAGGAGAAAGGGATGACAGAGGATGAAATGGTTCAATGGCATCACTGAGTCAACGGACTTGAATTTGAGCAAACCCCAGGAAATAGTGAAGGACAGGGAAGCCTGGTGTGCTACAGTCCTTGGGATCGCAGAGAGTTGGATACGACTTAGCGACTAAACAAAAACATGCTCAGCTCCCCAGAATGGTGCCTTGCTTGTTTATTCAATAAGTACTCTTTGAATTAATGAATAATTTTCAAATGATTATTCCAAATTTATTTTTTTCTAAATTACCTGAAATTGCACATCTACTCAACTTACTCTCCTGCTCTCTGAAATGATAATATCAAACCTATTCACTGCACTGACAATCTCCAGCCCTGCCCCTTCACCTGAGCAGCTTGATAAAGTTATCCATATGATCAGATTGACTTAACCTGATGGAAAATTTTTCAGTCCTCTTTCTGCCGTTGATTCTATTTACCATATTCTCCTTGCAGTGATATTTCTTTGATTTTGAAGACTCTGATTGGATTTTCCTTCTACCCTTCTGATGCTCCACCAGTTTTCCTTTCAGGCTTATACTCCTTTCCTCACCTACTGGATTCTCCATCTGTGTTTCCCTGTTTCAGGCCACCTTCTTTCCTTAATCAAAATCCTATATTAGGTAATATCATTTACTTTCTTGGTATTATTTCTTATTAAGACACTCAAATAACACTCTCATCTAAACTTCTGCTTCTAAGTTTCATACTGTTGAATATATATACATTCCTCATAATTTAAATGTGATGTTGCTGTTCACTTGCCAAGTCATGTGCGACCCCATGGACTGCAGCATGCCAGGCTTCTCTGTCCCTCACCATCTCCCAGAGTTTGCCCAAGTTCATGTTCAATTGAATCGGTGACGCCATCCAACAATCTCGTCCTCTGTCATCCCCTTTTCCTCCTGCCTTCAATCTTTCCCAGCCTCAGGGTCTTTCCCAATGAGTCAGCTCTTCACATCAGGTGGCCAAAATGTTGCAGCTTCAGCCTCAGCATCAATCCTTCCGAAGAGTATTCAGGATTGAGCTCCTTTAAGATTGCTGTGATAACAAAAAAATATTAACTCACTTGTCTCAAGGCTTTGGTTGCTGTTGTGTCGTGCTTAGTCTTCAGTCATGTCTGACTCTTGGCAATCCTGTGAACTGCAGCCCATCAGACTCCTCTGTCCATGGAATTTTCCAAGCAAGAATACTGGAGTGGGTTGCCACTTGCTACTCCAGGGATTCTTCCAGACCCAGGGATCAAATCTCTTGAGCCTTCTGCATTGGTAGACAGATTCTTCATACCCCTGAAATTTCCCTTTAAAAGGCCTCACCCACTGAGTGTCAGTGGGAGGGAGTCAGCATTTGAACACAAGTCAGTCTGCCACCCTTTCCCCTGTTATACCCTAGTTGCTTGCCTCCAAAAGAAAAGCAAACTTTTGTTTCCCCAACCAGACCTCTCGAGAATTGGGTTTTTTTTTAGCTTTTTATTTTATATTGGAGTACAGTTGATTAACAATGTTATGTTAGTTTCAGGTGTGTATCAAAGTGATTCAGTTATACATATACATGTATCTATTCTTTTTTTCAAATTCTTTGCTCAATTAAGTTGTTACAGAATATTGAGCAGAATTCCCTGTGTTATACAGCAGGTCCTTGTTGGGTATCCATTTTAAATATAGTAGTGTGTACATGTTAATCCCATGATCGGCGAGCAGCTAGACCCCACTTTGGGTAACAGAAGGACACAAGGCATACATTTGCTAACTATGTGGTGAGAGTAATAGCGTCTACCTTATGGGATTGTTGTGAAGATGAAATGAGTTACTCACCAAAGCCATCAGGACTTGGCCTGACAGGTAGTATGCAAGTTTTTTAAACTGTATTTTTCTTGTTAAAATTTGCAAGTTTCACAACCACCTCAGCTTTATGTGTCTTGCTTTTTTGTGTGCACTTGCTTATGGTGACTTGTCTCTTGATGTGATATGCAATATTTGTGTTGTGAGCTCATTTCCTTGGAACTTTATCTGAAGAAAATCTGAGACCTGAATTTAAGAAACATTCCTCATGGGATTTGCATTTTCTGGGTCTCTGGGATCATTTCCAACCTGACATCATTTTTAAACTAACATTTGACTTCAAGATTTTTCTGAGGCCGCTACCCAGTGCAAAGGAAAGCTCACGGATAAGAATTCTCTAGAGAGACTTCGCTTCTCTTGCCACACAGAGCAAGTCTGCAGGATGCAGACTTCTATGACTTTAGCTAGAAGACTCCCCATCTGCCCGACCAATGATTCATTCTTTAAAATTACTCTGTTCCTTTCCTACATCACCTTCTTACTTTCACAGATGTCAGACCTGTAGCACAATCTAAAGACTTTTCCTGTCTTCTTTTGCACCCTCTGATTGATCTTTCACATGATTTCCCCCCAAATATCTCTTGAACATGTGGTCACAACTGAGTGATTAGAACTGACACAAGTGGCCAGTGCTATTCTAGAACAAGCATCATTCTCTAGAGCAACATTACTTGCTGATTCTCTCTCCCCAAGTTTTATCTTATATTAACATCAACTCCATGACAGTGCAGTTAAAAAAAAAAACTTAAAATGATAATAATATTTTACTTTTAATGCTAGGCCTTCCAGGAGGAAGGTTTTAGTTTGCCATATTGCCAGAAGTGAAGATCAACCCTGTCTTTTCCGCATCAGTTTAAAATAAGAAGCACGTTGGCCAAAAATATTAAGTGCATTAATGAAAAATGTGTATGATGAATTCTTTCTTAAATATTTCCTTTTTATATTCATAAAACTCTTAATTCACCATACTACTGGAAGGCATGTCAGTATTGGTATAACATTTTTCAGCATCTGATGATGCATAAATGTGACTACAGTGTAAGCTAATAAAAGTAATTGTAACAACCTAGAGGGGTGGGATGGGGTGGGAGGTGGGAGGGAGGTTCAAGAGGGAGGGGACACATGTATATGTATGGCTGATTCATGTTCATGTATGCCAGAAACCAACACAATGTTGTAAAGCAACTATCCTTTAATTAAAAATAAATTTTAAAAAAAGCAACTGTAAAAAAAAAAAAAAAAAGCAACTGTAAAATTTTTCCTCTTCACCACTGTTCCATGACAGGTTTCCCAGAAACATAAAGATCTTTCTATCCTGTGAGAAGTTTGGTTGTTATTTATGGTCATTAACCCCCATCCTTTTAACTGCATGCATTTCATGAATCTTGGGTTTAACCAGAGTTGACTTAGCAAGGCATTTATTCTGGGTGAGTACCTCGCTTCACCCAAATCACAAGTGCTCTTTGCTTCATGGAACTCTATTGCTTTTGTTGCCTAGAACCAATTATATCTTAGCTAATCTTTGCTCTTTTAATTTTCCTCCATACTTTTCAGAATGAAATGTGCAAATGACTAATGCAAGATTACCCCCACTTTCTGGTTTATCCACTTACGGATCAGGACACAGAATTGTCTCCAGCTTATGAGTTTGCTCTTCTCAGTTATGGCCAATAACAAGATTTCTCTTGCTCTGGGTTAGCAATACATCCAGTCATCTCTATTATTTAACTAATTAATGGTATTGTCTAAAGTATATGCCTGTCATTTAAAATTATATGCATGTGTGTATGCATCCACTTCCCCATAGGCTTTGTATTATGCATCTCTTTGCTTCAGAATTTTGGGGCCTAATTTCTATTCCTTTGTGTATTAAAGGCTTTTGAGAGAATGTCTGCCATTGAGGAATCTTCAAAATTCCCTCTAGCAGAAGTGAATTGATCTTTGTTTCATAAATATGTCTTTTCAAGGCTCTGGATTAGTCTCAGTTGTGTCTGACTCTCTGAGATCCAATGGACTGCAGCGTGCCGGGCTCTTCTGACTATAGGATTCTCCAAGCAAGAACACTGGAGTGGGTAGCCATGCCCTTCTCTAGGGTATCTTCCCAACCCAGGGATCAAACCTGGGTCTCCCACATTGCAGGTAGATTGTTTACAGTCTGAGCCACAAGGGAAACCCAACTTTTAAGTATATGACTTGCAAATAAACCTCAATAAAGACTCCCTGTACTCTAGTTCCTTTTCAGGAAAAATGACCATGTACATGCTCCCTTTCAGTTTATATAGTAAAGACAGGCAGTGTTTAGAAAGGACAGCTGGAAGGATAGTGGCCTGACAGTTTCTCTGGATATTGGAAATTCCTCCCTAGATTAAGTCAGACCAACATAAAGCCTTACTCCTCTATGACATGAGAATGAGACCATATAAAAATGCTTTTACAAAGATCTAAAGAAAGAATATTACAAGAGCTTGCTCCTTAAAATTTATTAGATTATTTACTATAAGGATATTGTCATTTTTTTTTTAAACTGTGTGGATATTATTGATGGCTACTATTTTTATTTGGGGCTTCCCTGGTGGCTCAGACAGTAAAGAATCTGCCTGCAGTGAGGGAGACCCAGGCTCAGTCTCTGGGTCTAGAAGATCCCTATTTGGTACTCTTTTCACAAAAACTAATAAGACATATCCTCTTATCTGACTAAAAGGAAAAGTGTGTCATGGTAAAATAAAAAGATGTGTGCATGTGTGTGTGTGTGTGTGTGTGTACAATTAACTTTTGGAAAGTCTTATCATGCAACTGTGTCATAATTTCTGTATGTAGATAGAAACCCAAGGGCCATATGAGCCCACCATTAGAAAACAATTCTTCCTGACATGGACTTTGTAATCCTATGCTTTATAGAATTTTTTCTAACTTAATTTTCCCTCCATTCTGACATCCTCACTTAACTAATTTTATTTTATTCTTTAAATTATATATACTTTATATATATATAACATGTAATAATATATATTACATATAATTAGAAGACATATTAATTTTTCTTGAAAACATAAAAAATATGGAAAATAGATATCCTCTATATACAACTTAAATATCATTCTTTCATATACTATCAAAGGGCATACAATATTTGAAATTTCACATATGCATAATGCACATTTGTTTACCAAATAAAGAAAACTAGAATTTGGAAGGTAAAGCCATTTCTTCAATATGTTTTATTTATTTTAAAATATTAGTAGTTTATAATCTTGGGTGGCTTTTATCTCAATAGAGTCAACCCTCTATTACCAAAGTACAGATTAATGTTTTAAAAATTAGTTGCATTCAAAATTTACAAATAGATTTATATTGTTAAAATGCACATTATATTTTTTAAAGTTATTTTACTTTTCAAAAACCAGTGTACACATCTAGAGGGTCAAAAAATGTCTGCTGTCAGAACTTCTGAATACCAGCGATTGCCACCCTTGGTCTATAATGAAATGTAAATTTCCTTTTCCATTGTTTGTATTGTATTTTTAAACATCAAAAAAGAGAGAGAGATGAAAAGTTTTTAGCATTTCAATGCGACATAGTTTTTCAATAATTGAAAAAGTTGGTAGACTAGAAAACGTGCATTACTATAGTGACAAGGAGAATAAATGATTTGTGATATAAAAGAGAAAAAAGTTGAATTAATATATTTTGAATTCCAATTCAATTCTTTAAGCAGAATGAAAAAGTGCATGTGTCTCTCCAAATAGTAAGTTAGATTTCTTTTAAAGAGTCAGATTTGCTTGTCTTTCAGTTGATATTTATAGACAAAAATCTTTTACCCTAATGATTTACAGATCTGCTAAAATATCTAGGTGCAATTCCATTTAGAATCGTAATGAACTTTAGTAGTTTTTGTTGCTCAGTTGCTAAGTCCTGTCTGACTCTGCAACCTCACAGACTGCAGCACCCCAGGCTCCTCTGTCCATGGGATTCTCCAGGCAAGAATTCTGGAGCGGGTTGCCATGCCCTCCTCCAGAGGATCTTCCTGATCCAGGATCAGACTCACACCTCATTATGTTTCCTGCATTGACAGATTGGTTCTTTACTTCTAGGGCCACCTGGGAAGCCCGATATGATGTTTCAGTTCAGTTCAGTTCAGTCGCTCAGTCGTGTCCGACTCTTTGTGACCTCATGAATCGCAGCATGCCAGGCCTCCCTGTCCATCACCAATTCCCGGAGTTTACCCAAACTCATGTCCATCGAGTTGGTGATGCCATCCAGCCATCTCATCCTCTGTCATCCCCTTCTCCTCCTGCCCCCAATCCTTCCCAGCATCAGGGTCTTTTCCAATGAGTCAACTCTTCACATGAGGTGGCCAGAGTATTGGAGTTATATGATGTTTACTAACACACAAAATATATCTTACCAAATGATTTTAAATATCTTGAATTTGTGTCAGATATGTGTGCATATTCTGTAAAATTTCTGAGGAAGATTGATAGAATCTTCTCCTGACGGTGAAAGTGAAGTCGCTCAGTCGTGTCTGACTCTCTGCGACCCCGTGAACTGTAGCCTACCAGGCTCCTCAGTCCATGGAATTTTCCAGGCAAGAGTACTGGACTGGCTTGCCATTTCCTTCTCCAGGGGATCTTTCTGACCCAGGGATCGAACCTGGGTCTCCCCCATTGTAGGCAAACACTTTACCGACTGAGCCACCAGGGAAGTTAGGAATAATAGGCTCACTAGGGTAGAGCCTGACACACTTTTGCTTTGTATGAATGCACTAGTATTAAATGTCAATATGCAATCAATCACCCTACTGTAACAGAAACATAGAATGATAAGAATTCCCTGTGTGAGAAAAGTTTAAATCTTCATAACATCATTCATTTGCCTCCCAAGTTATCTGGCTTATGTAGTCTGCCATGGAATCACTTAAAAACAAAAAAAAACAGTGAACACATCATAATCATTCTCAGATTCTTGTAGTGTATCCCTGAAAGTATGTCAATATTTAACAGTACTAATATTCAGCAGAAAAGGTATGTATGAGGCCTGCACTTTAAAATATATTGTATGCATGCAGAATAAATCAAATTTTAATATGCATATATGTCATCAAGTTGATGTGACTGAAGCATAAATACTATAAATATAAACTCATTCATGAATATCATGGTGACTTTCCCCTATAGGTATACAAAGCAAAAATAATGGAATATTTCTCAAAGAGTTAGAGAAAGAGACAAAATTGGAAGAATGTTGGCTCAACTGTTCATTGTGATCATCTGTTAATTTTCTCGTAGCTGATTTTATTTAATTAGGAGATGACATTAGCTAACTTTGCAGTTAAAACATTACTGCAAAGAGAAAAGAGGAAATCTTTAACACATTGTATCTTTCCTATTAAAAAAATATTCAATGAGTGTTTAGTATACCTTTTTATGTTGTATTTTTTTGCTCCTGAAGTAATACTTCTAAATTTAAGAATACAATAGCTATCACAAAATAGAGATGTACCTATTGCACCACTTCCTTTTAAAATTAGTGCTAACATAGCATGAGGGAAGTGTAATTCAACTAGAGAAATGAAAATTTACATTTTTTAACTCTGAAACTGAACACTGATTCTCTGAAAATCATTTGCATTAATAAAATCTGTCAAAATGTGTTGAATATATGCAACATTTAGACAAATGTCACCATTATCTCTTGCTCAGACATGGTTTAAGGACCATGTTCATCATGTCCTTTATTATATCATCCATGCATATTAAGACTACAAATGACTTTCAGCTACTTAAATTCATAATCATGATATAATATCTGTGCTTTTATGGAGTTCCAGCATAATGTTGCATATATTCTTCTTTTCAACTGACTTTGTTCTTTCACAGTGAAGTACTGTGACAGATAGTTCCACCAGAGATTTCTGAAGCAAATAATTGGTATAGTTTCTCCTGGCTTACAATATCACATTGAATGCTTATAGATGGTCACAAAAGGAAACCTGACAAACTCAGTTGAAATGGACACATTTCCTACCATATGCCTGTCATATGTAATTAGCTTTTTAAAGGTAAGTAGAACAAGGAATTTGCATAATGTCACCCTACTTGGTAGAAATCTATTATTATCTCATTATATAGGGCAATGTCAGTTATATAATATCCTGTTTAGAATTATACAAGGATAATTTACTATTATGTTATGGCTACAATAATAGCTAAACTAAATCAGGATAATTATGAATACCATTTTTATTATAGCTTTTTTATGTATTGATTTTAAGAATGGGATAAACCTGTACAATCACAAAGCTAATTTACATTAACATTTATGCAGGTAGGGCTTCCCAGGTCGCTCAGTGGTAAAGAATCTACATAACAATGCAGGAGACTCCTGAGACCCAGTCTTGATCTCTGGATCTGGAAGGTCCCCTGGAGGAGGAAACAGCAACCCACTTCGGTATTCTTGCCTGGAAAATCCCATGGACGAGGAGACTGAAGGACTACAGTCTACTGGGCCTCAAAGAGTCAGATGCAACTGAGCATGCATGCACAGTATTTATGCAGATACCCACTGATTATTGGGGCTTCCCTGGTGGCTCAGAGGACAAAGGATCTCCTTGCAATGCAGGAGACCTGGGTTTGAACCTTAGGCCAAGAAGATCCCTTGGAGAAGGGAATGGCTACCCACTCAAGTATTTATGCCTGGAGAATCCCATGGACATCAGAGCATAGCTGGCTATTGTCCATGGGGTCCCAAAGAGTCATACGTGACTGAGTGACTAACACACACCGATTATCACCTTCCATTTTATTGACGTTCTTACTAAAGAAATGATGATTACTCAAGCTATTAAAGTGATAATAACTACACTTAGAATCATTCTAGTCTTTAGGAGGGAATTAAGTGGAAAGCCTTGATAAGCTTCTGTGGAAGCCTTTTATTTATTGAAGTATAGTTGATTTGCAATATTATATTAGTTTCAGGTATATAGCATTGTGATTTAGTATTTTTACAGATTATACTTCATTGAAAGTTATTACACGATAATGGCTATCATGCCCAATGCTATATAGTCTATCCTAGTTGCTTATCTATTTTATATACGGTAGTCTGTATCTTTTAATCTCATAACCCTAACCTTGCCCTCTTCTCTTCCCTCTCCCCTTAGGTAACCACTAACCACTAGTTTGTTTTCTATATTTGTGACTCTATTTTTGATTTGCATATAATCTGTTTGTATTATTTTTTAGATTCCACATATAATTGATATTATACAGTGTTTGTTGTTCTCTAACATTTCACTAAGAGTAATAACTAAGCACAATATTCTCTAGGTTCATTCATGTTACTGCAAATGGCAGAATTTATAAGAAATTTTCCATTGCATGTGTGTATATATCTATAAATATATATTCCATTGTGTTTATATATAAAGTTATGTTTATATATTTATATTTATTTATATGTTATATATCTGATTCTATATATATATATAAAACATCTTCTGTATCCAATCAGCTGTTGATGGGCATTTAGGTTGCTTCCATATCTTGGCTAGTGTAAATAGTGCTGCTCTGAACATTGGGTTGCATATATCTTCAAAATAGTTTTCATTTTTTCTGGATATATACCCAGGAGTGGGATTGCTGAATCATACAGTAGTTCTTCTCCAGCACCACAGTGCTAACGCTAGAGAATTCTCCTGAGAGTCCCTTGACTCTTTCTGGCAGGGAAATCAAACTATAGGAAATAAACCCTGAATACTCATTGGAAGAACTGATGGTGAAGCTGAAGCTCCAATACTTTGGCCACCTGATGTGAAGAGCTGACTCATTGGAAAAGACTCTGATGCTGGGAAAGATTGAAGGCAGTAGAAGGGAATGACAGAGGATGAGAGGGTCGGATGGCATCATCGGCTTGATGGACATGAACTTGGGCAAACTCCAAGAGATGGTGAGGGACAGGGAGCCCTGGCATGCTGCAGTCCATGGGGTTGCAAAGAAGTGGATAGGACTTAGCTACTGAACACAGCAACACAGTAGCTCTATTTTTATTTTTATTTTTTGAGAAATCTCCATGCTGTTTTCTTTAGTGGCTGCATTGAATGTCACTGTTTTAAGATTGCTGTACACTGGTACTTTGTGATCACTGAACAGATGACAAGATGGAAGAAGCTATGATAGTTCCTTCAGATTGTAGCATGTGCTCTTTCTAGGTGGCTGATAATAGTGGAGATGTCCTTGTTTACAAGTGTAAACAAAATACTTTTGTGATACTCCCTAATCTGAACTGAGTGATTGCAATCAGGTGCAAGTAGGCTCATACAACCCCAAATTTTGCAATTTTATCCTATTCCTCTTTATAGAAGCATATGTATGAGATGTTAAAAGTTCTTCTCTTCAGTCTTCACCTGGGTCTCCTGCATTGCAGGCAGATTCTTTACCATCTGAGCCATCAGGGAGACCCAGGAATACCTTAGGAAGTGGAGTCACTCAGTCATGTCCAACTCTTTGCGACCCCATGGTATGTAGCCTTGCTCCTTCATCCATGGGATTTTCTAGGCAAGAATACTGGAGTGGGGTGCCATTTCTTTCTCCAAGGAATACCTTACACAGCAATAATTGTATTTAACTAGTTCCACTTTAGTGATTTCTGCTTCTCTTTGAAGTAAACTTGTTCATTTATAGACAACTCTGATTGGCATAAGAAGATTGACAAAGAAGTTAGTATTTTCCTTCAGTAACTAGACTTATGTAAACCACATTTATTGGCTTTGCTTACTTTCAGTGCTAGGCTTCTTCTGTGCCAGCCCATTTCTTTTATAAGAAAACTGTCTCTGCCTGATCCAAAGAAGAACCCAGCTTCTGTCTCCATGCTATGACCCACCACAACAACTGAGCCTGATTGGATTAAAGAGTAGACTCTTGGGTCAAGAGGGGACTCTTGGGTCAAGAGGGGCTACATTATTAGCATAGACCAGAGTTACCTTACTATGACACTAGCCTCCTTTTTATCCTCTCTCTCTTCTTTTTCTCTGTACCTCCCCATTTTTTTTTTTTTTTTTTGCTTAAATCTTGACGAACAGATAACCCTGAAAGTTAAAAGCAACATGTCTAAGAAGAAAGAAGAATTGTTTTGAGGGTCTTGAGGAAAGACTTATACTAATGATTCCAAACAAGAAACATCTAAAACTAGAAAATCCAATTGTTCCAACTGCAAATTTAGTAGCAGTTTAGGATGAAAAAGCCACAGCCTGGGCTGGACTGTAAAATCACATCCCCCATCTTTTCCTTGCTCTCTGAAAACTCCAATTCAGGTGTCTAGGGAGTTAGCTCATCTCCAGACACTCCTCACTGTGCATCAGCTGAATTAAGTGCTTAATCTCTATTCGAGTGATAATACCTTTTTTTTCAATATAGTTCTATTTTCTATGAATTTTGGACAAGCTCATAAAAAACTAATCTCAAGAAATGTCCTCCTATTAAATGGAGATGATTTAACTCTGGGGCCAACACTGTCATGACCTTAGAGAAGCAAATAAAAAAAGGGTTAGGGAGAGAGAGAGAGAGACTGAGTATTAGTAGATGAGGAGACATGTGGGCTTGTTGGATTTTTTCAAGGAAGGTCTCTGTTTGTTTTGTCTTTTAACTAATTTAGTCCAGATTATCTACTTTATTTTCACATAAAGAAATTTTACCTCAGTTGGTAGAGTCTGCCTGCAATGCAGGAGACCACAGCTCGATTCCTGTTTGAGAAGATCTCTGGAGAAGGGAAAGGCTATCTACTCTAGTACTCTGGCCTGGAGATTTCCATGGACTATCCATGGAGTCACAAAGTGTCGGACGCGACTGAACGACTTTCACAATCACTTAAAGAAATTGTAGTGTAATTCTAATAACTATCTTTTTTTTTTATTAAGCTAGTTTGACGTACTTCAATTTTCAAAACCAAAAGTCAATTAACAGACACATTTTGAAAAGACAAATAACCTCCTTCTTCTTTATGGTAAAGATCAATAAGTGCTTACCCTAAAAAAAAAAAAAAAGGCTTATCAGAGCTCAATCCCCAAAACACCCACTATCACATATTTATTGCCTTATCATTTCAAAACACTTACTATTATTGAATCTTAACACAATCTGTAAGAAAGATTATGTTATCTCAGTTGTATTGATGAAGATTAACTGGGTAAATGTCACTTCAAACACATTATGAGCTCCTTGATGACAGTGATTTCCCTATTTGGTTCTCTGTGAACTGTGCAATGTTGGCACACAATATTATTTCTTGAATAAATTAATGAATAAATATTCAGAGATGTGCACAAATATCTAGAGACTAGAAACTAGATTGTCTCTACTGAAGTGAGACTATACTTTTAATTAGACCCTGGGTAAATAGGCAAGAAATTCTTTTTATGGTTGTTACATGGAAGTTATATTGTTTTAAAATATCTTCCATAAACTAGTACTTTCTAGTGTTAGAATATCAGTGAATCCTTGATACTATGCTATGCCAAGTCCCTTCAGTCACGTCTGAATCTTTCTGACCCCTCAGACTGAAGCCCGCCAGGCTTCTCTTTCAGTAGGATCCTCCAGGCAAGAATACTGGAGTGGGTTGCCATTTCCTTCTCCATGAGTCCATTAAAACAGCTATCAAAATATGATCTACTGAAGACCAGGGCGACTGATAGTGTTAAATGCAGGAATATTCTGATGGTCTACTAAAAACAGAAATGTTTCAAATTTTCATGATTGTAAAATTTGAATATTATTATGTATATAGCCTACCTTGCCTTGCCACCAGCCCTGTTCTGTATGTGGATAAAAGACCGACTATTCAATTAAAATGATATCTTGACTTTCATGTAGCGACTATATATTTAGGTGAGGGTATAGAAGTAAACAAATACATAAAGCATATACTTAGAAAATTTGAAGAGTGTATAGTAAGAAATGTTTATGCTTAGTGTCAAAGTGTGGCTTCTTGGCCCATGGCTTTGGTATTAGAACAGTATCATTTATTGAGCAGAGGAAATGATGCACAGTAATGCAGAAAAAAAATCATAATATTTACATAGAGACTTAGGATAGAAAGACTGGAATACTCTTCTGAGAGCACAAACTATTTTTTTTTTTCTGATGTGAGTTTTAGATATAAGGTTTACATTTGTGTGTACACATTTAGAGATATAAGATTAGCGAAATTAAATAATAATACTATGGAATTATTACTGCATGAGAGGGTGTGTTAGCCTGCTCAGGCTGCCATAACAAAATACCACAGGCTGAGTGGCATAAACAACAAAAATTAATGTCACAGTTTTGGAGTTTCGGACGCATGAAATCAAGGCGGCAGCAGATTCAGTTCCTAGTAAGAGCTCTCCCTGACTTGCAGATGGATGCCTTCTTGCTGTGTCCTCACATGGTCTTTCCTCAGTGTGTGTGTGCTAGGAGAGAGTCAGAGATCTCTTTCCATTCCTCTTATTATGGTCTCTTACCCTAGGGGGTTAGGGCTGTACCCTTATGACCTCATTTAACGCAAATCACCTCCTAAAGGCCTGAGGTCCAAATACCATCACACTAGTGGTTCATTTCAGTTCAGTCACTCAGTTG
Organism: Giraffa tippelskirchi; assembly: GCF_054371585.1. NCBI lineage: Eukaryota > Metazoa > Chordata > Mammalia > Artiodactyla > Giraffidae > Giraffa > Giraffa tippelskirchi. Next base: position 44,380,037 of record NC_137282.1, on the reverse strand, counting down.
TGTCCTACTCTTTGTGACTCCATGGACTGCAAGACACCAGGCTTCCCTATCCATCAGCAACTCCCAGAGCTTGCTCAAACTCACATACATCAAGTCAGTGATGCCATCCAACCATCTCATCTTCTGTCATCTCCTCCTGACTTCAATCTTTCCCAGTATCAGGATCTTTTCCAATGAGTCAGTCCTTCATATCAGGTGGCCAAAGTATTGGAGCTTCAGGTTCAGCATCAGTCCTTCCAATGATTATTCTGGACTGATTTCCTTTAGGATAGACTGGTTTGATTGCCTGGCAGTCCAAGGGACTCTCAAGAGTCTTTTCCAATACCACAGTTCAAAAGCATCAGTTCTTCAGCGTTCAGCTTTCTTGATGGTCCAATTCTCACATCCATACATTACTACTGAAAAAACCATAGCTTTCACTAGATGGACCTTTGTCAGCAAAGCAATGTCTCTGCTTTTTAATATGCTATCTAGGTTGGTCTTAACTTTTCTTCCAAGGAGCAAGCGTCTTTAAATTTCATGGCTGCACTCACCATCTGCAGTGAGTTTTGAGACCCCAAAAATAAAGTCTGTCACTGTTTCCATTGTTTCCCCATCTATTTGCCATGAAGTGATGGGACCAGATGTCATGATCTTAGTTTTCTGAATGTTGAGTTTTAAGCCAGCTTTTTCACTCTCCTCTTTCACTTTAATCAGGACACTCTTTAGTTCCTTTTCACTTTCTTCCATAAGAGTGTTATCATCTGCATATCTGAGGTTATTGATATTTCTCCTAGCAATCTTGATTCCAGCTTGAGTTTCTTCCAGTCCAGGGTTTCTCATGATATACTCTGCATACAAGTTAAATAAGCAGGGTGACAATATGCAGCCTTGATGTACTCCCTTTCCAATTTGGAACCAGTCTATTGTTCCATGTCCGTTCTAACTGTTGCTTCTTAACACGCATACAAGGTTTCTCAGAAGGCAGGTAAGATGGTCTGTTATTCCCATCTCTAAGAATTTTCCACTGTTTGTTGTGATTCACACAGTCAAAGGCTTTGGCATAGTCAAAAAAGTAGAAGTAGATGTTTTTCTGGTACTCTATTGATTTTCCAGTGATCCAATGGATTTTGGCAATTTGATCTCTGGTCCTTCTGCCTTTTCTAAATCCAGCTTGAACATCTGAAAGTTCTCAATTCACATACTACTGAAGCCTCGCTTGGAGAATGTTGATCATTACTATGCTAGCGTGTGAGGTGAATGCAATTGTGTGGTAGTTTGAACCTTCTCTGGCATTGCCTTTCTTTGGGATTGGAATGAAAACTAGCCTTTTCAAGTCTTGTGGCCACTGCTGAATTTTCCAAATTTGCTGGGATATTGAGTGCATCATTTTCACAGCATAATCTTCTAGGATTTGAAATAGCTCAACTGTAATTCCATCATCTCTCCTAGCTTTGTTTATAGTGACACTTCCTAAGGCTCATTTGACTTTGCATTCCAGGATCTCTGACTCTAGGTGAGTGACCACACAGTCGTGGTGATCTGGGTCATTAGGATCTACTGTGTATTCTTGCCACCACTTCTTAATATCTACTGCTTCTGTTAGGTCCATGCAATTTCTGTCCTTTATTGTGCCCATCTTTGCATGAAATGTTCCCTTGATATCTCTAAATTTCTTGAAGAGATCTCTAGTCTTTCCCATTCCTTTGTTTTCCTCTATTTCTTTGCATTTATCACTGAGGAAGACTTTCTTACCTCTCCTTGTTATTCTTTGTAACTCTGCGTTCAGATGGGTATATCCTTTCTTTTCTCCTCTGCCTTTCACTTATCTTCTTTTCTCAGCTATTTATGTGGTCTCCTCAGACAACCATTTTGCATTTTTGCATTTCTTTTTCTTGGGGATGGTCTTGATCACTGCTTCCTGTACAATGACATGAACTTCCATCCATAGTTTTTCAGGCACTCTGTCTATCAGATCTAATCCTTTAAATCTATTCATCACTTCCACTGTATAATCATAAGGGGTTTGATTTAGGTCATACCTGAATGGTTTAGCGGTTTTCCCTATTTTCTTCAATTTCAGTCTGAATTTGACAATAAGGAGTTCATGATCTGAGTCACAGTCAGCTCCTGGTCTTGTTTCTGCTGACTGTATAGAGCCTCTCCATCTTATTTGCAAAGCAAATAATCAATCTGATTTCAGTTTTGACCATCTGGTGATGTCCATGTTTAGAGTCATCACTTGTGTTGTTGGAAGTGGGTGTTTGCTATAACCAGTGCATTCTCTTGGTGAAACTCTGTTAGCCTTCTACCTGCTTCATTTTGTACTCCAAGACCAAACTTTTCTGTTACTCCAGGGATCTCTTGAATTCCTACTTTTGCATTCTAGTCCCCTATGATGAAAAGGACATCTTTTAATTTTTTTTTCCCCCTTTGTTGTTAATTCTAGAAGGTCTTTAAGTCATCATAGAACCATTGAACATCAGCTTCTTTGGCACTAGTGATTGGTGCATAGGCTTGTGTTACTGTGATAGTGAATGATTTGGCTTGAAAACGAACAGAGATCATTCTGTCATTTTTTGAGATTGCACCTGAGTACTACATATTCGACTCTGTGTTGACTATGAGGGCTACTCCATATCTGCTAAGGGATTCTTGCACACAGTAATAGATATAATGGTCATCTGAATTAAATTTGCCTATTTGGGTCCATTTTAGTTCATTGATTCCTACAGTGTTGATGTTCACTCTTTCCATCTGTTGGACCACTTCCAATTTACCTTGGTTCATGGACCTAACATTCCAGGTTCCTATGCAATATTGTTCTTTACAGCATCGGACTTTACTTCCATCACCAGTCACATCCACAACTGGGAGTTGTTTTTGCCTTGGCTCCGTCTCTTCATTCTTCCTGGAGTTATTTCTCCACTCTTCTCCAGTAGCATATTGAGCAACTACTGCCCTGGGTATTGAGCAACTACTGCCCTGGGGAGTTCATCTTTCAGTGTCATATCTTTTTGCCTTTTCATACTGTTCACACTAGAGGTTAGGACTTTTACATATGAATATTGGAGACACACAACACAGTCTACAGCTCAGGGGTTCTGTTAAGTTCTTTATGGAAATATTTACTTAAATAATCTTACAGTTTCCATATATGTGGTGGTTACTGTAATTATCCCTATTTTAAGTGTTGTTTTATTATAAGGGGCCAGGGGAATAGTATTTTTCTTTGGGAAAGAAGAGGGGAAATGGGAACTGTCAGGGGAAAATATACAAATCAATCAAAGTGGAAACAAAGCAAGATGACCCAGTGAAGACTTCTTGAAAAATTGGAATATATATATATTGATATTACATGATGTGCAGTCTTTGAAAATGAAACTTTAACAAAGCTTATAAGGACATTTGGCATAAAATTTTCATATACAGGTAGGAAAAGAGTTGATCACATATTCAGTACAGAGATAATAAGAGGAAACTGAAATATTTTACCTAAGGTTGCCTTCTTTTTTCCTATAACCTTCTTAGAACTGCTGATGCAGCCTTTAGAAGCCTGTCAGCAGCAGAAGCCACTGTGCAAAGCTCCTGAACTAATGGCCCAGAGAGCTGTGACCAAGGGCTTCTCAGTGATCCTTCTCAGGATAGCATTTTATCAAGAGAGCCATTCAAACCATGTCTAGAAAAAAATGTGAGGAAAAAGCAACAAAACACACTGGGGAATAGAAAATAAAAATGTCCCTCAAATTGAACATGGTGAGTTAATAGTCTCAGTTGAGTGACAAAATTTTATCGATTGTATTGACTTGATCAATCCTAAATGCAGTTAGACAATTTAGTTCTGTCATTAGAGCAAGTAATTAGAAAAGGCATGTGGCTATTCACTTCAGATATCCTAACATGAATGAAGTATCAGTGTATCATAATATGCAGGAAATTGATAGAGAAAATGTTGGATTTGGCTATTTTGCTCTTTTAAATAATCAGTAAATATTAAAGCCTATAGACTTTCTTTCTGCCTCATAGTTCTTTTTGTTACACTACAGAACATTGATTAAGCTAAAAGCCAAAGTCTAGAAGTCAGGTTTGTTTCCCTCTCCCCCTTTTTTTTTTGATACCTCAAGGGTAAATTATCACCAGTACATACTGTATAATTTGTATCCAAATAGTTCCCTTGTATTTAGCTCCATGCTCACTATAAACAAATACTCTATTCTCTTATGTCCAAAGTACTACAGAATAATCCGACTTCCATTCTAACCAATCTTCCAACAATAATTTCAAACATCAAGCCTAAAAACTAAAAAAAAAATAAAAAAACAATCATATCATATCACCCCCTTCATTCAATCCAATTTATAGATTTCAGCTATAGATAGCGTAGCATCCCAATTTCTTGGGATGCAAATCCATGCATTATCTATTTGACTTCTATAACTCTGTCTTGTTCCATTCTCACTCATGCTTACCAACCACCCTAAGCATTCACATCTTACCAAAATTGAGATATTGTCTGACTCATATCTTCTGTGTATGCTTTTCTTCTTTGTAGAACTGCCTTCTTCACATTAGTGAACTCTCTAAAGGATGTACTTCCATTGGATATTATTTATTTCAATACCCTGTTATTTCTTTTTCAAGTTTTCAGATTCCAATTTACTTAATAATTCACATATAGAAGTGCTCAAAATATGTATGAATAAATAAGCAAACAGTTTGCTATTGGGAGGGTTGTAGTCCAATGATTAGGACAGATTCTCTAGCCTCATGAGACTTTTATCCTCTGAAGTGTGCATAAGCAGCTTTGTACAAAGTTAGGTGAAGCTAAACTCGTACTACACATAAAGCAGACTGCTGTGGATGAAGAGGTAGAGAACGTATTCAATGTTCCATGGAGAAAGAAAATGTTTTCTGGGGCATGTTAAAACAGGCTTGGGTAGTTTGTGCTAATAAATTAACTCATAAAAGGTTTAACATAACAAAGGATAAGCTCACACCAATTTGGTCATATCTTTGGAACATTCTACAAGGGCATTCTTATATGCAATAATTCCAGAT